>NC_092604.1:6128125-6730937 GCF_047663525.1 Anas platyrhynchos
GTTCCAACAATTGCTGGCACTTAAAATGAGATGAATAGTGGCATATTGGAAACGTGGAAAATGGTAAATTTTCCCAGGGTTTTGCTGTGAAAGCATCTTTGCCTGAAACCTGGCCCACTCACATTGGAAAATGGGACTGGTTTGGTTTGAAATATTTGCATACCTTAGCACAAGTTCCCACAGAAACAGGTCCAGTTTTGAGTTCATAATAAAACATGAAAAAAAAAAGCCCAAAACACAACTTGTATTCTGAGCTCTATTCCCATGTCTTTTATTATGATTTTGTGGGTGACTTCTAGTTTTTAGCCATCTGAAGGGAAAAGGTGCTCTAACGATTAAATCAGTAGCTAGGGATAAATGGCAGTTTTCCTGCGTGGCATTGAATAAATCATGTAGGGTAACGTTACTGTACCTGTCTGCATGTCGCACCTAGTTATATAGCCAGCTAAAAATCAGACATAAAATTTGAGTTTGTCTTTCTGGGCTCTACCTGTGATCAGCAGACAGAAACAGCTGCTCCCGGAGGCTGGCAGAGCCAACCTAACCAAACACTCTAGTCTAGCTGGCTCAGGGTGCCTGCGTCTTTCCAGGGACTGCAGGGAAAATCCAGACAGTGAGCTCCGACTAGACACTTGGAAAGCTAAAATGAAGTCTTTAGTCACTGGGTAAGGAGTCAAAGATGCAGATTCTTTAAACACTTGTAGCTGTTTTTCATGCAGGACTTTGGCGTGTGTTTGAAATCTTGAAAAGCGGAGTGATGTTTTTTTTATCCTAATACCCATATGTGCACAGCGCTGGTTCATCTCCTCCGCTGCTGGAGGTTCCTGCAGCTCTGTAGCCTGGTGCTGTGAGTCCAGGCTGCTGCTCGGCCGTTCCTCGAGAGCTGCAGAGTCGTGAACCTCTGCACGGGGTGGTGGATCTGTGGAAGAGGCAAAAGCAAGATGAGTTTAGCAAGATGAGTTTTCCATGAGCATCTTGTGCATAGGCTTGCCGCCGTCCACACGCTCTGTAAGCAGGGAGGAAGGGAAGGTGCTTCAGGAAGGGCAGGGACAGGGGCGCTGGGCTGTGCTCCTGCACATATATGTAGGGCTAAGTAGAGTGTGTCTCAGCCTTTTCTCATCTGCCTGTTTGTCTCATTCTGTACAGCTGGAATTTGGCATATCTGTGCAACCAGACGTTGCAACCCCTTTATCTCTGCAAGCCCCAAGCCAGTTACCCCTCCTTTTTATGTCTTTGCGTGTTTTCCATATGAAACAAAATGACACCCCCACATGTTCTATGGAAGGTTATTTTGAAGGCAGTCAGTATCTTTACTCTTGCCTCCTCTGACCTTGATCTTCACTTTCTCTTTTTCTCCCAAAGAAAATATTTGCTTGCACTGTTATCTGTGAGCAAGATCCTTTCCCCAGGTGTGGCGATGTTGAAAGAAAAATTAATTTCTCCTACCTTTTTCCCGTCAAAGAGAGGGAACTTCTCTTTAAGGTGAGGAGAGAGACAGCCTTTAATGGATAGCCCTTGCCTAGTCAGCAGTGGGTGCTCCGCAGAGGAGAGGAAATAACTACGACAGTGGAAACCTTTTATTAAGAAATGCAAAATAATGCCAGACCTTCTGTTCTGAAGCTGAATTTTAATCTCAGCTCTTGGCTCGAGCAGAGGCTAACAAACATTTCTAAGGAACAGGGCCTTATCCTTGGACCTAGAGAAAGCAGGCAAGGTACACATGCTTCCACCGAGAGCCGAGGGCCAGGATTGCTGGTATTTGTGATACAAAATGAGACGCAGTGCCCAGGAAGAGAGCAGAAAGAGAAATAAATCAATGGGGGAAAAAAGAGGTCAGGGCAGGTGCAGCACAGAACTGCTGAGTCTTCACACTGCCACGCGTGATAAGGAAGGAGCCTCTTCTGCAGGTCTCCAAGTCTCAGCTCACGATTTAATCCAAAGCTCGGGTTGTGCTCTTACATAGAGGGTCTCGCTGAGGCGGTTCTCTCGGAATAACATGCAAGATGGAACAGTGAAGGTGGTTATTGCCTTGCCCTCCCTCTGGCCTTACAGGAGGGCTTCTGCTGTCACCGAGGTGCTCTCACATTCATTTGGAGCCACCATGGACTTTTAACAGCTCAGTGAGAAGATAGCTCCCGTGATGGGAGGCTCTCCAGGGATGTCACGGGCACAACGAGGCATCAGCCCCTGGGGATCACCATGTCTGGCAGCAGGGAGCACAGCCCAGCACCCTCTGGTAGCCAGGTTGCCAGCAGTGATCTGCGCTCTCCCCTTGGGCAGGCCAGGATGAGGGAGGCCCAGGGCAGTTCTGGGAAGTTGTCAGAATTACAGTGTCAGAGAATTGGAAATTTCTCCAACTTTTCTGCCCCAGACTTCATAGGAAACCTCAAACTGTGAGGACACATGGTGGATCGTGTCATCTCTGTAACCTTCTCTGTTCACCCGTAGGGTTTTTCATTGACTGAGGTAGCCTTAGAGTGCTGTCATAAAGCCCTGGTGCTGGTTTTGGTTATGCAGAGTTGAGCATCACTGAGAAGCAAATATGCTCTCCTGTTATGAGTTATTCCTACACTGATCAGTGCTTTATTTACCTAATGACACCTAGAGATGCTGCATTCATGCTTCAAAATAAAGAACAAAGACTGAGAGAGAAATCTGTATTTTCTCATATAGTGTGTGAGAAAATGTATTTCTTCTCAGATTTAGCTTTTTGTCCACCTACTTCCTTTTCAGTTCCTTGATAATAGAGGGGACTGGTCACCAACTGTGTGCCGCTACTGTTTAAGCAACTAAAGTATTTTTAAATATTTTGTTAGAGTCAGGAGTTCACTTCAGTGCTCAGCTTGCGAACTCAATGCCACTTTCTGTGTTTTAACTCAGCACCTAAGACGGTGGGATACAGATCTCACTAGGGCTTCTTGAAGTGATTGCAGAATGACTTGGAAATTACCGTCATCAAGATTGCAGGAATTTGGAGAGCTTGCTGTGGTATTGTTCGTGAGTCCCTAGCACTTCACACGCTTTATCTGAAACCATTGTTTGTTTCAGAATTTGCGTTATTGATGGCATTTGTGCTTGTTTGGTATCCAATCAGAAGAGGCCGTATGATATGTGATTTGTCAGAAACCCTAGGTGATGCGTTGTTGGAGATGGAAAACACTCCTTAGTCTGAATGTGTGTAAAATGTTTGCTAAATTCCTTAAAATACGAACAGGCAGAGAGGCTGGAGAATCAGCAGTGGCTATTTGTGGTGAGGGAAAATTCGCTGTGCCCAGTTATTGGTGGTGTGCCTTTTAGCCCCCCAACTCAATAGGAAGGCTGCGTTCACATGAGACAGGCCCAGCTGAACAGAGGTCTAAAAAAATATGAATATCACAAAGATGATATGTAAAGCTAAGGCCCTGCTGAATGCAACACTAAAATTTCATGGCAACATCTGTCCTTATTATGGCATTCCTTCCTTCACATTCATCTTGAAGATCTATTTCTCTATTTTCTGAAGCTCTACCAGCCAGAGGAATGTATGATCTAAAGCAGCTGAAATGAATTGCCAGATCCATCTGTCATGAAGATAATTAACACCATATTTCCACCCAAACAAGATACAGATCACTGGGTGGATGTTCTCCTGATACCAAAAGCTGAAGCCCATATTATCATCATCTTCTGCTCACCCCTCCTCCACAGTTACCATGCCAAATCTCTCTTGATATGCCAGGAAATATTGGGGAGTATCTAAGATAGGACTGAAATGTTAAGAAAGCACTTTACACACCCAGATTTATCTACAAAAGCTGCTCGGTTGTCTGTGCGATACCGGCATGCTACACATCTGGATTCCCAACAGGCTTTAGAACTGTATATGGTATTCCAGATGTCCTTCTGCAACGGCGTGAATACTTACCCAACAATCCTGGAAGTGCCTTGCCTTGATGCGTGCAAGAACCTCATATGCTTTTTTGTGGATATGCCCCACTGGTGGTTCAGAGTTATCTTGAAGTTGAATAAATACAACCAACTGCTTCCATGAAATGAAGAGCTCTGAACTTACTCTGAATTTCTCGACCCTCCTTATACCAACGTATGCACCATTTTGAGACATCCAGTTCTGCAAATCGCTTATACCTGCATTGTAACTCCATCCTTCTCTGTGTTGGCTGAGTCTATGTGCCAGCTCTGTCATCTGCAGGTAGTGGATTTTGGGGTTTAGATTTTTAACAAACATTTAATTCCTGCAAATATTTAACCTCAAGGTGGTAACTAAAAGATAAATTTCCATTACACTTCAGTGTTCCTTTCAATCCAACCAACTTCAGCTACTAGAAGTGCAAAACAGTGTCATTTCTCGTTGGGTCCAGAAGTATTTGATGCCTTCTATCACCTCTAGCAGTTCCCAAGACCTGCTGTTATTAAAAGTGTTTATTCCCTAATCTTCATCTTGGAGGTTTCTTTCCCATAATTACACAATTCTCCAGTTTTTTTTTCTCTCTAGTAATGTATTAAAGAGATCCCTGTCTATATCCATATGAAAGTCTACTGCTCATTTCCAGTAAAAACGCCTTAACCAAGCTTCAACATGAACAGATTGACTTTTATTCATGCTTTCTTGCTCATTTCTTTGCAGCTACTGTGTCACTACTGTGCAGTGCTGCATGGACAAAGCTATTTTGGGATCTCCCAAGGAGCAAACAGCCTTCTGTCCCTGTGCCCTGCCAGGTTTCTCTTACCCCTATAATATCCAGTTTCAGGTACAGTACTAGCACTTCTAGTTCTTGCCTAGTTTTTCACCCAGAGTCCTTGTTATTCGTCTCTGACCTGGTTTTCCAGCTGGACTAACAGCCGTGCTTTCGCTGTCTGTAAGCCTTCGCGTGTCAGTGAAGAGTTTCAAATGGAGTGGAGCTGCTTGTGGTCAGTTTGGCAAAGTCGTGAAGTTTAATCTTCAGCTGGTGTACAACATCGCAGCAGTCCCGGAGTTCAGCAGAGGTGCTGGAGATTGCCAGCGAGCATCCTCCTCTTAACGCCTCCCCGGCGCTCCCCAGCCAGCACTGGGTGCGTTCTTTGTTGGCTCCTGCCTCGTGCAGCTGGTATCGATCGCTGTGCTTCTCCCTGATGAACCTGAGAATTTCCCAAGAAGAAAAAACAAAAAAATAGTGGGTGATTTCCTGCTCCACACCTTCCCTTCCAACAGCAGGAAGCTGGCTGCAGCTGGCTGCAGAGGCGAAGATGCTGACAGGGGCGAAGTGCTGGTAGGAGTCAAGTCCTCCCCTAGCAGCATCCTCACCTCCAGCATCATCACCTAGGGAATTTTTTTCCTCTCCCCAAACAGTGCGGCCTCACCTCTGACTTCCAGGGCAGGGAGGCAGCAGGGATGACCCATTCTGCTCCCTGTGCCAGGCAGGAGCCGTACCCCAGCTCGTCCACCGAGGGCCTGGTAAAACAGGGAGAAGAAACCTTCTTCTTTTCCATCCACTATTCCTGCCTCTTTCCTTCACATATGTTGTGCTGCTAAATGCTGAGGTAGTGGCTGTTATTATTTATAGCTGCCAGTAGTGCACCGGGTGCTTTGCAGAAAAAATACACCAGGTGCATTCTTTCAAAGAGCTCACAATTAAATGTTAGAGGCTAGCAGTGCTGCTGCTCTCAGGGACTGTACATCTCCATTTGGCTGATGTGACTTGACAGCTGGAAGCCACATTCTGATGGCTTTCCTTCTTTCTCTCTTTCTTCATTAAAGGTGCCAGGTTATCTGTGCGAACAAATAAAACCTGCTTCCTGACCCCACACACAGAACAGATACAGCAATTTTTTCCCTTACCACCCTCTGCCAAATTGCCTTAACCCTGCCCTGGAGAAGAGAAAGAACAATTTGATGGTCTGTGCCCATTCAGTAGGCAGTTTTTCTGCTAAGCCTGTGCAAAGATGCCATTTGGTGCCAAGTGTAGTGATAGATTTGTGATTCTTCGCTGTTGCGGTTTCTTATGTAACACTGTAGCTATAGCTGGCACTTGGCAAAGTCCGTAGCTCCTGTTCTGGCTCAGCTGCACATGATGCAAGAATAAGGTAGTAAGGGCGGTTTGTATCTTCACAGCTTTGCGATCTTGAAATGGGGCAGCCAGAGTGATTTTTCAGGCTGTGTTTAACTTCGAAATGCACCATTGCTCTGAATGACGCCCAGTCGCCTCTCAAGGAAATGACTCGAGAGCATGGGGATAGCCAGAAAACAGCGGCTGCCCCGTCTGGGGAGTGACACTTTGCTTCAGGAGAGACACGGAACAGCTCTGCTCCCTCCAGGGACTCCCCGGGGACTGCTCTGCGTAGGACTGATGTCTGCAGTGGAGCTGGAGCGATGCACAGAGCCCGAGAGAGATCAGACCTGCAGACTGCAACCTAGCCAGGTGCCCATGTCCCTGAAAAAGTGAATGTTAACTGCTGTCCTCTTATTAACCAAATAGATACTATTAGAAATTGATATACTTAATCGCTCCCAGCCAGGCTGGAATTTGAACTCCCGACCTAGAAGTAGTAGCAGAGTTTTCAGCTGCAGGGGAAAAAAAAAAAAATGAAGGTCAAATGAGACTTTTCCTGCGGGGTGAAATAATTTATTGCAGGTCTCAGATATGTGGTAAATTAGGGTGTGCATTATCTCATGGATAATAATTTCTCTCTGATGTTTGCCTCCTTGTGTGCATCTTTATTTTGGGCTCTAAATAAGATAAGAAGTACCAGAAATCTCCCAGGAATAACAAATGCATTTTCTTTGCTTGATTGAGGAAAGAAATATTGGACAGACATGTGTTATGCAACAATTTAAAAATAACTCTCTTGTAAAACTTGGAGTGAGCCTCAAATACCGCAGAAGAAGCAGCAATGTGTTACCTACCTTTTTATCAGCAGCGTCAGCCAGTACAGCTTTTTTTTTTTCCTGCTACTTTTCCTGAACTATTGGCCTGATCATTTCCTGGGCTCTTTATTTTAAAATACTTTCCTAGGAAATAAATTTCAAGTTTCTGTTAAACTTGAACCTATCCTTAAATGGGAAGTAATACTGACATATCTGTGCTGTCCTTAATACCGTATTGGATAACACAGTGACAGACAAAGCAAAGCCCTTTGGGTGCCTCATTGCACGGTGTGCAAAGCGTTGAGCACGGTGCCAGCCTGAAGCATCCGTGATATGGTTGCTTCACCCAAACCTGACCTTGCTCTTTTTGGCCAGGATCTTCTAAAATGTGGAATGGTGTGGGGCATTTCCACGCTGATGCCCAATTCCAACATTTTGCCACATCTCCTTGTGATACGAGAGGCAAAGTGGAAATTAAGCTCAGACTTTGCAAATCGTACCCCACTGAGGGTGTGTGGAATTGGACACCCCAAATTACCAGCCGCTACTTAAAATACTGGCCTTGAGAGCTTGGTGCAATAAACCAAATCATTTATTCGCAGTGGTACAGATTTTTTTTTTAAATGTAAGACCAGTTGCAGATGTAATGACAATAGAGGAAATTAGCTCATGATGGGATTTTAGAAAGAGGCTAGTGGAAATATGTTCAGTAATGTTCAGTTATTAAACCATTAAAGATCCCACTGGAGACCAGCTAGTAGGATTTCTCATAATCTGAAGTGGCTTAAAGCAAAACACAGAGCCCCTGAGGAGGGAAATGACAAAATGTTCCTTTGGAATAGTCACCTCATCTCCTCGCACATCTCTGTGGGCTCTGCTCTGCGGCATGCGTGGCACCACATACGTCTCTGACATACGCACGTGGAGGCACAGGCCCCTTCACTGGTCCCAAGGAGCAGCGTTTTGGGAGGACGCAGCCTCTGTGCCCGTGCCCTCTGAGGCCAAGCTTCAGTGAGGAGCACTGGTAGAGGTGGAAGCCGAGAAAACTGCAAACATCTGTGCTCGCTCGGGGCCCAATGTAAGCCTTGCTGAAAATAGACGCAATAACTTCCCCTGGCTGCTGAAACCTCTGGAGCAGGCACTGCAAGCGGCTGCTCCCACGGCTGGGTTTACCCTTTCGAGGGGATTGCACAGGAACAGGAGGGTAGTAAGTCCTGACAAGCAGGTCTTGGCTCAGGCCTGTTGAGAAGTCCTGGAGGTCACTCTGGCTTCAGAGAAGCTGAAGGACATTGTCCTGCCAAGCTGAAGACCCTAAGCTGGGAGAAACCTTCCCGTGAGGAGAGCTGAGCCTGGCGAACCATCAAGGAGCTGAGGGAGCTGCCGAAACACCCCAAGGTCCGGCCATGAGGTATCGGCATGCCAAGGGGTGGCTGCTGGGCTCCCAGCCCTGTGCGTGCCATGCTCCAGACACTTGTGCAACAACGTGGTGTGTGCTGCTGCTGGAGCCCCCGGGGCTGCTGCTGCTGTGGGGAGCTCACAGCGGCTGCACGGTGCGGCCCGGACGTCGTTAACGGGCCTGAGTAATCAGGCGCTGCTCATCGAGAGGCACGATGCAACAGGCAAGGGTTCGTCGGTGACGATGATGGCCTTTACAGCAATTAGCCTGTCCTAACCTGCCTGCCGGTGCACCGAGCACAGTGCCCTGGGGGGGTGGATGCTGGCCGCGTTCCCTGGAAATCAATAGCGATGTGCTGATTTCCTGCCACCGAAGGAGGGCTTTCTGTGGGTCAGGGCCCACATCTTTCCCTCCTCGGTCCCAACGTCAGAGCCTTCCCTCCCGCAGCGGCCAGGCCTGAGCTGCCCATCGAGAAGTGCTCCTGTCTCAGCCTAGGGTCTGATCGCAGCCGTGAGGAACTGAACAAAACAGATTTTCCCCCTCCTTCCCTGCTTCTAATAGCAACCAGGTGCTCCGACACTTAACCTGTGTACTGCCATGAAATTGCCTGTCTGGTGCAAACACCCACGTGAGGCCCCGGGCCCCTAGCATTTACATTACCCTGGTGTTTGTAACCCAATCTGATTTAGATCCTGCATCTCTATCATCCACTTGAAAAATTCGCATGGTTGTTTGTGTTGTTGTTGTTCAACCAAGGAAGTCGAAAACTGACTGTTGAAGTTTATTTTTTTTTCTTGTAAGAAGAGAAAACAATGATCAAGAAATATCTTTCAGGCCTTGGCCACAAACTTTGTTTTTTATTAAATGTGCTACTGTGTTTTAAATTGGTACCAGGGCAAATACTTGGACGATTATATCAAAGCCTGCTGGAGTTAATCAGTTGCATGTATATCTATATGTTTGCTACTTTACAAACTTACGATTCTCGCATGAAGGACAGAAGCAAGGGTTCTGTTTGAAGACAAATGTTCAGCGTGCCCAAGGTCCTAGCCAGAGCTGGGATTTGGGAGCTGTGTGCTGTGGGGAGCTGGTCGGGGCAGCACGTGCCCATGGGCACAACTCAGGGGAACAGGCCTGCAGCTCAGCTGCTGGGGGTTAAACCCAAGGGGTCTCACTCCAGTCTTTAAAACTGCTTCTGTTTTCTCACTTACACCAGTGTAAGCAAGAGCAGGGCTACATAGTTAAGTGGCTATTCAGATTTTGTTGAAGTTATGAGAGGTGGTGGTGACTTTGGTTCGTGGAAGTATTTTGTGGAGCAAAGGATATTGTCCTTTTTCTACCAGATTTGATTGCTCAGCCTGTGACTTCAACCTTGAATGCATGAGGTCCTTCTGGTGTTGCAGAAATGGGTGAGGTGGTTATGTTAGGTGTTACTGGAAATGCCTTCTTCACACAGCTGGAAGCAGAAATTGAATTTGGCCATCATCTTGATGCACCTGCATTGAATGGTGAGATGCTGGCCTTCAGGTAGCTAAGCAATCTCATAGCAGAAAGAGTTCACCTGTGATTATCTGTTCAGGCCCGATGCTGCCCTGTTGTTCTTCCCTGGAAAAGCCCAGTCCATGTTTAAGCAAGGCTTGGGAGCAGAAATCCACCATCCAGTCCCCATCCTCACATCCAGACAATGGGCACTCACTTGATACTTCCACTGCCCTGTTTCGGTTTGCTCATAAATGAGCAAATCATAAAAGAAAGCTAGAGGGCACAGAGCAAACCCACTGCCTCTGTTGGGACCTAACTTATCAGGGGTAGAGTGAAAAGCTTCTCCAAGGCTGCTTTCTAGGTATTTATGTCTTCTGAGTCAGCCAGAGAGGGCCAGGAGCCTTGTTCTGAGGCCTTTGCACCTGCCGTGTTGCTGGGCTTATCCAAACAGCCAGAGATCGGAGTGCAGCTGAAAAAACAGCCCGTGCAAGAGCTCTGGATTTTTGCCGTCCTTCTTTTGTTTACAGGATCCCACCCCTCCTTTCTCCCAACTGCAGAGTCGGGCAGGAATTCTCTTCATTATCTTCTGCCGTGCTTGTCATGCCATTTTTATTAAAAGGAGGAAAGGCAAGGCGAGGGGAGTGCGTGTGAGAGAGAAGAAGATGAAAGAACGGTCCTATATAGACAGTCAATGGCAATGCAGGAAAAAGGAGGGCAGCCGGGGAGCGAATCTGTCCTGAAATGACCTCTTCCCCTGAGTTGTTCTTTATCCGTTGCTTTTGGAGCACCTGAAGGCGGGGGATCCTGCAAACACCACGGTGGCATCACTGAGAGGCAAAATCCAGCAGAGGTTCATGAGCAGCAGTGACGGGAGCAGTGCTCAGCTCCTTGGAGCCAGAAGCAGGGTGCCTAGGTCACTGCGTGGGGCTGAGAGGCTCCAACCATATCTGAGCGGTGAATTAGTCAACATTTGGGGTATTTGGGACCTCTGTAGATGACCTTGGGTGTTTGGGTGCCTGTGCATGACTGTGAGCAGCGCAGGGAGAATCGACTGGACAGCTCCAGGCTGCGGAGAGCAGGACTGGAGGCAATGCAGACCTTCAGCTCTGCTGTGCATCCTCATACTCAGCCCGCTTAGAGCAGCTGGTCGAAAGCATTGCAACCACTGCCAATGGGAGTTGTGGCTATTTGCTGCCAGCAGATTTCCTGTTTTGCTCAGGGAGGCTTCCTTGCTAGAGAAGAAGAGCAAAGGCGACGGTGTTAGAGGGACACGGTGTTAGAGGGACACAGTGTTAGAGGGACACGGGGATTGTTGGCAGACCAGGCTCACGCTGGCTGCAGAGAGCTGTTCAGGAAACGCTGTCTTTTGGCTCAAGGCTTTGGAGCCTATTTAAGACCAAAGCAAGATGGGTCCTTTGCAAGGATGCTTGGGATGCAGGATTTGCGTGTTTCACATAACAGTTCCTCTGACAGACATAATTTAGCTGGAGATGCCTAAGACCTTGTCATCTTGTCCTTAAATAACAGGAACACTGTCTGCTTTCATTGCTTTATGGCCATTTGTGTTTTCATAGGGCAGAAACTGGGATCAGCCCTAAGGATATTTTCAATTTTGTTGGAAACAGGAGTCTGTTCTGTTAAAAAAAAAAAAAAAAAAAAAAAAAAAAAGAAACTTTATGCTCTTATTTGTAATAGGAAAAGCCACTATGGTAGGGAGAAGGGAGCAGGCCACTTGCTTTCCCCCAGTGCTTTCACTGCATCTCAAGAGCCGTACCATGTCCTTGGGTGCTGCAGCCCTACCATGGGCACAGAGCTGGTGGGACTGTGTCAGCCCTTGCAGGTCTGCTGGCACTTGAGGTTCAGCAGGGCATCTATATTGCACCTGTAAATCCAATCATCCTTTAAACCCACCTTGGTCTGAGTACAAAACTACTTCCCAGAGGTTCCTGGTTTACAGGAACATGCAGTCTGAAAGCAAACGTCCCTCACCCACAGGACACAGCAAGTTGAACTCAACTGCCTGGCCTCTGCAGAGAAAACAGGAAAAGAATTAGAAGGTTTTATATTTCTGACCCTGGATCTGTCACTTGCCACAGCAGACAGAAGAGTAGCCCTCATGGTATTTTGCACGGCACGCTCTAATTCCCCCTCTAAGCAGAGGGCTTGAGTCATTGCTTTTTAATAAGACTGCCTCCCCACGGGCGGAAGCTGCAGCGATCAATGCGGCTTACTCAGTTCTCGAAAAGGTCATTAAAAGACCATAGATATAAATTTAAAAGAGTGTTTGTTCACATCCTTAATGTTAAAGATGTTCTTCTGTCTCACTTCCTTAAGCAGCATCGCGTGAAGGCGGCGCGTGTCGGACCTGGCTGACAGCGGAGTGGAAAGAGCGTGTTATCGCTCTCAGTGCCATCGGCTGCAAGGGCAGGCGGGAGGGAAAATTAATGGTCAAAATCTTGCTTTTATCACCGCTTGGAGCAGCACTTGTCTTGCTGACATCTCCAGATAGAGTCTGTAATATTGACCTTGGTGCTCCATAACTATATAGGAGAGAATAAATTCTCTTTTTTTTTCCCTTCCTTCCTGCGCTTCTTCCTTTCTTCCTCACTCTGGTACTGGGTTACTGCCCTAAGTATTGCACCTACCTTCCCTTTAGCAGGTATATTTTTCTGAAATGTGGGTACTGTGAAGGAATGCTAACAATCTGAGTAGCTGCAGATGCCATACATTTACCAGGTCAGACAGTCAGCTGCCATCAGGGTTTTGCTGCTGGTTGCACTGGGCCAGGGTGAGCTGAAAGCTCGGTGGCTTGAGTTTGAATTTCTGACGTGACTTTTTTGCCCCAGTCCAGACAAACCTCCAGCTGGGGCTGCGTGGTGATGCTGGAGCAGCCGTGCTCCCCCTTCTTATCTCTGCCAGCCATTCTCTGGGCATGGCGGGTTGCTTTGTTGGTCCTGCCCTGGCTGTGACAGCCTGGAGGTTGTGAAATGCGAGGTTGCTCTCAGCTGGGCTGTCCAGAAGGGGAGCAGGGATGAGGACGGTGATGGTTCATGCCATGGCTGCACGGGGCACTGTCTCCCATTCCTGTCTTTGTTTTGCAGTGCCTGTATGTCCCTAAGCATTCGTCATCGTCTTTCTCTGTATTGCAGCCTAAGACAAGGGTATTACATTTAGAGCTCATGGGGCATTGTGAGCACAAATCAGCAAGTGGCTATTTTGTACCTGAGATTTGTAGAAGTAAGGGAAGCCAGGCTGCACACATACTGAAATGTATGAGTAAGGCATCGGATATTTTGCTCACTGTATGTTTTTTTGTTTTGATTTGTTTTGTTTTTAATTATTTTCTGTCACTAAACTGTAAGGATCCCAAGCCTGTGAAGGCATAGCACTTCTCCAAGAGCATTGTGTTCGCAGCAGGCTGCAGCTGGGATCTCCCCTCGCCAGCAGGGAGCAGGTGACAGGATTAGACCACAGTGCTTGAAGTCATTCTTCTCTGACGTGCGTAGCATGCTCTCTGCAAATGGAGTTGTGTGTTCACAGCCCATATAAGTAAATACGCCAGAGCTCTCCCCACCTAATAGCATTCATTTCCAGTTTTCTGTCTTATTCACCCACATACACATTCATCTCCAATCACCTAATAATTCATAAACACCATATTCTCCCCTGTGCTTAATTTAGTGCTATATCTTCTTCCATTATGTTCTGCCAACTTCCCACCCTGTACATAAACAAATGTGAACTTTTCCTGTTTTCGGTTTGCTTACATGTATACACAAGCATACACAAACACTCCCACACACTAAAACACGCTCGCAGAGACACACTTTCTGCTGTGAGCTGAATGCCTGTCCATCACCTGTTGGTGGAAATCATACGCAAAGTCAGAATTTGAAAACTTCTGCAAGTGTTTGACACTTGCGCATGTCATCGCAGTACATCGGAAAACACTGTTGGTTTGTTTATTTTGTATCTGTTATAGCTGCCTGAACTGTTCATTTGTATGAAGTCTTTTCTAAGAATTGAACTTTTTTGTGGTTAGCAGATATTCAGTGGCAAAATCTAAATTTTTGCAAATTTAGATTTTGTTAATCTTGTTAATCTTAAATATTTTATGGTTTTTAGAAAGAACTTGAGAAATAACCATCCTTTAATAATCAAAGTTTGCCTCTAATTGCACTTTATCGGTATATATCAGAAGCTTCCCATCTTAATCAGTGGTTTTATCCAGGAGGGAAATCTAGAGGAAGCCCCCAGTATTATGCATCAGTGTGTGTTTGGCCGCTGAAGTTAGTTCATGTCATTTCTTTTTCTGGTTGGCTCTTAGGACCATTTTATTCAGGATATTACTAGGGTGGAAGATTGAGAATTTTCACTTTAATTAAATAAACACTTATACTAATATCTAGGTGGATATCTCCCCGATCTGTAGAGCAACTAAGATCTTGCTGGTGCTGCCTGAATTCTCTCAAGTTTACCTAATAGGCACTACAGGCTACTGCTGACAGGAGTCGGGTGAAGAAGCAATAAGAAAACACTTGTGAGGTGGTTTTGTTCCACTGCATTTTATCCCCAATTTAAAGTGCGGTAACAAAGAATTGCATCCCTGTGTTGTAAGCACACAGAAAGAGCATTGTTGAAAAATGTAGTGTGTAGTACTGGAGCTTAAGTCATGCTCGTTAATTTAATGAATGTTGTAAGGAGGTAGTTATTTCGCGAACTTGAGTATTTCGGTAACTACAGTCCATTGATACCTACTTCAGCGGCTTGTTGCTCTGTGTAGCAGATATATCTCTTCGTAGTACACACTTCATTAATACACACTTCTGCCCAAGCTCCTGTGACAGAAAGACATCTATATTGCTCTCGGTAATTGGGGCAACACGAGCGCAGTGAGTAGAGGCCTGGCATGGGTTAGGAGGGAGCCGGGCTGCGGTGTGGGCTCTGCCAGCAGCCTGATGGATGACTTCAGGCAAATCGTGTTGCCTTCCCTGCTCCGTGGCTTTACAAATCAGCACAATGAGGCTGATAGTAATGAGGTTCTTTGTGGAACGTTTTGAGTTCTGATAAAGTCAAAGACATTGTTCAAGCTAAACTATTATATTAAGCTTTTATTATTTTTGTATTACACATAAAATCACTTCTCATTTACTGATGCACGGGATTTAAGCGATTAAGGTTTTGCATAAATACATAGCAGTTTGATAATTCTTTATGTGAATGTTTAGATGGCAATGCCATGATCTGGTACCATGGTTCAGATCCTATATTTGCGCTGTCCTGGAGATGAAGAAACCTTTTAAACTCTACTGTTCTAATACCCTCACAAAGTAGATAACACATTTATCTGTCACTGAAACAGCCCTGGTCCAATTCTGTCTTAAATCAAAAGGTAAATTCCCACTAGCCCCACCTGAGGTTGGACTGAGCGTGGGGCTGGTGAGGAAGTAATTAATGTTTGCAGAGTATCTGGAGTTCCTTGAGCAGCACCGACTTGCAGGTGATGCCATCCCTGCTGTGGAGGGACAGGAGCAGCAGTGCCCCGAGGCCGAGCACACAAAGCCTGGGGCTGGTTTCTGAGGCGCTGCTGCCGGTCTGTAACTCTGGCACCACACCACTCGGCGCTGCACAAGGCCGGGCCTAGGCACCAGCGCCCCAGCTTGCATGGTTGTCATCAACAAGTAGTTATACGTCAAATAGCCAAGAGTTGCACCTGTTTGTGCTCAGAGCTGGGCCTAAATCAAGCATGGACATACAGGGTGCTGACGGTGCTCACGGCAAAGAGGCACCCCAACAAAACTGTTCCCATCAAAATGAGGTAGGAATGTTCTGAGGGCCTGACCAATCTAAGACTTGTTTTTTTGGTGGCCAGCCCCCATTTCAGTAGCTCCTTCTCCACCCTTTGTTACTGCCTTTGATGTACAATCACTTAGTGTTTCCCCTTGTGTTGCAGGGAACTGAGCGACGGGACCACGTACACGTACCAGGTCGTCATTGTTTCCGGGGCAGAGGAGAGCGAGCCTTCCCCCGCGCTTGTGTATATCTCTGGAAGTGGATACTGCGGAGACGGGATTATCCAAACGTAAGTCTGGAGCGAGCAAACAGATAAATCTGAGCACATCTACTCAGCCAGGATCTGAGACTAGAAAGGAAGTGATGACCTCTGATGTCTCCTTAGCTTAGGCCGGCTCTCATCTGTAGATAATGACTCATGTGCTTGATGATTACCAGGATGATGACATTTAATTGGAACTTAGGCCCTGCTATCCTGGCACCAGTAGATACAGACAGAGATACAGATAATGGAGTCCAGACAGCAGGATCGATATGAAAGTATGCTATATGCTGTTTATGCTGTTTGTGTATGCATATTGCATATATATATACATTTGTATGATATTTCCTATGTAGAGCATTGCTAGAAAAATTCACACTGTCTTTGGCGCTGTTGTTACACATGAAGCCCCATGTACCTGGCAGCTGGTGGGCAGGGTAAAACCCCTGCTATCTGGCCGGCCGGGTTCCTGATACATCCTCTTGTTCGACCGATCACTGGAGCTGGGATGCATTTGGAAGTGATAGACTTGGCCTTAGAGAGAGAGCGCTGGGAATTGCGTGTGCTCGGTCAGCCCCTCCCTCTCACCAGCTGCCAATCCCCAGACCACTGAAAATGTACAACAATCATTCACAACTATGTTAGGGTTTATTCTTTTACTATGTTGGACCTTAAGGCCACCTGCTTCAAAGCTTCCTGGCATTAGATAATTTAATTATTTACATGATGGAAGTAACAACAAGCAAGTGCTTAATCCAGACAGTATTATTTTCTTAAATAATGCTGATCAGCAATCACACAACACAACTCTGTCAGATGATACACCTGGCAGCAAGTATTTGCAGGATGAGGCCCAACAGGCAGGGAAATCAAAGAGAACAATCAAACAACATATAAATCCAGGGCAGTCTTGGAGAGAGAGGTGGAGAAAGACAGATTAATTTTGCTTTCCATAACTTTTCTCCTACTGTTATGTTTGCACATTCCTAAAACATCACTTGTGGCTTTGCAGCAAGCGTCGAACAATAGCTGAGCTGCCTCAGGAGCGAGCAGGAACCAGACTGTGTCACAGCTTGGTTGGTTGTGGCCCCACTTGCAGCTGTGGCAGCCCCTTTCTCATCTGGTTCGCACTCTTCTCCCCGCGTGCCTCTGCAACAGTGTGGTCTGGAGTAAGGCAGGACCCCATCCCCAACACCACCCTGCTGACTGCTCCCCTCTGAGTGCTGTCACCTGGAATAGCCCAGCACTGGGCTTCATACCTTGTTATTCCTGTGCTGGGGTCACAGGCTGGCCTTTCCAGATTTAATACAAAGGGTTTCAGAGATTACTGTTCTCTTTCTCCCCACCTGCTGAGTTGCAGCCGCACCAGCTATGAAGGAAGTTGCTCATATCCTCATCAGAGAACAGCAAGTGGTATCCACATGTGCAGGAGAGAAGTGGCCAGGCAAGCTTGTGAACCAGGAATGATGAAAGTCAGGGCTGGAGGAGGAAGGGAGAGGAGTTTTCAGGGTTGGCTCATAACGCTGCTGTACTGGATTTCAAGGCTTTGGGGTTCTGCAGAGGGGTTACAGCGATCATCGGGATGATGCCATTTGCCATCTGACTCCTTTTTGCTCGTTTGTGCCCTGCCTGCAGAGACCTGGGGGAAGAATGTGATGACATGAATAAGATCAACGGTGATGGCTGCTCCCTATTCTGCCTGCAGGAGTTATCCTTTAATTGCATCGGTAAGTCTGTCTCGGAGCCTTTCCACTCACGGTGGGCAACAGCTCTACGCAAAATGCAAGGAAAAATCAACAGCATTTTCAGCATTTCCAGATGAAGAGTTGTCATGGAAGAGGGAAAAAAGGTGGAATTTGTACGTCTGAAAGGCGAACATATCTTCCCAGCTTCTGGTCATTTTGATGGGAAATTGGTTCTGCTGGCTTTGAAACAGCCTCGGACTTAAGGCTAAGTCAGCCATTGTGGGACTGATCCAAAGCCCATTGAAGTCAGTGGGTGGCTTTCCACTGGTTTCAATAGGCTTTAGATCTGGCTACGTGAGAAGACATGAACTGATTTTTTTCTGGTAAACAGGAGGAGGAGTGAAAGGGGAAGGGACTGAGACCAGAAGCAAGTCCAGCTGAGGTCACACCTCCTTTGAGTTGCAAATCAATATCTGAGGATCAAAGGTCTGGCTAATCCCCTTTTTGAGAGGTGAAAACTACTTAATCAGATTTCATTTGCAAGCCTGGTTTGCTCTGATTAGCAAAACCTGTAAGCACAATGGCCGGAAGATGCTCGAGCTATCTGGGATAGCAGGGCTGCAGTTGTGAGCTTTACATATTTATTAAACTCTCTAGGAATGCTGGGGGCAGAGAAGGGAAAAGACCAATTTATGTAGCACCTTGTGTGGGGCAGTTTTGAGTTTTGGGATTGCATTTCCCAAACTGGACTCAGCAAGGCCTGGAGAAGGATGAAGCACGCAAACCTTCTAAAACCAAAGTTAATGTTTATGAAGGGTTGGCCTTTTCCCAAGAGGTTTAACAGATTCCTTATCTAGATCAACCAAGAAAATACTCTAGATGGGACAGACAGTGATCCCATGCCTGCAGCTCAGGGCATTGGTCCTAAACAAAATAATACAATGTTGGCAAGACGGAAATTTGCTCTTTTTGGCAATCTGATGATTATCTCTTGTGGCTGGAGCAACATATAAAGGATCTCACAGGCAACACGTTTCCCTTGGGTGGTAAGCTGGGGACTGCTTGTCTCAACTACTACATTTTTACTTCAGCAGCCCACGCAGTGAGACTTGAGGCCTGATTTGGTGATGTACTTATTTCCATATGTAAATCACTCTATTGAAATTTGAGAATATTTACGGTCAAGGCTAATTGTGACAATTGGTGGTCTTGAAGTCACGTTTGTGTTTCAAGTAACTTGCTGAATTAGACCTCAAACACTGAAAGAAATTAGTCATAATATTTTGAAAGTGAAATAAACACTAAAGCAAATGTTTTGGATTCTCCAAAAGCCAGGCGTAGTCCAAGGCTGGTTGTGGCAAGGATTTGAGTTGTAGTTGTACAGCTGCATGTGTCTCACCCTGCTCAGTAGCAGGCCTGAGTTGCCTGGTCCAGGTTGGTGCTTTGGCCACATCCCAGCTTTACGTTAGGACATCAGCCAGGTCCTCCCCTGTACTCACTGGTTCTCAGGGAAACCAGGCTGGGTGGGCTGGGCAGGAGCTGATCGTGTTCCCAGCATGTCCCCACACTGGAGTCCTGACCCTTGGAGCACATGGCAGTGTTGTGACAGGTGAGTGCAGGACCCTGTGTGCGTGTTCATCTCCAGTTCCAGCTGCAGAGCTGGTTGTGAGTATGGAAAAAACCTGTCTGACAGCAATGTGACTAAAATATGAGTAATTGCCGTATAAACTCAGGTAATTCTATGTCATCACAGAGGGAAAGTTTTTTTCAGGTTTGCTTCTGTTGAAAAGGAAAGGGGAATCTAGGGGTAACAAGTTGTTTGGGTTTGATGAGCTTCAGGAGGCTGTGGTTTTGCACAGGTCCTGCATTACAAAAGTGAATGAAATCCAATTGGTTGTTTGTGAAATCCCAAAAGTGAGGATTTCTGTCGGTGAATCAAATTAACTAAATCAGTGGCAAGGTGCATGGGCCCAGTCTTCAAAAATGTTTCATTGTATGACTGTACAACTGTGGTAGTGTGACTGTTGTGGTGGTGATGGCCTCCGTGTGCTGGCAGGTCTGTGGGAGCAGACCGGCTGCTGTTGTGTTGGGAGGTGTTGCCTTCACCAAATCCCTGGGAAAGGTGCAGGCAGAGAAGGAAATACGTGTGAGACAGGCCCTATTGGACTCTATGGGTGCTGGACTGTCTTGAATTAGGACAGTAAAAAATAGAGAGAAACTGCTGCTGAATCTTTTGGGCAAATGAAGAGCACAGCTTTTTATTCTGTTTTAACATAACAAGCATTAAAGACTTGTGAAAAAGCATAAAAGTAATGGGGAAGTGAGTGACAGGACTTATTACATAATAATAATAAAGAACAGAAATTCATCATTCTCCATAATCTAATAATATTAGTCTGGGTCCTCTGTCTTTAGCCAAACAAAAGCCTTCATTGAGACTGGTGGGATGTTTTCTTGGAAAATACAGAATGGTTGGGCCCCTGTTTGAGGAGGAGACAAAAATAAGTGTAATATATTTCCATGTTTATGAGGCTGACATATGTTATAATCCTGTAGGACAACAAGTAATTATTTCAGACAGTGTTATTTTTGCAGTGATGTTGTAGTTGTACTATGTAGCCTTTTAGGGCCCCAGGAATCACTCCTCTTCACCAAAGAATTCAGCGAGCCTCAAACACATGTTCAGAGGCTTTGCTGAATTGGGGCCTCAGGGTTTGATCTTGCAAATGTTTCCTTCCAGGCTTGTTTCTGAACTACCACAAGGCATTCTTTAGACTTCAGCAAATCTAACCACAATAGTGAATGCAATGCTTGTCACAAATTGTCTGCAGGATGGGGTCCCACATGGCAGAAAATAATCGCTAAACTTTTGGGTTGCAAAGGCAAGACCGAAGGGGCGTCACCAAGGTCCCGTAGCAGGAGGTTTGATAGCAAAGCCCGAGTGGGCTTCTCACATCCACAGCAGAGACCTCACGTCACCTCCTTTGATAGAAGAGAAATACAACAGAACAAGCAATCACCATAAAGCTTTACATTTAGAGCCATGAATCAGAGAATAATTTCGGCTGGAAGGAGTCTCTGGAGGTCTCCGGTCCAAGCAGGGCTAACTTCAAAGCTAGATCCAGCTTCAAAGTTGGAGCACATCGCTCAGGCTCATGGCCAGCTGCGCTGGCTATCTCCAAGGATGGAGGCTGCCCGTTTGCAGGTGTCCTTCTGTCTCTCTTGCTCTGTCTGCCTTTTAGGATCATGAGGTTTATGTGCTTTTTTTTTATTGGTCCAACTTTCCATTGAATAAATGGCAGAAGGCTCTCAAGACACTTTGTGCTAGTGCCTGTAATAAAATTAGACTTTTTTTTTCCTTGGTTTTGTTTTCCCTCCTCCTTTCCTCTCTAATCAGATAACAGGGGATCAATCTGCTCTGCCACGGGAGGAGGGGCGCGGGGGAAGGAAGGAGGGAGGCAGGGAAGAAAACTGTGTGGTCTTTACTGTCAGGCTGTCCTGGCCTTCTCTGAACACAAAGCCGAGTAAAAGAAAACAGATAAGATTAATAGCGTTTTCTTCCTGCAACATGCTGAAGAGCGACAGTGAGATTAATTAATTAATTAATGAAAGCATCTGGCAGGGCTCCTTTTTTTTTTTTTTTTTTTAAGTCCTGTGGTACACTCACCCTTCCCATCCTGAAATTTATCATCTATACTTTTTTTTTTTCCCCTTGCTTAGCAGATTTTGCATATTTTATCTCCTCTGCCCAGAACTGGGTCCCACGGGGAAGTCTCACTTTGCCTTTTGATTCGTAGGAGAGCAGCGAGTCAGAGTCTTGTCCGCTGTGACGGATGCGCCCCTCTCCTACCTCTTGGCTGCTTTCCTTTCACCTTGTTCTTATTCACTCCTGGGACACCTGATTTTTGTGATTAGTGAGGATCCCAGCCAAGTTCAAGACAATGAATCCCATGTAAAACGGGCCCCGGTCACAAGAGTTATGATTTGCAGTTGTGTGAACCCAGAGCTTTTTAGCACTTGATCTGTTCCCGGCGGACTGTTGAGAAATGGGTGTCTAACAAGCAGCTGAGCACCTTGTCCTTGGTATGCACTCTCCCACACACAAACACCGTACACATGCACCCAGATATATGTGCGGACATTGAAAAAGAGCGCTGCTTTCATTTGCATTCCTTTTGTTGAGTGTGATGTGCATTATGCATTGATTTAGCTCTCCAGTGCTGAAGAAAGAGAAGGATATAATAGAAAAGATGCAGAGATCAATGTAAAAGAAGGGAGGGGGGGAGAGATTAATATGAAAAGAGATGAGTAAAGACTGATAGACGCATTGAAACCCGGCTGGAAAGTAGCTGCAGAACTTCTATCTCGCCTTAAGTTTGCCTGGTAATTTATGGGGTTTGCAGTCACATCTTATTGGTGTTGTTATTGCCGTACTTTATCTCCTTTGCTTATGAGGGACTCCTCACGAAAGGCTTTGTGCAGCCAGGCAGGGCAGCACTGCCTCTGCCTTCGACGTGTGAGCAGTCGCGCTGAGGAAGGCGAGCTTTCCAGCGAGGCACATGTTTCCGTGGGTTGTTGGACGGGGGCCTCTGGGATGTGAAACACAAAATAAAGGCACAGGGCAGAGGAAAACAGAAAATAAACATATCTAACTCTTGAATTTACCACCGATTTCTGGCATGCTCGCAGCATTAGTCACCAGTGGTTGTTCAGAGAGAAGTATGATTTTAATTTGACAACGCTCTGTTAGCACCTTTTCTTTTGCTTCTGCTTGGCCCCAAATGTTTTTCTGCTACCTCACAAATCTGGATCTGTCGTTCTCCTCCTCAGAGGCCTCTCCCTCCAGCTGTGAGCCTTACCTTTGTGGGAGCTCTATCCTTTACCTCTCCCATTATCCATAAATTAAGCATAGCACTTTCCCCTAATCTTATTGTTTGGAGGGCTGCATTGCATTCAGGGAAATGATTAATATTCATGAGCTTGCTATCTCTGTTTGGTGCATAATCCTCTGGGGAAATTGCAGTGTTAAATGAGTGACACAAACCTAATTTTATATGTCTTTTCTTTCCTTTCTTTCTTTTTCCTTTTTTTCCCTTTCTGACAGAGGAGTAATGTGCTTAAAATAAATTGATGGATGACCATCCATATTCATTGTGGGCATGCTTTGAGAGCGCGCCTCGCTCCCAGCCGGGCCCCCTCCCCTCCTCATACCCCTGCACGGGAACACGGCTTTGACTGCTGAAACCGCAGCCCCATGAAGCAGCAAATGGTGTATTCCCCCACAAACACCAAATAGGCCCTGGCTGGCCCCACAGAGGGCTCTCAGCAGAACAGCAGCACGGGAGAAACCCAGCCGCCCGGCGAGGGAAGCTCAGCATCTCACAGGACATCAATAAGAGCAGAGCATTGAGCAAGTAGCTTGGGAAAGAGTGCTGTCGATAAAGAAGCTGAGGATCTATAGCAGGATTTCATAACGGATAGCAATTAATTTACTGACTGGAGCTATTCAGATAATATTTGTGTGAATCCTTCAGCTTAAGGCAAATACTTTGAAGCTGACTGTTTCCTGCAGCTCATGGGAGTGTGGCTACATGTTCCAAAATGTCTAAGCACTCATTTGGCAAGTTAGTAACTTGCCAAATAACAGCATCGTCATAAAGTCTCTTAAAGTGATTTTCAGACTGTCATCATTAATAGTGCCGTCTTAGCAGGGCCAGCTGAACCACAGAGAAGAGAGCGCAGGCATCTCAGGCAGCAAAATGCTTTTTTGTGGGGGAGAATGTGGGCTGGGGTGGCATTTGCCTACATTTTTCTCTCGGCCAGTGACTCCAGCCCAGCTCAATCCAGCTTTGGTGTTTAGGACACGGCTAGAGTGAGAGCCCAGCAGAGAATTGCTCCTCTGCTTGTTGCATCCCTCTCGCATTACTCTCTTTACGGATCAAAGAGGCTTCCACGGCTGGTCATGCTTCCCTCCTTAGAGCATCCTCCGTGACTCAACAGCGGCTTGCTGTGCTCAGAGGATGATGCTGAGCACAAGACCTGCCTTTGCAATAACATCCAACCACACACACAAACAAGATGTTTGTTTTCCTTAGTGAGTGGCATCAAAGTTGTGTGCTGTGTTTTGTTTTGTTTTGTTTTTCTCCTGGGCTCCTTCCCAGCCTCTGAAGCAGGCGGGCCAGGTGTCACAAAGGGCCGCTCCGGCCAGCCTTGTTGTGGTTGTAGCGGTTGCTGCTTTGTGCGACAGAAATCTCAAGATTTTCAGTTGAACAGTCTCCAAGCGTAGCTAATAAGCCCATGCAAGTCTGAGGAAATACTGGAGTATTATCAGCACTGCTTTTCTGATTTATTCGAACGCACAGAGAGCGAAACAAGGGTAGGTGGAAGAGGAGGCGCGTTGTAGTGCTTTTCTAACATGCCTGGCGTGGGGGGAAGGCCGTGTTGGCTCCCGTTGGCTATCCGCAGAGCAGATAAGGTCTTCCTACCACTGCCAGCAATGCAAAATATCCTTTCTCTTAAGTGACAGAGGCTTGTATTCTTGGAGGTGAAATATCAAGTTTCAGAGCCGGGCTCTGTGAGCGAGTTGTAATTGTATCTGTCTGCAGCACGCAGATCAATTGCATAATTATTGTGCTCTGACCGCTATATCATACCGATGAGCCGAGTCACGCCAGACAAAGGACAAGCCCAGGAATGTATTTCCACAAAGCAGCTGAATTACCAGGGAGCTGTGCTCTGCAAGCGCGTTATATCGGCCCCGCTAGGTTCAGGAGATGCTCAGACATGATTGTCATATTGTACGGAAAACAGCCTCCTGCGAGGCCCCTGGATGTTCCGCAGTAGATTGCAACACCCACGTTTACTTCATTTCCAAGGTGTCTGCTTTATTTCATTGAAGAAAAACGTCACAATTTATTGATACGCAACTTTATTCGCAGAGGTCTGCCCGAGCTCTGCACGGTGGTTTTCCTCTTTGCAAATCAGGATATCCAGGAAGGAAAATAGCTCTCGACTGTTTTAATGCAGCAGGAAGTATCTCTGTCTCTGGCTTCTTCAGTATTAGAGAAGAGATCAGCAGATACCCTGGCAGCAGGCCACATTACTCACCCTGTTCCCACTGAAGCCAAAGGTGAAACGCTCACCGAAACAAATGGTGCAGGTTCTGCGATCACTCAGCCACTGGTCTCGTGTGAGCTGCGCTGGAGTTATTCCTGCTTTTGCAACAGAAACCTCTGGGTGCTTTTCTTCTCATCTGTGGACACAAATACCAGTGCTGGAGATGCTGATTAGGTGACACGGGTAAAATCCCACTTCTACAGAAGCTGCTGACTACGGCGAGCCTGTGATCTGACCCTCACCACAGCCAAAAGGGCCCGCATGCCTTTGCCTCCCTGCAAGGTCTGAACAGACCTTTCAAGGGTTAAAATGTGAAGCTCACTCTGTTCCAAGAATTTGTTACTCTGAGACAATGCTTCTGCATTTTTGTGTCCCCCCCTTTTTTCTTTTTTTATTTTTTTTCTTTTTCCCTCGGACGAATAGTTATGTGGCATGAGGCTTGTTATAGTTGGAAGCATCCCTAAGTAAACAGCTGAGCTTAAAAATACTTTTTTTTTTTTTTTTTTTTTTTTTTGTCTGGCCTTTAAAAAAAATAATTGTAGTTATTGCACAAAAGAAGACTATGCTGATGCCAATCACTGCATCCTAGCTGAAAACAGGAAGCCGCCCCGAGTGTCTGTCCCCAGCACTTTGACCATGCAGCTCGGACATTAAAAGCCTCATCGGAGGATGTGCCCTGTGCTATGAAGTGGATCTCTTTATCTCTCTCTCTCCCTCTCTCTCTCTCTTTTTTTTTTTTTTTTTTAATGAGGTGGAAGGCTGCCTATCGCAGATAAGTGTATATCCTGCATGTCTGCTTCCTGATGCGTTTCAGACTTGATTTGTGTCACTTGTTTTTTTCTGGCCTTGCTTTAGGCAGGTGATGGGGAGTTACCTGCTGGCCCTGGCAGGGTCTGGTGGGTGCTCCCTGGCCTCTCCCCCAGTCCTCTTCCTTACCTGGTGCCTCTTTTATCTCTAAGCCCCGGAGGGGCTGTATTTTGGTGCAAAACGCTGTGTTTTGCACTGGCTTGAGCATCTTTAAGAGGCAAGGACAAACAGAGCTCGCATCATTTTCTGTGCAATGCACAATAGCCCCACAGTTGTTCCAGATCTTGAAGTCCAATTACAATTGGCAATTTTAGAAAACAAGCCAGGTCTTGCTGATGTTTCCCCCACAAATCCCCCTTCTCCAGGTTGATGGGTGCCATGGTAGTGTTCAGAGATTCTCAGGTGTGACAGATTTCTCTGCTAAACCAGAGATTTCTTTCTTCCACTAGCCTAAAACAGGGGCAAGAGAGGGACTTTGGTTTGGCTCTGACGTTTCGGTGCCTTCAGTGATGGCTTTGTCAGGGGAAAGGAGCTCTGACTGCCTGAATGAATACACGTTCCCCGAGTTCAGCTCAGGATCCTTCAGCATCTGTTGTCAGTCCCCGGGGACGCTGTCTCCTGCTGCCAGGTGCTACGCCGGCAGACATTTTTCTGTTCTAGGTTTAAGCTGGATTTCCAGGCAACTGTTTTTTAATTTTTTGAAGTCATTCTCCTTGAGGACAAATCAGACTTACTTCACGTTCTCTTCCTCCATACATTACTCAAATCAGATTCGATTTTAAAGTGAGAAGTCCGCAGTATTGATGAACGTATTCCATGGCGTGAGTGCCCAGCACATCACCATGGCCTTCATCAGGTCTTTGTATCCTATAGAGCTCTGTGGAGACAAGAATTAGATTGTATTATCAAGGCCCTGGATGCATTTAACGTAACAGTAGGCAACAAAAGATCAGAAAAGGCCTTCTGCACCACTGTGGAAATAAAGATGCTTGCTGCTGCTTACTGGAGATACACCACTCCTGACACTGCCCTCCACAGCTCTGAGCCTGTAGGACTCTCAGATTCAACTGATCTTTCACACTGCTGGTGGAAAGGGAAGAAGCCTGTTAGTTTATGTTTTGTGAGGGCAGTCTTTGGAAAAAACAATCTGGTTGGTTTTCACTGTGCTTATAAGAATGTGAAGCCTGACTTCTAACCTACCAAGCATCCCATCCCAGATCAGGAGTCAGAGCTGGTGCTCAGCACCTGCGGGAGGAAGAGCTGGCTGCCGTGGGCTGTATGTGGGCTCTTCAGTCCCCTCGTCAGTGCCTGGGAAGGATTTGGAAAAGTTCCCGTCTTTGACATGACTCTGAACAGGGGACCTGTCCCCTTTCCCCCACCATCTTTCACAGCACACGGAGGTGAGCAGGTACCTCATCTGCTCTCGGTTTTTGGGCATGCAGCCATGCAGCCAGCAGACCTGGCGGCAGGGTGAGTGGCCATGCAGGTCAGTAAGGCTTTGTTAAGCATTTTTAGGCAGTCTCCATTTAATTCAGACATCTCAGTCTCTCCATTCGGTTCCTCCCTCGGGTTTTGCAGGCTCCGAGCAGACAGATTTATTGGGGTCTTAAGCATAATCAGGAACAAATTAGCCTCTGTTAGGATCACACACTGGCCTGGATCACAGCTATTCAAGGGCTGCCTTCCCATCCATGTGCGCATGAATTAAGTCATCTGATTGGAGTAGGTCTTGAGTATTCTTTTATCCCAAACACATGATCTTATCAGAAGCCCATTACGTTTATCATCGCATTAGGAGGGAACATTTGGAGCCAGTGCAGGAGTATGTTGGCTATATAAATGTTGTGCTTACTTCAGTGCCTATCGTGAAAATAAGTCCGTGCTTCAGGGAGGCAAGGGAAACACTGTCTGAATGTGTGTGCCTAAAATTAGGCTGTGAGTTTCTGGGTGTGTGTTTGCATCGGTGGGGTGGCTGCATCGGGGATGTGTAAAGAGAGCGTACATGTGTTTGTGTGTCAGTGCTTCTGTCGGTGTGGGTGTGTAGCAGGATGTATTTGGGTGCCAGTGTGTGTCACTGGAAGTGTCTATCTGACTGTGCATCTGTTCGTGGTCTGAAGGCTGGGTCTTTTTAATATGGTAGGTCTTTTGCTTTTCCTTTTTTTTTTTTTTTTTTCTTTTTACGGAAATAAGCCTCTTTTCATTAAATGACAAAGAAACTCTTTTTCCAAAAATAGATATTTTCATATGTTTGGGATTTGTTTTTGAGGATTTTTGATTGCTGACCGCAGTCTTCCCAGAGCCGAGCGTTTCCCAGAGATTTCTGCTGAGGCTCTCGCTCAAAGTGGGACACAGAGCTGCGAGGTGGGAGAGCTGCTTCGCTTCATCCCCCTGTTCCTGGGCACAGCAAAGAGCTGCCCTACACTTTGACAGCTCTCTGCAGAGACACGCAGAGCAAGAGATGCTTACGGATAAGGTGAGGGGAACCAAGAGCTAACCTCCGTTACACGGAGCTCTGCGCCTTCCTTGGGCTGACCAGGCCCAGGCCGCATCTCTCCCATCCCACACTGCTGTGGTGGTGGGCCAGCACCAACAAACCCTGTGGAGCAATAAGGTGTGCAGTGAGGATGCCCAAACTGGGGCTCTGAGGGCACACACGGTTCACGAGCAGTTCCCGTGCCGTGTTCCCAGCAGGGCCGGTGTCGGATGATGGGCAGCAGGGCCCTGCTGGCATCAGGAGGAGGCTGGGCAGCGGGGCCACTGGGGCCGGTCCTGCTGGGTTGCATTAGAGCCCATCTGCACATCCACCCCGGCCCTCTCCCACCGTGGAGTAATGGGGCACCCTGGGGAGCCATTGTCAGCCTCGCCTGTGAAGCTCTCCCCCCGACCGCTGCTCCTCTGAGCTCTTCGAGGTGTGTGGTATACATTTGGTGGCTCCCGGCCATATGAAGAGTTTAAGATGTGACTTGTAGGGTCAAGCAGTTTGGCCACCCCTGGAATATTAGCTCAGCCACAGTGCTGCGCTCGCACGGCTGAATGGCTTCCAGGCTTACGCTGGCTCATTTTCGCCAGCTCGTAGTGCTGGCCCGGCAAACACACAGCTCCCCACAGTCATCCACGTACACGAGTTGGCCGCAGAGGTCGTGATGAAAGGAAAGCAGAATGACCTTCTTCCCTGATAGGCTTCTCCGTTCTTTCAAGTTCACGCTCTCGTAAGCACCTAGAATTTTGCACGGGGGATTGGGAGGAGGGGAGGGGGGAAAAGAGCGAAAGTCATTAAATAATTGAATTGCAATAAACTGATTTTTTTTTCTGGCTCATGATGGTATTTCACTGTGTAAACTAGGAGGAAAAATAAACAGGGGATTTAGTAGTTTGGAAGTAGCTCAAAATTGAGCAGCCGTTGGATTTTCTGACACCTAGCTCGAGATAGTCCAATGCTACCGGCAGGACTCTCCTTAGGGATCGTTTCCATCAGCCCAGCTCGCAGCTCTGGCTAATTTCCTACCGTTTTTTCAGCAGGCTTATTTGCCAGACAAAAATACAACAGGCTGTCAGAACTGGATACCTCTGGGGACTGGCAATGATAATACAATACAAAATAGGATACCAACAGGTCAAAGGTTTCCATTTCACAGAGTACTCTAATGACTGAAAGTCATTATTGCTATGCAGTCTGTTTGAAAAGAGTAGATGGATCCTGGTTCAGTTTTTAATGGGCCAATGTTACAGAAACAACCTCAAAAATTTGGCATCTTTGTTGGCAGTCTCATTAGAGAAGCCACAGAATAAATGGACAAGGATAATAAAGTCTCCTGCTGCTTTTGATCCTTTCAGGTCAAATCTGAGTTATGCTGGTTGAAGCCGTGTGTGGATGTGGCAAGCTTACCCTCACACTATGTGGACTGTATCTGTGCCTTGCATAAACAGATCTGGTTGGCCCTTGGTCCTGTGGCTGTGAACTTGGCAGTTTTTGCCATCCCTAAATTCACAGATGCTGCTGTTGTTGTTTTGCAGATATCTTTTAAGAACAAAAAGGGAAACATTGTAGACCAGACCCTCTGCTGGCTATCTTCCACCCAAGGCAGTGGATTTATGCCAACACCCACATTGTCTTTCCATATATTTTCGATCTCTGCTTTCTTCTGTCTCCATCCTTTTAAATGGAGATAGACAAAAATAAGCAGAAAAACCTTCGCATTGAGAAATGTTTTGAGGGTTTTGCCCAATAACAAAACTGACTAAAAACTGACTTTCTGAGAAGTGCCCTGCTGCTGGCCAGAAATGACCGATGCTTTCACTCCCCAGTGATCTGGACCAGCAGATGCACCACCGCTGGTGTTACTAGATCCTAGCAACTAGGCCATGGACATGTAGCCATTTTTTGATTTCTCTTTGGTTTCTCCTGGCAGATGAACCCAGCAGGTGCTATTTCCACGATGGTGATGGAGTATGTGAGGAATTTGAGCAAATGACCAGCATCAAAGACTGTGGCGTTTACACTCCCAAAGGCTTCCTCGATCAATGGGCTTCCAACGTCTCCGTCTCACATCACAGTGACCAGCAGTGTCCAGGATGGGTGGTCATCGGTCAGCCAGCAGCAACCCAGGTAAGGGAAGCAGATGCTGTTCCCTGTCCTAGAAGGTGGAGGCCAGCAAGGACAGTCATGAGCATAACTAGATGGTCAGCATTCATGTGTGATGTTACCCCTGTCTGTTATCCTGATACTTCACCAAAGGAGGTTTCTGATAGCAATTTCCCTGTTTCTGAGCCTGTTTAGTGGTGATGGAGTTGAAATTCAGTTCCAGTCACCCATCTGAACGCTGCCTGAAGTCATGGTCTGCTTGATTCAATAAGCTGTGCAGGAGTCACCTCTGGCTAACTAGCATCACCTAAAAGACTAGACAGGCTCTCTATAGCCAGCACAGGGTGCTATCTTGTGGCAATGAGTTCTGAAGGCTAATGCAGAATAATACAAAAGAGTGTTCTTTCTTTTTTAATAGTTTTGTGTTTTCTGCCTCCCGGATTCATAAAAGCACCCTATTGTTCTATTCTGAGAAAGGTCCCGTCCATTCCCAAAGCCATTCATTAGCTTTAACCCCTTTCTTACATGTCTCCTTTGTAACATAAATAGCTCCAGTTACCATAACTTTACCTTTTGTCTCCCTGAGAGAATTAGATCCAAATGAGTTCAAAAAGACATTAGATAAATGCCTGGAAAACAGAGCTGTACATGATGCAGAAGCAACAGTCCAGATGCAACACTCTGACTCAGGAAAGCCCGCATTGCTTGTTGTTTTTTTAGAGGATACAGCAAGAAAAGGATCATCATATACAAGAGCTACATTGTATATTCCACCTTCAGCATCCACCAATGTCCCTCGCTAGACAGAGCAGTGGATCAGATGGACTTTGGGTTTGATGCAGCCAAGTTGTTCTTGCAGTCTAACTGTCAGGGAGGTGTCCTGAGTGGGCAGTGCAGAGAGGAATGCAATGTCACAGATATGACAAGCAGATTTCTCCGTGAATAGTAAATGCTAAGCATTTCCAGTTGGCTTGCAAGAGAAAACATCTTTATCCAAGAGACTTGGCCTTGTTCACATAGCACAAGTCTGTAACAAATTAATGACCAGGTCATTTTTAAACGTACAAAGCGTGGTTAGCTGGCATAGTACCAAGACAGAATCCTGAGCCCAGTATTGCCTTTTTGTCATGGTCATATTTATTATTTCACACTGTAAAAGGAACTTTCGTCTGCACCCCTACCAGTGCCTTAGCTTCTTTCTCATTTGAGCTCCCTGGGCTGTAGTACTGTCCAAAGCCCACTGTCTCCAGTTCAGGTGCAGTTCAATGAGCATGTCCCCAAGTCCTCTGTCCCCATGCTGCCACTGGGATTTCCTGCCCTGATTTTCTCCTAACGCACTGGGAGAGATGCAGCCACGCTGAGCAGTAGGACCGTACAACATATGGTCATGTGGTGGAGAAAACACCACCACGTGCACACCCAACAGAAAGCCCTGCTGTGTAGCCACAACTCAAGCATGTTTGTTGTACCCAGATGAGATGAAGTTGTCACAGCTTTGTTAAAAGAAAAAAAAAAAAAAAAAAGCACACCAAAAACAAAAACCAAGCTGTTGTATTTATAGGCAGAGCACTAGCATATCACACACTGGTGGAGTGAATGGGAACATGCCTCCTGTTATTGGCTGGCCCCTGGGGAGATAACAGTGTGCTATTTACTTCCAGCAAGAGGAATTTGTGCTTTAGCTCAGCTGGTCATATTACACCCGCTTGAGTGTATGGGGTTCATTGACCTTTTTAATCATATATGTTGAGAGTCTTTGTTTTCCCCAGGAACAAGACAGGCTTGTAGGTTGTGGAAGAGCACCTGACTTGTCACTCTGGAGAGGTTAGGTGGGGCAGCAGGTCATCACTCTGTTGGCTAGCAGAGTGCTTGAGATGAAAATTAACCTAAGATCTCCCCTAATCACCATGTGTAATGATCACTGGTGTGTAAACATGTTTGGCTTCATTATCTGTGCAAGCACTGAGCCTTAGGGTTTTTTGTATTGATGAAAGGAGCACCTTTCCTCACCCAGATATCTTTCAGAGTAGGTTGTGTGCTTGCTGATGTTGTGCAAACTTTTCATGTTGTTGCTGGGTAGTTTCCTGATTAATCAGAGTGGCATTTGTGTTGGCTTCTCATCAGGAATGCCATGAAAGATATGTTTGAGTGCAGTGCACAGCAATATACAGAATACATAAGCTGCCTGTTTGTTAGCTATCCCTGTTCCTCATAATTGCCCTGGTATTCTCAAAGTGCTTTAGAGCATTTTAAGTATGTCCTTCACGATTTAAAACATTTTCTCATCCTTAGCTATCTCAAGACCTGTTTCTCTGCATGCCTGTATTTCTGCCTTAGTTCTGCAGAGGCTGTTCCTGAGGACCACATTTGGTGCTGTGGTGCTGCTCAGCAGTATCAGCCTGCCTGCACTTGTTTACTCTTGGAGGATTGTTTGTGAGCAAAAGCCAGAGTGCACTTGTTATTGTAGGGCTCCTTCTGCAGACTGACCACCCCAGGCCTGTCTGCAGAGCTCGCTAACACGCTGCCCGTTTCCACAGAGTTGCTTGTGTCTTAGAAATAGGATGTATGCACTTGCTTGTTATTGCGAGGTGGATCTTACATGTGGCTTTGTTACTTGTTAGTATGAGGCTGCTGAATGGCAACATACTCAGGGAGCAGAAAAAAAAAAAAAAACACAACACAGTATAAGATTTGTTTTGAACAACAAAATGCTTACAAAGAATGACACAGTCTTGGCAAACAGATACACATTTGAAAAATGGAAAGGTCACACAGCCCCCCCCCCCTTTAAACAATCGCTCTTTCTGCAGAAGCAAGACTGATAGACAGCCACTTCTACTTTCCTGGCAGCCACTCTTCAGTGCTGATTAAGAAATATTCACAGTACTGACAGCATCATATTTAAAGCCAAAGAGGACCAGTCAGCAGCATCACACCAGCACGGAAATGCGAGCACCATCACAGGGTATTTTTACAGTTTGATTTCTAATCTGGCATCCTTGGCAGGTCTCGAAGCAGACGCTGCTCAGTACCTGTTATCGACTGCAGGAGGAATTCAGCAATAAAGGCTTTGCATGCTCTTGGGCCACTTTTTTCCTTACTGCTCTTGCTGTGAGTTTGTAAACAGCCTCTCCTTGCCATCCGCTGCATGTGAAATATTATCAGTGTTGATGTACTGGTTGTGTGGGGTTTTCTACAGCACTGTTTATTTCTCAGGGCCTTTCTTGTGCTAAAGATTATTGATGCTAGCATTAAGTCATCAGCTGGTGTACTCTGGCAAGGACTACAAAAAGGCAGTAGTGCTGGGCAGATTTATACCAGCTGACGGGCAGATCCAGTAGGCATAAATAGAAAGACAAAGGGCGCTCAGACCGATCTGTTTTGTGAATAGCTGCAATTTTTATTTTTATTTTTTGCACTGGAAGTCCCCAGGGACTTGTTTCCCTGACCAGTTCATACTCAGCCAGGGTCAACCTTGTTACGAGCAGGGGTGGGGAGGATGTGTCTTCCTACCACCAAGATAAGCACTCCTGGGCTTGGCAACGTGTGAGTTTAAGGAGCCATCTCATGGCCTCCGCGGGCAGTCCCGCTTGTGTCGCCACCAGTGAAGATGTGTGGGTGAGGACAGTTAAATAGGAGAGCGTGGTGTGGATTAGGTCACGGTACAAGTGTGGCTGTCCCGTAGGGTTCATGGATTCAGGTCATGTAGTGGCAGCCTCCGTGCTCTCCCTGCGCACTGGTTTTGTTCCGATGTGTTAGCATGTTTGGTAGTCTCGCTTTCCTTCTGGAGTAAGTTGTCCTGAGCATGAATGCTTTGGATATTTTTTTACGTGTCTTATCTGTACAGATGTGCCTTTGTGGGAAGCCTCTGCCAGGCTTGTTTGGGGAGGGCTCTTCACCCCTGACCCCATGGTTTGGGTGAGAGGGAGGTGGGTGCAGCCTGGCCGTGGGGCTGGAGGTGCCATTTCTCCTTCCCTCTTGCTGGTGGGAATCCAGTGGATTCATCCACAGTTCACTTTTGGCCTCTATAATAGGCAGGTGTAGGAAGGGACTAATGGCTCAGCAGGTGGCTTACTGCTGACCTGGTTCCTCCTGTCACAGTAGCACACGCTCAAAACTTGGAAGTTGTGGTTTACATTGGCAATTTAGAGGGGCAGTCCCCCAACAGCTCTGTCTTTCAGTGTATTTCCTCCCAGTCGCACGGAAGCTGTTTAGTTTAAGTCACCATATTTATATATATATTTTTTTATTATTATTATTTTTTCTTCCCTATGCCATTGCCAGTTCCTGGTTTTCTCCTGTACATGAAAGGCTGCACAGCTTAGGCACAGTTAATGAGAAGGGGACTCTTCCTCAAGGCTGCTGGGCACACAGATCCTGGGATTCATTTTTGTTCCCAGACAAACCCACCCCCTTCTCCCCCTGGGTACCCCACAGGGGCTGCCATGGAGTAAGAAGCTGTGGAAAAGGATTCTTATTACATCTTTCCCACAAACTGAGGCCCCCTCCTGCCCCTATTACAGTTCCCACAATTGCACTCATCCAGACTCACTGCAACAAACCTATTCTTCAGCCGGCCATAGAAAGATGTCTAGAATTGCAGCATGTCTGAAATTTCCCACAAAAGAAGAAGGCAAGAGCACGAAAATATTCTGAGTACTGGAAGAAATAACATGGCAGAGCGAGGGCTCCAAGGCTGGTAAGAAAATACTGTGACAAAATTGAAGAGGAAAATGATGAAGTTCTCTGCCACGCAGTTTTACTTTGACTAATAAATATAACTCTGAAGATAGTTCCCCAAAGATCCAGCAAAGCCAACAAATAGGGTAATCTTGAACAGGAGTGGGAAGAGAGGAAACCTGCAACTTTTAATGGAGAAGCCATTCCTCTCCTTTGGGGTGATCTTGCTGAGAAGTGGGAGGGTGTGTGTCTGTCGGCTCTGCAAGTGGCCCTTTTTGAACTTCCCAGTTCACAGCCAAGTCCTGTTGCTCTTCAACGGTAAGAGTTTTGTTGTGGTCAGAGGGATAAAAAAATCCCCATTTTTAATAAGATGATTTGCTTCGCAAATGTCTCTGTTATTTATAGCCTAGCCAGCCTTTGAACCACTAATCTCAGGAGGTCGAGTACAAAATCCCACTAAGAGAATCTGTTAATGGAGGAACCATGAGTGATCAGAGACCAGTTCTGGAAAAAGATGAACTGGACACCGTGCACAGGCCGCCGCAAGAGGAATGTAGGTTTGCTGTACTCGTCTGAGCACATTTCCAGTACCGGCTGGTGCACCAAAAGGCTTCAGCTTAGCTTACAGATTCCCCAGGTCTAAAATTAGTACAAGGGAGCCCAAAACATAGTCTCTCTTTTAGCCTTCCCCCAGATACTACAGACCAGACAGTTTGGTCTTTCACCTGAAGGCTTGGGAGTTACACCACGAGCCTGGCACCAGGCAAATTCAGGCTGGGGAACTCCGAGGAACATGCCTCCCTTTGTCTTAAATGATGCTATTTTTCATATCTCTTTAATGAACAGGGATTAATTAAGCCTTATCACAGCCACATTGCCTGGTTTCTGTTCCATTTAATAGAGGTGGAAACCAGAGCACACAAAGATAAAGCTGCGGTTTGAGAATTAAACCTCAGTTCCCCACAGAGACATTGCAGGTGCTGGGCATTATTGGGCCCAAGTGTCCCCAGGACTAGGAAGCTCAGGAGATCTCAAAAGGGAAATGTTCATATCTTGTATAAGAAGAAAACTCTGTTCAGGGCCTGCTGACAGTCGGTGTCTGGGAACACAGATCTGGAATGGATTCCGGGGTCATTAAATCCACTGTGTGTTAGCTTTGTCAGCCTCCTCACATCATCGGGTGCATGAATTAACCAGATTTTATCCTCACGCAGTCGGGCTTGTTCCCATTGCAAAATGACTGGAAAACAATTCCACCAAGTCCTTGCTCTAACAGCTAGAAACCTTGTTTCCCACCTGTGTTGTTGGGAAAGCTGGGTTTTTCAACCCTCTTGTCAAAGGAGGTGATGTTGTTTGCCTGGGGATTTCCTCTCATCTTTATTCACGTCTGCATTGCTGCTTTGCCTCGTTGGAGCAAGTGGTCCATACAAAGGGTTTGCAACAAGGTGAGGGATGCTCCAAAGACCTGTGCTGTGCCTCCTGCTCAGAAATGATCCCAATGTTCTGAATATAAAGAGAGAGAGAGAAATGAAATTTCTAGCTAGGCTGGCTTGAAAAGACTCAGTTGCAGTGAGCTGATTGAGAAAGAGCATTACCTTAGAGGTGCTCCGGGGCCAGCTGGAGAAAAAGGGATGCTGCCCATCACCTGGCTGCCTGTTCCCTGCTAGGAAGAACAGCGATTCAGTGATTCCCTGCCTCTCGCCCCCCATCCCCATGCCTTTCAGTGCTCCTCTGCTCAGGGCAGTAGTAAACCAGCAGACCCCATGCCTGATGTCGTAGCCTCTGGATGATTTGTGTATGGGGAGGACAGAGAGAACACAATGAGATGTCAGAGGAGATTCCAAGCAATTTTGCCAAGCACTCAAGGGATTTTTTTCTTTCCACTCCCCTCCCCCACTAGTTTTTAGAATAATTTTTCAAGAGCACATATGCAAGTCATCTAAGGGGAACAGAACAGTGAGTACCAGGGGCTGGTACACTGTGTTCCCTTTGTGTACTGTACAGAAAATAGATAAAAGAAACAAAGGATGATGCAGAGAGCAAAGCAGCCATCAGTACTCTCAGAGAGGTTCGGTCTGACCTTTTCAGAGATGAAGGTCAAACCAAAAATCCTCAGGTGCCGGAAATTGGTCCTGTCTCTTCCTAGGACCAGGAGACGCTCACCGCTAACGAAACGAGAGCAGAATTCCATCCCGTTTGTTGTTGCTGAAGGCGAGGAGAAGAAAGGCAAGAAAGGAATATTGTCTTGGATAATAAGAAGGATTATGTGCTTCTTTAGGAAGTGACTGACCATTTTATGATCATATCTGCCGTACACCCAGCCACCCACCCAGATTACACGCTGTAATTGAAAACAGCTTGGACCCCCCAGCATCAGCGAGCTGGAAAGCCGGACCCCGCGACAACGGCGGTGCTCGTTAGCATGCACTCTTCTGAAAGGAGACCCCCCTCCTCGGCCCTTGCCCCTCAACCTGCCAGTCTCTCTGTCTGCTACTGCTGCTCCCCATCCTTTAGATGCAGAGCATGTCCAGCCATAAGCGTGGGATAGCTCTCCTGCATCCCATCCGGGTTGTTTGTCTTGGGTCCCTCTCCATTCAGAGCCGAATGATTTTGCATAAATGCATCGACACGTCTGCTTTGTTCATGCATGAAGGCTTCTCGGCATTTCTCATCCCACCCCCGCCCTGGCCGTCTTCTCCCTACCCCCCTGGCATGTAGCTTCACCAGCTTTTGCATGATTTCCCTGTGCAACAGTGAATAAACCTGCCCGAAGGATTGACAGTCAATCGAGCACGGTTAAAAATACCCAGACAATTATTTTGGATAGAATTAAAACATGATCGGAAGGAGAGAATGGAAAAGGGTGCAGGAGTGAAACCGTAACATCCTTTACTATGTAATTTGGTTTCATGTTCTGCACAAGAAAACATGTAAAATATGTAAACAGAGCTCTCCAAGATTGTAATGTAGCTACAAAGCCACAGATATACAGGCAGGCAGGGTGCTATTCTTCAGCAGAACGGAATGCCATCCTCAAAACCACACGATCATTTCTTTAAGCCTGAAAGTAAACTTTCTCATGCCAGTAGCAGAGAATTTATTTTTTCTTTTAAATGAAGGATTGTCTGCACTACTTGTTCGAAGTACTGTAGGCATTTTAGCCCACATTGTCATAAGAGACCTCATATTTTGAATGCCACTCAATTTTGGGGTGTTCATCTCTAGATGTCTCTAAAAGGAATGATTTTCAGAGGATAGTGCTTACCCAGCACCATCCTGAAGGCACACCATAACAGAAAGTCTCTTTAGTCAATCCCTCTGTCCCCACCTGCAAATAAATAATAATAATAATAATAATAATAATAATAATAATAATAATAATAATAATAATAATAAACTTAGGGACCATTTGGATAAATTCTTGAGCTGCTCTAATTTCCTGGATCGTGCTGCCTTAGTTAGAGCCATGGCTGTTGAGGAACCTCAAATGAGTGCTCATTTTTGGAAACAGTGTCTGTAAATTTTAAGGATCACTCTTTCCTTTGAGGTCGGTGACTCCGTTAAGCAGGCATGATTCCCCTGCTTGGCAAATGTGCCCAGCTTCTCCTGGTACCAGCAGAAACCCTGGTTTTCCACCGTAGCCTCAAGCTCTGGTTGCAAGCTTTAATGGGTTCCAGGAAATTGTAATTTGCATGATCAGTGCTGGTATCTGCGTATGCATGTACCTACTGACTGGGAGGAGCCTTCATTTCAGGAGAACATAGAGCTCTGCTAGCCATGGTGGTCGTTGTGCTAAGCCTTATGCTTAGCACTTTGGGCACTTTTTTTTTTTTTTTAATTTTTATTTTCCTAGTTTTGGTAATTAACCCTTGCAAGCAAGTCCCTTTTCACACAGTGAAGCTGAAGCATGGGGTGGAGATGATTTATCCAGGGTTGTGAGGTGCTGATCTGGTGACCAGGTGTGTCCCTGTGACGTGCCCACAGCCCTGGCCAGCCCCTCCATGGGTTCCACCCCAGTGAATGGTGTGCTTTTGTGCAGCTTAGATTCTTAAAAAATAACAATGATGAGCATCCTATGAAGGCAGTGAAGGCCAAATTCCAAGGTGTTTGGGCATTTACTTCTAATTATTCTGAATCTTTGGGTTTAGGATTTATAGATGTGCCTAAGCATCTAGCTGCCATTGGGTTTCTAATGAGCCATGTGCTTTTGAAGACCACATTTGGACCTCCATTTCATGTTTCTCCATCTAAATATCTTTGAAAATCTGCCCTTCTTGCAAAGCAGATCTCTTCCTGGTGCACTGTGACCTTTATCTGCTGGAAAAGGAAAGCCTCACTCTGTGGAAGCTCTGCTTTGTCCCAGTAGCTGTCTGTGGTGGGAAGGACTAGAAAGAATGGCCTCAAATTGTGCCATGGGTGGTTTAGGTTAGAAATTAGGAGACATTTATTCTCAGAAAGAGCAGTCAGGCATTGGGACAGGTTGGACGTGGTGCTTGGGGACATGGTTTGGTGGTGATAGTGGTGGTAGGGGGATGGTTGGACCAGACGATCTTGGAGGGCTTCTCCAGCCCTTACAATTCTGTGATTCTATTCTATGACTTGGCCGTGGTGAGTTCCTCCATCCCCGTGGTGATGGTGAGGGTGCAGAAGCTGTGAGCTTGCTCTCACAGGTGGTGCTCGTGCTGCAGTCCCCGCATCCGCTCCTCCTGTGAGCAGCCAGAAGGTTCTGCCAACCCTGCCAGCCTGGCACACGCGAGGAGGAAACGCTCCATGTGCTCTTTGGGTTCTCCCTGCTAGAGCTGGGTTTTTTTCAGAGCAACCAGGGCTCCTTGAGGTTGGAGGAAGGCTGTGGGCTCCCCCGGGCACCTGCAACCAACGCTTTGGGTGGATGCAGACATGCGTGGGCTGGAGGAAACAAGTGGCTGCTGCTCTGCGTCCAGCACTCTCCGAGGGATTTGCTGGTGCAGCGTTACTCAGCATGGGGACACCTTCTGACTTGCATCCCATGAGTCGTGTTTTCAGGTACTGAGAAAAAAAAAAAAGCCACAGACTGGTTTAACCTTAATTAAAACACGCTGAGGTAGAGCTGAGGAGCTGGGTAGGAAACCAAACGGCTTTCTGACCACTGACATGGAACCGTAGTGGGCTCCCGCACCGGCACTCCTTGCGAGCGCTGCCGCAGCCTTCCCTGGCGCTGTTAAACTCAGAGCCTCTTCCCAATGCATCATCTCCCTGGATGTAACCAATTAAAGCCTGTTGACAGGCTGGAGCAGACTTATCCCCTTAGGAGTTGAGGCATATGTACGTCTTCATATAGGGAAGGACAGCAACTGGGTGTCTGGCTGGCTTGCTGGGAGCACAGCGTGGAAAGCTGAGCAGCTCTGGGAAGGAAGAGGAGAGGGTAATTTGCACCCCCAATTCTCCCTGCCCATGGAAGAGCAGCATGTTGAGGGTTGCGTGCGGTTTTTGCAGTGTGTTTACATGGTCCATAACCCTAAACAAAGCCGAAAAGCATGACTTTAACTCTGGAAATAAAAGCGCTGGAAACCCCTCGGTTTCTGCACATGAGAAAGTTTTGTTCTTTAAACACACAGATGTTTTCAAATGAAAAATCGCTCTTTTGACCTTTCCTGAAGGCGATCATGTGGTCACAGCTGACATTAACCACTGCAGGGCTGCTTGCTCCAGCCACAGGCAAAGCTTGGCGAGACATCTTCTGAGCTCCTGGTGGCACCTGCGTTGTCTCACATCCCTTGGAAGCTGCTGCTGGGCCCCGGGTGCGCTTCGGGCAGCTCAGGGGAGGTGGGACCAGGGGTAGGTAGGGTCTGCTCCTATGCTGCATGAAAACAAGCATTGTGGTTTTCTCCTCTTTGCTACTTGAAAAAGGTGTGGCTTAATTTTCCTTCTGTTTGCCCATCTCCCTGTCCGAAATGTTGCCCGAGTGCTCCCAAGCATCCCCGTACGCCCCAGCCAGCAGCACGTTACTCTGAATGGATGAAGCTGCAATTCTTTAGGGATTCATTGTTGTTGCTTTTGGTCTTTCTCTAACGAGCTGTGTGCTTGCTTCATTCAAGCAAATTTACAGGACCAGCTCTGGGAAGGAAGGAGGGGATGTTACCAAGTGGATTGTAACAAGCCCAATCCTGCTTTGCCTCGCAGGGGTGCCAAACCAGCAAAACTACAATGAATCCAGTTGGATCCACTAATAAAATAATAAAAAAAAATACACTTAAGATCCTCCCAATATGTGGCGCACATTCTGCCTTTGACAGCTTGATTTCCTGGTGCCAGCTGCTCCCAAACGAAAAGCTCCAGTCAAAGGAGAAAAAAAAAATAGAAAAGAAAAAAAGCCTTTGCTCTAGTCATCAGTGGCAAAAGCTTATGGGATGGGATTGTTTTCCTTTGCCGCAGCCCCCCCACGGCCAGCCTTGGCCCGCAGATATGTGCGAGCTTTGCTGTAGTGGACCTAGCTGGTTCAAGTTAGAGACAGGCAGTTCGGGAACCCGAGTGTGCAGCCAACAATAATGTTCTGGCTACTGTATTTGTTTAACCTCGCTCTCCAGTGGATGGATATACAGTCTGCTAAAGCACTTATCAGTCTATAATGCCTTCACACTTTGGTGAGCAGCAATGTGGAAGCTGTAGACAGGAGCTTTTGCTGCAGGTTGGAAATGTCTTTTAGCTTTAATGAGAGTGATGTTTGCAAACTGGAGGTTTGAGGTCTCGTTTGGGAGCTGTTTCTTCGTGCTGTCTGTCTAGCAGGTTGCGTTTGGCTGCTATTTCTAACAGTAGATGTATTTGTAAGTTTGAATGTAACAGAAGAATGCAATCTGGGGCTAATTCAAAGAAATAGCCCTTCTTGGTGAGCTCCTGGCAGTGCTGGGGGGAAGATGCTGTTGTGGGAGAGCAGCACCTGTATGTCAGGCTGCTGTACTGAAGGAAAGGAAACCTCTGATACAAACAGCAGCACATGGGAGGCAAATTGCTCGGTTACGTTTTCATGTGCTTCGTATAAGACCCTGCTCTGTCTGCTTTGGACCTTGAGCCATCGCTTGGCTTCACAACCGCTCAGTGTGCATGGCTGAATGGCAAGGGAAGCAGCAGCAAGTGCAAATTGCCCTCGTGAGCCCCAGATAGTAGCATGTACTTGTGGGCTTGTGCAAAAGATGAGTCGGTTATTAAATGCCATTACTGCAAGTATTTCTTCTTCTCTCGCTCTTGTTGTATAGTTTCTGGCCCCAGCTCAACTGACGTCTTTGGGACGATCCTTTGAACCATGTGAAAATCATCTGGTTAGGGTTTTGCCGTAAAATTAAAACTCCATATTGTTTTTTCCACAGGTCCAGCTAGCATCCTAGATATTTTGATTACACCTGGCTGGATGTCAAAGCCAGTGTGGGTTTGGGATAGGGCCAGTCAGAACTGATTTACAGGTTTTTTGGGGTATACCATGTGAAGTTTATGGTATTATGTGATTTTGATTTTAACTCACTCATTTTAAATGAAGTTTGCTTTGAATTTGGAGATAACAGAAATTCAAAGGAAAGCTCAAAGAGTGCAGGTCTGCATGATTTAAAAATTGAAATATATTGTTCATACAGAGTCTTTGGAAGTGAAATAACTGCATTTCTGAGAAAGCTAAAGTTAATAACACACATTGGATACACATGCAATCTGGGCCATCATCTAATGTAGCATCCCTGTAGCTCTCACTCACTTTCCTGAAATTAAGTCCATTTATATGACAAAACAAAATAGTTTTTGCATCTCCTACTCATTTCTGTACCACAGCCCTGTGTTACATCACATCCACTACTCTACCCCTGGAAATTTCTCTGGAAATATACACTATCATTTTTACAGTATGAGTAGAGGCATTTATCATCGTGTCACACTGCAAGCAAACTAGTGATGCCAGCATCATATCAGCTTTGGTATTTTCACACACTGAAAGGTCGCTTTTCAATTAATAAAAAATCCAGCCAAAGTTTTAGCTGAAAGTTATGGTTCTTTGCTGAGAAAACCATAGTAGCAGGCTAATTGAATGCCAGGTCTGCAAGTTGCAGACACCATCAGCTACTCCAGATTCAAATGGGAAGGGGCTGTGCTGAGGCTGGACACAGCAACTGGCAATGGGGCTTTACTTCATCCTGCAGCAGACGTAATCTGTTTCCCAATCCTATAGCCAAATCCTGTTCTTCATTACACAGGTAAAATTGACAGATGAGATTTCCTCTTACTTCTGAGCCAACTGAGTCTGGGAGTAATATAGCATTAGTGTGTTACCCCAGGAGTTTTATCAGCTTCCAGTTGACGCTTTTCTGTTGCTCACCTGTCTGGATGTTTTTGTCCTGGAGAAAAGCAACCGTACTGTACTTTTTCATCTTTTGCCTTCAGACCTTTAAGTACCCTAAGGAAAACAGGCAAAAACAGACAAAGCACAAAACTTAGTAAAACTGTGTTTTCAAATGCATTCCTTGCCCCTTAAAAGCACCCCTACTGAAAAATTATTTCACTGCAAACAAATCAGACACAGAGGATATAGAGAGGTTTGGAGTAGAAGCTGCAGTTTATGAGCATCAGATGAAAGGGAGAGTTGCTGTTGAGGAAGACGAAGCAGATTAAAAGGTAAGAAGGCTATTGAAAAAGGGAGGACATCAGTTCCATCATCTTATGCTTATAACATGTACTGATGAATCTCGGCTTTGGATTTCTTTCTCATTTTGTTTTTACAACAATGGAGTGTTGTAAATTTGTTTAAAGCACAGAGAAAATATGGATGAGTTTGGAAAAGGTAACTTGGAATGTTTTCCTTAAATGTAAGAGGCCAACACAGAATGACCTGATTTTCTAAGTTAGTCATCAGCTGTTGACTCAAATCTTCTGACAGGACAAATCCAGAACACTGAAATACCAGATCCAGAGCACTTGCAAAGAGGCTATTCCTACAGCATTTCTGACCAGAACCTAGAAGAAAACCTTGAGCAAAATTTATGATGTCCCTTAACTAAGGCTGTTGTTTACCATTTCCATCTGAGCTCTGTGGCCTCCTGAAGTTTGAAATGGTCTTAGAAATTGGCTGATTTTCGAGGTGTTTGTTGAAACACAAATGGTGGCCTTTTTAATGGTTCACTGCTCAGTAATATGGGCAAATTCATTTTTTCTGTAACTCCAACCCAATTCCCAGCCTAAATGAGAAGAACAGTGCAACAGCTTTCAGAACAGATTGGAGGTCTGTGCTGCAGTAGGCAAACTGGGTGGTGTCCATGTGGCAGTCAAGCTGCCTTATAATATTGGGCAATAAACAGGCAGGAACCTTTCTGATATTTAGCAACTGCACTGGAGCTTCTCATCTGTGGGTAAATTTACCTTAGGATGCAAGAATATTTAAGAATATTGGGTAATGGTCCATCCCCATGTCTGGCAGTGGAGAGAGAAGCTTTTCATCTGTAAGGGATATGTTAAAATGATGCATATGTCATGGTTGGAATTCTCTGGTATATCTTGAGTTACATATAAATAACGTTCTGCAGAACAGCCAGCTAAAAATTGTAGGTTAATTAGGATTCATTATTATAATAGGAATCTGTTCTTTAGCTGGATCTTCAAACAGAATGTCCCATTTGTGCCTCCATAGGTCTCATACCAGTGTGTGAGTATTTCCATGCACTTGCACATGCAGGATGTGTGCACCACAAATCTGTGGTGCTGTGGGTTTCACCAATGGATCCTGCTCCTGCTTGTTTTGAGGTTGCTGTTTTGTGAATGGGACAAAGTCCCCAGTAAGAGGAGGGAAGAGGCAGCGTGCCCAGGTGGGCAAGAAGGCCAACAGCATCCTGGCCTGTATCAGGAATAGTGCAGCCAGCAGAACTGGAGGGTGATTGTCCCCCTGTGCTCGGCTCTGGTGAGGCCGCACCTCGAGTGCTGTGTTCAGTTCTGGGCCCCTCACTACAAGAAGGACATCGAGGCCCTGGAGCGTGTCCAGAGAAGGGCAGCGAAGCTGGTAAAGGGCCTGGAGCACAAGTCCTGTGAGGAGCGGCTGAGGGAACTGGGGGTGTTTGGTCTGGAGAAGAGGAGGCTCAGGGGAGACCTTATTGCTATCTGCAACTGCAGAGGGGTGGGAAGCCGGGGGCTGGCCTCTTCTCACAGATAACTAATGATGTGATTAGAGGGAATGGCCTCAAGCTGTGCCAGGGGAGATTCAGGTTGGAAATTAGGGAAAGAGCAGTCAGGCACTGGGACGGGTTGCCCAGGGAGGTGGTGGAGTCACCGTCCCTGGGGGTGTTCAAGGAGAGGTTGGACGTGGTGCTTAGGGATATGGTTTAGGGGATGAAAGTAGTAGTAGGGTGATGGCTGACCAGATGATCTTGGAGGGCTTTTCCAACCTTAATGATTCTGTGAATCTATGTTTCTATTGTCTGGGACACAATATCCACTCCCCGCTCTGTCTCCAGAAGGAGGTTGCTCTCTGCTCTCTGACAGACCAGCACTTGTGATGGCCCTCAGAGCCGTACTTAGCTTGAAGACATGGTCTGGAGGAAGCCCCGCCATGGGGGAACAGATGGGATTTGGGGAGCAGACAGCTCTGCGCGCTGCAGATCTGCTCTGTTTCCAGGTGCCTGTGGGCACGCAGACAGGCACGTCCACTCCAGCCGCAGAGTCAGCCGTATGCCAGAGCTGAGCAGGGCAGCAGCCTGCTTTGAATAGCAGCTTTGCCTGTCTGCATTTAGGATTATTTGGATAGAGGAATGTGAGAGATGAGAAGGACCAGCATGTGCAAAGCCTGTGGTGCCTGGCTGTGCTCTCTCAGCAGGAAGGACACAGCTGGGTGTCATCTCTGCATATTTCACCCACTCCTGTGGGAACACATGGCCTTCACGTGAGCTTGTGCTTATTTGTCCCATCTCCTTCTAAGTTCTGTGCACCTTTTTGTGACTACCAGCATTTACCCTCAAGATACGTTTGTGACATGGGGCAGTATCATGCTCACCTTACTGACAGTGGCCTAGGACTGGAGAAGCCAATTTGGGCTGTAATGGGGCCATGCACTGGACACAATTGTGTTGAGAGCTTGTCCAGTGCCCAGTCCTCACGATCAGCCACCCCTCACATGTAGTTTGCTGGCAACAGGGTCCCATCAACTCAACACAACAGTGCATGAAGTCAAAGGCAGCCACCGTCACTTCTGGCATGGTAGGGGCTGGCCATGGAACATATTGTGATGCTGCCTGTGATTTACCTGTGCAGAGCCGCTGCTCGTGGGATGGCTGGGCAACATTCACAAGGAAGCCTTACAAAATTTGTTCATCAGCAAATTTTCCCATGTTACCTGAAAGGAAAATATTATGAGGAAATGGAGCTGAGTGCAATTGTAAATGTGTGTTAGATGTGGCAATGAACTAAGCGCTCCTGATATATCACTTTTCCCTTCCTGCTGACACATTCCTTGGTCCCCTTGAGTAAGAGAAGGAAAACAGGAGAGGCGGTTTGAAGAACATGTTGTCCCTGTGATTGACAAGAGGCTGTATAAATCAGTCAAAGGGAATCCTCCAGGCATTCCCTCTTGTGGGAAGATCCCACAGTGCTCTCTGGCCATGCTCATTCTGTCTCTCAGTGTTTGTGTACAAAATGTGTGGGTGGGAGACGAGCTGGATTAGAACCTCTGAGAGGAACAGACATGAGCTTTTGTAATTGAAAGCAGCTTTCTAGGGAGGGGTATGACTTGGGCTTCCAGTAAGTAGACACAAATAGTCCCCAAATATTTTGGAACAGATATTAGGCTCCTATGGCTCCTAGCTGCTGTGTGGGACTGAGAACCTGGACAAGCCCCAGTGAGTGAAGTTTCAACTCCTGCCTGATTCCATCATTCTTCAAAGCAAATACTTTAGCGTTTGGTAACACCCTGAAATGAAAAGTACAGCTATCCCTTCTTCCCTCCGCAGCTGTCAGGTGCTTTAGCTGCTGTTTTACGTCATTATAGCGAACAGGAGGAAGTTAAGGAAATAATTTATTTCTCATAAGCATGAATTTGTAGCCGTGAGGAGAGGTGATGCTCTGTCTTCCAGGCCATCGGAATGCATTTAGTTGCCATTTTCTAATATTTTTGTACCCTGATGTTCCTTTCTTGTGTGTGTCCTCCTCTTCCCTCTGAACGCAGCTGTCCTGTACTGCTCGACTGTAATAACTGCTATTGCATCCCCAGGTGCCCTCACACAGCCGACATCTGCCAGAGATGCCTTGGAGGCAGAGGCATGAAAGACCTCTTGCTCTCCTCGCAAGTCATTCTCAGGCGTTGCAGTTGTTGAGTGGCACTCAATAACTGGTTAGAATTGAGAAGGTGATGCATTTGCCACGAGTCTTTTGAGGTGTTGGAATCTGTAGGTTATTGGGACCATTTATCCTATCAGGTTGTTATTAAAAAATCTCAGAGAAAGTTTTTGCACCAGCTAGACTGGATGGATAGCATCTAGTGTAGAAGAGGCTTTCATAGTCACTCCTAATGTCACCTGGTAGACTTTCTACATACTTCTCAATCACACTCTTCCCATAAAAGATCGTTTTACCTTGACGCTATTTTGATTTCCTTGTCTGAGCAGCAATGGATCAGCCTCAGCAGGAGGAAGCTTATCTAACCTGCTGAAACCAGACCATTCTACCAAGCCTGCACAACTCGACTGCACAAGTCTTGAACACAGGCTCTTTATGCAACGCTAAAATTTTTGCTAATGGTCTGAGGCAGAACCAGAACGTGCAAGAGTTCACACACACACACACACAAATCAAACAAGGCATTTAAAAGTTATCAGAGATTTCCAGCCCACCTCAGCAGGGGTTTATTTTGGGTTTCATTCAAGCTTTTGGTGAAGGTCTGGGTGAGTTTTTAATACGGGTTTTCACTCATCCATTATGTGGCACTTAAAACGCACCGACTGTCAGGAATCTTGTTTCTTTCAACCACCTTTGTGGAGCAATAGAGCAGGAGGAGATATAAGAATAAGAACAAAATCATATAAAAGTAATGAGACCTTTGTTCATGTCAAAGAGCTCTCTGACCATATAAATTGCAGATGTGGGTAAGATAAATTCCCTAGCTGGAGAGGTATTAAAATAAAAACCATGCTCCCAACAAGAGACAGGCTGCTGAAAATGCAAGAAGGGAGAATTGCGAAATAGTACATGTCGAATTGCTGGACTGGATTTCAAATGCCAAAGATAGTTTATGTAAAGCCTTGCTCTGCTGTAAAATGTAACACTATCCACTGGCTAGCCTCAATGAAGCTCGGTCCCAGTTGTTTTAAAAAATAAATAAACTAAAAATCTTCTTCCAGCCCATTAAAGCTGATTTATGTTTTGCCCATAGATTCCTCTGTGCTGGATCTTGAGGGACTCAGATTATAGAAGTGATTACCTCACTTTTGGCCAATCTGGTTTCTCGTTCTGAGGCATCCCGGGCTCTCTTTGCATTGCCCTGACTTTGCCTGCTGAGACCAAGAGGGCAGTTCCCCGCACGGTTACCAAGTGGGCATAGGATTTTGACCAATTAAAAGCACCTCCGTTAATTCTCTTGTTTCACTTCAGTGTTTTCTTTTTGTTTAAATAATGAGGGAAATTTCTTATGGGAGCAGCTGTACTGACAGCCCATCACCATCAGATTGCTCAGTTTATTCTGCAGTCTTGGAAAGAAATCTAATAACGTCCCCAAAAGTATATGGCTTCACTTAGCACCTAACGCAAGTGGTCTGTGTGATCAGCCCTGGGCTCCCCTGTGGGCTGGTCTCATGGTTAGCACAACCGCTGGAGGAGGTTTGCTCTCTTGGGTTACATTCATAGCTCCTTTGCCAATATGCGTCACGACCACGAGGAATTCCCTCTCTCTCCATGCCATTGAGTTACCAAAGTGGTGTGGATCTTAACAGGTACTCTTCAGATGCTCCGAGAGCCTTAGCTGGAAGCATCCTTCTAGTGTAGCTGGAGCATTTGGGTTGTGGACATAGCCTTTCTTGTTCTTCCTCAGGGATTGAAGGCTATAGTCATGCATATGCCTTTTTTTTGAAGCAGCTTCACTGAGCTTTGCGGTTTCAGGGTAAATCCTACCATTTCTTGCAGCTTTGTTTTCACATAGTGATGGCCCTGCAAGACTCCGTGGTACTTAAATTCAGGCATTCTCAATTTGGGCTTTTCATCTCTGCCAGCATTTGGGATTCATCTGCTTGTTCTTTACTGAAAAGAGAAGTTTGCTTATAATTCCATTGCCGCCTGCCATGGAAAGTGCTGTAGATGTAGGAAGAAGATGATTCAAATTACAGAAACTAGTTAACAAAACGAGAAACAAGTTTGCTTAAATTGGGTTGTACAGACAGGACTTTCCTGGCTACGTTTATTTCCAAGTTTATATGGCCATCTGTGGCTTCCCTGGGGTTACAGTAATACGCAGGTTTAAATAGGACATTGCTTGAGTACTGTGGAGAGCATCTGCAGACTGTCTGTGCTTTGAGCTGGCATGTTCAAAAGTGATCGTCACTTCGACTCCAGTGGGAAGAGCTGCGGTCCGTTTGGGTGGGAGCACAGTTGGGCTGAATGCTGTCAAAGCCCTTGTTGTACCAAATTAAGAGGAAACTGTTGGCTGCCATCCGACTGCTGTGAGTCTTTTGCTCCTTTTTATGGTTCAGTTTTTCTCATTGAGGTGGAAGACCTGGAAACTTCACTTTTGAATAATCTCATGGTGTTTAGAAATGTCATTAGCATGTATTATTTTATTTTAGTAGTGCACCTGGAGTTTTTTCCCCACTTTTAACAGCCATACTCTTTTCTTGCTGTCATCTACATCTGTCTTGATATTTCTTTTTTCTCCCTCAGACGTGTCGAACGAAGGTGATTGACTTGAACGATGGCGTCTCTCAGTATGCCTGGTATCCCTGCACAGCCAACTTCCAGTACTCCCACATGACACAGACCATTTTCTGGCTGAAGGTAAGAAGCACACATGTTGTTCAGAAGTCTCCTCTTTTCCTGCATGTACAAAGTTTCTCCAATAGGTGAAATATCATTGGACAGCCTTCCCAGGGCCAGGAGGCTCCTTTCTTTGAAGTACGGTTAGTGCAAAATAGCAAAACAGTCTCTAAACATGATCTAGACAGTAAGTGGAGAAGTCCCATTCTGTGGCAGGTCTGTTGAGTTTCTTAGAGGCTCTAGCTCCAGCTGCATGGCTGTTTAACTCAAATTTTCTTTAGTTTATGTAGGAGAGAATGGAAGAGAAGATTCGTATGTGACTCGAGATAGGACACGATACTTTAAAAGCCCTGCTCTTACTTTTTTTTTTAAGTGCAGCACAGTTCTTCACCCTAACCTCTATGTGGCTTTTGTTTCCCCAGGCTTATTTTTCCCAGCCAATGGTAGCTGCGGCAGTCCTCGTTCACTTGGTCACTGATGGCACCTACTACCTGGATCAGAAGCAGGAGACTATTGGTGTGCAGCTGTTTGACACCAAAGAGCAAAGCCATGATCTTGGTAAGAGTATTTTATTCACACCCCTTTTTATTGCTTGTTTAACGGTACCCCTATTCACAAACTGTGACCAATACTCCTGCTTAGTTTTTCCAGGATCAGACAGAAAAAGTGCTTGCTTAATTGTCCAAGACCTTAGTTTGACTGGAGTCTGTTGAAAAGGATGCATCATTTTTCCCAGACATTTCTCCACACCTGTTCGCTGTTTTCAGAAGTGTTTAGTTCCTCTTTAGCCATTAGAATAAGGCTATTTCAGTGCTTCGTGCAGAGAACCCCCCTGGAGAGACATTTACAGTGATACAGATGAATTGTTGGTAGTGGAGAGTGAGAGATTAACCCTGTTCTGTACCAGCTGGAGCAGCAAACACTTCTGTTTCACAAGGTGTAGTTGGTTGGATTTCCCAGTCAGAGGGGGCCACATCTAGTCCTGCTTGCAGGGAGGTTTCCACAGCTATTTAATGGCCTGGAAACTGCATCTTCTAAAGCTTCATTGTAATGTCTCCCATAAGCCTGGAGGGGCTCCAGGGATGGCTGCTGAGCCAGCTGTATGAAGAAGGCCATTCACTAGTGCCATTGTCCAGTGTAAGAAAATCATCATCAAGATGCTTTGATGCCTTACAAGGAGATGGCTTTATTACTCTCAGAGATTTTTTTTCTCTTTCTGGGATAACAAAGTCTTCATGAGAAATGTCAGTTCATCTAGGCCAGAAGTTTTCACACAGAGTATTCCAGGTTTGATGGAAGTCTAACACCAGGGCCCTTGTGGGCTGGATGGAGGGTTCATTGCCTCAGACAAATATGCCTGGCAGAGGCCGCGGATCTGCTAGTCATGGTGAAGTCCTGGGACAGAACATTTTGGTTTCTACACTGGGCATAAGTACCTGGACCCATGAAAATTGTGTCTGGTGCATTGTTACAACTGCATTTAAGATCCAGGATCAATGAGTTCTCCCTAGCTCCCAGCTCTGTGTCAGGGCACGGCTTGCATAATTCCTTTCTAGCCTTCCTTTGCCCTTTTTTCCACTGGGAAGAAAGCTGACCACATCGTCTTGAAAGCAGCTTTTTAAGGAAAGATAGCCCCCTCACCCAGCTTTCTGTTTTACCAGAACTTTGCAATTTTGACAAGCTGAAACGCAAATGAACTTCCTCCTAGTGATGAGAAGAAGAGACACACACCAGTGGACAGTGTTGGATGACTGTCCGCTGTAATACGTAATGTTCGTGGGATGTAGAAGAAAAGAAAGAAAGTATGTATGGTGTCTGCTGTCAGAGAACAAAGAGAAATTCAGAGCGGTTGTGCAGGTTGAGTCAGGATAGCTCCCAGTTTGCCAGAGCCCCTGGGTTGGTCTTATGCTCCTCCTTTTGCAAAACAGTGGCACATAGCTCTTTCCCTCTGAGAAATAAATGACGGAGTCACGAGCATGCCAACAAATACTTAATGCGACATTTTACAAAGAGACAGACAGACAGATTATGAGAGAAAGAGAACAAGAAAGAGGAGCAAAGAGGAAACTGAGGGCGAGGTTTTGAAATCCTGGACGAAGTTGCAACATGGGTTTGGCATGGCTCAAACCGACGCCTGCAGATCTTCACAGCTGAGATGCTGCCTTCATCATAGAAAAGCCTCTCTGACCTCCTCAGGGGAGGCTTTCCTGGAGCAGAGGAGAGGTGTAGGTAGGGTACCCATCAGTTCTCACTCAGGCTGAGCTCCCGATCACTGTTTTGTCTGAGTTCTGGGTGCAGCATTAAGCCCTTCTCCCGGATGTTGTATTTGACGTTTTTGTATTATCACCGTGGCAAGCTAGAGACTGCAGCTGAGATGCAAACTTTGGCGTGCACCAGATGCAGAACTGACTGTAGACAGTCGGCCAGCCTTAAGCAGAAGTCAGTGGCTAGCTGAAAGTACGGCCAAAAGGAAGAAGCAATAATTTAAAGCTTGATCGGTCCTCGGTGTGTTAAAGCTCACTCCCATGAGCAAAGCGCAGTGTATCCAGAATTACTTCTTTCCCATCCTGGCCAGAGAAACGTTTTCCCATGTGGACTCCCAGAAAATAATGAGAAGCTTCTTTTGTGTCTTGGTGGGAGATGGAGAGGTTGGGATGCCAAACACCTCAGCACACTTAATTCAGAGCATTTGTAGATACTGGGCTTTGGCTGCTGGGCACTTTGCAAGAGGGATTGAGGACTGAATATGTAGATACAGAGCTACAGGAGCAAGCACTAAGACAGCTCTAACACCCCTGCCAGGGGTTCTTGTACTATCTTAAGTACTTGGTTGTTGTTGTTGGTTTTTTTTTTTTGCTAATGAAGGCAGTTTAGTTAAACGAACCTGACTTGTTCAGCCCCCATTCACGTTCACCTTGTCAGGATCAGAAAGCACCAGCAATTGCAGCGCAGCTCTGAGGTCTGTTTTGTTGTGGACACCACCTGAGTGCGAGGAATGAAATTGAAGTGAATAAACAGCCTCATACCATAAGGTCTTTTTTGGCTTTCCATCAGAGAAGGCAGAAACTTCCAAGGAATTTGGGAACCCGGGATTTCAAGTATTAACTGCACCTGTTTGTAAGTGAGAAACGTGCACCGTTCCACAAGGAGCTGATATCAAAAGACCTGTGGGAGGCAAGTAGACAGGGAGGTTATTTCAGGGTCAGGTAAAGACCAAAACAAAGAGAGGCTGACTTTTTTGTTTTATTTTTTTATATTATTACAGCAAGATTTTTTTAAAGTAGAGGGTGGGAGATGGATGTTTAAAGAGAGTGGTCAGAAGTCTGTCTTAATTCACAGGAAATCACTTTCTAAGGAGAAAAATGAAAACTTTTTTATTCCTTCCCTTTTGAATCAAGAAACCTGAACTGGAAAAAAAATAATAATAATAGAGATCCTTGAGCCAGTTAAACATGCAAATAGAATTTGTTTTATTTCAAATTCGTGAGTGTATCAGGGTAGCCAAAGGGCCTGGGCCAAAGCCGTTGCTGGGGGAGCTCCAGCGAAGTGAACGGAGCTGGAGCCAAGCTGATCCTCGGAGCGGTGCCACGGAGCTGCCGAGGCAGGGCTTTGCAGTCAGCAGTCCAGCCGTGGATCTGAATTAACGGATTTTGAGGCCAAACGACAGCTGTCTGTCCTTTGAGTTACCCCTGAGATGGATTTGGCCCCTGCGAATTCTCGTTGCCTCTATTTGAAGGTGGGAATTTCTCCCTGAGTGTCACTGAGCATTTCTCTGCTGAAGAAAGGGGATTTACGAAGTCTCCTCAGCACCTTGCTGGTGCTGCTGGGCACCTTGACCTCCTGAGACACTTTTGTTTTCGTGAGCCACAATAATTTTATTCTCAAATGAGGTCACCTGTAAAATCCTTAGAGGATCGATCACCCTCTTTTCTCTCTCCAGGACCATCTTTACCCTTTTTAGGAAAGAGCAAGATACCCCGAGGCTGAAAACCTTTAAACAAAAGCAAAACTGGGCACATTTGGTGTAGAGCTGATGCAAAAACAAAGTTTTATGTTGAGTGCTAATGACATGCACAGCTACAAACAAGGCGCTGGTGCGCTGCCCGTGGTGCACAAAGCCACCCAGCCTGCCGGTACCATTTGATGCACGGGATAAAGGCTCCAACTGTCCTCTCAGGCTGGTTTCACAATAGCGCGACTCCGCTTCCTCCGTGATGGTTGCTCCTGATTTAACAGAGCACAATAGAAATGTAGCTGTGGTCTAAAGAAACCGCTTTGAGAGCCTGCCGCGCTTGCAGAGAGAATGGCAGCCTTTCTTCAGCTGTCTGGAGGGATATACTTCTCTGCTAAGCTCTCCGGAGCGATTTGGGAAGCCCCTCCAGGCAGCTTACCATAACTTTTCAGCTCTATAGGGCCATTCCTATGGGTGAAATGCTTCTGAAGTGCCCACGGCCTCGGGAAGCGATTGTGTTAAGTCTGACCCTTCCTCTGATCTTGTCTCTCCTCTGGCAGGTGTCCACGTCCTGAGCTGCAGGAACAATCCCCTGATTATCCCCGTCATCCATGACCTCAGTCACCCTTTTTATCACACCCAGGCTGTCCTCATTAGCTTCAGCTCCCAGTTTGTGGCCATCTCCGGGGTGGCCCTGCGTTCCTTCCACAACTTCGACCCCATCACCATCAGCAGCTGCCAGCGAGGACAGACCTACAGCCCGGCGGAGCAGAGGTGAGCCTGTCAGCCTGCTTCCTTCTGCCTCGCCACCCACCGCCCCCACACCGCCCGCCTGCGCCGGGGCTGCAGGGGAGGCAGGAGGGGCACCGCGGCTGAACCCTGCTGACCCCTTTGTGTTGCCAGTTTAAAAAAAAAAAAAAAAACGGCAGTGTTCTCATTGATCAGGATGGATGGGACATTTAACCCGCATAGGATACTGCTAGTGAATTATTTCCTCTTCCTTTCTCCTCCCTCCTTTATCCTAAGCTTGGAATTGGGGCCAGTTAACTCTCTGTGCGTTCCCCCGTGCGGCAGCGTTTCAGCCGCTCACACGTCGGCCTGGATCTAAACAGCTTTGTGCTGCTGAAGTGCTATGGGGACCTCCCACAGAAGCGTTTGTGGGGAGACAAAGTGATGCTTGTGCCCCGATGGGGCCCCAATGGGGTCCTGCAAGGTGCTCAGCCCCGCGCTGTGGGCGCCTGGCCGCCAGCGCTCGTGGTGCTTTTACGGCTGGGGAAGGGCCCTCAGCACCTCTCTGGATCCGGCCCCCGCTCTGAAAAGCTCTGTGGGACCCCCCAGGATGAAAGGTTTATGGCTACCGTTTTATTCTTGTTGTTATTACAGACACATCAATAGATCACCACCAACCCCTCTCAGTCTCTGCTTTACAGCATCCCACAGAGATTGTGACCTTTCGTGGCCTCTGGTGCAGCAGCTTCATGGATCCTTTCAGCAAGGCAGTGAAAAGAAGAGGGGAGAATTTAGCAAAACCCCTGAAAGAATCATCTATTTTTCCGCTGTGAATTCAAAGTTGTGAGCAGTCGTCATACCATAGCAGCAGCAATAGTAAAAACAAGTTGCATATCCCAGCAAAGCTCTGCTCAGCCTCCTAAGCAGGCTGTCAGGTTTTTTGATAATGTTCTGGCATGTTTTTAGGACCTGCTTTTATTCCAGGAAAGGGGGGGAGGGTGAGAAGGGGGAGAGGAAAGGGAAAATAATAAAAAAAAAAAGGAGTATATCTATAGCTAAATCAATCCAGTCCGTGTGTTCTGACCTAGATTCAAGGAGTCTGATCGTTCTGTGCAATAGGTTGTATAAATTCAGAGGCCCAAAGACAGCAGGATCAAGTTTCAGATGAGAAGTCTAGTTGTGCAAGTTTGGCCAAATCCCAGTGCAGGAGCGGGACAGAAACAGAGCAAGAAAGACCCACTGGAAGGAGATGGTGAGAAGCAACAGGGAGCTCGAGAGGGCTCCGACACAGGACCACATTCCTCCCTCTCAAGTTTTCAGTAGGAATTGAACCATTTGTTCACTTATGAAATTAGAAGTGCTCTGTGTTTAGAAAGTTATTTCCTTAATAAAAAATGTGTTCCCCTTAGGCAAAGCTTCAGAAAGCCTCTGCAGCACAGCAAACCAACCTTTAGCAATCTGAAGAATCACCCGCCATTTGCTTCTTTTTTTTTTTCTTTTGGTAGTGTTTTGTTTTCATGACACACTGAATCATCTCAGCCTCTTGCTCTCTGAAACTTGAGTCAGAGCCTCGCTCGTTCAGAGTAACATTTTAGGTCTTGCAGGTTGCAATGCTGGATTGAACATAGAGCTTCCTGTGTTAGTCAAGGAACTAGAGACTGAAATAAAGCCCTGATCCAAAGCCAGTTGAAATCAGTGGGATTTTTTCCATCAACTACAGTGCTATAGGGAGGAAAATTTCCAACTGGCCTTGTGGTGGGATCATTTTGGGTGACCACATGTGCTGTCTTCTTCTATAAAAGCAGCTCGAAGGGTATGCAAGGCGCAGAGAAGGTTGTGTGTTAGGCTGTGCAACCAGGAAACAGGCGGATGCCAAGTCCCTTTGCTGTCACCTGCCTTCTTTGTCCTTCATAATTTTATCCAGGTAGAACATAGAGAGAGGGATTTTTTGCATTTACCCTTACCAGGTCAGAAGCTGGGTATGGACTTCCTGCTCCCTGGGGACATCAGGGCTCCCCACTGTCCCCAGTCAGGTCCAGCTGGGTCCTTTCCTGCCTCCCATGGTTGTGTTCTGCCCACCAGGCACACTCTCAGCACCAGTCCCACACTGCCCGTCCCTCCCTACTCCCTTTTTCATGCTGGTTGTGTTTGTTTAATATGATTTCTTTTTTATTCATTTAATTTTTAAAGGAACTTTCCTTCCTATGTATAAGCATCAACTTCACCGCTTTCATTTTCCTTAGGTAAACATGGATATTTTTGCCTGCTTTTTGGCTTCTCTCTGTAAGAGATATTATTTCTCTCTCTTCAAGGAGAATTATTTTGGTTGGAGAGGATTTACAGCCAGATACAGGCACTTCTAGGCAAGGGTGCAGATTTTAAATATGTGAGGGAAAAGAAATATGTCAGTCCTTAAATGTTAGCACAGTTTTTATTTTGAGGGTGAATGGATCACTTCCATGAGTTAGGGACAACTTAATAACTGAAAATAAAACATGTACTCATTCTTCTTTCTTAAAATATATATTACAGTTAATATTTTAAAAGAGAAAAAGGAGCTTGAATGTGAAAATCCCATTCAGTTTTATAGGCAGTTGTCCTCAGTCATCGTTCGCTCTTTTGAAAATCCATTCCATCCTTCTGAAGAGGTTTATAGAGTTTAAAAAAATACTCTGTATTTTCCAGTTGTATTTTTCCAGTTGTTGTTTTTTTCTGCTGCAGCTGACAACAAGTTCTTTTTGTTTCAGCAAAAGTTTACCTAACTGCTGGAGATGTGCTATAAAAATGACACACTTTTATTTTCACATTGCATCCTTAGACCACATATAGTGGCCCAGTTAGTTCTTCTCTTGCACTAGTTTCACACTTTTACTATTTTTCTATTTAGCTTGTGGAGTGGATAGTGAAACTGGGTGTGCAGAAGCAGAGGTATAATTTCCCACCCCATGGTCACTTGAGCACCATGAAAACCTGTTGCACTGGGGCTGCCTTTGACAGTTGTTCCTCAGAAATCAGGAAACGTGCTCAGGGTGCCCCATTGCTGGCAAGGCAGTCCTTGTCAAGGGCTGCTGCTCCTGGGTGGCATTTCACAGGACTGGACCCCTCCTCCATACCTCCTGGTGCCGACTACCCTGGTTCAGCTGCCAGAATTGTCAACTTCATGAGTTTCTGGCTTTCTAATCCTCCATTAGCTCCGTGTCTGTAAGGTAAGCCTCCTTTCCCTAGGAGTGGGGTCTCTCTGCCTGCATCTCTTCAGCGTGCACACCCCACGTTGTGCAGCTCCTTGTGCTTTCTAGTTAGTGGCAGTGAGAAGCTTTTCCTTTTCTTTGTTTTGTTAAATCTCGGCACAAACCCACTGTTACAGCTGAGAAAAGGCTTCTGCAGGAGAGGTTTTGGCTTCGCCTCTCTATAGCACAGTGTAAGTGGGTCTGTCTGGGGGTTTCACAGCTGCGGGGGGCCAGCACTGCACCAGCCCCAGCCCCACGCCATCACCAGCCCTTGCTCCAGCCTCTGAGTTTTCGCCCTTTGCCACCCCAAACAAGCCCCAGGGAGAGGGAGCCCACTCCAGCCTCTTCTCTTTGTCTTCTTGTCTCCTGCTGTCAGCTTCTCCAGCAAGAAATGATGAAGATAAATCTTCAGCAGTGCAGCAAATGCAACCACCCTTTATAAGTCGGGTTTTTTTTTTTCCTCTTTATACTGAAAAAACGTGTCTCCTCATCTCTTTTTTTTGTTAGTTAATGCAGCTTTCTCTTTACCGATTTGGCTGCCTTTCCCCTGCCCTGCGTTCTGTCATTAAGCACAATCTCTGTCAGCCTGCTTCTGGTGAAATTAATGAATTTCTCACAGAACTGTTAATCATAGAAGCTTTGGTCCGTGACATGTGTTATAATTCAATGGGTTTTTAACCTTCGCCCCATTTTGGTAATTGGCAAACGGCATCATTTGGCTTTTATTAAAGTGGAACGCGATGCCATTTCTTTGTTTGCCGCCACGCTCTCTGGAAGGGGGACCGGCACCCGGCCCTGCCTCCACGTTGAGAGCCTGCGTGGGGCTCTGAGGCCTTGCTGGCTCCCCTGGGCCTGTGGTTGGGATGGCTCCTGCAGTGGGGTACACGGGGAGCCCCCAGGGCCAAGGGCAGAGCCAGTGCCCCCAGGAGCACTGCCCCTGCCTCTCCTTCCCCACAGCTCACCTGGGGTTGGACCAGGTGTTTTCTGTAAATCTCAAGGGTTGCGTGCACTCCTGACCCTCTCGGTTTGGATTTAGTTTTCTTGGGATCACTCTTGGGGTTGGATTCAATAGTAACTGTGTTGAGGTCGCTGAGGGGACCATAATGGTGGTGAGCCCACTATTTTGGTCACCCTTGTGAACCAGATTTGAAGGCAAGCATGCAAAAAGAAAGGGCCTGATCCTTCTTCCAGTGGCATGGTCAACGTGGCTTCACCAGTCCCCACCTTGCCCCAGGGATTTGTGTAGATTTCTCTTGAGTTTTCATGTTACTGCAAGAAGACCAATTTATTTCATCTGAAATCCAAAGAAGACAAGTTCATTGCCAAGTTTGCAGTTTATACCTTTTTTACTTCTGAAGCTATGAGAAGTAATGTGACTGGCAGCCTTTGCTTTTCCAAATGGTACATCTGTGTGTGGATTAGAGAGAGAGAACCTGCTCTTGTCTTTACAGACCTCCCTACAGACAGAGAGGATAAGCCCACGCTAAGGATACATCTGTTAGAAACACCATCAGAAGGCCACATGTGCATGCGTTGTTTGTACGGTAACGTAGAACAAAACCTAAGGATGCTTCAGATCTGCAGCCTGGGCTGGCCTAAACAGAGGAAAAGGAAGTTTTTCTGATATAAACTAGGCAATGGTTGGAGTCATCTCATCCACAAGTGTATGCTGTATGTTTTTATGCTCACCTATGCATATATATGTGTCAGGGCGGTCGCTAAGGAAACAAATAATTAGGGCACTGTGTTAAGATGAGTTCTTGGAAAAGTGCTTGACCCCAGGGTTAAGAAAAAAAATGTTTGGCTGCTGTAAGCTTTTCGAAGGAGGAAGTGCTGGTTTGTTTTTATGTGAGGAAGGAAGAGTTCCACTTAATTGTTACAATTTTCTATAAACATGTTAAAATACAAATGTTTCTAGGATTGTGTCACCAAGACCCCAATTTAGCAAAGCCCTTAGCTATTTGCTTACATCCCCCTGTAGTCAAATCTATCAGTGGGACTTAACCGTGCTTTTGAAGTTAAGCACATATTTAAGTGCCTTGCTGAACTGGGGCCAATATTGGCACAGAGAAATAAAGATTTAGAGGCTAATGACTGAGCTCATTTAGATTAGGGATGGGCAGAATGGATTTGAATAAAGTAAGAACTGGCTCAGAACTTCAGTCTACATGTGAAACTAACTCTGCTCAGGGCTTTTTGCGTCATTGAAATGGTCTGCCTTGATCTATGTTTTTAACACAGTGCAGGCAGTGGAAAGTGTGCAAGAAATTCTCTGTTTCTTGCACTCAGCTTGGTGCAAAAATGTTGTTTTAGGGAATCATACATTACTAGAGCAAGAAGAGGAACAGGTGAATCATGAAGTGGATCTAGTAAAATAAGCAATGTTGGAGAATATCCCAGGCACCAACACTTGATTCTTATCTATCCCAACTAATGATACATGCACTTGCCTAGCTTTTATCCAGACCAGCTCATAATCTTGCAAGCAATTACCAGGTGCGTTTGGGGAGTCAGGAAGACTTCAACTAGGCAGTTTTGATGAAGTCACACAATTTTGATTGAAAGAAAAGAGGGATATGCTGTCCCATGCCAGGAAGCAACATAAGTTATAGAAGTGATTTCATTCTCAGATACTCCATATTGTTTCTGTCCCAAGGAATGCATAGTTTCTGGAACATGTGATGATTAACCACTGTTAAGTGGCAGTACCCATGCAAGAGCTTCTGTAACCCACAGTTCTGTAATATGGATGTGATGGGTTCTTTGTCTAAATTTCCTACTTGGAGATATTCATTTCTCCTTAATTCTGCATTTGCAGAACTCAATTCAGGATCGTGACTTCAAAATTCATTGGGATTTATGGCTGACAGTAGCTGATACCAAATTGGAACCAGTAGCTAGAGAACCAGAAATATTTAAATTGGAAACATTTGGTGGCAGTGGTTGTTTTTTTACAAAAAGTGAATGGTTGTATTGTTTGTCACTGAAGTCATTCATATAGAGTTACAGACAGAGAGAGCTGCCCAGATGATCTGCTAACCGAGGCATAATCTGGAGCCTGGAGGGGGTGGCTAAAAATGTTCCCTGGCCATTTAAGAAGACCACAAGGGGACTTGTAAACAGAAAGAAGAACATCACAATAAGTGTTTCTTAATGCCTTTGTCTGTGGCGTTTCAGTTGTGTAGGACTTTTAAGCCCAGGCTTGTTCATCTGGTGTCCTGATCTGAACTCCAGAAACCGTATTCTTTCTCTCCTTTACGTTGATGGAAATGAAAGGCAATGCCATTTATTGCCATGATGTTGCTCCAGATTTCCCTTTGTGCAAATTGCACAGGTTTTCTTAGGCTCATCCTTCCCTCTGAAGCCATTCAAGGCTGAATTCAGTGCTACTTCAATGTGTTGCATGCTGGTTCATGTAAGATATTAAATGAAATAGATCTTCTATTATTTAATTTTTCCATGTTTTGCGCAAAAAAAGTTTTCAGATTTTTCATGTTTTGCAATGGCAGTCAAGGTTCACAATATGTGCTTCTGAGAATGGCTTGGCAATGGTGTTCATTTTTTTCCTCAATGAGTCAACTTCCTTGTCTCTGGAGTGCTGGCATGGAAGGAACTCATATGGCAGCTTCACTGTCTGAAAAACGGAGGGGAATGAAATAGTGCTGAGCCGTCATGTGCAGATGGAATTGGGACATGTAGTGAGGATTCAACGTGGCATCATTCATTGTTTCTGCTTGCCCTCAATATCTTTCTGCAAGAGGAAACCACCTGGGCACTAGGATATACCCTCCACTTGTTCTTCCCCTGCCTTGTTGATGGGCCTATTGATCAGTGAAAAGGGAAATCGATGGCAGTTTAAATGTGTAGGTCAGGCTGTGAGTTGCAGGGACTGGAAAACATGCATGAAACCCTTCATGGGGGGGATCCTACTGTAGGCAGGATAAGCATGCTCTGTGATGAGCATCACTTTTCGGTTGTACTGCTGGTAGACAGTGCGCTACTTGTATATGACACTGAGTTGGCCAATGTAGAGGCAGAATTCTTCTTCCTCGGTCCCATCAGCAGTAATATTTTGTGCAAGACGAGAAAATAAGGATCTGTTTGAATGTGGAGGTTATTTATAGCCCATTGAACTCTGGGGAAGGGCTGCCACTGAACAAGCAACCTTAAATTACAAGCAGTGGGCACTTCCCTTAGAGTGCTAGTCTGGGACAGAAATGAGTTGTAGAAGGACATAATACTGTCGTTTAATCTGATATACAGCCAGGCAGAGACATGTGCAGATGTGCTTCTCGATCAGTAACATGGGAATAACAACACCAGCCCAGGTGTCTCACAAGGGTGTCATGAAAATTAATTAGATAATGTCTGCACAGTGCTTTGAACACAGCAAAACATCAGGTACATGCTAAGTCCTGTGCTTAGTTAAGGTGGACGGGTTTTTGGTGGCTTTAACCCTTTTTTTTTCTAGGAGATGGGAATATCTTACTTGAAATCCATTTCAAAATATGTTTATTGATGCATTGCTTTCTCTTCCTTCTATAACTTTTGGTGTTTCAGGTTATTCCCTACCCACACCGATGGTGAATTAAATCAAGGTTGACCCTCTTCCGAATTTAACTGTATTTAATTTAAATTTAGTTTTCCTTTCAGCAGAGGCATATCACTTTGTAGGAATCTTTAGCCCCAGAAACTTTGCCTCTAATCCAGCAAAACATCTTTGCACATGCTGTAAGACTCTCAGCGTTTTCATTGCCCTTTAGCTAGGGGACTGTCCCCACACTCACATTTGACCATGTGCTATAATGTTTGACTCTGGTCATCAGAAGCAGTGAAAGACTTTGTGTCTACTAGACATCTCTGTGTCTACAAAAATAAAACCAAAACCTCTTTTTACAAGTTATGCTAAATGTTAGAATAATTCACTGTAGGGAGAGCAGTGAGTTTCTATCCAGGGAAACATTTTATGGATGGCAGGACAGCAGCCGGGGAGATCTGAAATGACAGCATGCTGCTGAGCTTGATAAGAGCTTATCAACACAGCTACACAACTGATGTTTGGTGTTCCTCGTGAAGTGGAATAAAATGAATGTGTTGATTGCTATCGAATTTCTCAAAGATAAGAGAAACCCGTCCTCACACGTACACACATGCACACACACTTATCACTAGCAATATCAGGCACTCCTGAATTCAGCAGAGGTTTTAAATTGGATGGGGCATAAGGACTGCTCTGGGAGGAAGATTGCTCTCATGGGATGGACACATGCATGTTGGTACAGGAGTAGGAGGGCCACAGTGCTGTTGTTCGTGTTGTTTCTCCCTGTGAATATTGCAGAACAGAAAGTAATTCTGCAGACTTGGCAGGCTCTTCCCTTTTGCCACAAGACCCGTAATTTGCTTTCATTGTCATCACCGTTACCACTGTCCCAGTTCTTCCCAAGACATAGCTAAAGGGTGTGCTCGTTGGTGACGAGCACTTGGCTGACCCGCAGTCGGCGTGCGATCCCTTTACCTGCTGCCTGGCAAGTGACGGCTTTGTCAGTCAGACCAGCTCTCTTTCTCAATGAATTACAGGAACTGAATTCAAATGCCACTTCTTGTCTCCCATCCAGCTGTGTCCACTACTCCTGCGAAGCCACCGACTGCCAGAAGCTGGAGATTGAGAACGCGCTGCTGAACTGCACCGGTGGTGGGTGGTACGATGGTGCCCAGTGCAACGTGAGCTGCAAGACGGGCTACATTTTGCAAGTCCAGCGGGACGATGATCTCAGCAAGAGCCAGGTTTGTCCTGCTGGTTTTGCAGGGAGGGATGAGCAAATGGGGGTGGAGAAGTGGAGAAATAACCCAGCCTAGAGCCCAAAATCTCAGCTCAGCCTTGGGACAGGACCTTATCCAAATATTTCGTTTCAGAATAGGAGCCGTCTGACTATGGAACGAGGTACTGATAGTCAGAAAATCTTACGTGTTGTCCAAACCTAAAGATTTTCAACCCAAAATGTTTAAATGTGTGTTTAGGCCTTCTCCTAGCTCACTGGCTCTACCCAGCCAAACAGGGTTTCTTGGGTTGTTTTTTTGGAGATGTGGTGTTTGTTTTTTACACAACCAGTTTCTGGGCAAAGTTCCTCATGTTTATTCCTAGTGTTTGGGCTAATGATATCTTAACTCCTTTGCAGCACTGCAGTCCATCTGCTTCCAGCCATACTCTGACACTGCAGAAATGCATGATATCCCCAGGGGGAGAAGAGTCTAAACTTTTTTTCTACCAACCAAAGCATCAAAAACCCACTCAGTGACTTGGGTTGTGTTACCTGTCTTACCTACCCTATGCAATAATAATCCAGTCCCAGTAATGCAGCCTGTCCTGTTGCAGAGAGTGGGACATGCAGGAGAACTACTAATTTCCTTAAACATTGTGAAAATGTGTGTCCTTTGCCCTTGGAGAGGTGGACAGAGAGTGCACATAGCATGGTCCAGCCTCAGCGAGCTGCTTGGAGGGAAGTGCACGGGATATGGGGGTCTGCTGAAGGCACCCCAGTTTGTATTTTCTGCTCTAGCAGTGCTGGCTCGTGTCATGACAGGGTGGTGGTGGCCTCCACCGGCACCTTTCTGCCTGTTTTCGGGGCAGCGCGCACATCTGGGGCTGGGGGCAGGCAGGCACTCTCAGCAGCCTGTCTGTATTTGTGAAATATTGTGTTCTTCATGAGCTCGCAGAGGGGGGAGACAGAGAGGAGGGGAATGAGTCAGCCCTTTCAACTCAATTACAAAACAAATACAGGACCCCGCGAGCTGGGCCTCTTCCATCCTAATTGGCATCAGCACCAGAACCCCAGCTCCAGCTGAGCATTTTTACAGAACAGAAAACAAGTTCTCAAACGAGCCTGAATGGCTGAACCAGGAAATAGTTGGAAGGGAGCTGTACATTGAGCACACAGGAATCCAAACCCAAATAAAACAGCCTAAACATGTTTCACCAGCGCTCTGTTATTTAAAGGCAAAAAGTACCTTTGGGGGAAGCTCAGCCAACTGTATTTGGTTTTGCTCAGAGAAGTTGGGTTTCAGAGCCTTGATCAGATTCATATGACAGGAGTGGAGGATTTTAGCACCCCCAGCTAATGTGATTCACTGCCTATTACAGCATGCTTCCTCTCATCCTCATCTACTATTGCACTTCTTGTCAACTTTTTTTTTTTTTTTCTCCCAATAAAAACTGTGAGGCCTATGGATTTGTTTGCTCTGTGCTGTGCAGGGAAGGAGCGAAGCGTCTTAAAAATATCCATGGGCAGCAGAGCACTTGAAACACGCGCTTTAGGAGTTTATGCATCTGCTTCAGAGATTTGTTGAATAGGAAAGGACAGTTTCTTTCAATATCATCCAGTTTAATTTCTTTGTGTCAGGTGCTTTTAGCCAGAACCTGTGGAACATGCATGCAGGAAATGAATTATCTGAGCAAGTCTGGAATCCATGGTTTGGATTCCTTGTATTGCATAGTACTGAATTACATTGTGCTCCTTCCACAAATGCTTCCCAGCTTCAGGTCTTCTGAACAGAAGCGTTTGGAGATGAGCTAGGACATGTAGATTGTTATCTGTGGTCGGAGGGACTTCATTCTGTGATTGAGGAGCTTTGCACAAAGCTGTTGGTTGTTTCACTGCTGTCATTCTGGTGGATATTTGTCTTGATTGTCTGATTTGAGGGACTAGAGCTACTTTTTTTCTCACTTAACTTACAGTGCAGAGCCCTGCACGAGGAGGATGAAGGAAAGTGGCTTTGCACATGCTGATGTTTCACACTCTTGGGTAGGAAGGGGACTGAAGAGAGGACCAAGGTCTCAAAGAGCAGGCTGAACATCAGTGGCCCATGACCACTACATGTTGGTGAGGATGACTTACACACCAGTGAATATGCCCTGGTTTAGCATCTGAACCACATTTGTCTTTTGTGTTTCACTGGAAGGCAGAGAAAAAAGATGAACAGAGAATTAAAAGCAAACTTTTCAAAAGCACCTCAGAGATGTAGGGGCACAAGTCACATTTCAAATCAGTCTTTTACATCTAAGGTTTTTTTGAAAATCATCCTGACAGTTCCTGCACTTTTTGGCCTCTGTCTCTTCTTGAAGCCACCATTTTAATAAGTCTTAGGTCAAAAACTTCATTCATCATTGCTCTCTGAGAAGTTCCTGTTCCAAATCCTGTTAAACTCCATAAAATCACCAAACCCTAAAAACATCAGCACCATGTGCAGGAGAAGCTGTTTGCTCTTTTTTTCTTTGGAAAAAAAAAAAAAAAAAAAAAAAAAAAGAAAAGCAGAGCTGTTTACTGTCTCTTGGGCTCTCTCTCATCATCATTTAGGGACTTAAGCAACAAAAAAAAATGGACTTGCATATTGATGGGGCCAAAGCCATCATGTATCTTTTTCACAAAGAAGATCTCGGGATGTTTTCATTTTCTCCCAATGTCCTCCCACCCCCCTGACAACTCCATTGCTCTTTCTTCTTTTCTCCCCCATTCCCTCTTTGTCTTTCATTGCCTTCCTCCCCCTTGTCCTTCACTGAAAGCCCTGCTCATTCAGTTACTTGTTGTCATCTCTCCTTGAAGCTACCACCACTGCTGCTCTGGTCAAGAGGTGTTATTTAAAACCCAGCAGCTCCCTAATGTTGTGCAAAGGCATCATCAATCATGCCAGGAAAAGAAAGCACGGCTCATGTGGGTTCAATTAGAGGCACAGTAGTGGGCAGAAGTGGAAGAATACTTAGAGGGGAGGGCACAGCTGTTCATTTTTAAGGAGAGGAAACTTCACACGTGAAGCATCGCTTGAAGAAGGAGCCGACTGGGATCTTGGGCAGCAGGAAGGAGACATGAATTCTCCCAAGCTGTTAAAAGTCCCAAGAAACAAATCTTTCTGACACTAGATTTGTTAAAGTTTGCATCCTCTTCACTGTATTGCTCACTTTATCTTTTTTTTTTTTTTTTTTCTCCTTCTCGTCCGCCCTCCCTCCTTGCGTAAGCCTCTTTTGGAAGGCAGGACATGAAGGGAAGCGGTTACTGTGATGCCAGTCAAAGCAGCACAAAGTGCCCAAAGTGACAGCTAATAAACCAGATGAGAAAACCAAGTGCTTCGTGTGGACTCCTGTGAGCTGGGTGACCTTGACAGATCAGACAGGCGAAACAGGCACGTGCCCACTCAGACTTTGGATAGGAGATCTGCAAAGGCAGGCGCAGATGCTGCCACAAAGACCCATGCTAGATCCGAAGGCAGAGCTGCTCAGGCTGAGTTAATTGGAAATACCCCACAGTCTGGTGAGGTGCTGGGTTGAGCCGAGTCCTGCACAGCAGCCTGGGGCCCTGCACCCGGGCACTGCAATGAGCCCACCCTCAGGTGGGACACTGCAAGAAGGAGAAGCTGTAAGGCAGTGTGATCTGCAATAATTTCTGTTGTCCTCTGCACTAAAGGCTTTAGTCCTCTGCATTGTGGGGAAGCCGGCTCTGTTATGTTCCCCTGCAGAAATGCATGCGCTCCTGTTCCTTGAAGTTGTGCTGCTGAGTGATAGACGTGTTCTAAAATGTTTCATTATTATGTCTGACCTTGAAAACCTCAGCTTCCATCATACAAGCGTGGAGCAAATTACCGGAAAAAGCTGAGAAGCCAGGGTCTTGCCCACATGGACTCTGCGTCTCTGTGGGGGAATAGCCCTGCCGGTGTATCAGGAAGAGAAAAAGCCATGTGGGTCTGGAAGAAGGTGGCTCTTCCAGTCTGGTTAATGGTTTTATTGGGAAAGTACCATGGAGAGGAAAAAAAAAAAAAGTTGAAAATGGAGTGGAGGAGAGTAATTTATTTTTTTTCACATCATGGTCTAGAACAGTGGCAGAAATAAAGTGCAGCGTGGTATAGCTGTAACAAGGGATCCCTTCCAAGGAGGGTGGCCCCAGACACGCTGCATTTCCAGCAGGCTGTCAGCTAACAAAGACCATGCCCTCCCAAGTGTTAGCATGGGCTAAGCATTCTTGCCCATTTTCTGTAAGGTGTGGCTGTCATGCACGGATATTGCTTCTGTTTCAATTTTTGAATTATATTCTGGATTCTGAACTTGAGCTGTTTATTTGGTTTGCTGTAGAGCAGCCTCTGATGTGTAACCCTGTCATTAGGGAAACTCCCTTCTGCACCATACTGTGCTTCAGCAACTGGTATCAGCTAGAAGGAGCAATCATTTATTCCTAAACTAGATCACACCAAGACTAATAAGTGAATTCTTGGAGTTGAAGCTCCTGTGCCCGGAGTGGAGCCAGCATGCAGCAGGATACAATGCAAGACCCACATCTTTTCCTTAGTGTTTGCATAGCCCCTGTCATCAATAGCTTGGTTATGTTTTAACCTCCTGCTGTTGAGGTACCCAGCAGCCACAGTGCTGGAGCTCTGGTCGATGACAGCATCTGCTAAGGGAAATGGAGGCTTTGCTGTATCCTGGAGCAGCCCAGCCTGGAGTGCAAATGTGGTGGTGATGCTGCTATGTGTATGAATTATGAAGACATGGAAATATGCTCTCACCCTTTCTCCTGTGGCCATCAGAATTACACAGTGACTTCCTGAAAGCACAGGCATCTTCAAGCCATCATCTATCTACAGAATACGTATTTTTTAATGGTGCAAATGATCTGATGAACAAAGAATTAGTAGCCAGCGGGGAGCAAAATGGCTGGGAATGAGAATGTGGAGTGTCACTTCACCTGAGCTCTCTGTGAATCCCCAAATGTGCTACTCTAAATTTGTAGAAAAGACACTTTTTCCATCATCAGTACTCCCTGTTTAAATAAACTGCATGGTCTAGAAAAGGGATTTTGTGCCCACTTGGGAAGTGTCCAGTTTCTCAGCTCTGGGACTGCTTTTTCCATTCTGAATGCAACCATATATCAAAGGGAGACAGGTCTGAACTTCTGTTGAAACCATTAGGGTGTTTTTGCAAAAAGGGAATCCAGGTCCCTTTGATGTGTGCTAGAAAAATTCCCCTTCCTTTTATAAAGCTAGATCAATGGTTGGCGGTGCAAATCTCCTGTGAGCGTACCAGCCCTGAATAAAATATTCCCTGGGGGCAGAGGAGTGCTGCTGTATGACTTGGTCAGATTCCTTGCTGGTATCTTCCCCTTCCACAATATCTTGTGTTTGGGTTTCTCACATTTCTCTTTCTGCTGTCTTTCTTTTTATTCTGGTATGGAGGGAAGAGTCCTGTGTTCAAATTCTTCACCTCTAATCTGTAATCATTTTTCCTTTTTTAATCAGAAGGCGGATGTGTTGTTTATTCTGTTCTCTTTGCCAGCATCTGTTTGTCCTTCAGTCACCCAGTAAATTCTTTGTCTTAGCCTCGGACAGGTGGCTCCTTTGCCCCCCGCCCTCCTACCCCACTTCTGACTCTTTCTCTCCTCCTAACATGTCAGGATTTCAGTCTGCAGCACTGTTTGGATTATTCCTCAAATCCAGAGAAGTGTAGTTTCTGTGTAGCTATTCCAGTATTGGGGCATTAGGGAAGTCAGAGCACAGGTGCTAATTCTGTATTTGACCTCTCATAAAGAGTTTCTGGACCAAATGCCAGGTGAACGTATGGGCAGGATGCTTGGGAGTCTGTCCACTGAAAAATCCTCCAGGAAAAGATCTGTCCCTCAAGCGTGCGTGTCCCTGGTGCCAGCACAGCAGGGCCCTGGTTCCCTTTGCGGGCCGAGGCCCAGGCCTCCTCCCAGGGGCCGCTGACACCTCTGGGGAGGGCCTCAGACACGAGTCCCAACCGGGTTCACACCAGTTTGGCTTTCATTTCAAACCCCAGGGTGAATTCAACATCTCAGAAATACACGGGGGCTGCTCGGGGTGACTGTGTCATGCCGAAGGCGGTGAGGACCGGGGACAGCTGTCAGCTCCAAACGGCTCCGGCTCGCACGCGCCTCTCTGGTCACGGGGCAGAGCAGTAGGCTCCGTGGCTTGTCCCAGGAGGCGATGCAGACAAGAGTTCAGATTATTTGTAGTGCTTTTTACATTGAGGCACTCTGATCCTTCACCCTGCTGGTGGCAGAAATGCATACTGGTTCTCTGACACTGTTTCTTGTGTGGCCTCAATGTTTTTAGTAGCTGCTGTCCACATCATGATGGTGGTCATCAGGTTTCAGTTTGCTTGACTTGTGAGACACAAAAATAACGGTTGTTACTAGGTTTAAAGCAGTTTTGATCTCTCCTTTGCTGGCTGTGGTGGCTGTAGCCTTGTGTCTACTTCCAGATGGAGTCCAGCGTCACCATGACTTGCACAGATGGGAAGTGGAACAAGCAAGTGACCTGTGAGCCTGTGGACTGTGGTGTCCCAGACCAGTACCATGTCTACCCAGCCACCTTCAACTGCAGCGAGGGGACCACCTTTGGCAAGAAATGCTCCTTCACTTGCCGACCTCCTGCTCTTCTGAAAGGTATCGGGGGTGTCCGTGCAGCAAGCTGGGGATAGCTGCACAGCTAACAGACTGCTACGAGTAATACGTGTTACTATTGCTGTTGTTTTAGAATTATTCATGATATTTTAACTATGAAGAATTATGAGAGTCTAGGGAAGGTTTATTTATATTAGAAGCTAAGTTCCTTTGCATCTCTCTTATTACCTTCCTCTGACCTTTGCTTGATCACGGCTGGCTAGGCAGGAACGATACTGAATATTACTTCCATACAACCAAAACATGGAAAAGTCATGGGGATAAATCATATTGAACTCTCTCATCCTTTTTTATGCCTTCTCTGTTTTCTGTGCATGTCTCCCTTCCATGCCTCCTCCATGTATTTGGGAAGATGGGAGAAGACTGGGCAATCCCATGTCTCAGTCGCAGTCTCCCATCATTGCTTTTCCTAATCCACCCATCACCTCTCCCCTTTTCCACACTTGTCTTGCTCTACCTCTGACCTTTCTCTTCTCTTCCTGTTTAGGAGTCTCTACAAGTTTTATTTCTTGAAAATAACATACTCTGCTGCATTCTTTCCTTTTCACCTCCGTCTTCTTCCCTGCTATTTTTCTGGTAGCATCCCCATCATCTTCTCAGCACCATCCACTCTTTCTCTTATTGTCACATTAGCCTTTTTAATCTAGTCCTCAGGAAGCACAAAAAGATATCATAGTTAATTTGAAGGAACATTAGAGCCAAATTAATCTGTCACCTTGCACTGGAGTAATCTTAACAGCTGTTGTTGACTCAGGTACAATTGCTGTATAAACTCATTTTCTAAATGTGGTATCACATCTTCTGCTAAAATTCACAGCAAATCTCAGAAGAGCCATGTGAAGTATTCCACATTTCAGTGAAAGGATATGTTGATTTCTTCATATATAATCAAATTGCTCAATTCTTTTAATTCAGACTTGGGAGGTTAACCACAAGTAGCCAGCCCACAGTGAAAGCTAAGGCTGTTCAAAGGGGAGATTTTTATCAAAGAATTCCCTTTTTCTGTTTATACACTCAGAGGGTCATCTTCAACAGGGATGCTGTTTTTCATTGGAAATAGCTGGATTGATATTTATTTATTTATTTATAAGAGGGGAGTGAAAACAATTATCATAGAATCATAGAATGGTCTGGTTTGGAAGAGACCTTAAAGATCATCTAATTACAACCCCCCTGTCATGGACAGGGACACCTTCCACTAGATTAACTGATGCTAATCAATTTGGAGGAATGTAAAATTACCCCCAGCAGATGAATGGCAATTTTCATGCAGAGCATCAGAGGGTAAAACAAGCCATGACCAACAAGAGCTTCAGCTGGTGATGCTGGCAGGGGTAGCTGGAAAGCTTATGACTAGCCCAAAGTAAGGGGGTGCAGCTCATTTGTTTAGCATCACTTCACTTTTGTCCAGACACTGTGAGTTGTAAGCTAAAGGCACCATTTGGTGTATGCCATCAGTGATGACTAATAGATATTGCCACTAAACTTCTGGAAAATGGTGTTCGGATGACTCATGCCTAATTCAATCACTGACGTCATGACAGCCACTGTTGGTAATGTCACAGCTTATCACATTGCAGTGGCGGTATGATATCACCACGGCTGGTCTGCAGAGCTGCTGCATGAGTCAGAGCAGAGGAGCATGCTGGTGCTCTAGAAAAAGAGCTCCCTTCTGCACAAAATACCTCTGCAATCATCTGCAACTGGGGAGGGGAGGGAGAAAGCCAGGACTGATTTAAAGAAGCTTCTCTTATCTTTGTGGATAGGGCAGGAGGGCTCCTCTACATACCTTCCTGAGCCCTCCAGAGCCTTTTGTTTTCGTCTTCTTTGAATTCCAGCGTCAGTGTCCCAGCTCTCTTCCTTCTCTCTCAAAGAGCTGGAATTGCTCTGGGGCTAGCAGTTTGTCGGTATTATTTTGGATAACACTGAAGTTGGCTGACTGCTGAAAATATGCCTTGTGGGTTGAGAAGAGTTCCTGCAGCAATGCTCAAGGATTTCAATAGAGTATTAGGGATTTTTGAAGGGTTAGTGGCTCATAGCGGTGTTTTGTTTCTTAGGAAAAGCTTATTCCTTTTTAACATACAGTATAAAATAACAAAGAATAGAAAATACACAGAGAGTAGGCTACTTTTAGCTTACCCTTCTGAAGTCAACTAGGTCATAGCAGAGGCAAATAGATCTATTGTACCTTTTACCTTTGAGGTGCTGGTCAAGAAAGCTTCCTAAGGAAAACGAGTCTCTAATGAGTATTATGAATCATATTTATCACAGTAGTTCCCACGGACTGAGAGTCCCCAGCTGAGAACATCTCCTCATTGTGTTGGAGTAGTGACTCTAATATTAACAGATGCTGCTCCAAAAGGCTCAAAATTGAAGTAAGGAGAGATTCAGGGAAGGGATATAACACAGAAGCAGTATGAAGAATGGAGTGGTACCAAACACTCTGTCTTAACGTGGATATCTCTATGGCTTCAGAGAGGAGGGCGTTGATGTATGAAACAAGCTTTCTTTCAGAGAAGAACAAAATAAGGAACAAATTAAAAACAAAGACAAAACACACACACAAAATGCAAAGCTAGTGAGGTTTCACTTATGCTATAGCATTTCCTGAAATAAACACTGTCTTCCTATTGTCTCCTGAAAAAAAAAAGAAAAAGAAAAGAAATAAAAGAAAAAAAAAAGAGTCCCTGATGATTTAACACCATCAAACACCATCATCTAGAAAAAGGAAATATACAGGACATACACAGTTAAATTTGTCAAGCCAACTGAGGTGGTTGTCGATACATTATGGGTGTAATGACACTTGTGGAAAAAAAAAAAAACAGCATCACAACAACCAGTCCTGCTGAATGTTATGTTGCTCACTGTCCTTCTCAGGAAACAACAGCAACTTGACCTGCATGGAGGATGGGCTGTGGTCCTTTCCAGAAGCCCTGTGTGAGCTGATGTGTCGAGCACCCTCCATCGTCCCTAATGCAGATCTCCAGACTACTCGTTGCCGGGAAGATAAGCACAAAGTGGGCTCATTTTGCAAGTACAAATGCAAACCAGGTTACCATGTCCCTGGATCCTCCAGAAAAGCAAGGAAGTACGTACAATAGTAATGCCATGCAGTCAGTATGATTCAGAAAGGCATGGGTTAGAAAGATTTTAGGAAAGGGATGGGCTGTTTCTAACAGAGAATACCACTGAATGCTGCCTTCATGCAGATAGCTGTGCATATCAAGGGGACATAGGCACCTAACTCCCTTAGGCTCCTTTGAAAATTGTAGCCAATGTTCAAAAAACAGACCTTACCTTAGAAATAGCCTTTGATATGCAGCCTGGGGAGTCCCCTTTGAAACTCTGCGGGAAGGGGTTAGTGCTGTTATATACTTTTGACTCTGCACAAACCCACTTCAAACCAACCACAGTCCACAAGCCTGGGAAGTGGCATTTTGGGGAGACATGTCCAAGGCCGAAAGAGTTGAGTTTAGGCTGGATGGCTGAATGTTAGCTTTGCAAATAATCGTTATTTTTTCTCAGAGACCTCATGACGCAGATTCACAACTTGTTCCCCAAGTGTTAAAAGCTCAAGCACACCCATCCCCTGCAACCTGCTAGCAGAGCTCAGAGGCTCTTGGCTGACTCAGCCACTCACTAAATGGTCTTTTTTTTTTTCCGCACGGAAAGGCGAGCCTTTAAGATCCAGTGCACACAAGACGGCACGTGGCTGCCAGGCGCTTGCGTGCCCGTTACCTGCGACCCTCCACCATCCAAGTTTCACGGGCTCTACCAGTGTTCCAATGGCTTCCAGTTCAACAGCGAGTGCAGGATCAAGTGTGAGGATGATGACAATCAGTCGGTGAGTCTCTTATCCAGACCATCTCAGCCCATAAAGGTGTGTTTTTATCTTATGTTCCCTAAGGACTTTGATCTTGGAGGGACCAAATGCCATAACTCCCTTGAACTCTTGTGAGACCAGAAACAAAGAGATGGAGAAGGGAAATACGTAATTAAAGTAGAAAAAGAGAGAGGCTTTGAAGAGCTTGGAAATATCATTTTTATGACTATAGTAGTGGTATTAACTATTACCCATAGAGGACTAGCAATGAGTGACATTGTTTTCTAGACAAGTAAGTAGCTGAAAAATCTGTGTCAGTGGCTCTCTGATCTAGGTAGGCATTATCAAATATGGTTTCTGGTCTTATATTAGTACAGGAGGAAATAAAGAGTAATGAATGAAAGAAGGATATGAGTTACATCCACTCATCCTGTTTGCTCTTTCTGTTTTACCTTGCTTTTCTCTCCATTTCTTTTTCCCTTTATCACCATGTGTATGCCATAGATCATTTATAGGGATTATCACTATTCAAGTGAACTGTCTGTAAACTTCCATGGTTTTTGTGGCTGCAAAGGTGTGACAAGGCATCAGAGGTCAGATCCTTATCCAGCATAAATCAGCGTGTTGCCTTTGACTTCATAGGAGCTGTGTTCACTGATACGAGAAGGTCTGGTCTTTAATATCATGTTTGAAATGTTTAGTTTACCTCACCAGAGGTAATTATAGTTTGTGAGATGAGTAACTTCTCCCAGAAGTGCTACTGCTTAATACATTTGGGAAGAGAAAATGGGGATGTGGAAGCTGCTGTTACTATACACGCTGCAGAGAACAGAGCACTCTGTCAAAGGTCTTTTAATATTAGTCCTATTTCTGAGAACATCTGAAAAAGGGATCAGACCTTCCATAGTGCCAGTGATCGGAAAAACACCTCTGATACCTGCTCCAAATGTTAAAATCCAGAACTACAGAAGAAACAGCGCTGAGGCTTCTGAGACGGGAAAACTGCACTTGCTGCCCCTGTTCCCTGCAAAATTGTCCTGCCCACTTCATGGAGATGGGAGGTAGAGCCTGGGGTTTTGTATCAGAGCACCTGAAGATCTGTTTTTATAAGTCTTATGAGAAGTTTCAAGACTTGTGAAATGCACACATGGGTGCAGTTTGGGTGGGAAGCTCAGGGATATGGCATCTGTGGCTTTGTGCGCTTGGTCAAACCATCAGTGCCAGTGCAGGGAAACCAGGGCCATGAGGGACAACAGGTATGAGAGCTTTATGTTTGCTTTTAAAGGAGCTGGATGTGAAGAGAGGCAGGCAGTGGAATCAGGGTTACAGCAACAATTAAGTGAGCTGTGGAAAGTGAGAGATACAGCTACGTCTCTATTCTTTGAAGGGAAGATTGTAGTGACTTTTCAGCTGTTAAAGCACCTTGAGCAAAGAAGCAGGTAACATCCTGAGAAGGGGATTTGCAGAGAAAGGTATTTCCAGATATCCCAGAAAATAGACAGAAAAAGAGGAAGAACTCCTGGCACAAGGCAAAACCACTTGAGAGGTGTTAATTATTTAAGGATTAAACCCCACTAAGTCTCTCTCAGCTATATAAGGTGATAATGCACGTTGCATCCAAGCAAGAAACCCAGCAGGGATTTTCACAAGAGATTTTGCAGGTCAGGGAATGATGGACAGGATGTTACTATAGCAATGGATATCCTGGGATCTCTGAGTACATTGCAGAAACTACACAATAGTACCCTCAAACACAGCCAACTCTGGCAACATAAATCAGGTTTCATGGCTCACCTTTAGAACACTGGCATGCAAATTGCAATGGAAGTGCACCACACTTGCTAAAACAGCAAATTGTGCTCAATTATCACTTAGCAATCTCTTCCTGAATTTGTCACCATGCTGAAAGATCATTACTCAGCTCTGCATATGGCATCTCTTAATCACCAGGAGCATAATGGTCATTTAAGCAGGTGCCTCCCCCAGCACCCAGAGCAAGGGCCTTCCATTTCTGAATATTGCGCACAAATCGTGTAAACGGTCAGATCTAAATTAATCAGTTTCTGCAAAACTGGCCCTTAGCTGAGTCACCAAACTGGATCACACCCTGAGTCCATCTGGTCCATTATCCTTTCATATGATTTTCTTATTACTCCTGGCAATGGCCAGATGTCTAGAGAAGGGGATGCAGGTCCCACACAGTATGCCAATAAGACCACTTTGTATCTCACTAAATATTATGTTCATCAACAAAGCTGAGCAAAAACAGGCATTAAGATATCAAATATAACACTAACACCAAAGGCTGTGCAATTGTGCACACCTGCACTGGGGACTTGTGCAGATCCCTCTGCAACAAGGGGTGTGGGACCTAGGGAAGAGCTCCCAAGACTCAAGCATCCCTGCTGGGATTGGGATCCCAGCATAGACAGCACACTAAAATATCCCCAAAGATATCTAGCACAGTCTCCTAGAACAGGGTGGGTAGGTTGCAGGCAACATGCCTGGTATGTGTAATGGGCAAGGAGAAGCAGAGATCCTGTCTGGTTCTCCCACTGAGCAGGGTCACCGTGGGAGGCTTGGAGCTGAGCCACCCCAGGCATCCTCCTGTTGATTGTCCCACATCACCCCGTGGCAGTTAGGCTCGCAGATCCTGCCGAACAGCTTGTGCAGAAATCCCCAATGCTATGTGGATAGATCTGACAAAAGATTGCCTGTGCACTCCTTTGTTGTTTCTAAAGGGCATGATATTTCCCCTTGGACTTTGGTATTCACTCTTCAGTATCGTACAGAAAATCTTTGCTATAAGAGAAATGTCATATTCCATTCCTTGCCCATTCCCACACCAGAGGGTTTTTTTTTTCTCCTTTCCACCTGCCTCTGTGCATATCTGCCTCAGCCTCTTCATTCGCTGTCATTCAAGGCAGCCAAGCTCTAAAGAGCATGTTCTGCCCTGCTGAGCATCCCTGCTCGTGTCCCGCTTCCCTTCCTCCTTCAGCTGGCCATTGGGGATTCTTTCTTTTCTGAGACAAAGATGATGCAACTAGTTACAAAATGGAAGAGGGAAAAGGTTGTCTGCTGTCAACACAGACCTCTCAACGGGAAGAAAGAGGGCAGATGGGGTGCATGCACCTTTATTGCAGCTGTAGTGTGTCCTTTTTAAGGTAGAGACCATGAAAGAGCCTTGTAAAGACATCACATTGCACAGAAGAGGAATGTGTGCGTGTGGCACAGGCTTCCTTTTATTTATTGCTCAGAAGAAAACCCCTCCTTGCCCACCAGAGCTGGCAGTCCCAACCGGGGCCTGTCCCAGCTCCAGAGCTTTGCTCCCACTTTGGCTCTGCCCGCTTCTCCCTTCCCAGCCTGTTTGCTGTCCTTGCTGTCGTTTTTGTGACCATCCTCGCTATCTCCTTCTCTCATTCCCAGGGCCGTGGAAGCAACGTGATTCATTGCCGGAAGGATGGCACCTGGAGCGGCTCCTTTCATCTCTGCAGGGAAATGCAGGGCCAGTGCGCCCTGCCCACGCAGCTCAACAGCCACCTGAAGCTGCAGTGCTCCGGCGGCTACGGCATAGGTCTGTGAGCATCAGCAGTGAAGGGGATGAGGAAGAGGATGGGATTGAGTGGGAGGAAGGAAGGAGTCTGCAGTCCTTCAAGTCACCTTCTCCTATGGACCTGTTTGCCTGAGTGGGAGGCTGCTATGGGTGGATTTATAGGGAGCTGCTTTTAGGAAGGATGATGCTCTAGAGGCTGGGAGGCACATAACATGCTGACTGCCTGCTCCTTCTGGCATTTCCAGTTTCACTGTGTCCTTTCTTGGGCAGCTGGTTTTAAGGGGCAGCCAGCAAGCCAGACTGCACCAAAGACAGATCCAGTCCTAAAATAAGGGGAGATCTTGCACCTCAGTTTGCTCTTACAATTTTGTAATGTCCCCCTCCTTCAATCCCACATACACACACACACCTCAGTTGCCAAAAGGCAGGATGCTGGCAGGGAAGCACAGCAGCAGGATCATTCACATCTCCCCAGAAAGAATATGAGACCAGCTGAGAATCCCTTTGGTATGGCTGTTTTTTAGGAGCTCGTTTAAGGATGTTTTGCCCTTCCACCTAGGGTGTCTGGTCACTCTGCAGGGAGTGTTGAGCTTTGGGGTACTTTCTGAGCTCAGCTTCGCTTTGTGTCACCCAGGCATACTTTCCATACTGCAAACACACAAAATTGGATTTTCAGCCCCAATTTTTAAAGTCTCCCTGCTGCACGGGTTGCAATGGGAGCTGCACAAGCTGCAGCCCCACCAGACCCCTTCCTGCAGCCCCCCACCAGGCCCCCTACCCCCGTCTGCCCCTTTGAACTTGGAGAAATTTCCTCGTTTCGTGGCTCCCTCATTATATCGCAGCCATGTGAGGGACCACGAGCCGCCTTGTGTTCCCTCCCTGGGGAGGAGAACACAACCTGGATGAGATCACCGCTCTGTAACGATGCCAATTACAGATCATATATCAAAACAATTCCGACCCGCTCCTCGCCGTCAGTGTAAATAGTGCAGCAGAGCGCGGGAGAGCGAGCAGCAAGCAGGCTGCGGCGACTCTTAATGTGGCAAGGCGTTTTACCCTTGAGATGAGGTTACCTGCCTGAGCCGGGCAGGGCTTTACAAAGGGAGAAATTGGGATTTCTGGCCTGGAGAGAGGAGCTTGGAGCTGGGAGCAGGAGGGCCTGCAGCTGCCTAGGCAGTGGGCTCCTGCCTTCCCTCCATCCTCTCCCAGCCCCACCAGCTTGGCCGCAGGTGCCATGCCCAGATGCGAGGTCTGGAGGACCTGGTCCTGGGACAAGGCCATGCAGCCGTCCTGCAGGCAAGGATCCATGGGCTGGATCCTCCTGGAGAGCACGAGGAACAGCTCGCAGAGGGCACAGCGGCCGTTGGCTTGTATCCTCAGCAGATGGAGACATACCACACACTTTGTTAGGCTCACCCAGCACCACCTTTCGGGATCAGGTTGTTGGGGTTTTCTTCTCTTTTTGGTGTTTTCGGGAGCCTGATCGATGGCCTTCCAAGAAGGTGTGCTCCCTCCACTTGCTCGCAGTAGGTCTTCAGGCACTTGTCCAGTGGGGCCATGGAGCTGCTACCGCGTGCACTAGAGAAGCAAAACAAACCCCAGGCGCTACCAGAGCCTCCCTGGCCAAGCAGGGTCTGCTTTGCTCCCGCTGACTCCTCCACGAGGGAGGATGCGAGAAGGCAGAAGCAGGTGCGGGAAATAATAGCATCCAGGCGTGGTCACTGTGAATCCCACACACCTTCGGTAATTCCTCAGACACCTAATCTGCCCTTCCAGGCTGAGGTGTGTGTTGAGCCAAAGGTTCAGCTCTCCAAACCAGCCCGGAGATTAATTCCTCCCCCAGCGCTGATTGGAGTGCAGAAATCCTAATGACATGTTTGCAGCAGCTGTGCCATTCAAGAGTGATTTTCCAGGGGGGAAATGGTAATGGTCCAACACACTAGGGCTTACGGTTGTGTCACCACAGGGCTCTGGGATATTGCCGCAGAGTATCGCAGCATGTTTTAATAAAGAAAGGACATGATTCCCACCGGGCATGACAGTTAATCAGAGAAAAACCAGGTTTATGTGTGAACAAAGCCATCATTACCTCTCTGTGTACTTATCAACTATGGGACTTAGGTGATAGCCCGTCTGCAGTATCATTAGGCTTGGCCACCATCTGAAAGATTATTATTGAAGGTCTGTAAATTTGCTAGATCAAGCGGGAGGATTATGTCATGTCATAGGTGAGATGAGTTCGGCAGCCTTAGCTTAATCAGACCCATTGCTTGAAAGAGCAGTCGAAATGGAAAAACTTTCACATTTTCTTGATGATCGGAAAGAACAAAACCTGACCCCCCTCCTGGAGTTAATAGCCAGAGAAATACCTAGATATGCAGCTCATATAAAAAGACCCTGGAATATCTGCCCACCCCCCCAGTCTCCTGCAGAGAGGCAGGGTTGTACTCGGCATTTCGTGTGTGGCTAGAAGATATGTGATAGTTATGATTGACTGCTAATTGCAATTTAGGAAAAACGAGCCCTAATCCTGTCCTTCAGCTGGAAGGATGCTGGAAGGGTAAGAAGCTGCTTGCTTGGTGCTGTAGCTTTATCCTCTCTATTTTGTGTGCAGGCGCAGAGTGTACCACCTCGTGTCTGGATCACAGTCATGAGCCCATCCTCCTGCGTGTGAACGAGACTGTGCAAGACATCCAACACTGGATGAACCCTCAAAGAGTGAAGGTCAGTGCCTGACAATTTTACTAACTAATCCCTTGCTGCGTGTTTGCATGCAGTGAGCAAACAGTGTTACCCGTGGTTCATCCAGTGAGGGGAGTATAAGAGAAAAGCTTCTGCCCTTCAGGAAAAGAACTCCTGGTTTTTATTGTGTCTTTGTGTGCTGTTCTAGCAACGTGGTGCCTTTTTCTCCAAGTTGTTTTCTTTCTGTGCTTTGCCAGTGAAAATCTCTTCAAGGTAGAGGCCCCAGTTCACTGTGCTCAGATCCACCTAGCACCTCCAAGGGTCTGATGTGGGAATGTGATTCATTACACAGGAAAATGTGATGGAAAATGAAAGAACAGGCATTAGCCAGGCCTTATTCTCTTCTTCCTCTTCAGTACAGTTTCAGTGGCAGGGCAGGATTTTTCGACACTGCTTTAGGATGACAGAAGAAGCTGATACAGAGGATATTTTGTTTCCTGAAGCAGCAGAGCTGGCTGGGTCCTCCCCCTGCCCGTTTGCCCGCATGCGAGAGCTGCCTGCTCAGCACAGCCCCTTCCAGAGGTCACCACTTCTTCCTCCTGCCCTGCAAAGGCATGGGCAACATCCACCACTTGCAATGCGCTGTCCTGTGCACCCTCCAGCACACGGCAGCGCCGTCTGTCCCTGTGGGGACACTCAGGCCCACGCACAACACCTTGCACACACACTCAGCCACACACACGCATGCCACTGGCAGCAAATAGCTGCTTGTCTCCTGTCTCCACTGGGATACCAGTGGGAGACACCCACCGCTTCCTGAAAACCCTCATGCGTCTACATAAACATGCCCTCCTGCTCTGAAATGCCTGCAAACAGGCGCTTGTGCACATGCAGGGTTTCTGCAGGTGTAGGCACCTACCCAGGCGTGCTCAGGTGCAAGTCAGAAGGTGCTGGCCCATCCATCACCTGCCACCAGAGCGCAGGTTGCTGGTGGTGCATGAACAAACACCGTCTGCCTTTATGTAGTTGGCCCCAGCTTTGCCGCAGCCTGTGCTTTGCACACTGGAGCTAGATTTAGTAAGAGAGCAGGCAGCCAGCACAGCCCCAGTATATACAGAGCAGCTTTGACAATCTATTTGCTTCTCCACATGCCTAAATGTGTACCCAGGGCTTGGGATTTTTTTCAGTCTGGCCTTGGCTGTGGGTAGCGAGCTGCTCTGAAAATCTCCACCACTTTATATTTCCCTATTTCATACGGGGCCATACGGAGCAATAGAATAAATCCTGGAAAGGGATGAGGAACATAAGTCCAGAGAATACGACAAGCTCATAGTGTCCGTCCCAGCTTCCCACTCACTCCAGACGCCGAGATTATATTACTGCCTAAGCCTGGGCTTTGCCAAGTTTCTGGCATGAAACATAAAGAAAACCCCTATCTCTGTATTAGGGGCAATTTCTCACTGGCCCTTTCCCGAGTGCTAGACTTTTAAGTGGTTTTGTAATTCATGGTGAAATAAAGTGACAGCTTCCCTCCCGTTCTCTGCTGTGCTCCTTCGTTTATTGATGCGGGTGCGCAGAGGGAGCTGTAACGAGTTTTATACCTGCAGGTCTCTGGAGGGCTCATTAGGCAGCAGGGAAAACACAGAGTAGTAAAGGGGGAGATGAGGGGAGTGAGGGATGGAGGCAAAATCACAGTTTCCAAGAGTACAGTGGTAAATAAGACCTTGTTTGCCCTGATGGTGAGGACCTTGCAGGAGCTTTAGGCTGTGAGTAGATACAAGTTTGACCCACAAGCAATTTGTAGGTGAGATTTGGGCTGGAAAAGTTGCACTGGGAGATGGAGGGGAACCTTTTGGGGCCTGCAGAGAACAGCTCCGTGCTCTGTCTCCGTGGGACCCAGAGCTGTGTCCTCCCAGACAGGGCCTGGCTGGGTTGTGTAGGGTTTTCTGCTTGTCGAGTAGCAGCACCAGGCTGAAAGACAAACCTGAAGGGCAGGCGGCTGGCGGGGCGATGCTAAGACATGCTGGAGGGGATTTTTTTTGAAGTTGTAAGACATCCATCACGTTCTGCTCCCCAGATAAGAGGATGTCACCCACGGGGAGCCGTGCCTCGCAGGGAGCCCACGCTGGGGGAAAAGCTGCTGCCAGTGGAGACCCTGGGGAGATGGGGACTGGGATGCCTTAGGGGAAGGTCCCCATGGCAATATGCTATGTATCATTAATAATATGTGTCTCTATTTACGTTCACTGACAGCTCGCTGTTGTGCCATATGAGCAAAGCGACCAGCTGGTTGCATTTACACGCAATCTTTGTTGATCTTGAAGTACTTGAATAATACAAAGGAAACACTTCTAGTTACTTAATTTCAGGCACAAATAACATACAAATCAGTGCAGTATGAGCAGCAGATAAAGGCAGAACCTGTCTGTGGGGTCTATATTTGAGAGGACAGGCACAGATGAAACAGGGAGAGCTGGCAAGAAAAAAATATATTTGTGTGTGACTGCTCAAGCAACAGCTGTTGTGGAAGCAAAGTGGGAAGAGGGAACCATCCCTCCTCTGGGAGTTGTTTAGAGCAGAGCTGTGCAAATCACTTGATTTTTCGGTTCGCTGGAAGTTCTGTCAAATTAAAAAAAAAAAATGTTTTCTGCTAACCAAAGTGATTTTTTTGTTGCTGTGATTTTTGGTGAACCAAAAAATTGGAGAAAAACCATGTTGGTTTGAGCATAACTTCATATTTAATTTCCAAGCATTTTTAATCTTTTTGTTTAATAAATGAAATAAACTTAGAAATTAAGTGTCCTCTCAAAGGAACAACAACAGCAGATATTTTGTTTAGAAAAGTGTCATAATATTAATGTGTTTTTTTCAGAATTGGTTGAGGCTGAGTTGCTTTGCTTGGTCTGAAACAGATTGCTGAAATCAGGGCAAATTTGCAGTGTCTTCCAAATCAACATGTTCAGCAGGAACAAAAAGCCACCTGAAATCTTTCGTGTGTCTGTTGCACTGTGGCAGGCCATGTTCGGAGCAATCATTGCTCTGCCCATGATTTCCCATTTTCCGCGTGCGTGCAAGGGGCAGTGAGCTGCTGAAGACACCTACAGATAGAGCTGCCAAGACTGACTATAAGGCAGTGGAGAGAAAAAAGTGAAATGGCTCAGAAGGAAAGCTTGACAGCTCTTTCCCAGTGACTGCCGACACCTAATTTCCTAGGTTGTCTGAGTTTGGGTCCCTGCCTTTGTGTCAAATGTTTTGCAAGCATGTGTATGCCTGGGCAGCCTCAAAATGGTCTGTGTGCCCCGGCTGTGCCTACCTGTGTGGCTGACAGGGGATGCTGCCCCACTGCTGGCCAAGTTTTCCCCTATGTTTTGCACCCAAACACTGGAAGTCCTGGGATTGTGGGTGTCCTGGAGACATCAAGGGGAATTCTCTTTAAATACCGAGAGCAACCAGAATCTCTTGCAGAATCTTAGGCTTTGCAGCTTTCCTCTTTGCTTCCCCTCAACTCTTCCTGTGAGTTTGGGGCTCATTTTACAGGCAGAGAAACTGAGTCACAGCACGGTGAGGTGATTTATGGCAGTGTGGGGACCAAGTGCTCAGGAACACAGGGGCTCCTGCACTGTGTGGAGCTCCAGGAGGCCACAGACACCAAGATCCACATCTCCCCTCACTTGTCAGCAGCGTCTGGTCCCCTCACCACCCTGACATTCAGCCCACAGTTAATTGTCGCGTTCATTTAGTGCCTGAGGAGAGAGTTAGCCGAGGCCAGCGGATGCCGGTCCCCATGCTCCAGCCCCGGGGGACACATGGCCCATCTAAGGTGGAGGAGAGCTCTCCAAGGCCTCTCCTGGGGAAACCTAATCCCCTCCGCAGCCCACAAATGGTTGACATCATTGTGTCAGTCCCACAATGGGGAGGGAAGCGCCGTGACCGGAGGCACTAGGTCTTCCCTCACAAGGAGAAAATGACAGCTTGATTTGCTTTCTTGGCTCTTTGTTACCTACTGTGGGAGCGCATCCCGGCTTCCTCTCCCTTCGCAGCAGATGGAGTCACAGCCACCAAACCACAGCTGGAGCTGAATGGCGTTTATGGGATGGGGACAGGAGCAAAGGCAAGGCACCATGGCCGAGCGGGAGGGCAGCTGTGCTGCAGAAGCCGATATGTGAGGGCAGACGGGGGCCATGAGGCCTGCACATGTCGCTGCAGTGGCCTGGAGGTGTGTGGAGGGATGGGGCTCCTGTACTGTCGCCGAGGGAGAGGCCCCAAGGGCTTCCCCCAGCACATGTCAGAGGTGGTCCTGCCATCCTCTTTCTGCACCTTTTGGTGGCCTTCCCTTCAGTTGGATCCTGGTCACATTAACAGGCTCCTGCCTCAGCACTGCCTACACCCCTCCTTGCTTTTTGTTCATTGATTTATCTCTATCTCATTGCCCCGTACAGCACCCTCCTGCACCTTTGTGTCTGTTAGCACTGCAGGAGGCAGAAGTGATGCCCAGCAACCCGAATCCTCCCCAATTTCTCAAATTTCCAGCCCTCTACCCACTCCCCCTTTCCTGCCCTGCCACACTGCACACAGCACAGCAGAAGCCTGAGGGTACAAACAGGCCTTGTGCTGTGAATTCAGGTTTGGAAAATCAACAAGGGGAGCCAGGACTGTGATCAAGGCCCATTCCCCAGCATACTCTGCTTCCAGCTCCATGAAATTTAGCAGGATTGAACCTAGCTGGAGTAGCTCTAATAGTCTCTGCTAGCAAAGAATCGTCTGAGGAGAAGGCAAAGTAACTGGGACTAAGCCACTGGGCCACATTCCCATGCATGACTGTCCAGTTGAATCCTTTTGGCAGACACTGACTCTCGCAGAGAGGGGAAGAGATGAGTGGTGATTGTGGTGAAATGCTCTGGTTATCTGCTGGGACCTGAAACCTTTCCCAGGAGCTGTGTGAGTGTCCCACTGACCCAGTGATTAATCTCACGCAAGGTCAACTGGCTGTCCTACGCTGTAGCCTGGGGCTGCACGCCCTTTCCCTGGAAGCCGTCCAGCCAAAGGCTGTTTTAGCCACTGGGACTTAAGATGACCTTGAGGCAGAGCAGAGATCTGCGCTCTGAGGAGAGCACCGTCCTAGCAGAGGTGTCACCTTCCTTCTGCTCCTCTAAGGGGAAGGACAAAATGCAATAGCTGCTGGGTTTTTGATGCTGGGAAGGTCAGGGAAACAGTGCATCTTCTCTGAGGGATTGATCTCACTTGGAAACCTCCTTTCGTAAGAGCCTGTTTCAGAGCTATTCGACTCCTTTTGTTAGCTCCAAATGCTCATACACATCCACGTGGTTCAAGAGGTTTTGTAGATATTGATGCTTCTTACCAGGGGAATGTGAGATGCCCGTTGGAAGTACACTTTTCCTCCTTATTGGCTGGCTTCACATACGGGAGGCAAATGCCTGAGTTTTTCTACTTTGGTTTAAGACTTTGGTTCAAAGGCTCCTGAACTGCTTCCTTTCCTCTCCCCCCTCCCGATCTGTTGACTGGCCTTGTTTATTTTGAAACCTAGAAAAGTTTCCTTTCTTTTCCCTCTGAAGTGCAATAAACAGAAGAGGGGGGGAAAAAAAATCTCACCATTTGTGGCAGGCAACAGCCTGGAAATCTCCAGCTGTCTGTCAGGAGCACACTGGGGGAGCACCGCAGGGCCCCCGCACCTTGCAGCCTCCCTCCTGGGGGACAAGCAGGGTCCCCCCCTCTCCCGGCCGCTTCTGCACTCACACAGACGGGCCCTGTTGTGAGGCAGGTGGGGCAAGCCGGGCTTGACTAATAGTGGAAAATCCGAGAGCATCGGAAAGATAAACAGCCCCAGTCAGATAGTATAAAAGTCCTTTTGCTAGCACACGCCAGGTAAGCCTCAAATGACAGAAACTGTGAAAACATGCTGAGGTTCCCCTGCAGATGGATTAAATTAGCCCTCAAATAAACAGGGGAAGGGATGGCTTGTGCGTCAGGTCTTCCCAAATGTTAATTCCTTCCTTCCCCATGCCTCCATCCAACCCCAGCCCCTGCCCTTTGATGAGTACCTGCATGTTCATCTTGCCCGTTGTAGTGTTTCATCCGCGGAAGATAACCCAAGAAGGAACATTGTCGTGATGAAAGGATGGGAGTCCCATCACCTAGATGTCCATGGTATTGGACGTCCATCTCCACTGACTGGCCAAACGTTTCATCCACTCTTAAAATCTAAGTTTCCATGTCTGCAGGCAGACAATGACTGCCCTTGGTGTGTCTTTGAGTAGGCAGGTATCTCATTTTTCTCCAAAACTAGGCACTCCAACTTTTTTCTTACAGAAAATCTATAAACATAGTCAGTGCAGAAATTATTATAAAGCTCATAGAGTGAAACAGATGACGCTGTCCTTTCTGGGGGTTATTTTGAAGGTGTGTAGTGGGATGTGCTTCTATTTAAGAGCTAAAGGATGGTGCGAAAATGTATCTAAAAGTCCACCTTTATCTGTTTACATCTTCAAGAAGCACAGATATGGGTAGTGAAACAGAGCAATGCTTTGCAGCACCAAAGAAATCCCTAAATGAATTCCTAAAATGACTCTTCCCTACCCAGGAGCTGGACAGTGGACCTGTGCCTTTGCCTTTCTCTGCCTTGTTCCCCCACCATGAGTAAAATATTGGACATGACATTTTAGGAAAACCTTAAATATTATTTTACTCTCAAATGTTCTGTTATTGCAAGTGTCAAGTCCAACACTTCTTGTAAATACCTGGAGGAGAGCCAGGTCCTGAGAACACAAGAGGTGTTAGGAACTGAACTTCATTGGTTAGGTACAGGAGAGCCATAGGAACCAGCACGCTGACTTTCTGTACACTGATTTCTTTGTCTTAACTTGATTTTTTTTTTCCTTCTCTCCTCCAGAGCGTTGTCTGCACGGCAGGACTCAAGTGGTACCCTCACCCTTCCCTGATTCATTGTGTCAAAGGCTGCGAGGTGAGCTTTTGCATTAGTTCAGACGGTCCCTGCTAGCTCTTCTAAATGTTATGGTAGCAGTCACTGCAGTCACGTGGGCTGGAAATGTTTTTCAAGTGGGGCAGACAGACTTTTGCTTTGACCATCTTGTCAATTAAACTGAGATCTCCTGCACCAGTTCTGACACTCAGTGTTGAAACTGGTGATTTTCCTAGAACCGATGGCTGGGTGAGGTGACTCTTGCAGGAGCTGAATGATCAAGTGGCTTAAGAAAATTGGTAGACTTTCAGAAATTCACAGGATTTGGGACTTTCTGGGAAGCCGCAAAAAGCCTTTATTTGTTTTCCACATCTTACTAAAGAACCAATGTTTCCTAAGGCAAGCTAGACTTCAGGCTTTGGTGTGGAGATAAACTTTAAGAATGACAGAGGAAAAAATGATGCCACTTGGTGGACAGAACAGCTGGACAGTGAGCAAATCAGGCATCCTTCCACCAAGAGCCTCTATCCGAACAGGAAAAAAATCCGAAAAATGTAGTTGCATTTTTAGCTATTATATATTTTTACAGTCTTACTTCTTATATGCAATAAGCGATTACTTTGGAGAATGATGTTTCTGCTGGCAGCAATCTTTGTGTAGTCAGAACTCTTAAGATGTTGCCAGTGGTTAAGTGGGGCTGGAGCACCTTTCTCTGGGTCGTGGCACTCATGGTTGCCATCATGCCAGGACTTGAGTGCCTCACCCACCTCAAGAAGTCAATCCTTGGGGCATCTCTGTAAGGCTAGGAAGCATGATGCTCATTTTGCAAGTGGGAAAACTCACAGGCAGGGGCATTGGTTGCATGGACGTGCTCTGGAAGAGCTGTGTCTTGAACCCAGATCTGCCTTCATACAGCACCAACTAGACTCCCGCACTCAGTTTTACAAGCGCATTGAAGTTATTTGCCCACAGTGGTGGAACGTGGCACAGAACTCCTAAATCTGACACAAAACACTAGACCACATTGCTGTACGGCGTGATTTGTCTTGAAGTGAAAGACAGGTTTCCTTCGCATACAAATGTTGGGCCCAAGAGGGTAATAACTCTCCAACAATGTAATAGTTTCTGTCTAGTTGCTCCCTAAATGAAAAGCATTCTGCTGTCAGTGCTTTGAATGTCATAAGCCATCTCACGCATTACATTCATGCAGGCTGGCTGGGCGCCCCTATTCTCCAAAGAGAGCTAAAATAACATCCAGCGACCATTAAGAAATGCCATTCAGGTGCTGATGCACCATTGGGTATCCATTCTCCTGCTGTTTAAGGGTAGTTGTTACTGAGGCAAACTTTGCAATGATGTAATAATTTACCAGAAGCCATTATTACTGACATGCTTTTTCTCAGCATTTTCCTTCCTTCCATCATTGTTAATTGCCAGATCCCTCTGCATCAATAGACACTTCCTTCTTTTCATCATTCATTCAGCAGTGTCACTGCATCGCAATCTATCATCTTGGAAGGCTTTGCCCAGACAATTGATAATGGCCTCTAGCATCATTTTTAGAGCATGATGCTTCCAGGATCCAAGAATGGGCCAGAGCTTGTTCTCTGGCATTAAGATTTCAGAAGAAATGCCGTCTTCACCAAGCCTTTTTCATGATTATGGAAACAGAGAATAATATGCCAGTAGGTCAATGATACTGGGCCAGTAAGCTGATACAATCCCTAATGTATTAATTTCCTTAGCATTACGGAGGGTTCCCTGAATAGAAGGCTGCAAGCGGGGCGTTATTTTGCTCTTGGCAATCAATGTGGTAACCCAGACTGCTGCAATGTGATTTTTTGTCGCTCCCTAGTGGCAGGAATAGAGGTTTATGAGTCAGCCACGTACTTCTAGGCAGCTAACTTAGGTGTTTTATTGGAAAAGTAGTGCCCCTGGGCTACCTATATAGTTAGTGGAGAGAACAAGGCTCCTCCAAAAATGTAGGAGCACTGAGATATGCATGACACTACAGACCTCACCCTCGACAGCGAGTCCTCCAGGGCCTCCCAAATGAGGATTTGGGTACCAAATCGTAATAGATGTTATTTGTCCCATTGTTTTCCTCCAAAGGATGGACTTCCCTACTCTATGCCAGTGTGAATAAATGGCAAATTCTTCCATAAATTCCTCTCAGTACTTTTCCAGTGTTTGTAGGTGTTGGTTACAGGTGTGAGCATGGAAAATTAAAGCAAACTTTCTTAACAAGCAGGCATGGCCAGGCAATATGAGGGAAACATGGAGAAGCCTATTGAAATGTCTTGGGAGGTTGAGCAAAGTTCACCTTTTTGAATATGACCAGGTTGGCATAAAAATCTCTCTCCATCTGTTTATAAATAATTCCCTTGTAACTCATGGTATATTAATTAAATTGGAAGGGCCTTTACAAGTTAAAGTCTTTGTCTATACAAATGAGTCAATCTGTGGCAGTTGGCAGAGTTAAGCCAATTTGCAGGGATAGGACTCTCAACCTGTAATTCTGCTTTCTTTGTTGGCATTTGCTGGATTTGCTTTTAACAAAACAAGTGACACTCAATTAGTCAGTCATTTCCTGGTAGTCCTGCCCTGGTCCAATATTGCCATTATTGCCTGGACTTCATATACCATAATAGAGATCCTTAAACCTGCAAAACAGCAGTAAAAGCTTGCATCCACACCACTCCACGGAGTTCATTTCAACACAGCTGAGTACGGCCGTGGCTCTTTCTAGGGAGAGCATGGCGAGCTCTCACTGCTAGTTCCTCAGGTGTCTATCATCAGGAAATCTCTGGTACTGCAATTGCTGCTAAATCCTCCCAGGAACCCTCCACAAGCCTCCCCAGCCTCTCTGTGAAGATGATTTCTTATAGGAAAGTCCCTCGTGTGTTTTTCTCAGTGCAGAACAAATGAATTTTCCAAAGAGCAAATAAAATGGGAATGTCCCCATGAGCCTGCGAGTGAAAGAAGTGTTACGGAGATATGACTGGGCTCTCTGATCAGCATCCATTTTTCCAAACTTTCAGAGCTGCTTGAGTTTCTCATAGATGGCATGGTGGTTTTTTAGCATCAGGCACAGACTTGACTTCCAAGCAAGTCTCTTGAGGACTCCAATGTGTAATGAAGATCCAGACTTCAAACCTTTTCTTCAAAAATCATGATTATTATGCAGGGCCTGTGCAGCGCATAGACTGGCGATCACGTTGCACAGACTAGTGACCACATTTTCTTTTTCAAGGTGATTTATGAATTTTACTTAATAGCTCTCCTCAACAGCCCTCTGAATAATTGCCATTATCCCAGCTCTAAACTTGGAGTGGAGGGAGATTACATGTCGTGGCCAAGGTCACACACAGTAAGTGCTAGGTAGAGGATGAGGGCATGTAGTCCCTGTGCCCAGCTCTGATGGCTTCCATTTCTCTTTGAAATATGTTTGTACCCTCCTTGCTGACACTTGTTGCATAGTTAGGAGAACTGTGGTTGAAAGTACAACTATTAAAAGCAAGCCAGTTTTGTTGCTATACATAACCTTCTTCTTTTCCCACATAGTTTCAGAAGGTTAGCTTAAAATTATCAAAAGGTGACACAAATTTAGATGCCTTGATGCTGTTCTCTGGGCCTAGTTAAATTAATATTCTCGAAGCATCTTCTTATGTGGGATGTGAAAAGCCAACAAGGGCTCTAGTGTCCTTTTTTTTCTGTCTGCTCTGAAAGGAGAGGGGAATAATTATCTCTTGTTTTTCAGGGCAGTCAGTAATGTTACAAACTATATGGCTCCTTCAAGGCTTCATCTTGTTCTGGCAACTATTACTGTTAATCCCTGTCCATGTCCTCAGTCTCTCTGCTTTTTCACTTTCCAGCCTTTCATGGGGGACAACTACTGTGACTCCATCAACAACCGAGCCTTCTGCAACTATGATGGTGGGGACTGCTGTGCCTCAACAGTCAAGACCAAAAAGGTAAGGATGCCCCTTTCTTTTTTTTCCCTGGGAATTCCTCATGGAGTGTTGCTTTGTGCCCAGAGAAATTTTATTTTTACTAGAATAGGTGATCTGAGGTCTCAGAAGAACCTTCAGTCCAGGCACCACCTCACTATTGACATTCAATTCTTGTTGGTTTGTTTTGAAGTTCTCTCTTGATATGTATGTGCATTTCCCAGCAGAACCTGCCTTATGCCATGCCATGTAAGGCACATCCTTAAAGTAGTTAGAGGTGTTCATTCATTTCTGTTGTAAATAAACACTAGCTGCGATATAGGCAAAGGCCATCTCCCTCCTAAACTCTTGAGTATGTTCATCAGGAAAGCTGTTGGTCATCCATTTTGCATCTAGTGCTCAACAGACCTTCACAGAGAGACACTGAGAAGGGTATATTTGCCCAACCTGCTATCCACCATCACTGCTTAAAAAGGAGACTAAAAGTTCAGATTAATTTAGAGAGGAGCAGAGAGACAACCAGAAATGTCATTGCAAGTCTGTGCGTCATTCCATGTGCACCCACATGCACATGGCTCTCTGACCATCACACCAAAACAATAGAGTAGGACAGACAGAGGTGCAGAGAAAAGCAGCAGGATTGGTCAGAGGTAGGAAATGTCTTCTGCACAAGGAGAAACCACTTACCTCAACTAGGACATGAAAAACTTGCAAAAGAAGCAATGAGTATCAGTAGTGGCAGAAATTTATAAAATCAAAATTTAATGGAGAGAAGATGCTTAGGTAAATAAAATCCTCCATTTCTTATCACTTAGCAATTAAGGGGTGAATTGGTAGTTACCTGGAGGCAGGATCCAGACAAATGAGAGAAAGTGCTTGTTCACACTGTGTGAATTTAAGTGACAGGATGCATTGCCACAGAGTATTAGTAAGATCAAAATATATTTGAAGTCAAAACAAGAATAGGCACATTCATGGAGGAAAGGTCCATCAGTAGCTATTAAACACAGTGATCTGGTTGCAGTTTCTGGCACAGCAATACCTAAAACACTCAATTCCTGAGCAAGAAAAGGATCCCTCTACACATCCCCTTATTTTTAATGCTTTTTTTTTTTTTTTTAATACTCATTTCTGGCTAGTGTTAGAGACAGGAGAGTGATGAAGCTTGTGGTTTGAAACACTACAATATTTCATACATTTCTAAACAGGATAGATTTTGAACTTATTTCCCAAAGAAAGGGAAGAAACTTGTAGCCTCTGGCATGAACAATTTTTACCTCATCTTCAAGATTTGAGTGTAGATCAGAATGAAGAAAATCCAGCTATTTTAAGTATCTGATGTACATTAATAAATTTGAAAGCTTGAGAATAGACAGAGGAAGCCTAGATTTAGCGATGAGATCATGCATTTTACCAGTCTGAGGAAGAAGCTTCTCTCTACCGCAGCTAAGGGACTGAAGACCTCTTTGTAGGGAACTGTCCTTTCTAAAACAGCTTTTGATGGGGGGGTTCTTTTCCTTGGTTCAGCCAAAGATCTTGTGCTGGTGCAGTGCTGCGGGCTGTATCTGGCCCATCTGGGGACACTGGGAAAGGGAAGTGGACGTGTCTTGGGGCAGAGACAGGACTGAAACACATAGGGTGTGGGGCTGAATTGAGGGGGAGAGGGGCAGGAGTAAGGTTTGGGAGCAAAATTTATTGCTGGACGGGGAGCTGAGACAGAGTGGGGTCTGCACAGACCAGGCAGTCGTGAGCACTCACCAGCCAGGCGAGTCACACTGCAAATATCTGCTGCTTCGCTGCCACCCAGAAACGAGGTGACCACCCAGGCAGGGGAACGCGCTTTGTAGCCCTGTCGTTTGCTGTTTTCTGTGCTAAAACTGCCCGACGCAAGGAGCAGATTGTTCAGAGGCAGGCAGCTGGGCACACTTCTAGTGCATTTCGCCCACGGAGAGGGAGGTTTTGAGTTTTTCTGGGGGGTAAATCTACTTTCACTGACTGCACTGGGAAACCCTTCCTGAAGCCTGTCACATCCTTGGCGTGCACTCAGCTCTCCAAAGCTTCTCCTCTCTCCCAAAACACCACCGATGACCCAGAGGCCAAACAAGGCACTTGAAAGTGAGAAAACTGCCTTCTCCTTGCGCCTTGCAGGCCAAAAGCAAGAAGTCCAAGTCTCAGTGTATTACATTTATTGGGTAAAGAGGGGGCTAACAGCACTGCATGGCAGACTGGGACACCTGCAGCGGCAGCAGCGTGGCTCTATGAGTTATTTTCCTGTCTGAGGCCTTTGACTGGAGAGCAGATTTTGGGCAAGGCTGTTCAAACACAGCTCTGCCTTTGAAGAACTTTATGAGTGGAGCGTTACAGGAGATATTCCAAGGGGAAAAACAATGAAAGGTGAGAGAAAAGGGAGCTGAATAAAAATACTCCGCATACCAAATCCTTCCAGCACAATTTGCCACCTACTTAAACAGGCACAGTTTTAAAATACACATTGGGTGTAAAAGCCAAAAACCTGGAGGAGACATAGGGAGGGGCGAGTCCAGCTCCGTTAATTCCAATACCAGATGAGGATGTATTTTCATATGGTTGTAGAGAGAGTGAAACACATGAAAGAGCCTGCTTTGCTCCTTTTCTTTCAGGGTTACGTACTATGTGGCAGATGTGTCAGTCTTTTAAAGCCCCTGCAAGTTTACCCATAAATGTCTAACATTTATGCAACACCTGTTTTTCTCCCAAAATGTCACAGGACATTTTACAAGCTTGAGATTTATCATCTTTTCACCGTCGCAGCCATTGCTGAGGTGACACATGGTTCACATTTAACAGAACATAGCAACTCCGCACGTTATTTTAGGAAAGGGCTGAAGATTAACATTGCATCATGTGAAGATTCAGAAGCTAACAGTCAAGTAAGAGCTGACTTCAGATCTTTAATGTCCGCAAACTGTCAAGACTTAAGTTACACTGCATTCCCACCACCCTCCCCAAAACATTTTCGGCTCACGCAGTGCTGCAGTCCGGGTTGTCTGAAAGCACAAAGATTCAACCCATATTCACGTTAATCTCGAGCCTTCTTATTTAATGTCAGATTCTGCTCCTGTTTTATCGGCCTGAAAATGCACAAGAGGCTTCCATGCCGCATTTGCTTAGGCCACGTTTCCTCTTTGCATTTGAGCATTAGCAGCAAATGACCTTGTGCATTTCTGCACCAAGAGGGGAGCAGAGCGGTGTGACTTATCTGGCCAACCACTGGCTAATCAGCAATGTTGCTTAGATAGGAAATAATGAGTATTTGCTCTGCACTATTCCCAATCAGTCCAGAGAGCTTAAAAGAAATCATTAAAGACCTCTATTGAACACTGCAAACACCAGCGAATAAATTCAGTCATATTCTGTGCATAAATTCTAGGCAACTGCAGTCAGCATGCGGGAAAGAGAGACATTCATCAGCTTAATTATTTGTTATGTGCTAATTGATCAGCGTCCCCATGCAGTGGGCAAGAAGCCAGGGCTGGCTCAGCGGCGGGCAGCACCCAGGGCAGCAGGGACACTCGTCCTGCAGTGCCTGACGGTGCGGCCCCAAGCGCGGGGAGGTGACACGGTCTGCAGTTGAGGCAGAGGACAGGGCTGCATGGCTTGCCCTGTGTATGACCCAGGAGCAGCTTTGAGAGACAGGAAGGCCATTGCCGGCCAACCTCCAAGGGAGAGAAAGCTTCTGTTGTGTATCTGGAGGGGATAAAGTCTTCCGTGAAGGACAAAACAAAATCCCGTCTCCTTTTCATCTTCCTCTCCTCCTGACCCAGCACAGGTTGCCAGCTCCCTTCTTGCCTGGCTGCTCTAGGAAGTTGCTTCTTGCTTTGTGCCCTGCTGCAGATAAAAGAAGATATTATTTTTTAAAACATTAAATACATGACAGTGCTGAAGTGGGGAAAATAAATAACCCGGGCATTGCTGGCTGCCTCTGGGCTGGCGGCTCCTGGGGTGTGCAGCGTGCCAAGGAGAGTAGATGGCTGTTTCTTTCCGATTGGTTTCAGGAAATCTCTCCAGTCGCTGTTCTCCTTCACTTCTTTTCTCTTTTCCTTCCCTTCTACAGCTTTTCCCTGTGCAAGGCTGTCTAGAAAGGCCTCACAGAAATCCGAAATGTTTCTCTTCAGGCTCTGCTTACGTACTTTGTTCCAGACTCAAATTGCAGATTTGCTTAGTTGAAGATCCGGCAGTCTGGTCCCTGCAAATTTAAACACACGGAATTTGCCGCTTTAAATTTTCCCCAACATAAACTGTCTGAAAAAGCAAACTTTCTTCTGCCTTTCTTCTCCGTTTTCTCTTTTCATCACATAAGGGGTAAACCTGCAACCCCCGTGAGAAAAACGTGTCTCAATCAGTTATCGCCCAGGTTTTCCCTCGACCACTTTGCCCGTAGCACTTAGAAAAGAAAAAGAAAAATCATCCTGGCAAAAATTCCCATCTCAAATGCCGCCCCTTCAGCCTCTTGACATTTCTGTCCAACACCTTGGAGAGGAAAAACAGCAAGTGCCTTGGCGGAAAACAAATGAGGACTTGCGGTAGATAGAAAACCGCGTGGGATTCATCCAAAGCTTTGCTTATCTACGAGATATGCAACTTATCAAAACCTCTTCAGAGACTTTATGGCCGAGAATTCAAGGCCTAAAGAAAGGAGCTTTGAACTGAAGGGCTGCTGCTGGCTCCAGCAGGGATTTCCCAAGCCTGTCCCTGGCTCCCCGGAAAGGGGGGGTCTGCCCCCTTCCCACCCCTAAGAAAACAGCAATAGTCATCTCTTGGTATTTTGGAGAAATCAAGGCCTTTGCCCAGCTCTTCCTGCAACACAGACCTGTCCTGGGGAATCACAGGTCCTGCTCCCCTGGCAGAACGTGGCTGTGAGGCAGCTCACACAATTAGCAGCCTAAGTGACCACCCTGGCCGAGGCAAGTCAGCTTATCCAGAAGGATCGATGTCCATGGCACGATGCTGCTCCGAACTGCTTGCATGTCCCCAGCTGGGTGTGTTTGTCAGCTCTATAATTAGCTGGAGAGATACAATGAATGGCGGGTGAGCTCGGAGGAAGGACGGATACAATGCGAAGTGTTGCTTCATGCCTCTGGAAGCGGCTCCGCGCTGCTGCGTGCTCCAAGCATGCTGCAGCACCCAGGCGTTTGGGTGAACTCACTTACCCAGGAGCTTTTTGATCGCAGCGTGAGTGGCTCGCTGCTGGCCATGTGAGGAGCGCTTTCAGTCATGGTTGGATGTGATGGGAGCTTATTTTGGGGCTCAGGGCTGGTTTCATAATTGTTCGGGGAGGCTTTCCAGGCGGCGATAAATTAAAAGCAGGGATGGTAGTAGCACATGCTGCCTATGCTGAGAGAACATTCTTGGCTTCAAGGGACGCGGGGCTTCCCACAACATACAGCGTTCCCAGGGGAAGCGCTCGTGGAGGGTGTTTGCTTTGCCATCCGACCTCACTTCATTAGCAAGTGTTACAAAAACCAGCGAACAAACCTTCCCCGCTCCACCGCCAGCTATTTGGCCGCTGGGTGGTCTGGCTGCTATTAAATCTTTGGTGATTATTTAGACTAATTACATTCATGTTTGCACAATCAGTAGCACAAGGGTAGGAAGCACAGCTGATCGCTGCGCAACTGAGCCGCGCTCGCGCTCCGTGTGGTTTGGCACGTGGTGGGCTCCCTCGCACGGCTCGGCCCCGGCGGGTGCTGGAGCTCGGCGGGGATGCAGGGAGCGGGCACCCAGCTCCCCGTGCCGGCAGGGCTTTCCCAAGCTTCCCAGCTGGCTTCAGGCCATTGCAGTTGCTCCAGTTCTGGTGGAGCTGCTCCTGGTTCGCACCCGGTGGAGGGAGAGGAGCGTCTGTTGGATTTGGTTGAGCTATGTCTTGTTCTATGGGGCTTCCATATGGGAAAGTCCGGTTTATAGAGCTGCAAATAACAGAAAACAAACAAACAAAAAAAATTAGGGCTTTTCCCGCAAGCTTCTTCTTTGCCTTTCCCAGGCCCTCTCAAGCGGTGCCCTAGGTGTGAACCTGCATACCATTCCCCGTAGTTAAATGGGGCTCTTTCTTGTTCCATTATCTCCAAACAGCCCTTGTGACCTAAATGCCAAAAACCCCTGGGAAGAACCTTACAAGATGCATTTTTGTCCCACAAGGGCCTTGTCAGGGAACAAAATACTCCCCGGCGTTTGAGCTGCGAGGGTCTCGGGAGGTGCGGGGCCGCGACACTCAGCACAGCCTGCCACGCTTATCTTGACACGCCGCGTTCGCCGCAGAGGCTGTGTCTGCTGCGGGGTCTTCATATTTCCAGTTCGTCTTGTCTGGGAGATTTCGCAAACACTTCAGAGCTGAAATCTAACAACAGGCTGTTTCCCAACACTTCGCATCCCTCCTCCCCTGGTAGCCCCCTGCCTCCAGCCCTGGCCTGATTCTGCCCACCCTGGACGGGAGGTACAGCCGGGTCAAAGTGATATGAGCATGTGTGAGGGATGAGCTCCGAACCTCTGCAGAAGTGTTTCCCATCCCTCCCTGTACCTGTCTGCGATTTCTCCTGTCAGTGTTCCCACAGGTTTCCTACAGACTGGCCTTTCTCAGCAGGGATCTGTCTTGGGATATCACCAGCCTCTTTAGATAGGTGCTGCTTAGCCAGGATTTGTGGCCCTTGACTCCTTTCATGACCTGGATCCCAGTTCAGCACTGGTATGTTCCATCGTTGCCTTTGTTCCCACAGAGCATGGCATCAAGGGCAAATGCTGCCATTTCCAAAAGTAACTTGACTTCTGGCCATCGTCCTGTCACCTGACATGGTTGAGGACACTCAGGGCTCCCATACTCTGGTGGAGGACAGAGGTATGGGGTCAAACTCTGCTCCACATGGGTGACGAGTTGGGAGTCGGGTAGTGTTACACCCCAGGCATGTGAATTAGGCACAGGCATGGTGACCCATCACCTGCAGCAATGTGGCCAGAGCTCCTGGAGCAATTCACTGCCAAAAAATAAGAGGACTGGGATGGTCTGGATCATCCCTGCCAGCCTCCTGCTGAGCCCATGAGCCTGCGCCTGCTGCAGGTGCTGCTTTAGGTTCAGAGCAGGATGTACCGCACCATGCACGCTCCCAGGGTGACAGGCATGATTTAGGCTCTGCCTGTTGTGTCTTAAAAATAGGTCTGTGGTCCTCTTTGCTTCAGGTGTGCCCCACATTCTCCTGAGTGCTGTTGATCCAAGCCATGGCTTTGTTTCTGGATCACCTCCAGGAGATGTGTGCGTGTGTAGGGAGAGTGTGTAGGCATGCAGAGCTCTGTTCTTCGCTTGTGTCTTTCTCAGATTATTTTAGGTAGCCTGTGGAGACAATATCCTACAGTACTTCATCAAATAACCGAGCCAGGCCCTAAGCTTGATTTTCAGCTTTTCCTCCATGCCCTCCTACGTGCTAGCCAGGTTTTCTACAAGGGGAGGTGTAGGGGAAATGCAGGACTTGGCAGGTGAAAGGAAGAGGAGATGATTCTTTAATAGTGTTTTACAATGGATATATCTGGAAATTTCAGTGCAGGTCATACATTTTGTTAATGAGTTGGGCTTTCACTGATCTATTTAAAAAGAAAAGCAGCAGTTAGTCTCGGAGTACGTATATGTGGGCTCCACACCTAAATGGGCTATCATTCAGAAAAAGGCTCAGTATTTATTATTTCTAGCACATCCAGCAGCTTTGTTCATGGCTCTGTACTCCACAGGGCTATCGCTGAACAAGCCCAAGACAAAAGACAGTTCTTGTTCAAAAGGGATTGAAGGTTTCTCTGCACTGGGTACTTCTGACAATCCCAATAGATGCTATGTGTGGGTTTGAGTCCCTAAATACCTCTGGAAATCAGATCCTTGGGGAACTCAAATGTGTATTTGTTGTAGATGATATTTAAAGTGGAAACCCTCTGTCACTGCTAAGTGTTTGGCAAATTTTGTCTTGTCTAATGTGACTGTGGATGTGCTCATCGCCCACAGAAATCTTTGACTTTTCAATTAATAGAAAACTGATCTCCAGAGCTTGCTGCCATAAGACAAAACAATTCATCTATCTGGACAATAGTACTGTAAAAATTAAATTTCGTACAAAATTCTGTAAAGGACATAAAGTGAATAAGGCTAATCTGATCAGGACGAAACCCTCTTACAATCAGGCTACCCACTGCTGCAACTGCTGTTGCAGCCCTGTTTTTGGGGCCGTGGTATTGCCCTAGAGAGACAGCTTCTGTGCTTCTGTCCATGAGCAGTCAGAAAGCCAGAGGGTTTTAGAGGGCACCACATGGAAAGACACTTCTCTAGTGGCTCCTTCTTCCCAGAAATTTGCTGCAAGGTAGAAGCAATCTATTCTCCTACATGTACCTTTTGTTTGGGTAGGGAGGAGACGGAATGAAGAAAGTAGAGTGCTCCAAGGCAACATCAGACTTATGGCAGTTTGGGATTTTAAGGTCACGTTTTCAGCACAGCCCACAGAGTAAGTCAGGGGAATGAGAGCCGGCAGCCTGGAAACACAGTCGTGCAGGGTTTTTGCTCTTGGCTCTGATGTTCCTGCAAGTAAAATGTTAGCATTTCTGGGATCGCCGTGCCAGCAAGAGATAGCACTGTCCTGCTCGTGCATGGAGAGCAGCAGAGACAAGGAGCAGTAAGATAATCATGGCTAATTTTAGCTGCTTTACTGAAATGCCTGAGTCTGGTGTGTTGTTGTCCTGTGTTCAATGCAAAATACGTATCCACCTTCTCTGTGCGCCTGTCTTTCTTTGAACGCAGGAGCTGCTAAATTGCCTTTGTTAGGCTGCTAGAGACAAATGCAGTGAATCTAGGCCAGGGAGAGGAAAAAGCTTGATCAAGACAAATGAAAGAACCAGGATCCCAGGTCTTGCCTCCAACCAGTAGCTTCGTTGTACAACAGGAAGGATTTTTTAAGTCAGAAGCATTGCCAAATCCAGGCTGAACTGAATGATTCAGGATAAAAAATAAAAGTAAGGGAAAACTCAAGACATATTTACATGTTTTGTTTGGGCATTTTCTGAGTGAAGTAATTTTTTATTTCAAGACATAACTTTTGCTCTGAATAGCCTTTTTTATTTTTATGTATTGGAGAGAAAGGTCAAACCTGAACTGTAGCAGATAATCTAAACCAAAATGTTTCCCTCTAAGCTGAACAAAATAATAATAAAAAAAGTCATTTTCTTTCATGTATCATTTTTTTTTCTCTCCAGTATTTTAATTCAGTCATTAAACAATCCCTCCTCAGCCTCCTTCCCAAACCCCATTGTTTACAGACTTCTCCATTTTCCTATCTAAGAATATTCATAACGCTGTGATATGGGACAGTCCTACTTTGGCTGGCGTCTGTTGGATCAAGTGACCCTTAAACTCCTATTGTTTTCTGCAATTTCTAAAACTTCTTCAGTATCCAGTTACTTGAATTCATTTGTTTTTAAGCTTTTGGGCTCTCTCTCCTCTTTGCAACCTCCACATCTGCAGGAAGGTAGATTCTGATTATTCACAGGTTGTTTCTTTAGCTCCTGTTACCAAGGCCACGTCTTGATGAAGAGTCATCACCCCGTTCTACCTGGAGGGTCAGGTCTTCTGGGAACGAAGGCAAAAGCAACGGGAGGAGCCTCCCTAAACCCTGATTTGGTGATGAGTGTTGGCTATTTAATGTCTCTGTCAGCATGTCCCTGCCTTAGGCTCCCCAGTTGTGAAATAAAGCCCCACGCCCCGCCATCCCGCTCGGGTGTGTGTCAGGAGAAAGGCACGCTGCGGATGGACATGCAGGGACACGCAGCCGAGGTCTGGGGGGAAATGACAGCTCTGTGCTCATGCACAGCGCTTGGTCTGCGTTCCTGGATGCGCCGCTGATGACACGCGGGAAGCAGGCATACCCAGGCTTCATGGCCTGGAGAAAAAAGTGTTGATGAAAGAGCAAACGTGTGGCAGCAGGGCCGAGGGGAGCAGGCTGAGCGCGCGTGCGGCGCTCGCCGGGAACATTTGAGCAGGTTGTGGCACCGACTTGGGAGGAGTGTACGAAGGGGAATGAGGTCATTCATTCGCTCAGCCTGCGCAGATGGGAGAAGTTCTTGGGAATTCACTTCAGGGCAAGCAAGATGCTGTTCCACTGCCACCCCCTTTTCTTTATGTAAATGCCGTGATGCAATATGCCAAAATCAACTTCCGCTAGCCAGGCACTGCAGGCTATTGTTTCAGCTCCTTCCCACGCTTCTGCAGAGAGATCGTGGCCAGATTTTATCTGCACGTAGCAGTCTCTCACTTGCATTCCTTTGCTGTTCCTCAGTGCCCGTTAGCTGCATCTGTTGACCTTAAACACAACAGGTATTTAGGGAGGTCTGTTTGCTGGACTGCCGTTTCACTGACCTGCTTCAGTTCATGCCCTGAGGAACTGAAACGAAGAACATTCATAATTAAATGAACAAATGGACTCGGTCATGGCAACAGGACCCAAGCCATAGGGCCATACTGCTCAGTGGGGCCTCACGGAGGGGAGACGATGGCCCAGGAGTAGGGTTCACCAACCCCCCGGGACAGAGGTGGGAATTGCCAAGGGGAGGCTGGAGTTGGGACCAACTGGACCTAGAGTTTGGTGATAATTTGAATTGGTCATGTGTGATGAGGCTTTCGTGACTTTGCTGTCATTTAATGTTTGTAGGGTTGGGGGGAAGGAAAGCTCTTTAGAAGAGGCTGGCAGCATAATGCAATTAGCACTGTGGTAACTACCCCAAAAGCCCCAGGGCTGCCTGAGAAGTACACGTCTCCCAGACAGCTCTGTTCATGTGCCTGACTTGAGCTGTTAGGGGAGGATCTACTGACCAGTGACTGCATGAGCTCAGCAGGCTCTTCTCTATGCTTTTTGCACCCTCTCTTACGGACAGGTAGCTCGTCTGAAGCCTCGGCACTAAAATAAATCACTATGCAAAATAAGCGTAGCTGAAGGCTCCAGCTGATCTCTGAAGATCTCCCCAGAGGTATCATTTGTTCTCCAGGGTGCTGTGTGTTCCCTCCTTCACGTGTCCTTGGTTTCCTTCCTCAGGTTACTCCCTTCCCAATGTCCTGTGACCTACAAGGAGAGTGTGCTTGCCGGGACCCCAACGCCCAGGAGCACAACCAGAAAGACCTCCGTGGCTTCAGTCTTGGGTAACGCCAAGCGACATGGAATGGAGGACCACACTGCTCAAGGCAGGCTAGGAGAGACACCACATCCCTTTTGGTATCGTTTTTAACATTTAGCTGCTCAACTGGATGGCATTTCTGCACCAGGGACCCTTAGAATTCAACCAGTCTGCCTTTAATTTTTGTCCAAGGAGAACTCAAAGTAGGGGTTTATGTATTAACGATATCTTAAATAGTGATGACAAGAAACAAACAACCAAGAGTCAAGTTGAGAAGACTTTCATGTATCAAAACAGCATGTTATGCCCACCTAATTTGAACAGTTCATATCTAGATTTAAGGCGAGAAACAAGCTATTTATGTACACATATTTATAGAAATAAGTAGAGAAAGAGAGAGAAAGAGTGAGAGATTATGATCAACGCAAAAACAATTTCCCCTCTCCAGCACTCACAACTCAGACCGTTCATGGAAGAGGCTGTGCTCTTGGAGGACTCCAGGCTGAGCCTTTTCTGATGCTGAATGCCAAGGTATCTCATGCTCGGGGCACTGAGGTTGGGGTGGGGTCTCCACAGGACTGTGCCTTTGGCAAGTGACTTGCCAGACGCCCAGCCAGCTCGAGACGTGGGTTGCATCTGCTCCTCACAGGAACGCTACTTCCAGCCAGGGAGCTCAGCAGACTGCAGTGGCCTTTCTGTACAGCTCCTCCTTCTCCCCCTGCCCTCAAAAAGCAAACAAAAAGCCCCTTTGTAGCCTGTCTGGAAGCCATAGGGCTGTGGGGACGTTTCTGTGTGGAGGCGGGCAGGTGGTCCCTCAGTGGAGCCAGGGAGTGGGGAGTCTAAGGACTGGCATTGAGGAATGTGGATGATTGCTTCTGAGGAGCAGAGAGGGTAACTCGCCCCCGCACTTGTCATTTGAGCATGTCTGCTGCTGCTACTCCTGCTGCTATGTCCCATACAACTAGTTTCCTTACTGTGTCAGGACAGGGTGAAAACAACCCCATGCAACCAAACAGTCTGCCTTAAAGCTTACCTACAACCTGCCTTTCAAACCCTCTGGTCTCTTCCTCAGCATTGGGGCAAGAAAACAGGACACCAGCCAGCCAAAGGAATCTGCTTTTTGGTCTCCACCCACTCAAGGGGTTCTCCAAACCTCCTCCACCCTGCTCTTAGGGGTCTGTCTGTCAAACAACTGCTTCACGCTCCTGGTTTCCTAGGAGGGGGGAAGAGGAGGAGGCACGTGCTACGGGGAGACAGTATTACAATTTTGGCCATATTTGTCAGTATTAAGCTTCCAGGCCTGTGGGACAGACACCTTTGGTAGACCAGGAGCTTAGCTGCTTGTAATCTTCCAGCAGGAAGGGCATTAGCTGCAGCAGCCCTCATCCTTCCTTCTCTCATAGCTCCGTCCTCCTGTTTCAGCCCCGAGGGGCCCACGTTGTGCCAGACTCCTGGGGATGCGTTTCATCGTAGGGTTCACCACGTTGAGTCACTGAGGTGCCCAGTGCATCTAGTGCTGTCGCTGCTGCTACAACCCACCCCACATAAATCCCAGAGATGTCTCCAGCGTGGCCTGAGCTTGTCTCCTGCTGCTTCGGGTTCCTGCTAGGAGGAGCACGTTTCTGAAAGGGCATCCCCCCAGGTGTTAATACTGTCTGTTCCTTGGGACTCTCCTGACGTGTACAATCTACTGGTTAAAGACAGGATGGAAAGATTTTTTCCTACTCTTGCTTGTTTGAATATTTAAGCACTACAGCAAGACATAAGTGTAAGGGGAAGCAGTTAACTCATGGAGATGGATGTAAAAATAAGTAGGAAAACTGGAAATGGAAAAATGACTGAGTTGTAGGTGCAAAGAGCCAGGCTATTCTCACCCACCCTTGGGGTTGTTTCTGTCGGAATAAACCCGAGATGAATCTCAAAAGCTGAAATTTAGAGGCCTGGAGAGGCGGTTGGCAAAAGAAGGCGAGGAGCTCTCTGCTGGAAAGCTCCTGGTGATGCCTGAGGGCGGCCTGGCGATGGGTGCTGTGTGGATGACTGTCCCCACCAGGCAGGGCTGCAGGGGAAGGGAGGCGCAGTGGTGTCAGGGCTCCTTCCACGGAGTTAGGTCAAACGTCCACCAGAGCAGAGAGCATTAGCAAAAACTGATCCTGGGAAAACTTCCCCTCGTGCCCCTTGCCCCCCGGTTAATAATGGAAGTGTGTTAGTGAGAAGGTTGCTTCCTTCTCGTCTGCTCATCCTCTTCTTTTCTGTAGGCAGTTGGCTTCAGGTGCCATCCAGCCCATCAGAAGAGCTCAAAACCTCAAAAGCCTTTCAGGCTGCCAACTCATCAGGTCCTCACTGCCTGGGGCACTTGGCAGGATCAGCCCCTCCACGCCACCTGCATTTCACCCTTGCAGGGAGCCCTGGTTCAGGTGCTGCATGCATCCTGCTGGCAGCTCAGTTTGCAAAGTCCCTTTCTCCGTTATGCAGCTCAGCATGGAGGAAGTTTTCCATCTGCTTTTCCCACCTAGCACATTGCCCGGGAGACAGGTCGGTGTTAGCATTAGTGCCACTTGCTGCTGTGGGCTCCTGCGAGCTCAGGACCCTTTTGAGCAACTTTGGGTGGCCAGAGCCAGCCTCTGCTCACAGAGCTGGAGTCCTCCTCAGCTCAGGGGAGATGGTGGCCTCTCCCAGCACAGTTTCACACCTCAGCTTCACTCCTACAGCCTGGGAGCGACTGCTCGTGGCCGAGTCCCTTCCCCACAGGGAGGCCTTCAACATGCTGCTATTGATTTTTTTTTTCTAATTGCCATGTCAGCACTGGCCATCTCCTCCATGAACAGAAGTGCTGCTCTGAGTCTTATTAAATCCAGGAACAGATTGCACTGAGGCAAAGCTTTGGCCTCTGTGTTTAGGGGCTGCACCATGCTCCCAGGGGAGTGAGGAAGGAGGACCATGGGGCACGGGTGCCTGCCCACCTCCTGTGCCTCTTCCCTGGGGCACGGCCAGAGGGGTCCTTGCAGCATCTCCCCCCTGTAAGGGCCTTGATTGCCTGGTGGAGTCACTTGGGAAGACCCTCTGTGACTGATGGACATGGAGTGGGAGGTGAGAGGGATGCTGCACAACCTCCTCCCGGGTGGTGGCACAGGGCGAAATCAAACAAGCTTGAGGCAACACGAGAGGGTGCTCGTGCTGATGCAATTTAGCTGCTTACAAAGTCCAGGTCACATCAGTGCCAAGAGCATCTCTGCCACAGACTGTGAGCCAAGGCTGCACCCACGGGGCCACCAGCCGGCCTCCTTGGCCACCGGTGGGCTCTGTGGCCAGCGGGAGGGCAAGCTGGAGCAGAAAGCGGTGAACGGTGCGGGATGGGGTGGGAAACTCCTATCAGCTGCTACCCCGCTCCCTCCCCACCCTCTCGCAGATGGGCTGAGCTGGTGTCCTCCTGCTTTTCTTGCATCTTCCGCTGTCCCCCCCAGGCTGAGAAAGGAGGATGGCACCAGAGGACTCTTGGAGTCGGGTTCCAGCTACCTCCCTTCCGGTTTCACTTGGTTGTAACTGTCGGTTTGTTCTAGGTTTTACCTGTGTTTAAGAAAAAAAAAAAAAAAAAAAAGGACAAAAAAAAAAAAAGAGAGAGAGAGAGAGAAACAAAACCCAATAGCCAACAAAAGTTTCTTGCTGCAACTGATTCAAGTGGGGAAAAAAATACCAATTGTGAGGCTTTACAGAGAGGAAGAAAATGAAAAAAAAAAAAAAGAAAAAAAAAAAAGAGAAAAGAAAACCCGCATAATCCAAATCCAAGAAGAGCAAAGCCTATTTTTGTGTGTTTGAAAGGAAAACACTGATTCTGCCAGCTGAGTAGAGCTAGATACTTAAGTGTAGATTTCCCTAGAAGTACCGTGAGGTTTTATAACATTGTCTGGTTTTGTTTTCCTTGTACTTTGTGATAAGTCCAGGAACTAAGGCTAAGGTATTTTTCCCCTGGTATATTGTTGTTTGGGGGGGGAGGGGGGGAGTTTTTTTTTTTTTTCCAGATTATTTTTTTAAGTGTGTATTTGTGCTTATTTTTTACATTATCCGACTGTACGTACGCATTTAACCAGTATTTCACTGTGCTCTAATTACTGCACTCAGAAGCACTGCACAGTCTGAATCCCGAAGAGCTGCGGGAGGGAGCGGGAGGGGAAGGAGCACGCTGCTGTGTCAGCAGCCAGGGGATGCTCCCCAGCACTGGAAGCAGGGCACCAACGTCCCCTTCCCCAGCTCCAGCCCATTGCTTCCATTCGAGGCCAAGCTAGAAGACAGGAGGGCACAGGGTGAAGTCAGCCAAGGCTGGGATGCCCGAGGGGGGTTCAGAGCTGGAAGTTTGTTGTTTTAATGTTTTTGGATGGTGTGGAGCTTACCAGCCTTTCGGCCTCATCCTGCCCTCCCCTGCCCGATCCCTGGATGCCCCAGTGAGAGCTGGTGGGCATGGTCGTGTCACGGGGAGAGTACCCTGTGCCCAGTTTAGACAACGCTCTTGATACCTTCATGATCGTGGGCCCCATTTTGGTCTTTGAGCTGATGTCCTTCATGTTTCTTCCATGCCACCCCGTCATCCAGGACAGGCCATCTCCTGCCAGGGAGAGACCCCTTTCCACTGGAGGCCCTTGACCACTGTGTTCAGTGGGAGCTTGACCAAGGCAGGAGCAGGTCCAGGTGGCCCAAGCTGTACTTTCTTGGAGCTACGGGTGATTTGGACAGTCAGGGTTTGGTGTTGGGCTGCTCCTGCCACCCGGGGAACCAGTGTTGAAAACCCCTGGTTGCTTTAGGAAGAACAAAGTGGGGCTTAAGTCTTAGTTTGGCAAACTGATTTTTTTCCCCTTTTCACCGGATCTACACATCCAAGATTCAATGAGAAGAATAATCGCTTCCTCTGAGGCCAGTAACAAGAGCTTGCGTTGGCTTCACGTGACAGATGAGGAGTCTTGGTGCTACTTGTTGGTGTTGTTAGTCCTGTTAGGTCGAGATGCAGAGCTAACGAGTCAGGAGTTGTCTTTGGTTCCCATTCTGGTTTGGTCTTTTGGTTTTTCATTCATTCGGTGAGGCCACAATTCAGCCACCAGTTTCCATCTTCTGAGTGCAAAGAACCAGGGCTTTAACGAAACATTTCACCAGCAATTAAAGAGGGAATTGGAACCATTGCGGAGTTTGCATTGTACGGCCTCTGTAATTACGTACCTGTCTGCAGATGATAGGCTGAATTTTGCTTCCATCGAGTCAACAGGGGGGTTTTGTTGTTGTTGTTGTTGTTGTTGACTTCACTGGGAGCAGGATTGAGCCGTACTATATATATAAATATATATATAAATATATATATGATATATATATAATATTATATGTGTAATATTATATATATATATCAATGTAATATTTACAAATAAAACTGTGATCTCGTCTAGAGAAAAATGTATTCATATTACCAACTGCTCTTCCATATTTATGTATCATATTGTATCTTTTTATTATTGTTATAATTATTATGATTATTATGGTTATTATTATTATTATTATGGAATCTTTCTTGGCACCTTTTGGAAGCCACGTCAACCAATACTCCAATGAAGTGCTGAGGATCTATTTTCACAAGAATTCTACTGGTCTACTGTATAAAAGAGAAAAGAAAAAAAAAAAAAAAAAAAAAGAAACAAGCAAAATACAGTTCAACCCTTAATTCTGTACCTCACGCCTGTACGTTTGCTGCTCCGATTTTGGGTTTTATTTTGCGTTCGTTTTTTTTTTTTTTTAACGGATCTAATTTAAGTCTCCAAGCAATATATAAAGATGTAAATAGTAAAGCTTATTTATTAAGATTGTCATCTTTTTTAATTTATATTTACACAATTGTTCATCTAATTTATTTTTTTTTCAATACAGTTTTTAACAGTTGTCCTTTTTTGGTTCATGAGGTTTTTTAAATCATTTTCACAGAATTTCTTTATACAGGTCTTTTTCTTTCTTTTAATAAACAACAACTTCCTCTGGTCTTTCAAAAACAGGTCATGTTTCACTCAAAAAAAAAAGTTATGTCAGATTCATCAGAAATATTTTGCCATTGTTGATTCCTATACCCTAAAGTTCTATATTATATAAATATATAATACCTTGTATGCTTAAATATTTAACTGTGTGATTTTGTATATATCTTCATACACATGCTCACACACATATGAGGGTTAATGTCCCCAAATGTTGGGAGAACAGAGAATCAGAAACACAAACAATATAAGCTTGTATTAAAGAGTTCTGAACTGGACCGCTTGCTTTTGCCACGTCTCGTTTGCTTTCGGTCGAGCCAGCCCTGAGCATCACCGGGTACTGGGGGGTGAGCGCGGCCCCACATCTGGCTGCTCGGGGCGCCCTGTCCACATGCTCTCGCTGAGCCCCATGCCTTGTTTTGGGGCAGAGTCTTTGAAGTTTGTGTTTTGACATCAGTGCAGGAGGTGGTGTGGCAGCCAGAGTACGTGGCAGCAGTGGGTGGAGGGAGGCAGCATGGGCTGGAGCGTTGTGTTGACCCAAGGTTTTCACCACTGGAGGGTCTGATTTTGCCATCAAAATGGGATCTGTCCTGAGGAATTCCACGTCTTCTCAACTGGGGAGCCTTTATGAAAGCATTCAAGCCCATGAGCATACCTAAGCTGTGCTCTCATCACTTGGAAAAGAGCACTTACATGTAAATACATGCTGAACCATCTTTCATGCAAGGGTTTGACACCTGGGGCTCTGCCAGGCTGCAGCTTGGTGCTGCCGGCACCCATCAGCTGCACAGCGCCATGCCACTGTCCCCTAAAGGACGCGGTCCTACAGCGCTGCTCCTTGCCATTGTCCCCTGAAGGACAGGGTCCTCCAGCGCTGCTCCACACCATTACCCCTCCAAAGGACTGCAAACCCCCCTGGTGCTGGCCAAGGTTTTTTAGCTCCTGCTTCACGTGGGGCAGCCCGGTGCCCAGTTTAACCTCTGGAGTGAGAGAAGCTTGAAGATATGAGGATTGGTTGCTTCTAATTTTAAAGATTAAAACAAACAAACAAACAAACAAAAAAAAAAACTTGCTTATGGTCTCTGCTCACCATCTCCAGCAGCTACAGAACAGTCATCCAGAAAATGAGTCCCAGCAGGAATTTACTCCGGGGTATGACCTAAGCAGGGAGGAAGGCTGAGAAGTGACTACGTGCAACCAAGGGACTGAACATGCCCCCTCTTCCCCCCCAAGAGCAGGCCTGAACTGAGCACTACTGCCACACTGGTGGTGATAAAAACCTTGTGCCCAGTTTGGGCACACCAGGCCATGTGGCACCAGGGTCACAATTTCCCATTTCCATGAGCCTGAGCTTGCTGCCACCCTCTGTGCCATGGCTGGGGCCGTGGTGCAGCCCCCAGCCTGTAGCTGCAGCAGCAGGCTGTGAGGGGACGGGCTCATGCTGCTGTAGCTGACAAGTGTGTATTGATTCAGCATTTAAAATGTGAATTGATTCAGCGTCAACAGCTCCAAACTTTGGGGATGCACGCACAGTCGGGATAGGTGCCATTTAGCCCTGACAGCTATTGACCCCGTGATCCTAAAGAGAGCCATCCTTAACCCAGTTAACTCTCAGACTCATTAATGATTTAACTCCTCAGGGGCGCCCAGATAAGACAGGGAGGCGGAGAGCACGGGCAGACGACAAGGAGCCGGGTGCCTGTGGGCAGGAGCCTTAAATGCCAGCTGTGGTCACTGTTACACCTGTCCTTTTGCATCTGCTTCTGTTGGCAGTGGGCTGCGACGGTCGATTGTGCTGTTGGACATCTTGGTGTTACGCTGCTGGCAAGCATCACCTCAGCCACCACCTTTAAAAGTGTGGCAGTAATACTGCCATGCATCAAGAGCCTGTGCAGGGAACAGTAAATGGATTCCACACCACGCAGCCTATAGGACATTTGGGGGCAATAGACTGAAGGACAGGGATAAATTAATTTATTTTTTTTTACACTGGCCTAAGTGTTGGTGTCATACTGTGAGTCAGTAAAACAGCGTTTTGCATTTTTAACTGTCAAAATCCACTCTCTATGTATCGAGCAGGGTGAGAGACAGAGAGAACAAGAGCACCTTGTGCTTTCTATCCCATCCCTGTCAGCGGTCAATGCATTATTGATAGGGTGTAAGCACATCAGACAGCCCTGTCAATAGAACATACTGTAGATAAAAAGGCCTATAAACAGTGTATTAAATGGTTTGTGTCTATAGCAATATATAAATCAATTGCCTGTGTGTTGAACTATCTATTAAGCACTAATGAGGACCTCAAGACAGGAGCAACCTACGGGCAGAGCGAGCAGCAGTCGGCTCCTGCTGGGCCGGGCTGCAGCTGCCGAGCGATGCCCAGCGCTGAGCCTTGCCTGTGCACAACCACACGAGCACAATCAATCGCAAAGCACCGTCAAAACAACAGTTTCTATGTCCAGTTTATGTGTCTATCTGGAAATCAATCACTAAATAGTGAGGGAGGGGCGGAAAAAAATCGATACCTGCATCGAGCGAGGGCTGAAGCCACTGTCCTGCAAGCAGGCCACCAGCAAATGTTAAAGCTGCTCGAGACCAAGCAAGGAAGGCAGTTTTGTTACCTTAGCCCCCGCAGCAATAATGCCAGCCTACCTGCTGTGTGGTGACCAGCCCAGGGAGGCTTAAAACCCCCCCGGGCCGTGCCGCCCAGCCGCTCCGACACTGCCCTCCGAGGGCCCCGCGCACTGGAGTGGCTGCTAGGCACTTGTGACACCAGATGCGGTTCCTGTTGGCTGCATTAAATCAAAAGGAGCTGACTGCATTAATTATATATGAAAGCCAGGGAAATTGCTCTGGATTCATACGTCAAAGTCCTCTCCCAGCTGAAAGCCACAGCTTCTCAAACAAGTATGGCATTGGTAATTGTGGTAATGGGAAAATGCAGCTGTTAGCAACTTTGAGCAATTTGGACAAAAGGATGTAGAAGCTTACAAAAACCCTCTATACAGAGACTGACATGTAAAAAAAACTGCTCACAAGTGTACAAGAGAAACATCTTCCCATGTAACGAGGGCACCTGAAGACCAAATGGACACCCAGGTGCACACCTACCTGCTCGCTTGCTCACGCACATGCACACACACACACGGAGCAGCCACAGCAACTCCTGCACCACCTTTTCCTGGGCTGTTCATCACGAAGCCTCAGGCTTTCGGTTCCTAAGACCCAAACCAGGGAGGTGAAGTGAGCCAGGCTGAGTCATTCATTTCCAACCGGTCTAAGTTCACTGATAAAACGCAGCCGAAGGCTGGGGGCTTGAGGTTTTTGAGTACAACAGGCAGTACTGTGTCAAAGCAGTCTTACAGGTCCTAAGACTCTTTCCAGGTGACTTTCTCTAGATAGGATGATCAGTGCTCTAAAAGAGCATTCAAAATTTCAGTATTTTTTTGCAGATTAAAAATTTATTCACAACTTTTCGATCATTTTACTTAAGCTGACTGAGGGACTGGTCCAAACATCAGTATGGTTACGTCTGGCCACCTGACCCCACTCCTAAGATATTACCTGCGGTTTACCTGTATGCAAATTGCTTCCCCCAGATATTTTTAGGAGGCATAAGTGCCTCACTTCTAAGCTGGTGGCTGTTCCCCTTTATCACAGGGATGAGCTAAGGCCAAGTGTGCTTGAAAAACAAACAAAAACAAACAAACAAAAAAAAAAAGAACACAAAACAAACAAACCAGAAGCCTTCCCCTTTGCATCATTCAGTGCACAGACTGCTTCACATCAGTGATGCTCAGCTTCTGGAGAGCGAATCCTGCCTCTGGCCCAGCAGGTACAAGGTGCAGTTTGCATCTCCCCCCCGACAAGATGTGAGCCTGCAGGCCACCGAGGCACCCGTCACATCGCCGGGTACGGCCACTGGCAAGCACCAGCGTCACCACAAGGCTCTGTCCATCCCCGGCACCCCCTGGAAGGGACCTGGGCAGCCCGCACTGCGCAGCCTCCAGCGTGCCCTTGGCCTCTTCCCCAGCCTCGGGAGAGTCTGCCTCAGCCAATGAAGCAATTAAAAAAGAAGAGGAAAAACAGAAACCAAACAAATAAATAAAGGCGCAAATGCAGCACTTGACTCAGGAGGCCTTTTGCCGTGGGAAGAAGCTGTCCCAACGCGGTGTGTCATCAGCGGCACAGCAACCCAAACAATCAGCCCCTCTGTGCACCGTGCCAGCTGCAGCCCGGCCGGGGATGGCGGCTGGGGAACAACAATGGCCGTGGGGAACAATGGGGATTGTTCCCAGCCACACCACGCTGTGGGAGGAGGCAGCCCCGGGGGGCGGCCGTTGGCACCAGCAACGAGCCCCAAACCAGTGGCAGGTCTGGGGTGCCCGTAAGGAGGTGCCCACTGGGATGGCCAAGGGCTGGTGCAGAGGGATGTTAGAAGTGTGGCCAGACCCGTGGTGCTGCTTTCTCTGCTTCTGCAGGGAACCTCCCCCGTGCTGCTCCGATGGTGTTTATGGGGTGCTCGGGGCAAAGGGGGCAGGGGTGGTGTGACCAGGGCAGCCCTTACTGCCGATGTGGGTACCTGCAGGCACCCACTGCAGATGTGCATGGAGGAGGTTTGGCGGTTTTTATGACCTGCCCTCATCATAAAGCTGGTGACCGCAGCCAGGAGACATTGCCCTGCTTCATGCCAACAGGCTAAAAAATTCAGGCTTGCAAAAAAAAAATAAAAAAATTGGGTCGTTTAGCTCTTCAGCCTGGACAAATGGGTCTTTTCGCCCCTCTCCCTGATCGTTTTTAACGTGGTCTCCATACCTCGGTGCTCTCCCCAGCTGGGGCAGCCTCCAACAGCCCAGACAGCAGCACGGTGAAGTGCAGCAAGGTCAGGGCACAGGGGCCCAAGAGGAAGCAGCTCCCGGGGCAGGGGGTGCTCAGAGTGAGTGGCTTTGGAGCAAGGCTCCCTCTTCTCTACGGCAAAGACAGCCGGGAAATGGCCCTGTGTGTGCACACGCTCGTGCGGGCACGCACGCTGCGGACCACGGGCCCATCTGCCAGCATTGCTAGGCTGTGACTACAACTGTTTATCTTGAAAGCCTGAGGGTTACATTCCCCAAAGTTTCCAGGGAGAAAATACAGAACCTTCCTTTCAGCTGCAAGCGGGGAGGATGTCTAACCTCGACGAATTCCTCGGTTTTGTTTGGCTTGGGTAGGCTGCGCCGGGTAGCATCGTTGGCCGGCGGCTCTTCTGCTGGCTTTGATCCGTGCGCTAGGTGCGTGCTCGACAGGTTAATAGCTGCCACACGGCGCTGCCTGCCTGCCCGGCTCGGCCACCTGCCGTCTGCACAGCCACACAGCCCTGCACAGCAGCCAGCATCAGCAGGGGGGCAAAGGGAAGCGCTTCCCAGCCTTCCAAGGTAAGCAGCAGGAAAGAAGCCCCCACTCTGTGCAGCGCTTGGAGCCAGCCCTGCCTTGTGCTGCTTGTGTTTGGCTCCCAGCAGAAACTGCCAGACTTGGATGTCTCCTTCCCATCGCCGTCTGTGGGACCTGCTGCAGCAAAAGGGCCACCCGTGGTGGGCTTGGTCCTTCTCCTCCCCGCCCCAGCTCTGCTGGGGTGGGCGGCTCAGGAGCAGAAATGTCACTGTGGGGAGCTGATTGTGCCAGGGTGGAGGAAAACCTGCTGAAGGGCATCCAGTCAGCCTGGTTTTGGCTGCTGTTCCCCAGTCACAATTCCCACAGCTCCAAGCTCATGATGGTCAGGCACCCCTTGAGCCACATCAGCCCTGTCACATTTAGGATACCCCAGCTCCTGTCACCAGCCTTACAGAAAAAGCCACCAATTTGTCCATCAGGTAGGGAAACACCGACGCTCACCCCCAGGGAACCCACAGCCCTCCCCATGGCACCCACACTGCTCACAGCATCGCTGAGCAAACTTTTTTTTTTTGCTGTGTTTTGTTTGACACAACAGCAAAGCTGAACAAATATTGCCACAACACCTCCGTGGTGCACGGTTTGTGAGCTGGCACTGGACAAGGCCAAGGCTGCGCACCTCAGCTCACGGAGGTATTTCAGGGCAGGATGGTGCTGAGCTGGACAAGAGCAGGCAAAGTGTGCCTTGGTCTGCAGCAAGGTGAGGCCATCCCCTTCATCCCCTCAACATACACATGCCCAAAGGCTGTGGATACCAGCTGCCTGTGAAGGTTAAAGGGATGGGAAAGGAGCAGAGCAGGGCTGGGGAAGCACTGCTGGGAGAGGCATTAACACCCGCAGTGCCCCCATGGTCCTCGTGCTGGGGCGGAGACCCGCAGTGACGCAGTGCTCACAGCCCAGAGCCCCCCGAGTGGCACTGGCCTCTCCCTCTCCATCAGGAAAAGGGATTTAGCTTTAAAAAAAAGAGCTCTCAGGCAACCTGCAATGCATTGGCTCTTGCTCCAAAGGCTGCTATGTCAAGGCAACATTTCCTGTGAGCTCCAGCAGGACTCTGAGCAGGTACTGGAGGTCTTCCCAACCTGCAACATTAACATGGTTCAAGCCAAGGGAAGAGACAGAACCAAAGGAAAAAAGTGGGGGGAAAAGAAAGAAACAAAGAAAGAAACAAAAAAAAACAAGAGCAATTGAGGAGGCACCATCAGAATTATTTGTGCGTCCAAATCAGGCATATACATTCAGCTCAAGAAGGAAAAAGCCTCTGGCTGAATTTCCTCCACATCAAATCCTGCACCTTTGTTTGGTTTCAAAACATTTTCATTTTGAAAGTCACCGCTTGCTTGTTTATTTTTACTTTAAAGGGTTAAATAACCTGAAAAAAAAATAAGCAAAACTATTTGCTTTGCATTGACTAAACCGATTCATTCAGCCCTCAATGTTCCCCTTTCCCCCTCCAGCCCCCCTCCAGGTTTGTTGTTTTGCTTTAAAAAGAAAAAGCAATAGCTCCGGGCAGCTCTGATTTTTGTTTTTTTTCCTCTCACCCTCCCGCACTTTTTGGTTTGGCTACCAGACTGAGAAATCCATTACCCACACAGATCCCGGGCCAGCCTAACCCACATCTGACAGTAAAAGAAACCAGATTCTCCATGTCTTTTTAGCCCCTGGCTTCCTTCTTGGGCTTTCCCACACGTCTGCAGCTCCCAGCGGGGCCGGTGGCTGGGATGGGTGTTGGGCAGGGCGAGGACCCTACACAAAGAGGCTGCACTTTCCCCTCCTCTCCCCGTGTCTGCTCTCGGGGTCAGCGCTGTTCTCCAGCCACGGCTCGGAGACACCCACCGGGGATGTCCCCACCCAGGTGACACCCACCGAACACCCAGGCAGCGGCGAGACAACATCGGGAAGAAACACCAAGGAGGCAGTGAAGATGGACTTAATATGAACCTTTAATGCACAGAACAAGCTGCCAGGAGCCTTGCGAACAAAGGCACGGAGCCCTTCTGCCACCTCGGGGTGGTAAAACACACCCAGCGTGCCTGCAGTGTCCTCGCACCTGCCTGGCACCCGCCTCCGGGCATGGTGCTCGCAGCCTCCTGCAGCCAGGGTGCTCCTGGTGGCCCTGGCTGTGGTGACACCAAGGTCCCTTGTGCCACGGCTCCTGCCTGGCAGGGCACACAGGGCACGCCGGGCACACAGGGCAGGCAGGGCACAGAGGGCAGGCAGGGCTCTCCCCCCACCCAGCAGCTCTCCTCTGCAGCCTCTCGCTCTAACTCTAGCGGGTACACCTCCTCCTCCCAGGGTTTTGGAGCATGTAGTCCAGGAAATTCAGTAAGAAAAGATTAAAAAGGAGAGACTTTTATGCTGAGACAAATCAGGTGCTTCTTTTTTTTTTTTTTTCCATTTTTTTTTCTTTTCCTCTTGAAAATTAAAAAAAAAAGAAAAAAAAAAAAAAGAAAGGAAATTAAAGTCCAACTTGCTGATTTCGTGTTTCTCTGCAGTTGGTGTGAGAAAGTCCTGTTTGGCCTCGCTGTCCCCTTCCACCCCTCCGACCACCACCCATCCCCAAGCCGCTCAAGCCATCACAAGTCCTCAACTCCTCAGCACCCCTCTGCCTCCCACAGCTCAGGCCCACACCTTCCTTCACCGCCCCTTGGACTCCCCGTAGGTGTTGCGCAGCATGGAGACCATCTTCTCCTCGCACGTCACTTTGGTGTCCTTCAGGATGCTGTACCACACCACGCCGGGCGGCCGCACCTCCTCGCTGCGGCAGAACAGGTAGGGCATGGTCTCGGTGCGGCTCTGGATGTAGGCGCTGCGCAGCAGGGTTGAGCAGTGACCGCTCACCTTCTCCAGCCTCCTCAGGATCAGGTGCGCCTTCCTGCAAGGGAGAACCGGAGGCTGCGTTGTGCAGAGGGAGCCAGCATCCCTGGCTTCCACCCCTGGCTCTGCCTCGTGACACAAATGGATGAGCCCCACACGACACGAACGGATGAGCCCCATCACCAGAGCATCGTCGTGCCTGTTTTAGGTGGAGGGAAGTTCTCTTTTCCCCAAAAGTTCTCAGCAGAGCTGCAACTACACAGGGCATGGGGTTGGGGGGACCTCAGGGCTGAGCCAGCCGAGCAGCTCACATGCCCTGGGGACACCGCCTGCCACTGCCAGGTTGTCACCGCTGCCACCGCGTGCTCCTGGCAGCCCTGGCACACGTGCCAGCCCCCGTGCAAGCCGGCACACCGGGGAGACCCGCGGCACCTTGCTGCTGCCAGCCCGTCAGCACGGCCCTCCCTGCTCCCTTTTCCCAAGTCTCCAGGAGGCAAACGGCCCAGAAGGCCTGACACTAGAAGAGCGAGGAGAAAAAGCACAACACATTAAGACAAAACAAAATAAACCCGTAAGAAACCAAGAATCCCCTCGTGGGAGTCTGCAAAGTGCTAAATCAAACAAAGGGAGGGGAAGAGGGTTTACTTCAGTGGTCTGAAAGTCTCAAGATCACAGATTATTTCCTCTCCCTCTGGTGCCACAGGAAAGCTCTGGATTTGGGGTTAGGGGATTTCGCAGTTCCTGAAGGAATGTAAATTCCCGATAATGATATGTCGGGGGCAGCGCTGTCAGTCAGCGAGGCATAAACACGGGGATTATTTGATTATGAAAGCTGTGTGCTGTTGCAGCCCGGGCTGCGAGCTCCCGGCGAGGAGGCGGCACCGGGAGCATCGTCTGTGGGATGCGGGGAAGGGGTGGGCACCCGCCACCCACGTGCCGTGGGGGCAGCGAAGGCAGACAGGGCGAGAGGGCACAGCGGTGTCACCCACCGGCTGCGGATCTCTCCCAGCAGGGCAGGGAAGCTGGACAAAAGGCTGTAAGAAACCACAGCTCCTCCAGCACTGCACGTGGAGAACGACCCCGCTTCTCCCGCGGCCACCTGAACTGCATCACCCGGTGCTCCTGCTGCACGCCAGCACCTCGCACACTGCCCACGAGGGGTCCTTTGCTGCTGCACGCCCACCACTGGGAATTCACCAAATTCCAGGATGGAGCTGGGTGCTTTCAGCAGAGACACCGATTAAAGCCCCGCCTAGCAGTGATCCAGGCTGCTGTGAGCGGCACCGCGGTGAGGCCAGCAAACCTCATCAAACCGCAGCCACGGGGGTGGAAGGGGCCAAAAGGGATCACCCGTGCCATTTCCTCGTGGCCCTGATTTGTATTTGAGTAACCTGTTTGTAAGCTGAAGGTGGAGCAGAGTTTGTTTCCCCAGGCAATCACTCCAGCACGTACCCATCCTCATGCTGAGGACCCATTCAATGTCGGCTCTGATTCTCCCTTTCTTTCAGGGGAGGTTCCCCAAACACAGAGCCCACGGGCATCCATCGGATGGACATTTCTGTGAGCTGACAGTGCTCGGGAGGAGAGCATCTAGCCAGCCCTCCCTCCTGCTCTAAGGGTAATTATCATTCAGCTCTCAGGGCCATAGCTCTATGGTCACCCCATTTCTGGGTCATCTCTACTGCCCAAAGGGGGCACTGCCCCTTCCCCTGCTCGTTTTGCCCGTTTGTCTGAGCTGTGCAGGTGCCCACAGGGATGACCCCACACTGACATGGGAAAGTCGCCTGTCTGAAGGCCAATTAAGTAATGCCATGGGGTTTTCCCCTAACTGGTTCCTGGTCCAGCTCACCACAAGCAGCGAGTGCCCACGACCAGCCCTATCCAAGTGGTGGTAACCATGCCTTGGCCCCAAATCTGGGTGTGGCGTGGGCACCCCAGCACACACACACCTGCTGGCCAAGCTCTTCTCTTCCTCTCCTCCCTTCCCACAACTTTGCCTGCTTCCTCCCCTCCCCAGGTCTCTTACCCCATCTCTCACTTCCCTCCTCACTCTTCCCTTCCCATTTTCCCTGCTTGCCCCACCGCACCATGGATTTCGCTGCCTGACCGTGTTCTCCTCCTGATCCACTCTCTGCTCTCTTGTCCTGGCAAAAATGAGGAGCAGTAAGAAGCCCAGGGGCCAAACCACCCAGAGCTGTCGATATCTCATTGCTGGGGGTGGTCTGCACACACCTGCTGCATCCACAACCCCAGGAAGGGACGGGTGGGATGCAGCACACGACGGGCTGCCCCTGGAAGGATGCTGAGCACACTCAGCACCGTGGTCCAGGAGAAGGGGGGTGGTGGGGATCAGGCCCCTCGCTTTTGGTTTCCGGTCCCAAAGCCCCAGATTTGATGGGTTTCACTGCCTTGAGACTGAGTCATTTATTTTAGCGGGGTAATGAAGTCATGTGTAAATGTTAGATTTAGCTTTTGGCTGTCAGCTGTTCCCTCTTAAAAAAAATAAGGAGAAAGAGAGACAGAGCGGGTGAGGGGAGGGGTGAGAAAGAGAGAGAAGCTTTCTGGTGAAGGCTGGGTAATAAATTACAGGAGCAGCTCCTGGGCTGCCAATTTAACACCATAAATCAAGCCCTGGGTATTACCCAAGTGCTCCCTGCGGAGGGCTGTCGGGTCAGAACGACCACCTTTTCAAATACTGGAAATGAAATCTTCCTAAATGCTGACCAACCTCATCCCTGCCAGGAACTATAATTTATTGCCTTATTAAAGGGCAGGAATCAGGAGAGGACAGCAGGGGAGTGGGGTGGGGGGGTCATTCCCATGGCCAGCCCCCGAGCTCTTGGCCCTCCAAGGGATGGAGCAGCCCCCTTGTGTCACCCCGCACCCCGGCCCCAATTCAGGGTGCCCCCCGGGGGTGCCCTCCCTCCTGCCCCGCTGCAGGGGCAGTTGTTTTAAGTCGGCGCCAGCCGGGGACCGATTCTGCTCCCTGCTTAAGTGACGGATTTAGGAGGTCACAGCCGAAGTCATAAATGATGGAGAGGGGGATTAAGAACGGTGACGGCTCCACGCGGCTGCTTCCCTCTCCGGTGCGAGGCGAGGGGTGGGGAGGGGGACGGGTGCCTGCTGCGGGGCACTTCCACTTTCCTCCTGCATGAACCAGGGGCCTGGCAGTGCCTGCAGGTGGGACTGGGCACCGGGTGCCTGGTTGCCAGCCCTGGCTCGGGAAGGACGTGCTCAGCCCTGGGGTGCTCCTGCAGGGGAGGGACGTCCCCGTCCCCTGCCCCCAGTGGCACAGGGGACAGCGATTGCTCACCTCAATGGCTGGCGTGGGATGAGAACGCAGCCAGAGCCAGCAAAACCCTGCCCTAGCTCGCCCAGGAGGAAGGTGCAGAAGGAGAAGGGACGTGAGGAAGCAGAGGGGCAACGACACCTGGGCTGGAGGGGAGGACGAGCCTCCCGGGACACTGTGGGAGAGGGTGGCTGCCTGTGCGCTGTGTTCCCACACGGGGCGATTTTGTCATAAATTCCGATTTTTCCACTCTACTGAGAACTGACCCGGGTCTGTCAGACCCTCATCTAGGAGGATAATGAGTCCGGGACTCGATGGCCTCTTATCACAGCCTCCCATCGGTACATTGCATTCCCCTCGGTACCAGAAGACAGCTGCTCTGGAGATGCACTTCGCCTCCCGCGGCCGTCCCGGCTGCCTGCCTGGGGGACTTGCTGAGGGCAAGGCGAGCCTGCGAGCCCTGGTGTCACATCCCGACCCCCTGGTAGCCACAAGCAGGGGCACGGAGGGAGGATTTTAGCCTAATTCTTTCTCCTGCCTCCTCCTAAAAGCCAGGCTGTGCTTGCAGAGGTCACGAGAACCGTCCCAAAGCACAATATGAGAAAATAATAGAGAAATCGCCCTGTCGCTGCGTCAGGAAGCGCTCCCGCTGCACAGATCCAGAGGGCTGAATGCACAGTAGCATTAAACCTTCACTGGTTTAGACAGATTCCTCTGGTTTGTTGGAACAAATTAACTCTGCGAGATTCACTCGGTGTCTGCATGAGGAATGGGGGGAGCAGGAAAGGGGTTGTTGTTGCTCAAGGAGACGAGCAGGATGAAGCAAGCCAGGTGCCAAGATGCTGCTGACCACAGAAAGTCCTGGTTTAGGGCCACCTATGAGCTAAGTTTTTAATGTCTCCTTAATGTAAACCGTCTGGTTGGGACATCTGGCTGTCAGTGTGTCTTCTAGCAAGCAGCTGTTTGCAGTAACCTGTGGCTTTCATGGAAACTGGGCTCACGAGGACTCCAGTGTGATGTATTTATTACACGGAGGCAATCAACTTCCCTCTTGTCGCTCAGTTTTATGAGCGCACATTTACTGTGAATCCGAGGCTCATCTGATAAACATTTCAAGGTACGAAAATGAATGTCCCCCTGGGAAGGAGAACAGCCCGTCAATTAAAATCGTGTTACGAGATGGCCTCCCTTGGCAAATCCTCACTCGCCTCCCGCTACGTCAGTGCCTCCGTTTCTGTCCAAGCTCCCTGAGAAGCTGGGCTGGACTCTGTGGTGCTCTTGGAGAGAGCCTGGCACCGTTTGTGGACGCTTCCCCTTGTCTGCAAGGCACACGTTGAGTCCTCAGGTACAGGACAGGGGCACGCAGGCTCTGCTCGGAGATCGCCTGGCTTGGTGTTGAGGACAGACAGCAGCCGGACTGACCGCTGGCTCCAGATGTAGCCCGGTACAGCGTGGAGCAATACTCAGTTGGTTTAAATGTCACCTTGCAAACCTCACAGCTCCACGCAGGTATCGGGGTAGCCGACATCCTGCAGCAAGCGTGCGGGATCTCAAGTGACAGGGCTGTGTAAGGACAGGCTGATGGTCCCCAGGGGGGTACAGAACAGCTGGAAGGGACGAACACGTCTGCAGTGTCATCAAAGAAGGAGGAAGGCAGAGGGAAGGAAGAGTGGCTCCATGTCAGGCGCTAATGAGCTACCGAAGAAATTATGACCAAGGTCATCTCTGTCAGAGGGCAAGCCCCAGGCCAGCTTAGATTTATGTCCTGGATGAAGGGAGACTGCTGTAGAGTGCTGTCATCCTGGTGCTATGGACAGATCCTCACTCGTGTCTGACAAACAGGAGTGGAGGGGAGAGAAAGAAAATCTTTTTCAGTTATTCAGGGACTGCCAGACCCCACTCCTCTGCGTTTCTCTGCACCCATTTGTCAGAGAGCAGTGTGGTGGGTGAGGGTGCTGGAAGAACGGTGTCCATAAATGCTTCCAGGCAGGTCATGGCTATCCGAATCCCATTGGAGATCTCAGGTTGTCCAGAGAGATGTGGCTACTTCCAAACATTTATTGCTGGCCGCTTCCCAAGGGGCCGTGTCTAACATAAGGCTGTACGTAGGTAAGACGAGGCGCTGTGTGCTCGCAGCCTTGCGTGGTGTCAGTGGCACCACAGGACGGAAATTTAGGAGGACCTTCCTACTGCCGACATCAATGAGCTGAATTCATGTTTGGGGAGAGAGGGGCAGTGGAAAAGGGGATCTTGGAAATATTTAGTTTGTACAGTATTCCACTGGGAGGATAAAGATATGTCAGGTCAGATAGAGAAATAAGTAGAAGGAAATGCCCATGAAGCACACTATTTAGTAGAGCCAAGTTTACCACATACAGATTGCTCCATCGTTGCCCCCCTCTGATGATACCAAACACCAAATCTACAGACAAAAGCAATAACCTATTTGCCAGCACCACGGCTCTCCTTCCAGGGGCTCAGAGCCCTTTTCACAGATGCACACCCCCTGCAGCTGGAGGCTGACGTTTCCCCACACATCCCCAACCACCGGAGGAGGTGGAAGGTGCTCAAAGCCATGCCCCTACTGGCCATGGGGAACATTGTCCAGGTGTGGAGGGAGCCAGTACAAAAGGGGATGACAGAATGGGTCTGTCCTGGGTGACAGAATCCGTCCCACTCTGGGGACAGACCTAGAGGTCACACCGTGCTCCCTGACACAGACGGGCTCCACCAAAGAACACCCAGGAGGGGCTCTGCTGCTGTGCACAAACACTACAACATAAGGATGGATTTGCCCTGTGTTCCTCAGATACCTCCCAACGGCAGCTCTGGCTGCCTCCTGCCTGTACGCAGCACCCTTAGCACACCAGTACCCACTGCATTTTGGCTTCATCCCCTCCATCACCCTTGCCAGCCACGTGCCCTGCAATTAACCTGGGCACCTCTGAATCCAAGGGGAGCCATGGTCTCACCTACCATTGTCTTGAAGATCCAAGTCCTGGATTACACACAGCTCCCTCACTCTGTCCTAGGCCTGATTTACTCCCCCAGTCCCCCCACAGCACTCCCAGCACACTCAGCTCCCTCCCAGCAGCAGCGCCCAGCTCAGGCTGGATTCCTGCTCAGCTGCTCGGTGCCCCAGAAGCATTCATCCAAAGACCAGGTGGGACCTGGCACCCCTCTTGGGTGAACACCAGCAGGGGACATCCCTCAGCCACAGGGGAAGGCCAGGAGGGGCAGGGCAGGCAGCGGGGCCAGGGAAGATGCGGGCCAAGGCCAGTACCTGGGCCCCAGCTCGTCCTCGCTGCGCCAGACGAAGTCCCCGAACTTCTCGTAGTGGGAGTTGTAATGGTGCTGGACTCGGAAGAGCATGGAAGCAGAGACCTCCATCAGCGTGTTGTAGGCTGTCTGCTGCTCCTTCCCGCTGGTGTAGCCGTTGTAGAGGTTGTAGATCTTGTCAGCTATCTCTGGAAGGAACCAAGGGGACAGGATTTTATGAACATGGAAAGGAGAGGGATGAGCAGGGCTCTTGGCAGGAGGAGATGGTGCCTGGGACAGCTGCAAGGCCCCTGGGGGCTGCCTGCAGCACCATTTGGCAACCTGGAGAGCATCTCGCAATGCCTCAGGTACTGCGGCGAATGCCCCACACACATGGGACAGCCCCAAAAACTCCAGCAAAACTCCATGGGGGAATGGGAGAAGGAGAGGATGAGGGCTGCCAGCACAGGCAGAGGCAGCCTTATCCCCGTTAGGGCAGACAAGGTCTTCCCCTGTTCACTGTGATGTGTAGGGTAGGAAGAACACAACTGCTGCTAACGAGATGGTGCTTCAGCCACAAGTGCCGTGCATCATCGTTGTGGGTACCTCCCAGAGCAGCTCGATTTATTAAACAAGAGGGTGCACTTTCTGCTGGAGAAAAGGATCTCTTTTTAGAAATGGAAAATGCACAGAAACCCATTTCATTCCTTTTCTTTAGTCTGCTCATTTGCTCATTTTTCTGGAAATGCTCATCAATAACACTCAGCAAAGTATTAATCAAAACTTCCTTTTGTGTGCTTTACAAAATAGAAAGCAAGAAAGGAAACAGGTAACGTGCCTTTCATGTAGATGAATCTTTTAAACTTTCAAAGCAGCAAAACCCTCAGGGAATCAGAGGGGAGAACAAACAGAATTAGTTTCAAAATTAGGAAATGCAACTATTCAAGTGGTTGGTGTTTCCATTTCAGAACCAAACCGGCCACCACTGACAGCCTTGGAGCACCCAGAGGCGGCCGTGCCCCCATCCCAGCCAGGGCTGTCCCTTGTGCTTTTGCAGGAGGCGATCACCCTTTCCAGGGGACGTGTGTTAGTGGCACCCACGGCCGTGTGAGGGGACAGACACAGTGGCACTGTGCTGCACAGGACCACGGAGCCACCAGCTCCAACCGGGACTTTGCTACAAGATGCTTGCAATTTGTCATCCTCTCCCAACCCGATGCCCAGCCTCATTTATGGAGCTCGTGCGCTGCAAGAGAGGGGACTGCAGGGGGTTGCAGGAGCACAATGGATACAGGAAAAGCAAAATTAACAGGAAATGTCTTTTGTCTTTGAAAATGAGGTGCCTGAGCGCTGACCTTCTGCCTTGCTGTCATCCACCAGCGGGCAGGCTGTCCTCAGGGTGACCGTGCTCAGCTCCGAGTGTCTCCCTCGCGTGTCCACCGCGTAGAGGGTGAATCTGGAAGGCAGGAAGGAAAAATACATCTTTATCCCTCCGCCCAACACCACCGGGTTGTTATGGGAACTGCCCTGGGGAGAGAAGGGAAGAATGCGGTCCAGGCTCCCATCAGTCACTCCTGGCATCTCAAGGAGATGTGAGAAGGTCGTGGGCTCAGAACTGGAGAGCACCCAGAGGGAGAAGCCAGGGCTGTGGGGACAGGTCTGAGCTGCACGCTGCTGCCACATGCCCGGGGAAGGATGCAAACCCCTCCAGGGTGCTCAGCCATGCACCCAGCAGCACCCGGCAGTGCTTTGGGGCTCGTACCTCCTCGCAGCAGGGCAGTAATTCCTGCCCTAAGTAGGCTCGTGCTGACAAGCGACAGCTCGCACACATCCTGCGAACGGCCCTTGAGGTTGTTTTCTCCCTCATTTCCTCACCAGGGTGGGGCTGGTAAAAGGGTGGGAATGATAATTTCACACTTGAAGCTAATGGAGAGCATCTGACAGTAAAATACGGCTTTTGTGCTGGATGGAGCATTGAATAAACAGGCTGTGGCTGCATGGGACGTCCCGGGATGCTGAGCTCAGAGCCCTGGTCAGAATATCAAGGCTCCAACACGAGAATGCTTCTTCGCAGCAGGAGCAGTAATCTTCTGTCCACTCTCCCAAAAGGCATCGGTTTGTGTCTATTCACTCCGAGCCAGGCGGGGGAACTCAAGCTGGCTTTGACAAAGTGCAGGGGCGGGCGAGAACCCCGCAGAGATGGCTGGGAGGGGGGTACCCAGGTCCCAGGAAAGAACACGGCCCCGCTCCTATCCCAAGGGAAAACTGTGCAGAGCGCCATAAAAGCAGCTGAAGCTTAAATGGGATTGAGACCCCCGAGGCATGTTTATTTAAGGAATGGTCCTAACTCCTCAGCACCCTTAGCGGGGACAGGAGCAATGCTTCCCCTTTCCTTAGCCCCCCCGGCAGCCACCCTGCGTGCCCCACAGGCAGCTGATAAGGGCTGACGTTTGTGCGGCAGCGATTCCCAGCGCAGGACATGCTCTCTCAGAGCAATTAGCATCAGCTCCTTAACAATACCCGCTGACTGAAAGGACGCCAGCAGACTGCCAAGGAACCCACTTGTGTGTAGGGACAACTCCCGTTTTCACAAAGCCGGGGCGGGCAGGAGACGCACACGCTGAGCTCGCCCAAGGAGCTGCTATTTAATGCTCTGGCATGACATCATTTTCCATAATTTACAAGGAACGGAGCTCAGAGTGGGAGCATCTCAGGAAGGATGTCCGCACTGCGCGACTTCACAAGTACCACACACAGGCTGTTCTCCCGCTATAATTAAGGGACAGCAGCAGAGCAATAGGGGAATGGGAATTCAGGGCAGCAGTGTGACTGCGGGGCTTTGCAGCCCAGCCCGCAGGAGCCGCCTTCCCTCCTCGTCCTCCAGCAGAGGAGGGGTTCAAGGTGAGGAAGGAGGCTCCCGCTGGCAGCAGGGGATGTTTCTGCGGTTCTGCAGCATGAAATCTCCCCTCTGTGGGTCCGGAGAGCAGCAGCAATAGGGGCACCCAGTGCTGAGTGAGGACCCCAGCCCATCCAGGCACCATTGGTGGGCATTGCTTTTCTTGCTCACCACCATGAGCCTGGCGAGCGGTAAGGGGCTCAACGAGAGGGTTTCTGCTGCGAGCTGATCTCCCTGATCTCCGTCCCCATCCTGGGGTCGTTCACTCAGCTGTGTTTGTTGCATCCCCTTTTGTAAATGGGAGCGCGCAGCTAATGTGCAACCTCTGCTCTGCCCGCAGCAGCTCGGGCTGTGAGGCTCCATTAGCTCGGAGGTAATCGGTGCCAGAGCCCTTCCCTCGAAAACAGCAGACTTTTATCAAAACAATTGTAATAGTTGGCAATTAGTGCCCGCATCACCCATTCCACTGCCAGCGGGGTCAGGAGGGGGCATCTCTGCTTGGCAGGGTGCTAAAGCGCAGCCTGCCCTCCGGGTGATGGTGAGGACCTGCGGCAGCCCTCTGGCTGTGCTTTTGCCCTCCGCCAACAGGAACAGAAACAAAGTCACTCAAATGCCAAGAGCAAGAGCATCTGGAACGGTCAGGGCTGGGTTAAAAAACAGATCAACAAACAAGCCCTCCGTATCATCATGTTCTCAGATGAGATTAAAAAAATAAAATAAAACTAGAGCCTAAATGGAAAAACAGCAGAAATAAAGTGGGGTTGATCTGGTCATAAAGAGTGCTTTGCCTCACCTGAAACCAGTCCTCCTTCAGAGACCCTGGAGGAAAGGTTTTCTTTTCCAGTCACTGAATGAGGGATGTTTTGGAACCAGCACCAATAAATTCAGCTTTGGTGGAAGCTGGCAGCCCCAGCACTACGCAGCCCTCTGCCCCTCTCCAGCTCCTTCCAACGAGTGATCTCAGAGGGTTTTAGCATTAATTATGGTCTAAAGGATCACCCTGAAGCACGGCAGTATTAATAACTCCGTTTTATCGATGGTAAACAGAGACATATGGGGTGAAGCATCTTGCCCAGGAGAGCCTCAGTGACGCAGGCAGTTTGCAAACGCAGGAGAGGACGGGTCCCAATCTTCTTCTCAAACCACTTGACCACCCAGCCTCTCTGCAGCAAAACACTTTTACAGCCAGTTAATGGCACCGCGCAGAGTGCTGGGGGTTATTTTTTTTTCCCCTTTATTCCCAGAAACAGACAATTAAAAGAAGAGAGTGCAAAGATCTGTGGCTCAGCGTAAACCCCGCATTAACAGGTGGCTCCTGCTCAGCGCATCCAAGAGAAACCTCTGGCAGGGCTGGGACCAGCCTGGGACCCAAGGGGCACCAAGAGGGTGGGCAGCTGGTGGGAGGACAGGGACCACTGGCAGGGACAGGGACGTCTGCATGGCAAACACAGGGAAACGAGTGAGCATAAAGGAGGGAGGGAGGCACACAGAGCCCCTGGCTGGCTGGAGCCCAGCTCTGCACGTGCTGGGCTACGTGGGCATCCTCCTGCCATGCTTACATCCCCTTACAGCACCTGAGGACAAAACGGGCAACAGCTCTGACAGCAACGACCTGCACCTGATTATGCCAACACTGCCCCTTAGAGAATTTGTACCACAAAACAGGGCTGGAGAGCGGCTCTGAGGGTTTTGCCCACGGCAGAGGATTTTGGAGGTGCAGTCAGCGCCAGGAACCGAAAGGTCCCAGACCCACACTCACTGCACAAAGTCATGCCAGACAACCTGGGATTCCATACGGGAGCATCCTGGCAGAGCTCCTCCACAACCTGGGGGTGTTTTGTGTAGCCATAACCATGCCCCGTGACGCTTTCTCACGTTCCCTCTGTTTTCCAAAGGAGCTGGGGGCGACCTGCTGCTGCCTCACAGCTGGCCCTCCTTTTCAGCTGTGCCCTCGGTAAGGTCCCACGTGAGCCCTGCCGTCAGAGCGCGAGTGAGATGGGTTTTGCCCAGAGGGGTTCCAAGGAGCGTTTCACCACTGCAAGCACATCCGCTCTTGGCAGAGAGCAGCCCCTCCATGCCTGGAAACGTGGCCACCTCTGCAGCGAAACAGCACACCAAGTCCTATAAAATAAGGCTGCTCCGATGTTTACTACTATATTGAAACCCACTGGGACCAGAAGGAACTTTGAGAGAGAGATAGAAAGCAATTAACATGTGGCCTCATGAAATGTCAGCAACACCTTCCTTGCAGATACCCCACCCAAAGTTGGCTAAAGCCTGGATTTTATCACTAAGCTCGAGATACTTCTGGGGGGGGAAGAGAAAGCGGGATGGGGGGGTTAGAGTTTCAGTTCCTGGAATCCAATGATTGTGGAAGATTGTCAACTGCATTCAAAAAGAAGAAGAAGAAGAAGGAAAAAAAAAAAGAAAAAAAAAAAAAAAAGAACAATATGTTTCTAGTCTTTCTCAATGCAGAGAAAAAAAAATAAAAATGAAAATACAAAATTCTAAAGGCACAAAACCACAAGGCTGAGAACGAAACCCCAGAACGTGTTATTTATTTATAGACAACAATGCCGGCTCATGATTTTTTAACTCCATCTCATGATGCTCATGCTGTTTGAGTGCTTTACTCATGATCCTTATTTGTGGGAAGGGAGATAAGGATTTCTGTGTCTGACCTTCCTTAGTTGGCGGCGGATTTCTTTACATGCTGCAGAGATATCCCAGGCATTTCTGCTCTGGCGCGTGCACTGCTCTTCCCGAAGCTTGCTGGGCTCACGCAGCTGGTCGATGTGATGCTGTACCACAACCGAGCAGCTTGGGCTGCAGAAAAAAGGGCCCAATAAGGAGTCCACGAAGCATCTGCCAAACACCCCTGTGAGGTTAGCGAGTGCCTACGACCAGCAGCTGCGCAGCAAACCCGGCCGTGCTAAGGCATCCCCTGCAGCACGGAAATGGGGCGCAGGGCAGAGACATTGTCCCAGCAGCTCCAGAGCCCAGCGTCACGGAGAAGCTCAGTCTCATGCTTTCCGAAGTGGTGCAACCACGCCGTGCTCTTGCCAGGAGGGCTTGGTGTGAGCTTGGCTGATAAGCCTGGGCTCGGTGCCTTGCTCCTGCAGCCCCAGGGCTCTGCTTTGCTGCTCGCTCCAAGGCAGACCTTTGCAGCTTGGGTACGGTGCCACCACCCCTGATGCTGAGCATGAAAATGCAGCCCCTGGCCTGGCTCGTGCACATCCCATGGTTGGTCACAGATCATCTGTGCCACCAGCACAGCCTGGGCTCCCCGGGCTCACACACAACCGGCACCGCGTGGCTGAGGCTGGCCCAGCGAGCTGACACAAACACATCCCGCCCCTGCTCTTCTCATTTCCTGCTCCAGCTGAAAAACAATTTGATGGCCTCCGTTTAAAAGCCCCTGGCAGAGCAGCTCCTGGCAATCCCCGCCTGCTCCCAGCCGCTCAGTGACCCCACGATGGGATGTGGGACACCGCCAGCAAAGCGTGGGCTGTGCCCGAGCGCATGCAGGATGGAGCATCGCTCAGTTCCCACCAGCAGCCTCCCCGAACCATCACTGCTGCCAGGTGGGAGAGCCCAGGGGTGGACCTGAGCCATGGGTGCTGCAACCCCAGCTGTGTGCCGTGGGGTTGTGCGTGGTCCTGGCCCAGCCATGGAGCTGCTGGGTGCCCACCCAACCCTATCCCCATGTTGGGGGTGCCCAGATGTGGCAGGAGGGAGCTGAGCGTCACAGCAAGTCTCATGGATGGGCACAGAGCAGGAGCAGGAGCAGGAGCAGGGCTTGTCTGCCAGCAGCTATCTGGGCAAACACGGAAGGGGGGTGTTCAGTGCAAGCATTTCCAATTCAGAAACCATTATGTTTTAAAAAATAATCCAATCAAATAAAAAGCAACCCATCCACACCAGCCACAGGAATGCACTTTAGTTTACTGGTAACTCTGTGATTTGAGGTAATTAAGAAAGGTAAATGAGAGCCACCCCTCTGGTCTCTGCAGCAAACAGCAAGCATACAATGAGAAGCGAAGGCTTTTTTGGAAGGAGAAGCTTTCTGTGTCCATCTGCCGGCCTCCTTTTTGGGCTGGTTGGTCATGCTGGGCCCCTCTTTGTGGTGCCAGTTAGTGAGGTGGGCTCGGGGTACCAGAGACCTCACAGCTTGGGGTTTGGGCTGAGCTTTACAAGGCAGTGGATGTTCTCTTGCTGTCTCCTTGGGTCTGGCATAGTGACAAATATCACGGCAATCAGATGGAACTGGTAGGGCATTTGAAGGCTGGCAGGAACACAGGGCTGGGCTGGGGACACAGGGCTGGGCTGTGCCGGCACAGAGGGGGCTTCCCATGGTGGAAAAGGAGCTGCTGAGCACCTCGGAGCCTGCTGCACAGGGAGAGGACCTGAGGGAGGTGACATCAACTCCCACCTCCCAGTGGTGCTGCTCATGGAGCACACCCCTTCCACAAAGGGACCAGCATCTCCTTTGTGCTGCCATCATTTTCGGCTTTGCCTTTCCACTTGTGCCTATGCTGCACTAAGGAAGCCGTGGATCCTGAAAAAAATATTTTTTAGAAAGCTCTCCTCCCATCTCCACCACCCAAGAAAAGCACCTTTTATAACTGGGCTTCTTTCAGCCATCTGTGACGAGTGCCCCGTGTCCCAGCAGCGCGCCGGGAGGACAGGCGAGCAGCACCGCGGGTGCCACGCCAGGTACTGGAGCGCTGCCGCCCCGCGCGCACGAGCCTGTCAGTAACTGTTCTCACCATTCACACCTCTTTTTTTTTCTTTTTCCAGGACAGCAAATGCTGTGAGACTAATCGTTACCCTTCAACAGATGCCTTCCAACAATGCTGGAGAGTGGTTGTCAGATGGAGGGAAATAAATGTACCTGCCACGGCGAGCTTCAGGTGTCGGATGCTTTTTGGAAGCGCGCAAAGCAGCGTCCATCAAATCCTGCTGGCAGGGGGAGGACAAGACAAGGGGCTGCTCGCTGGGGAAGGGTTTTGCTTGCTGAAGGAGACTTCTGAAGAAAGGCAGACCTGGGCTCTGAGATGGTGAGGTGAGCACGTCTATATGCGATCCCCAGGCAGCACCACGGAGTGAGCTCTGCTGGAGCCCCACCAGCTCAGGTGCCGAGGAACAGCAAAATGCCGCTCTGTAACTTTGGGCTCTCAAGCACCGTCTCTGCAGGGCACTGGCTCAGCACGCTGCGCTGCTCCGTGCCTGAAGGCTCGCCCGCTGTCCCCCAGCTGGAAGGCAACGGGCAGCCAGAAGCTGGAGGGAAGGGCTGAGTGCCTGGCCCCTGCACCACGCGGCAGAGCCGGGCTGCCTTTGCTGTGCTCGCACCCCTCACAGCGTTTCATCCATCTCTCCTCATTTCAGAGCCCTGTCAAACACAGTCCCAATAAAAGGATGAAAGGGAAAGCAGGAAGTTAATTAAAAATCCCGTGCAGGCTACTGCCTGGACCCACTGCCTTGCTGCGAGAGAAATCCCTGGTAGGACAGGCGCTGCAGGCACAATGTCTCCGTTTCCCCAGATTTCCCTAGAAGCCCCGTCCATAGCCCCCCCCAGCCCCAGCACAGCAATTCCCAGCACCGCAGTGGCTGTGAAAGAGAGCCTTGATACACGGCCACCTCCTGCTCCCTGGAGCCCTGCTCCTGAATGCGACCTGTGTTGGAGGGCCAACATCCCACAAGGCGCTCCTTTGCCATCCGCACACCTTGCGGGAGGCAGTGCCAAGACGGCCGTAGGCGAAAACGTGTCTCACTGCAACCGAGGGAAAAACCCAGCCAGATCCAGCAGGGCCGAGGTTTTAGGCAGGAGGCGCAGTGCTGCCACTGCAGCCCCTCTTTTCGCTGCATCCCCACGGTGCTGTCACCATCCTGGGGCTGAGAGCACCCACGGTGCCTGCTGAACGCCCCCCCCTCCTTTTTCTCTCTCTTGCAGCTTTCCTCCCGTGGCACCCCTGCTCCGTGCAGCCTCTGCAAGCAGCAGGTAATTGGTCCCTCACCCCTTGCTTGTGACATGGTTTCTGTTTCCCTGGTGCATGGCTCATGTTCAGAACATGTCCTGGCAGCAGCAGCTTTACAGCACTGACCGAGGCAGAGCAAAGCAAGTGCCCGTACAGAGAGGAGCTGCTGCACTGGAAAAAGCTCCTGGTGGGGATGAAATGAGGATGAGAGAACAGCTCCTTGGCACCGGAGCAAGACAGCGCATCCAAAAAGCAGCCCTGAAATGAGATAACGTTAACACAGCATGTTGCAACCCTGAGGCTTCTGCTCCTATGCTCACTCCAAGGACCAAGGGGTCTTGGTCTTTTGTTAGCTTGAAGGTGCCCAGCAAAGCCTCAGGATGTCCCAGAGACAGCTCCCAAATGTTGGGGATGGGACAATGGCAGAAAAAGCTGGATCGCTGTGGAATTATCAGATATGAGAAGAGGGACAGGGGGTGTTCAGGGTCCACATTTTTTGGTAGTTGTGTCCCTTCGTCCTGCTGGCTCTGAGGATGAGGTTTAGCAGACGTGCTCATAGAGGCAATGCAACAAGAGCCGGCCTGGCCCTTCACAGCCTTCACTGCCTGTCCCAGGGCTTGTGGCAAGCTGTCCCCCCTCACCTGGCAAGGTCACAGAGGGACCCAGATCACCCAGGAGGTGAGTCTTAGTGTCCTTTGGTGGAGGGAAGGACCAGGAGGAGGTGGAGCTGAGCCACTCCAGCTGGTGCCTTTGTCTCCAGCGAAGCAAAAGCATCTCCTATCGGTCTGTCCCCGTTCTGCTGGGACTCACCAGGAGATCCCAAACAAAGCCCTTGCACGAAGGTCAAGCGAGTCGCCTCCGGCTCCCCGTGCTGCTGGAACAATTCCCCCCACTCCGCTCGGATGGGAGCTGCAGGCTGCAAACCACAGGAGCTCGCCCTGCTCCGGCTGCAGAGCGTCAGCGAGAGCTGGTGATGGAAGCGAGCTGTCCTGGGAGGGCTTTCCCCAGGCTCTGTGTCCCCCAGCTCCTGCCGCAGTCTTTACCCTGGCACTGTGACACCCATCACTCCTGCTCTCTGCCAGACCTGAGCACCCCGATCCCCCTGCTGCTGGGACCCCCCGACAGCACCCACGTCCTCTCTCCCTCTGGCTGCAATGCCTTCTGCTCTCCCCGCAGCCCCTGCCCTGTCCCTGGGGTCGGGGACAAGCCTGCCCCTCTTCCCTGAGCCCCAGACAACCCAAAGCCTCCAGCCTCAGCTCCGTGATGTTACATGTTTAGGGGTAGGTCGCTGTTCTGAGGTTTTGCTCAGCTTCTTTGTAAAAACCAGTGGCTGGGTGGGTTTCAGCCTCATCTGAAAGCATTAGCATGTGAGTCCCGTGTGCCGGGTGGGTCTCCAGAGAGACACGTCGCTTTGGGTACCTTCCTGCACCTTGGGCCAGCGTGGGACCGCTGCTCTCCTCCCTCCGAGCACGGCTGTGGCTGCAGGAGACGAGAAGGCTGCTCAGAAGGCGAGGGAGAATAAATCAAACTCTTCCTCCCGTTGTGCCAGGGAGAAAGGAGAGAGAAGAGAGGCCCTGGACCCCTGTGGCGAGCTCCACAATGGAAATGTTCGCAGCTAACCATACCAGCCACTTAACCTACAAATGCTCTGCGAAGCTTGGCCATGGCCGGCCCCAGGGAGATGGGGGGAGAGGAAGGTTGTGACCCTTGGCAAATTGGGAAACGTTTGCCCCTCCCAACCTCACAGTCATTCTAAACAAGAACCAGACACTCCACAGTTTGCTACCCCAGGAGTTCCCCTTGGTGGGGCTTGTTCTCATCCTCCTGGGGGCTTGGCTTCCATCTGGACTGCTGGTTGAAATCCAGCCCAGACTGGTAGCGACTTCAAAAGGCAGTGTCATCTGAGGAGTAGTGGGTGGTCTATGTCAAGCGAGTTGATGGCTCTCTGTTCTTATATAAGCCACCACAATAGGGCCTCCTGGTCGAGAGCCTGAGAAGAAAGGCAACGGGCCGCACCGACCGTGGGGAGCGGGGTCTCCCTCGGCCCCGGGGTGGTCGCTGCGGCGCAGGGCGCATCACCTTCGGCCGGCACGGGGCGGCTGCGTGCCCCCTGCCCGCAGCACCCAGCTCCGTTGGGTTTGTCCTCTGGCACCGCCTGCCAGCCCCGGCTTCACCCTCCTCCTAAAACAAAGCAACCCGGAGCCTGCCAACAATCAAAGCACACAATGGGACGGCTGGGAGGCGGGGGATGCCTCCGCTTGCCTCCGCTCGCAAAATCCAAGGAGGGAGCCAAATGTGCCGGCCTCCAAGCGAGAGGTGGCCATGCCTTGCGCTGGTCTGCGAGAGTGGGTCCTTGCCACGGCCTCTCCATGCCCCAAACCCACCCGGCAAGGGCTGTGTGCGCCAATGAGCCCCAGCAGAAGGATGCCAGCCCATTCCCCAGCCACCGTTGCCCACCAGCCTCTGCCCCGTGGCCCCGGCTGGCAGCGGGACGTGGTGAGCGGCTGGCAGCAGTTGGGAGGTTCTCACAGCTCCGGCAGGGACAGGGTGGCGGGGGGGTGGGTGGGAGAGAAACAAATAATAAAAACAAAATCCCAGTAAGCACGTTAGAATTCGTTTGAAGTGCAGGGGAGCTTTCAGGCAGGGTTATGTACATCTCCCAGCCCGGCGTGATTTACACATTCCTTGCAAGCAAAGGAATCTTCCCCGATTTGAAGTAAAACAGATGTTTTGGGTTTTTCTCCCCCCCCTCCCCACCCCCTTTTAATCATTTCTTTATTGAAATGATGGCTATACGGCCAAGCAGTCCTAAGAGCGAGCCCTGCTACCCCCAGCTGGCCTCCGAGGGGCTGGACACCCGCTCCCGTGCACCACGGAGCCGCCTCGCTCCTGCAGCACGGCACGGGACGGGTTGGCGAGTGTCCGGAGGTGCTGCTCCAGAGACACCTCTCCTGGGGGTCTCCTCCCTTGTTTTTCGCTCCAAGAGCAAGGGCTGCAGCTCCTGGCAGCTCTTCTGAGCTAACACACGGGTCCACCAGCCCTGCTCCACCAGCCCAGGTGAGGGCTCCAGCACTTCTTCCATCAACCACCGGTCCAGGGGACTTGCTGTGTTTGATGGTGGGACTTGCCCATGCCCCTAGACCCCAGCACTATCCCTCACCCCATTTGTGATCTGTCCTGAGGGCATTTTTTGAGAACAGAAGCCCAGCGGATGTCCATGAACTGCAAGGGCAACAGGAAGGAAGCACAGAAGCCGCGATGCTCTCGCACCCCCAAGCGCAGCCAAGCACAGGGGATGGAGTTTCTCTCTTGGTTCGAGCACTGTGTCATCTCAGCCAAGTCACTTTGCCCCTATTTTTATCCCATTTTTTCTACCCAGGAAAGTCATTCAGGGAAGGAACTTTCTTTTCCCAGGGGGATGCCCAGCACTGAGTGCAACGGGGGCTTCTGAGCACTGGTTGATGCTGCAAACTACCAGTGCAGCCGTGCTCTCGAATTTACACTCATAATAATAACTCATGGCCAGTAGCAAACCCATCCAGCTACCCCATCTCTCCTTTCTTTCTCTTTTTCTTTCTTCTTTTTTCTTTCAAATCCTGCTGTTATTTCTCAGTACTTCGTTGGTGGCAGGGTGGGAAGGCTTTCTGTGACACATTGGCGTACCGTTGGGACTCACTCCCATTCCCGTCTGGTACACGCGATTGCACAAGAGAGAGAAACAAACGGGGATGAGGAAATGCGTGTTTATGAGAGGCAGCGCTGTCATCGTGAGCAAGGGACCCCCCGCAAGAGAACCAGCCTGGGAGCCGGTTGAGAGTTTCCATTCTCTCCTAACACTCCATTCATGCCTTGTTTCATACCTCCCCGGGGGCTGCGCCACTGGCCGCGGTCCCACCGCGCGGCGCGGGGCTCACCCCCCCACGCACCGCCTTCCGCGAGGTTCGCTGGGAGAGGGGGGTGAGAGGGATGCTGTTGTCTCATAAAGATAATGAATTGAGAAAGAGCAGTGCCCTTTGCTGTTGCATGCGCTCCTCGTTCTCCTCCTCTGGCTGGCAGCAGGGCGGTTTGTCCCCGCAGCATCCTCCCTGCCCGCTGCCCTCGCCCCGTTCCTCCCCGCGCGTGGCTCTCCGTTAGCGCCCGCCAACGAGGCTCGCTCGGCGCGCCCGTGATGAGCGGCCTCCTGACCCGATCGGGAACCCTCCGGATAATCCAAACCACATTGCCGCCTGATCGGATACAGTCACCGGTAAATAACCTTGACTGCAGCGGTCTGGAAGAGCGAGGGATCCTATATCAGCCCTATTAATGATTTAGGGCCGCACATCGCTTGCGGGTGACACACACGGGGTGCATCCCTCGCTAACCCCAGGTGTCTGCCCCAGGACAGTCCCCTCCGAAGTCACCCAGCCACCACTCCTGGCAGTGGCTTGGAGCAGGGACAGCCCTTCTCCTCCCGGCACGTGCTGCAGGGCTCCCAGAGACACGTCTGGGCTCCGATTCCTCCCCCCAAGCAGGTGGGGTATTAATGAAAACAAAAGCAATCCCCCTGCACGCATACTACAACCCACTTGGGTCCCTCTCCCTTCTGCTCCCGCACGCTCCGCCGCCTTGCCCCCCTTCCCCACACACCTCCATTTCATTATCTCTGATCTTGAGCTGCCTATTACGTGCTTTTTGCCAACATAAATATTTAATCCCAGCGCACTGCACGGAAAGGCCCTTGTGGAGTTAACGCTTCACCTCATGTTTCCCCTTGGAAAACAATCCCGCTGCAGCAGGTACAAGGCCACAAAGGCCGGAGGGGGCCTGCGAGGGGCTGGGGAGCCATGGGGGGGACACACACGAGGGGACACCTCGATGGGGAGGCTGCTGGAGGGGTTGGGTTTGTGGTGGAGGAGGCTCGGGGATGGCAAGGTGCTGCCCAGGGGGGTACTGGGGTGCCCTGTCTTCATGGGGCTGGGCCTCAGCGGTATTGGGGCTGCCGCGGTCACTGCGGTGCCGTGGGTAGCACTGATGGGGAAAGGATCTGGCTACGATTTCACCTCAGGCCACAGGAGCGCGGTTTTATGTGGCTGTTGGGTCGGTCTAAGGTACGTGTTTCTGCTACTGGTATGGGACAGAGCCCAGCAAAGAGGTGTCCCAGTCCCAAGCCAATAAATGGTATGGAGACGTGCACACATCAGTCCTCGTCGTACAGCTCCAGGGACATTGGTCCAGTGCTCGTGGATGCCAGGACCCATGGGGACACAGCACCGCAGAACTTACACAAAGCCTAACAAAACCCCCAGACCCAGGGAGAAGAGGGAGAGAGCACAGAGAGGGTCACCCTGGTAGCACTGATGCTCCTCAGAGGTGGCCTGTCCCTCAGGCAAACACCCACCCTGCAGCAGGGCCACAAGGGCTGGATTTATGGGGTTACCCTGGCTGTGTGCTCGCTGCCCTCTGAAGGGCCCAGAGCTCCTTCATGGGCGTCAAGCAGGGAGAGCTGCACTGATGCGACTCTCGGGCAGTATCCCAGATCTCTGGGACAGCTAAGATCACCATTAGGCAGGAAGGTGCTGCTATTAGGACGGCGTTTTGCACCAGAGAACAGGCTGCCCATGCCGGGGACACGCCTCGGCCCTTGGCTGCACACGACGGATGTTCCTGCAGGGAGGGCGGCGCAGCACGGGGCCAAGTGCCCAACCTGCGGCAGCCAAAACGGCCCCAAATCCCTTCCTTTATGTCTCTGGTGACGTGCTGAAGGGCACCGAGGAAGCATTTTGGTTTGGGATGCGTGCTCTGAGAGGTTCCCCAGACAGCTTGAGGCGGGTCCCGCTTGTGGCCCCGGCGAGCACCGAGCCTCCCGCGTGCGGGACGCGCGCTCCTCCCACACCCTGTCACAGGCAGGCCGGGAGGCTGTGATGTTGCAATGACGCACACCAGACAGAAAGAAAATATGAAAGCATCCCAGCCCGGCGGCAGGCTCTTCTGTTTGGGGTTGCGCAACAAGATTAAGAGCTGAGGCGATTTCCATCGCTGCAGGGCGGTGGGAGATGCTCATAAGGAAGGAGAAAACTACACCAGGGGCTGCAGGCATAGCTTGGGTCCCTGCTCTGTGCACTGCCCTCAGGCTTCCCCAGCAGAAACCAAGGGCAGAAAAGATGGAAAAAAAGCAACAGACCCCAATTCGAGGGTCAAACACCCCAGAAGGTCTGCAGCCCAAGGGGTAAGCATCAAGCCTGTGGTCTCAGGTGTCTGGGCAAACATCTACCAGCGACCCAGCACTGAGCTCTCTGAATTTCGGCACCCTTCTCTATATTCCTGCCCAGGCAGCAGGTCTGAAACCCAGCTCCATCAGCTCATCCGATGAAGAGAGGACCCCTGCCCCGCCGCCCCCTCCAGCCATCATCCCCTGAACAAAGAGCGACCCTCGCCCCTGCTTCTTTTTTTAGAAACGTTTAAATTATGACATAAGCTTTGGCTCTGAGGGCTTTCAGTGAAAGCCAGGGTATTTTCTTTCCCCTTTTCATAACAGAAACCATATTGCTGTATAATCAAATTTATTTCATTCCTGACAAGCAGAGGGAAGTGTGTGCGTGTGTGGTGACCAGGAGTGATGAGGGCATGTGTTGGGGGACATCACTCCAGAGGTACTCCAGGCAAATATATCTACCCCTGGCAGTACAAGGTGGCATCGGACTGGAGCATGAGGTAGCCAGGAGGTGCCAAGCTCAGGTATTAGAGTGAGGGGAAGAGCATAACAAAGTGGGAGAGGAAGCGGAGAAGTAGTTGCTTGGTTGCAGAGGTGGCATCTACACGGTGAGGTGGGATTTCCATGGGTGGTGCTCCCTGACAGAGCCTGCCCTGGTCTCTGCTGAACTCCTCCCCATGTCTTGTTCCCTCAGACCTACAGATATGTCTCAACAGAGTGGAAAAACCAGCACGCGGCTTTCTGGATGAGGCTGCCCAAAGGAAGCAGATGACAAACAGCCACCTCCAGCCAACTTGGCTGCAGCAGGACGGAGCCTGGACAAAGGGCTCTGTGCCGAGCGCGTGCGGCTGGCAGCTGCCCCGTGCCGAGCTGTTGTTCTCATGAACCTGGTGCTCACCTCCTGCTGTCACATCGGGCTTCCCAGCTTGGGCTCCACGGGCAGCATTTGGGCTGTAGGAGAGGAACATTTTTTATCCAGTGATGGGGAGAACGTGCTGAAGTCACGCCAATACACCCAAAGGAACCAGAGATGCTCCAGTCAATGTGGTTCATCTCCCTGAGCTCTCTGGCAACCACTTGAGGCAGCCTTCAGGGAGCTTAGCAAAGGATGTAGCTCAGCTCTAGCACCTCTTTTACAGGCAGGACAGCTCAGGAAGCAGCAGCTATTTTCACAAGTATCTTCATTTTACATTGACCTACTCTGGTACAAATTCAGCTGAAGTCAGCGGCAGCCTTGAAGATGGTGCTCCCAAAACGGAGGTACCCAAATTCACTGGTTATTTTTACAAACACAAGTTCTGCAGCAGAGATTTGGCCACCCGAGCACTAACAACTCAAGACAGGCAATGAGGGCTCAGACCTTGGGGGACTGAGGGTTTTCAAACATCTCAGCACAAACAGCTGAAAAAGTTACCAAAATGGGGGGGTTTTCCTGGATATGGACAAATCTGCTTTTAAGCAAGAGTTAAGCAGCAGCAGTTGCAGCTGAGAAATCGCACACCACGCCCTACCACACTCCTGCTCCATCACCTGAAATTAAGGCTCACTGAAGTCCAGGGAAACAATAAATCCCATCACTGCAAGGGGTCTGGGTCAGGCACTGCAGGCGAAGACTGGACCAGCCTGAAAATGCCCAGCTGCACTCAGCATCCTCAAAATTCCCTGTTAAAGAGCTGAAAAAAACACCAAGTAGAGAGTAAAAAAAATGAACAAACTTTTTTTTTTTTTTGGGGGGGGAGGGAAATCCCCAGACACAAGAAGTAAGTTAAAGGCCACTCGAGATCTGGAAAGCCGCTGCATTCAGCAACCTCCCATGCAGGGCTCCATCAATAAATAAATAATAAATAAATGTTTAACCACTTCTATGGCCTCACAGACCATATATGAGATGCATGTACATTGCTGGTCTGAACTGGGACAGATCTTGTAGGTAATGGAATCTAAAAACCTCTAGAGCACAGGGGGAAAGATGGGCAGGCAGGATTAGCTCATGAGTTGTCTTTCTGTGTGGATCAGCAGCACCTTTTGTGCCTAGCATCTCCAGCTTTTGGGACTTGGGGTCCCATCCAGAGCCTGCCTGAGCTGATTGACTCCATGGGATGTGTGGATGGCTCGAGGTTCAGCTAGGAGCTGTGGGTGCGGCAGTACCTGAACACCTGGGCCTCGGAGCAGCTTGTCACATCCTTCCCGTGGCGTATTTATGGATACAGCTGACCTCCTTTTTGCCGCTCCTAAGGCTGGAATTAGCCTATAAAAAAACCTTGACTTGTCTGCAAATACCAGGCTGAGCTGCTCCTGGTTGCAGGGAAGCAGTCGCGGGAGGAGGCAGAATCTTCACATGTAGCTGCTTGGATCCTTCTGCTCGCCCAGAATTTAAATTCCAAGACCCACAGGGGCAGAGCTTGCCCTGGGCTGCACACACCCCAGAAGGGCTGCGGGCGTGATGCCGCACCGCCTTGTGGTGTCCGAGCCCCGGTGCTGCCCCCAACATCACCAGCATCACTCCCACCAGGGCTGGAGGTGCAGCAGGAGGGGGGACCCCAGCTGGTAAAGCAGCACCGCCCGCTGCCTCTGGCACTGTGCAAAAAAGTCACCCTGCTGCCAGGCTGGCTTTGCTAGGAGGAAAACAGAGAGCAAGGACAAGAGAAGGGAGAGTGCAGGACACCCAATGGCTCTGTGGAGATCTCGAGGGCTTGCCTTGACTTCCCTGATGTCATCTCTCAGGTATCTGCTGCCCAGCCCGCTTAAGGAAATTCGGAAGAGGAGGCCCCACTTTTGAGCAGGAGGTGCTGCACAGTCCCCGGCTCAAGAAGCAGCTCTCTTAAGTGCTGCCCTGAATCAGGGCTTGGGTGAAGTTGAATGAGGACACCCCTCACCTCGACGGTCAGATCCAGCTCAAGGAAAGCTTCAGGCACGTCACATCACTGCTCCCTGCCTCAGCTTCCCCATCTAGAAAACGGAGAACAAAGCCACTTGTCCTTCTCCTGACCCACTTTCCCCTACGAGATAAAAGGAATACCCCCTGCAAGCAGTGAAACCCTTGTGTCAAAACCCAATGCTGCTCTGCGAATTAAATCTCCATGGTCCCCAGCTTTCCAGCCTTCAGAAAAAAGGTGCTCTGTGATGTGGAGAACCGAAGAACAAAACAAATGACTCCAGCGCCACAGCACAGTGCAGCTTTTGGTAGCTTAGAGGGAAATCAAAGCCAGCAATATCTGTGCTGATATTTATATTGTGTCTCCTGTACTTGCTCTGCCATTAGTCAATGAGATAAAACTTGGACCGATCTATGTTAGTTTAGGTTTCTACACACACAGAGGTAAGAATACGATCCAAGTCCATGACTGCAAGCGGGGAGTAAATCTGTGATGGGAAGAGGTGGAACTGCAGAGGTCCATTTGTCTACCAGCAGATGAACGGGCCGAACCCCTCCTCTCCACCCCACCACCACTGCCAGGAAGAATCCTCCATTTGTACGCTCCCCCACTGCAATACCCTCCCCAACCATCCGGCTGTGCCTCCTCCTCCTCCTCCCCACCGCCCGCCTTCCTCCCGCCGCCCCAAAGGAGCAATGCAGCCGGGCCGGGACCCAGCCAGGGTTGAAGCTCGGGTGCCAGGAGATTTCAGAACAAAACCACCAAGAATGTTATTTCAATCCGGACGTCCGGAGGAAAGGGTGGGGAGGAGCTGGTTGCGGAAGGCAACAAAGGCTGTTCTGTTTCTCTCTGTGGCACGAGGCGGGAGCAGAAGCAGAGGATTTGGGGAGGATAACTTGGCCTGTCCTGCAAAAAGGCAGGAGATGCTCATGCGCTTGGCAGCTCCTGGGGAGGAAGGCTCCGCTGAGGTCAGTGGAAAGACACCTCCTGGTGCCAGATGTGTCCCAGGTGGCTGGATGCTGGTAGGAGACAGATCCGAAGGAGGATGCAGGCACGAACCCAACTTTCAGACCGGCGATGGCAAACGGTCAGGACAGCAATATTGCAGTAGCACCTGGAGGCCCTGCTCTGAGTCACGCGGGCCGGGCCATGCACAGAAATGGCCAGAGGCAACTTAAAACCTGAGCTTTCAGACCACGGGGGCAGACAAAGAGATGGAGATGAGACCAAGTGACCTGCTTGCATCACCCAGCGGAGCAGATGGCCAAGCTGGGAAGAGCCTCCTGCACCTCGACGGGCCACGATGACAGCAGGGATGTCTTCCATGGCTTCCACACGTGTGCTTCTGTGTAGGGTGCTGAGAAAAGAAGCCCATGTTGGAAGCAAGAGCCCAACATGCATGGGATTTTATTAATCTCAGCAGTGAGACTATCTCCTCCCTCTGCTGACCCTGTCCTCCCTACGGTCTGCCTTTCTTGGGGCCAATCCACCTCCACTGCAGAGAGCTGCACAAAGCCCTGACAGCTCGGTGCTGGGCTCACTTCAGCAAAAACAACCCCACATCCCAGCCAGCGCTGGGGCACCCTGGTTCTGAAGCAATCCTACACTGCTGAGGAAGGAGGAGCCAGCAGCTGGGATTTAGCAAACACTTGTTCCACTCCTGACTTGCCTTGTTTGAGCTTCTGCAAGCCAGGAGCGCTTGAGAAGAAACTGCAGCCATGCACTGCTCAACTTCAGGAAGCTGGAACGCATGTGGAACAGCAGAGGTGGATTCAATGAAGCAGCACAGCTCCTGTGCACACGGGGGCCTCAGCCAAGGGCTGTAACAGATGTGTTTTAACCCATGCCACTGAGCTAGTCGGGATCTGTCTCCGATTTCTCCAGTGCTCATTCATGTGTCTTCCTGACGGAAGACCAACAATAACAATTAGTATCATATAAGGAGCGGCGGACCGCTGCCAGCATTAGCAGACACTTGAGCACCAAGGGTTTCCATTCCACTCGTTATCCCAGCTCTGCATAAGGCAGAGGTCAGTCAACATTAATCAGCCTCGCTCCGAGCCAGTTCCTTCAGCATGTTCAGCTCATTGAGCTGCAGTTGCCATCTCTCAGTGCTACAGCAGGTTCCCAATATTCAGCCACTTTGCCTCTTTCCTTCAGCTTGCCAAAAAAAAAAAAAAAGAAAGAAAGAAAGAAAAAAGTATTTTCACTGCTGGGCATACGATGACAGAGGAGCCATGCGGGAGGTGGCCCAACAGGCATTGATGCTGGGTGCACAGGACTTGGCTGTGGTTGGGAGCCTTGTGGTGGTGGTCTGAGAATCCTAAATGCACTTCCATCCCATGGAGGGGCCTGACCATCCCATGGGAATGGGTTCCTACTGTTCCCAAAACTCACTCTGCCAGAGCCTTTGGGCTGGTTCAGGATCACCCTGGGGAAGCTCCATGTGGGCCAGCAAAGGGAAGGCAAATTGGAGGCTCCTTCTCAGCACATGAACACACTCCAAGGAAAGGCTCTGGAAGGGATCCTGATGACTTCCATATTATTTCCAGTAAATTTTGTGCTGATTCTTGGCACAAACACCGGAAATGAATAGGCTAGGTCAGGAATGTAAATAAAGTGAAACATTGGGATTTAATCTAATCTATAATTATAGTATCTGTGGCACAGGGAAGAGGTTGGTGTGTTTGCACTACAGCTCCATAAGGAGCTGGAGGGGGTTTTCATTTCCTTTTCCAAAATCTCCCTTTCTGGCTCCCAGCTCTTGGTGTATCACCACGTATCCAAAAGGAACGTGCTGGGCTGGCAGAGCTGCGTTCAGGCAGCCGATCGGGTACAGCTCAGCAATGAGGCATCCCCAGGAGCCTGGAGAATGATGGGGTGAGAAGCCGAGATCGATGAGCAGGGCTGAAGGCTCAGGGAGGCTGCGGGATGCACAAGGGAAGCCCCCGTCTCAGCAGCAAAGAGAGCTGTTGGGTTTGTAGGTGGTGAGCTACGTCAGGGTCATGAGCTACACAAGGTCATAGAATCATAGAATATCCTGAGTTGGAAGGGACCCTTAAGGATCATCAAGTCCAACTCTTGACACCGCACAGGTCTACCCAAAAGTTTAAACCATGTGACTAAGTGCACAGTCCAATCTCTTCTTAAATTCAGTCAGGCTCGGTGCAGTGACCACTTCCCTGGGGAGCCTGTTCCAGTGTGCAACCACTCTCTCTGTGAAGAACTTCCTCCTGATGTCAAGCCTAAACTTCCCCTGCTTCAGCTTAACCCCGTTCCCGCGGGTCCTGTCGCTGGTGTTAATGGAGAAAAGGTCTCCTGCCTCTCGACACCCCCTTACGGTCAGTCCTCCAGGCTGGATTTGACCCCCGAAACAAGGCAGAGCCCCTTCTCCCAGCTGGCATTTGGGACTTGGTGCACCACGAGTTGCCTGTCACAGAGCGATGCTCCCAGGCTCCCAAACCATCGGTCTGATTGGCATTAACCTCAGACACGACTGGCTGGCCTGCACCAGCCAAGCACTGAACAGACGCAGAGACAGCTCTCCCTCTGCCTTCCTCACCCCATCCTCTTCCAGATCCACCTGGGAGGCCACTTGGTGGACGGCCTCTGGTCCAGCTGAGCGCTGGGAGAAGAATCCCCAGACCCATGAGGTGTTCCGCAAGAATTACAAGCCTTTTGTTTTTAAGAGCTTGAACCAAACTTGTCATTCTTCAAAGCCCATCAGAGGTACCCCGTGTTTGAGGGCATTCATGGGGCTGTAGCACGGATCCCAAGCTTGGGCACCCCCACCTGTGGGACCAGCAGGAGTGTCCACGTGTGCACGGCAGCCGATGGAGCACACACGTCTTTGTTGAAACAAACTACTTTCCTTTGGAAAACCCTCTGTGCAGGGACTGGAATCTCAGCCCCTACGTACTACAGGCAGGGGAAAGAACAGGGCTGACAGGCAACATATTTTCATCAGGCTGAAATTGCAAAGGACAAAGAAATTAGTTCTCCTTTTGTTAGTTTATGTTTTGAAATTACAGAAGTCTCAAAAGCAGAGGAATCAATCAGGCTGTTTATTTGCTTGTTTGTAGAGCATTTTTTGGTTTTGTTTTTCATGCTCAAGCCCAGCTTTGATCTCAGCCTGGTAATCTGCCAAATGAGTGGCCAACAGCAGTGAAATTGCCGTAGGTACTAGAGAAGAAAAGGGACAGGACGTCAGACACATTTACAAAGCAGAAGAGGCTCCCATGATCTCACAGTCTCCTCTCCTCAGTTTGCGTGATACCCTCAGACTACTGAACAAGAAAAAGCATTTGCTTTTGAAGAGCTCTGATGCTGCAGGGTCCGTGTGCTCACCTACCAGCCTGGAGAAAAGCACAGGTCCCTGCCGAGCTGCTATAACCAGGATTATAGCAGCTCGGGGCCTTCCAACGCAGCTATTTTTTTCCACAGAAACAAATGAAACAAGCAGAAGAAATTCAATTTAAGGAGTGACCCCGTGCCCGTGTTTCTGTTGTTGTTATGTCCGCGCGGGCTCAGAACAGAGTGTTAGCCTCACATTTCACTGTTCTGGCTTTCTTCACGCTGTGTCGCAACTGTATGGACATCTGAACAGCAGAATATTTAATGTGTGTACTTATGTATCTGAGAATGCACAGATGCTAAGTAAACATGTGCTGGTTGGGTCCCGGGCTGGAACAGACGTGTGTGTGCTGGATATGGATGCACCCACGGTAGCGTACATGAACACGGGGAGCACGGGAGCATCGGTCCCCACAGGTGTGCAGGCGCGTGCAGCAGCAGATGCTGAGCAAGGTGTGCTGCAGTGTGTGTGCTCACATTTTTTGGGGTTCCTAGGACAGCAGGTCTGTGCCCCACACGTGCCAGCACAGACGTGTGTCCGTACAAGTGCGTGTCAGCGCGTGCAGCCCTGCAAAGGGCCGCGCCAAGCCCTGCTGAGAATTAGCCGATGGACAGAGCCAGCGCTGTGCGTCACCCCCGTCCTGTCCCCACAGGAACACCAGGTCCAAAGCTCCTCAGTGCCAAGGGACGGGTGTTTGAGGGCTGCACACAGCAGCAGCTCCCCATGGAGAGCTGCTGTCCCTCACCCGGGGGCACCAGGAGCTGCCCACAGCCACCCCGGGGCGCGAGGCACCACCGACCTCTGCTTACCCCCGCCGCGGAGCAGAAGCCTGGCTTTGGCCAAAGGGATGACACAACCCCGGACAAAGCCTCACGCCTCCCACCCAGGGTTCTCCCAGCCCTTTACAGACATCGGGAATTAGATCACGGAGCCCCTGAAGAGACGGGTGAGTGCAATTATCCCTGCCCAGCAGATGGGGAAGATGATCTGGCAGCCCGTGCTGCCGAACAGCCAGACCTTCTGGCTCCCAGCTCCGTGCCTTCACCTCGGCAGCAGCCTCCCCATCGAACCCAGCAGCTCTCCCCGTGCCCAGCGCCCTGGCAGCATAAGCCGAACTGCCGATAGCTCACAATCCACCAATTTTACGGGCGGCACGTTATTAGCAAGCTCTGCGGTTGTTCCAGGCTCTCCTTGGCACCTTTTCAGGGCAGTCCAGTTTCCAGCGATATTAATAATTGTATTTACGCGTTATATATATTTAACGAGAAAACATTTCAAATGATTAAATGGCAAGAGGTATCACTTGGAGCCCGCTCCTGGACACGGCCCTGCTCGAGGGATGCGTAATAAAGACTGCTCCGTTTTTGGAGGCTGTCAACATACTTAACTGGGGGGCGGCGGAGGGGGAGGCAAAGGGAAAGTATTAATCAAGATCTTAAAAAGTTCTCGCTGACAGACCATTTGCCAGCTCTTGCTTTAACTGCTTTTGTGGTCCCATAAAATGTTTCATTACTCACTACGAAATGTGTTTTAATTATTACAGTCTCTCTGACATTAAGCCCTGGGTGTTTCTCTCTTGCTTACTGCATCTCCCCTTCATCTCCTCGCCTCCTCTCTCCCTCCCTCTCTCCTTCTCTGACCCTCCTGACTCCTGCCATCCCCCACAGAACTGAAGATGCCATTTCTAGAGAGTACCCGGGAGGAAGAGGGGTCTGAAGATGTCAGCTCCCCGTCCCCCTGCCTGATGGCAGAGGGCTGCAGGCTGCCCTTGGACCTGGGAGCAGAAGTGCTGCAGGGTGGGGAACATCTTCCCCATCTGCTTCTGCATTTTGGGGCCTCTGAGACAGACAGCAAAACTCCTCGTCACGCCAAGGGCTGTTCTGACTGGGGCAGTCCACAGTGAAACAAGGGATGCTCGAATGGAGCACCTGCTGCACCTGCTGAGCCTCCTCTGTCCTTTTCTGGTGGGAAAAAAATATAACGGGGTCATGCTGCTGTGCCCGTGTCATGGCTCTGCCCTGCCTCCTCTGCTCCTTCATGTTCCTGCCTTCAATCCGCCTCCATGTGCTCTCCATTCCTATGGAAGCTCATTCCTACCCTCTTGACCAGACCCTCTCCATACTGTATTGACACAGAAAGTAATAATTGGATGCTGAAATTTTCCCTTTACTTTGGACACGAGCTACTCCCATAGGGTTCAAACAGAAAATCCAATCCCATTTTCTCAAAGGCATCATCTCAGAAGAGTTCAGTGAACACCAGCACAGATGTGACCAAGCACCACAACATAATCGACAGCATGGTGGGCAGATGCATTTGGGGCATCTCTGAGCTGGTATACAAGTCCTGCTGATACGAGTCAACCGATGTGAGCAACACCTCCCACACCTACAACCTTCTGGCCATCTCGGTCCACCAGGAATTTGGCCAGGGTGGGCAGCTTGCTGCCATCTCAGCACATTAGCTCAGTTTGTCCGTGTGAGACAGCCCTACCCCACTAGGCATGGACCTGGAAGCCTGCTGGAAATCTGAGTTATTTCAGTGGGGTCTCCAATAGACAACCAGTGCCTCCAGTGCCGTACTGGCAGACACTGTTTCTGCATTTCACTGGTTGAGCCTAACGCCCAAAGCAGCAGTCTCATCATTTCTCCAGTGTCTTGTGTAACATGGTAGTGATCAAAAAGATAAATAACAATTAAATAACTGTATTGGAGATCCCCCCTTCCCCAGCACCTCCCCACACGACCCTCCTTACTTGTACAGACCGTCTGGTTCCAGGCATTTGAAAATAACCGAATAGAGGCTGGTTTCGGGGACGTCTCCGTGGCTCCTACCAGCTGCCACACAGGACGTTGCAAGGCCGGAAAGCAAATCATCCGCAAAGCTCAAGGATTCTCCTGGAGAGCGAAGAGACGAGAAAGACCAAAACATCAATACGGATGCCAATTATTGCAGGCCATTGACAAAATAACGCAGGAACACCCTTATCCAGCACAGGCTTACGGGCAAGCAACAAAATCCAGCTGGCTGTGGCTGGAAGGAATGACCACGAGCCTGTACGGGGAACATTGCCTGGGGACAAAGCAAGCAGAAAACATGCACAGGCCGTCAGCTGCAACAGGGATCCACAGCAAGGACTGCGGCCAGTGCTAAGTCATAGCTTGGACAGCAGAAAAGTGCATTCACAGCTCAAACGAGCAACGTGTGGGCTCACTGCACACACCATGTGTGGGACCACCACCCAAGGGTGGGATCTGGGTTCCCAGAACAGCACGGGCACCCACACGAAATAGCTCTGTCCTGCCCTAATGGCGCCTTCAGTTCTCAAAAAGGAGACGGTCTTTTTTCCAAAATTACCTGTCACGGTGAAATATGTTTCCGCTACGTTAGATTATCAGAAAGGAGACATTTATAGAGCGTGGATGTAATTGCTTGCAATGTGCTGTTTATTTTTTTATTCATTCGATGAAAATCGGTAGCTTTGCATTCCCTTTCATGTGCACTCCGCTGGCTCCTGCAGCTGATTGCTGCAGCCCTCGGCTCAGCCGCACTGAAGGACATTCACCCCTTTACAAGCACTCAAAGAAAAATAATAACAATAAAAAAACTGCTGAAAGACTTTTTTTTTTTTGGTCTCCTGGTTTATAAAGCTTATTAAACACTTAGATCATGACCCAGCTGAAACCGAAAATGTCCCATTTATTAAGCTTTTTGGACCCGATTATCCACTGCTGTGCAAGCTGCTGGCTCCTCGCACGGGGGAAGCTGTCGGGCGGTTGGAGCTCATTGCTTTCAATTCCCATTTTACACCAGCTCAAGGTACCAGCAGTAAAAACCAAAACCCAACAGATGCCCTGGTCATGCCCTCACTCCCACAGATGGGAATCGGGGCGAGGGCTGCTGCAGCTGCTGCAGTCAGCAGGGCTGGCCCCAGGTCACTGCGCTGGGCACCTCGTGCACGTGGAAATGTCAAGACACCGCAGCGCAGAGAGGAGAAGAATTCCCCACTCAGCACATTTCTTCCTTTCTTCTTCTACAAGCAAAATTAACCGAGGACTACTGAAATGGAACACAAGTCTAGTTTCTTGGTACAGACCGTAAGAAATATCCCACTGGTACACCCAGCCCGGGCCGCCTCGTTGTGCGGCCAGATTACCCAGGTAGAAGAAAAAATCCTCTCCCCTCCAGCCCCCCCAAGCCGCATTTGCGTCGTCTCAAGATACACAATTCAGTAACAAATGTCCCCCTTGGCTAGAGAAAAGAGCAGCAATAAATTCTTTTCCTCCCTAAAGGAATCCAAGCCTTAATTATTCATTTTAATGCTCCCAGCACGACTTGTTCTTTCCAAACGTTTTTCAGGCAGCCCTGTCACCAGTCTCTGTAGTTTACCCTGGCTACCAGAGCCGGGGCTGTACCAAAGCCCAGGTCAATTCCGCGGGCAGGTTGGGTTGGCAGCTGTAAAATTGCTGCTTGGAAGTTGTGAGCGCTGAATGGCCTTGAGCAAGTCCCTTAGCTCTGGGTTTATGGTTTAAACAAACAAACAAAACCCTACTGCACATTTCCAGTGCTCATTTCCATCCCTTTTCATACGACAGCGGGTTGGGCAGGGGAACTCCCTGTCCCCAGAAGTCACCGAGGACAGACACTGCCGTGACTGATGAATCACAAACACGTAACGAGAAAGCAGCTCCAGATTGTGCTGCTGAACTATGGAAAGACCTTTAAGCCTCTTCAGACCTCAAGCAACCTCTCCTCTGACCGGGAAGAAACTTCATGGGGGCAGATCATCCCATGGGTGCCTGCTGTGGGCATCTCGCACCTTCCTCCAGAACTGGCCACTGTATGAAGCCGTCTAGACGGCCCCTGGGTCAAGCCCATCTGGCAGCTCCTACACCATTACTAAAGATGTCAGTGTTTGTTTCGTTTTGTTGTATTTTCATTACTGCACTTTCTTCACCTCACTTCCTGCTTCGTTTGGACCTCACTCTTTGCGGGCTGGTGCCATCCATCTCCGAGCAGACGTCAGGCTGGTCCCAGGGACCTTTCTCCTATGACAGCTTTGCTATTTGGAGCTGCACCGACAAGCTGAAGCGTTCCCTGCCTTCATGCAGGCAGGCAAGTGCCTCGGGGAAAGCTGGCAGGAGTTTGGGGCTGGGATGACGTGGGATGTGTCGTAAGGACCGTATGTGCGTGTGTGCTCCTGCGCTGCCGCTCCCGGTGCTTGGACACGCTCTTCACTCTAGCGTGCCGGAGAGCCAACGCTCCCCTGCTATCGGTTTGAAACGCTGTTCTGTAGCTGCAGGGTTTCAGAGAAATGTGGTTGTGTCTAGGTGAGAACTTCTGAAACAGCCTCCATCTGGAGTGAGACACCAGGGTAAAAATAATGCTTGCATCAGAGAGCGCGGGGAGGTCAGTCGCTGCCCTGCAGGGAATCTCACAAGCCAAGGATGAGAAAGTGTCAATCCCAGAGTCCTTCCCAGCAGCCTTTCCTCAGGACGTTTTTTTTTTTTAAACATTAAAAGACAGAATAAAACCAAAAAAGCAGCTCCAAATCCGTAGAGCATATTCCCAATCTCACATAGCCAAGAGGACAGAAACCAACTGTCCCTCGCACCCACCTCCTTCTCCCAGTGCCATGGGGTACCCAGAGGTCTGCAAGTTTCTGCGGGTACCTTCGCAGGTCCTGTGCTATGGGCATCTTCGGAGGCTGTGGAGCAAAGCTCATGGGGACTAACAATGTGGTGTCAACCTGGCTTAAACCAAAACCCCTGCAATAAAATCTCAACAGCGAGAGGTTGCTTTGTGTTCAGTCCTGAGCCTCTGGGGAACTTCCCTCTCTTGCTGGTCCTGCTACAGTCGAACAAAAGCAAAGAGGTGGTTACAAAAATAGCAAAACAGATGCTAACAAAGGTGCTGAAAGCCAAGGCTGGCAGTATTCCTGCACCTGTGTAAGCAGCAGTAAGATTGCTGCTGGTGCCAGACTGCACGGGCTGGGGAGAGCAGATGCGGGGTCAGGTAAGGGACAGGTAAGGGACAGCCCAGGGACAAATCAAGTGCCCAGAGCCATCGGCCATCCTGCAACCAGTGCAGAGAGCTGCCCTCTTGTGCTCTCCCCCAGGTGAAACAGCACACGGCAGCTTTGTTCATCTCAGACAAGAAAGTCTCTTTGTTCAGTCCGTGGTGCTCTGTGAGCAGCTGAAGGGAGATTTCCTAAGCTTCCCCTGGGACCAAAAATGATGTTATTCCCTAGATTTAGACCAGGGGCTTGTAGCTGGATGCAACTGAGGCAAGAGGATGGCGGACCACGAATGTAGCCCTACCAGGCAGAAGTGGTCCTGGGATGCTGCAGCAATGAAGGAACCCGCACAGATCCCTGAGGAGTGCCCAGCTGGAGAGCTCAGCTCAGCTGTGCTCACCAACAAGGTACAGGAAAAGCAGGAGAGAAGGCTTTTCATAGGGAAATAACAAAAGGCACAAGTTTACCATACAAGCAGAGACATAAAAAGGCCAAGAAGAGAGAGCTGGTTCTGTGAATACATCAACGGGGCAGGCACTCAGATGGAAACTAAATATTTAGGCTAATGGGCAGTAATGGCACAAGAAAGTAAATTGGATATGAATAGATGGTCGACTCCTGAGAAGGACAAATAACCTAACTATCTCTTAAGATGGAGTTTGATCATTTTATAAAAGGGATTATATGGATAAGTAGCTTGTGATGGAAAGCAACGGGGCTTCTCTTTCCCGTCTGGGCCTGTGTTCTCACACACCCCGCCAGCAAATATAAAGAAGGATTTCAGCCTCCCAGAGCAGCCCCGAAGCACAGACCTAGATTGCTGTAGTATCTTAGCTCGTGTTATTAAATTTCAGTAAGAATCCAAAGATTCTCTGCAGAGTAAATGATAGCTAAGTAGATCATCTCCATGGAGTAGGAGATATTTTATTGACCAGACAGCCATCTGTGTCCTTCATTAATAGTAATAAATAATTGATGTCACGCTAACCAAAGCAATAAGCTTTTACAGATATCAAGGACAAATGACCAGTTCCTGTGAGGATGCCTCACCTGTGTTCACTTCTCAGTAGCAAGAAATCCAGACCAGAGCTCAACACGGCTGTGGTAAGTGTTGCTCACAGAGCCCCAGACTACAGCCAATGGAGCAATGGGACGCGCTCTCCTAACCGTGCACCAAATCCCTCCCAGACTGTCTTCCCCTAATTTCCATGCCACTGCCTTCCCATGACTGGTGGGCCCCAAACCATCCGATTGCCCAGGCAGGTTTTGGAAACCAGTCCCCACTCTGCTGGTGACTGTCAGAGACACAGCTCTCCCCAGGGGGCATTTCCCTTCGCTCGCCATCACAGCCCCACGCTGTAGCCTCGGCCTCTTCTGCAGACAGGGCTGTGGGGTTTGGCAAACCTCCACTTTTTTTGGTCTTGTAAACACGTATCTTACACTAATGCTGCTATCATGGTGAGTCAGAGCTCTCCCTAAAACAGAGGAAAATAACAGCATGCTTGGAACTCGCCGGGGGGACTTGCTTCACCTACTTCATGAAGCTTTGCAGCCCCTGGCCCAAGGCTGCCCACCCGAAGGCACGTAGGTCAGCTCAGCAGTGATGGTTGTGGGAGAGATAACGGGGAGCCCAACCTGATGCCCGCTCTGGTGGAGGACATCCCTGAGCCAGCTGCCGGTTGGCAAGGCCAAGCTGGCAATTTGCTCTCGAGGTAGCTTATTTCTAGTCCCTGGGGGCTAAGAGGGGCAGGAACAGGGACCAAGGAACAAAACCAGAGGCAGGAGGGGGCTCAGGCCCCTCTCGCAGCATCCCGCAGTCTCAGCCTGCCTCGGTCCTTCCACCACGATCCGTGCCAGCGCCCAGCAGTCACGGACAGCACGCAGGATGAATCACTTACCAACTATCCCACCGAAGACAACGGAGTTACGGCATCAAGCTCAACCAGACTAAACAAGAGAGCGAGGCCAAGAGACTTGGTAAGGTTAGAGGAGCAAAAGGAAGCTCTGGGACCTTCAGAGGCGTTCCCGCACCTTCAGGCTGCATCCCTACATGGAGAGCAGCCTGAATGAAACCCAGGTGCTGCAAATCAAAGGGGAAGAGAAGAAGAGAGGAGACCTCTGCTGCAATTTCCTTTGGAGATTCCTAGAAAGAGCATGAAGGCGAAAGTGGAAAGGCACCAATGTCTCCTTCTTGACAGCTTCTTTACTAGACTGGATTAAACCAACCCTGCAACGTTACCAGTCACTTTCCTCTGATTGTGGTTTTCTCTCTCTGTCTTTCTCCCTTTTGCTTTTTTTCAACCTGTTTTCAATTTACTCTTGTGGCATCTCTGACTGTGACCTCATTCTGGTACTTAAGAAAAAAAAAAAGAAAAAGAGAGTGTCCTTTAGAAAAGAAATGAAAGAAATCATATTTTATTTAGCTTGGTTGGTTTTGAAGCTTTAGCAGAAGAAAGATTAACCTTTTCTGCCTAACTTAATGAAAACAAGGAGAAAGCCTGTATGGATAAATAAATATCTGTGTGGGTATGGAGCAGGCACGATCGTGTTACAGCCCCGGTGGAGCTGTAATGGGGAACAGGCGCGTTCCTGCACAGCGGCTCCCAATTCCCTATCCATTTTCAAGGAAAGAAAAACAGAGTAGAATGTCAGAGGCCCAAGTGGGCATGAACGAGGAAGCCCAGGGAAGGCAGATGGGGCCCAGTGAGGACTTCCGTCCCCGGCAGTGACCTCCGGAGCAATGCCAGCAAAGCAGATGGAAAAAGAGGCCCTACTCCACTTTGCTCTTGCCAGGTTTTGTTTCCTAAAATGAGGAAACAAATGGCATGCTGAGCCCTCCAAATTTGTCACGTTTTGGGGGTCCTCGTCGCACACGCTTCTTCCTCCGGGGCTCTGCCTCTCAAGAGGGAGGCTCAAAGGAGGGCTGTGAGCAGAAGGCCTGGACCAGCTTTTGGGCCTGTGGATGGGGAGCAGGGCTGCAGGGGCTGCTCCTTCACAACAAGGCCCTACCTGGCTTGGATGTGCTCCGGGTCTGGCTCTTGGTGGGGGAAGGCAGTGATAGGTGCTTTGTCTTGGAGATGCTGGGCTGATTTAAATTAGCGTAACGTAACTTTAGGCAATGGAGCTGCTCCGATTTGCAACAGCAGATGGTCGGTCTCTCTGCCTAAGAGATCATTAAAAGCAAACTGTCCCCACTGATCCTGTCAAAACCTCCTTCTCTGCATGGCTTGCCAGATTATAAAAGAAATGAAAAGGCCTAGTTATTACTTAAACATTTTCTGCCAACTTTGTGGGAGCACCCACGCATGCCGTCCTCCCGTGTTACATGGAGCGTGCCTAAACCCCCACACCCAAAAAGCCTGCAGCCTCTGAAGTCATGTCTTTGTTGTGACTTCTCTCAAAGACACATCAGGAATCTCTCTGGCTGGGCACAAGTTGTCTAGACTGAAATGGAAGCGCCTGTAATTAGTCTGTGCAACTTCAGGCACGGTTTGTGCGTCACTTGCTAACTCGTACGAAGGTGCAAATTGTAGCACTTCTCTGAATGACTTCATCTTACCTCGGTTATGGATTTGGGGGGAACATCTATGCTTCATACATCTATGCATTCCTAGATGCATTAAGAATGATGAAAGGCTCTCCTCTGAGCTTCCCAGTTCCTCTGCTGATGGAAGACTGCATTTGTCTGGATTTAAGGAGCAGCATTTTAGCTGAGCTAAGAACAAAAGTTGCGTTCCAGTGCCACAACAGGCCCTTGGATGGCTTCGCTGGTGCTCTCCTGGGCTACAACTCACTGCATGCAGAGCAACCACTTGGAACTGAAGGATGGGCTGCTGCATTCTAAAAACATGATGCACAAGGCTAATCATGAGTGTATTCTTCCTTTAGGGTCATCAATAGGTCTCACTGCTCCTGTACCTCCGCAGATACTGCTTACCACTGTTCTTTCACAGTCACTATCTAAGACCTTGGAAAAACTGCTTCAACTTATGTAAAAATGCATCGCCTCCTCCATCTCCCCCAAGGCAGCATGCTGTTGGAGAAGAATGAGAATTAATGCATTTCATTCTGTGCTGTGAGCCCTCCAGTATTTCTCAGGGTTCACTGGGTTGCTAAGGGTCAACCACAGCCAGACACAAGCTGACTCTGCTATGCTCAGAGCCATCCAGACATGAGCCAGTTCCAATCTCAAAGCCACGTACTCACATTAGCATGGTGGAGAGTCCAACTGGATGTACGTATTCCCTGGGAGTTAGTTCTGGACTCTGCAGCATGCTGAAACAGTTACTTGATTTTGAGGCAAAGTGGGAACCCATTTGTGCTGGGAGTTGTGCAGACGCAAAGCAAAGAGAAGGGCTTTGTCCTCAGATACTTCTTGTCTGGGAGAAGATTTTATCTATCACCACAGATCTAGTTCCCACCCTTATTCTTGTTTTCCTTTCATTTTTAGCTTCTTTTAAATGAGAGCTTTCTAAACAATGGACCAGCAGTCCAGAGTCCCCAAGGCCCGTGGTCAGCAGTCTGCAAAAGATTTAGGGACTGCATGGAGCCTTACGTTCAACAAGAAGCCCACCCGCCCTGCTGCAGCCCCAGAGCACTCTTCTACCACACAAACCAACATTTCAGATATGCCTCAGACGGACACAAAGCCTCACAACATCCCAACATGAACCAGCAGTGTGCCCTGGCAGCCAAGAGGGCAAACCACAATCTTGGGTTCATTCAACACAGCATAGCCAGCCGGTCAAAAGAGGTGATTCTCCCGTTATATTTAGTGTTGGTGAAGTCTCACCTTGAATATGGGCAGTTCTGGGCTCCAAAATATGAAAAGGATATTAAGGTACTTAAAAGCATCCAGAGGAGGGCAACAAGGCTGGTAAAAGGGCTGGAAGGCAGGTCCTATGAGGACACATGGCTTGTCTAGTCTGGAGAAAAGAAGAGGAGACCTCATTTCTGCCTGTGACTCCCTGAGGAGAGGAAGGGCAGAGGGAGGCCCTGGCCTCTGCTCCCTGGCTGCCAATGGCAGGATGCACGGGAACAGCACAAAGCTGCACCAGGGGAGGTCCGGACTAGATGTAAGGAAACATTTTGGTACTGTGAGGGCAGCCAAACACTGGAACAGGCTCGCTAGAGAGGTGGTTGATGCCCCATGCCTGTCAGTGCTCGAGAGGTGTTTGGATAGAGCCCTTAACAATATGCTTAAACTTTTGGTTAGCCCTAAGGTGGTCAAGCAGTTGGACTTGATGATATCCATAGGTCCCTTCCAATGCAACTATTCCATCTTTCTCCTTTAATGCACAAAACTACCGCTGTCTCGTGGTTCCTTGGAAAAAAAGTAAGGGTCTGTAAGCTACTGTCTGAACATGACAAATTTTGGATACAAAGACAGCACCAATGAGATGGACTCCACCAGCCCAGAACACTGGGTGGTTCCGTTTGCTGCTGTGATTAAAATACCTAACCATGAAAGGGAGCAGCTTTTGCCACGAGGCACGTCAGAGGACAATCCAGGGAGCCCTCCTAAGTAAAGGTCAACGATTCTGCCCAGTCCAAGTGGGCCCTAACAATATTCCTATACCACGTCTGACACACAAACTTGCCTACCACACAGTCTTCCTAACTTGCCTCGTACATTACGGTCTATGAAGAAAGCAGGGGACACCTGCCAAGCAGCAGGGTCTGGTCCTTTATTTCCAGCTCTACTGAGCAGTCCATTAACTTTATTTTCAATTCTTTATGACCAAAACCTCCAGAACCTTAATACCCTACAGAAACACATTGGCTGACTTGTGTCAGTTGAAGATCAAGCCTTTAGAGAGGTCTTAAGCATATATGCACATGCACACACACTCAGCTAGATTCAAATACCGGTCTAGCAGGAGCGGCAAAGAATATTTCCTGGAAAGAAACTCAGCGTGCAATAAACCTCTACAAAGATGATTATCTTGGGTGATTTGTCAAATCATATTATTGCAAACCTATGCTGAAAAGCCATCAGCTGGTCTGTGCTTCAATTCTCCTTGCACTTTTTGGACTTGTGAGATCAGCAGATTTCTTCTTTATTGCCACTATTTCCCATCCTTCCTCCTTCCCATCCTTCCTTTTTACACTTCAGTGCTGGGGTATGGACCAAGCCACACACCAAAGTTCACTACCTGTAGCGGCAATCAATTTAAATAAACTATTATTTCTTTGGTCCTATTTATTCTAAATAGAGGCAATATGCACAGATGCTGATGTTCACAGAGAATTAGTGCTAAGGCTCCGGACCAGTACATTCAAAAGGGTTCAGCACGCACAACTGCAGCCAGATCTGCAGCCTGTGAGCCAACGAACACTTACAGAAATTGGTCCTGATGGACAGACCTGCATGGAAGCAGACCTCTTACTTGGCCCTAATACTCACTTTTGAATATTTGAGAATGTGGGGGCAGATCCTCAGTTCATAAAATCTCCTGTAGATCCCTTGAAGTCAATGGAACAATAACAGTTTACACTAGCTGAGTTTCTGCATCCTGGCTGTGAGCTATTTGGAACAACCATGCTATAATGATTATTACAGATATTTCAGATCACTTGTCTAAGATGGATAGGAGAATACCACTGCACATGAGAATAGAGTTGGTTTGCTATGATTTCCAAGGAATTATGGACCCATATCTTGCAAACATTTACACATGTTTAGCTTTATTCATGCAAGTTGTCCCATTACACTCGTGTGCCAGATAAACTAATGGACATGTTTGCAGTACCAAGGTTAAACCCTGTGAAAACACAGTGAGTTCTAAATATTTTTGTAGATATGCTCAGTTACCTCACATTCAGGCTAGAAGGCATGCCATTTCCCTGTGCTTCTTTTCAGAACTTTCCATTTATCCAAGCAAGTATCACAGGAGAAGCCAAACATTATCATGATGAAACTCAGGAAAGAAGCAATTATCTGGCCAAGCTCTAGAAAACACCCACTTGGTCAGGACTAACGTATGCAAGAGCTGACATCAGTTCTTGAACAAAGCATACCTGGGTGACTCGTGTGTACTCACAACTGCCTTAGCACAGAGAATAAACCTCTCACTTACTGATTTCATCATAATAAATATCACATTTTGCTTCACAGTTTTGATTCAAGAGAAGACAAGTCAATGAAGAGGAGAACGAGCTGGGAACCTCTTGACCATGAGGTGTCTACTTCAGCAGCACTACCACTGTATCAGCAATTACTCCATCTTTTCCATTACAACCACAAGGTGAGACAGGATCTACTGCATCACTGCACGCTCCCACTGCTCACAAGGACAACATATAAACTCTTATTTTTTAAATTGAGTTGATTTTGTTTTCTTGAGGACAAAACATATGTCAACAAGGCTCTTGACACTCAGAGACCTCAATGCCCTTCACAAAGGCCATGAATACCTCTGACAATGTGGCAGCATTTACATTCCTTGGCCAAGCTATGAGCTCTGTTACCACATGCACCTGCACTGCAGAAAGCTGCAGGGAGAAGCAGCAGGCAAAGGAGCCAGAACGCAAAGAAAGGAAATTACTTTTTCATGACAGCAGGCAAAAGGCAGGTTTGGGGCAAGAGCCCAGGCCCCCAGTCCAGATCTCTAACCTCTAATATCTGGCTTTCATCTCTGAAAGACTATTAACCTCTTTGTATTAGTAAGCAGAACCCAGGCTCTGAGGATATCTGCCACAAGCACACAGCAGGACACTGGCACAGAAGGCAGGACTTCTGCTCTGAATTTTAAGTCCCAATTCCTAGAAACCGAGACAAATCAATCTTGGCATCCACAGGAGCGGGGAGCTGCTCTTAGCCAGGACAGCTCTGACGGGCGATGTCCATGGGGACCCACCTCACCGATGGCCTGCAGTGGTGGGAGAAGCTGTTTGAGTGCCCCGTGCCCTTGGCAAAGGCAGGAACCTGGGCACGCTCCCCACCCCCAGGTCTCCGATTGCTCTAGGACGGTTAGCTGGAGACACGTCATCGCCAGCAACTGCGCAACGTCTTTCAACTCAGACGACAAAAGACAGATTCCCTGAATAAGCAGAGCAGGATTAAGCCAAGTGGTAAATGGATTCCAGGGCTGTTGCAGGATCTGTGCTGATGAGGGAAGCTGGTGCCAGGTAGCCAACCCAGAGCTCGTACGGGAAGGTTATCACTTCCCTCTTTTCTTCAAAACCCTAAATAGAACCCAAACATCGTTTGGGCCATGTTAGGAAGATAAGGTGAGTCTCTCCCATCCCTTGCACAGCCTGAAATAGAAGCCCCACTACTCCCTATCCTGACCATCAGGCGTAGGATGCTGACATTTAGCAGTAGGGAAAATTACCCAAACAACGAACCCTCTCTGTCTCTCTTCCCCCCTCCCTTCCCCTGATCTCCTGGAAAATGTTCATAAAGTGAAGTAGAAAAAAAAAAAAAAAAAAAAAAGAACCACAAAAAAACAAAACCCAAAACACACCACAACACCCAAAGCCCAATGACCAAAGCCCAACCCTCCTAAGGCTGTGGAAATAACAAGTAGAGGAGAGCAGTGAGTCAGGCTCTGCTCCCTGCGCAGGGGCCACCAGTCCTGAAGGCGGAGATGATTCACCGAGGCAAGATCTAGAAGGTAGAAGAGACCAAACAAAGGGTGGGGAAAGAAAGCTGTGTCCAAGGAGGGGAGGAAATAAGAAATGAAACGGTTCCGGGTTGCATGCACCTTGCTCTTCATCAAACAGCACTCAGCTGGAACTGACTCAGGATGATTCACTTGATAATGGCAAAATTATTACTCTGGTGCTTTGTCCAGCTTTTCCTTAAGAGGAGGGTGACAAAACATCTGCAAGGCTTCAATCCATCCCCATTCCCTGCTCCTCCCTCTCATCTTCCCCTGCCTGAGATGCTCAGCGGAGCCTCACCTCCCTTCTGCCTCTGCTTCCGCTGGCCTTTCCTGCACCCATTCCCTCGAACTGCAGCAGCATTTTGGGATTCTGTTTTCCCCATAAAAGATGCCTTCAAGGAGATGAGAAAAGCAGGGCCTGCTTAGGAGCACGGCATGCCATGGGGAGGCCCTCCTGGATGCCACTGGCACAGAAAGCACATTGTCTGTCACAAGAGATGGAGAGGAGGATGAGGCTCAGACGCCTAAGCACAACTCTGCCTGCCAGAACTTTCTCCTGCTCTTCCTCCGTCCATCCTTCCTCCTCAGCTGTACCCCCTCCTTTTATCTGGTAATCATAAAAATTCAATGACAAAAAAACTTGCTCTGAAAAAAAAAAAATAAAGAAAGAAAGAAAAAAAAAAATCCTCCCTCTCAAGTTCACAATGAGAGCTGTAAAACTTTTTCAGCTTGGAAAATTCTCCCGGTCAGTTTTTCCTACTGTTTAATCCCCGCTTTGAGTTACACAGAATGAGTAAACACATTTTATAAGGTTCTAATTCATACCTAACCCATACAGTTTATAGCTTAACATAGTAAAATATACACACACACACACTTTTTATACATGTATATATATACACGCTCACACACATGTATAAAACAGCCTTGGTCCCACTCCCGTGAGCCTCCCAGCAGCAGGTCTGATTGCTCCGACATGTGCTTTGCTATGAAAGGAGCCTGGCATGCTTAGGTGTGAGTTAGCTGGCCTGGGGAGCAGTTTCCGCTCCAGATTCCTGCAACCTCCTTTGTAATAAATAATTAGTCAGTCTCGTTAACAGAGCGGCGGGATCCACTGCTCCGTCCTTGGAGGGCTAAGGCACGCCACCACGTGGCATCCCAGGAAGGATTTTTGTCCACTTTCTGCTCAGCGAGCACCTGGAGCGAAGCCCCATGGCTGGCCTGCAGCTGGAGGCGGTGCAGAGCATCCTCCACCTTTGCATGGGACCACCGAGGCTGGCCACGACGTGCTGTGGATGTGTTAACACCATGGGGCTTCCTGAACCTCAGCCTCCCACTGCAGGACCAGCCACCATCTCGTGCCTTCATCTCCCCAGAGGCAGAGCTGAACAATTTCCCTGGCTGCACTCCGGGTCTCTCAGCTTCTTCAGCCTTTTAACCCAGTGTGGGCAGGCGAGATGGGGGCCCTTTGACCTGTACTTTTTAGCTAATTCCACCCAGGAAAAACACACCACCTGGCACAACGAGCTTGTGGGATGACAGCGAACCCCAGCAGCCCGCAGGGAGGTCTCGCTTACCATATCTGATGGGAGCCGGTGCAGCTCCGGTGCTCCCAAGCATCCCCCAGGGTGAGTAGCTGTGCACGTCAGACCAGGAAACTCAGCATCAGCATTCCCAACCTCTGCACATGGGGAGCTTTTAAACATTCAGAGCTGCCTGCCAATGGCTCTGTAACTTGGCTGTAAGCTGAAGGCAGGGGATCCTTATTACTGTTGACTGAAGAACTGCCTCTACCATTGCTGTGAAGAAGGTGGCTCCTCTTGAGCTTTTGTGTTTTGGGTTTTTCTGCACGTTTCTCCCAGCAGCTTGCTATTAAACTAAACTGAGCATCTTGTACAGCCCAATGCTTCTGTCACAGAGAATAACCACAAGTGCTTGAAATGCCATTTCTGCTGTACTTCTGCAAGGCCACACCAAGAGACCATTTCCTCAAAGGAGAGAGAAATCCAGACAGACCCAGAGAGAAAGGTGTCAGTGGCACAGCCAAGGTCCCTGATAAACAGCAGCTCTGCTGATAAGGCAATTTGAATGAAGCAATTTGTGCCAGCTGGCAATCTGGCTCAAAATCATGCTTGGTGCCCTTCAGCTTTACTCAGCATGAACACAAGAAGGCACCAATAACACCCAGAAAACATCCCTGACACTGGATTTTGTGGTTCTCCAGAAAAACCTTTTCAGAGCATCTGTTTGATTCACAGGATCTGCTGTCCCGAGCCCCATGGGTTCCCTTGATGGGCTCTTCCCTCCCAGAGGGCATCCAATTAACCAGCAGAGAAATCAGTGACAATTAACTTGCTGTCATTTCCCGACTCACCATCATACCTGCCACCACCTCGTTACTCCTTGTCCCTGCTTGTTTACCCCAGCCCCTCTTCTATTCAGAAACCAAAGAAAAACCAGGAACAAATGCAACCATGACCAAAAGGCTGGGACCAGCTGGGAAGCTGTGCTCCAACAACACAACTGCCTGTCTTGGCCTCCTCGACTTTCTCTTCTCACCTTCCAGCACAGCCTCTGCTGTCACTACACCAAAACCCAGCAAGCCAAGCAGAGCTGACCCTTGAAGTCACACCTTTAAGTCAGGATGCCCTGCACCCTCTATGTCCTCGAGCAGCCTCGCACAAAGCTCACGTCCCAGTTTGCCTCCAGTGACCATGCTCTGGGGCTCTGCTAGCGGGGATGGCTGTGGCTGGCTGCACCCAGGTGAGCTAACGCTGCTGCCATCCCTGCTGTTGTTTCTCCTTAGTCTTTCTGGCTGTCAGAACCAAGGCTTCATTTTTTTTCAAGTGCAGAGATTGGCTGAAAGACTCGGACTATTCTGGGAGCTTTTTTGGCTAGATAGTCCTTCCAAGGGTGCAGAAAAACACTCCAGGTCCTCAAGGTGAAATCCTCACCATAATTCAAGCCCATCCTGGCTGGCTCTGTGACAGCTTGTCACTTGAAGGCGAAGACAAAAGCCATTGTTCAAGCTAGTGGCTTGAAGTTGCTTCCAGCCACACAAAATGGGAGATGTGGGCTTCAGGCCCCATAATGCCATTTTCATTTTCCTCCTCTGAGAAAATAAAACAAATGTTTATTTCCTGAAAGCTCTGGTCTGAGAAAGGGCAAAACTTTCCTCCAGGAGCCAGGTGGCTGGAAAGGGATGGCAGAGGCAAATATTTGCTGAATTTGTCAATGAGCTCTTATTCCATTTTTCTTATTAATATTTATTTAGACATAATGTGAGGGGAAACCTGCTCAGACCACAGCAATGTGGGAGATTGCACTGTTATTCTCCTCATGCCAGCTTCTGGCAGGGAGGGGGGGAAGAAGGAAAAACAGAGAAAAAGAGAGAGTGTCAGGGAGTTCACAAGCAATTTAGAGAAAGTCATGGGCTTTTGTGTTGACTTAGCAGAAGACAGGATGCCCTGAGAAAGTCAATGCACCTCCAGACCACGTGGTAGGGCAAAGAGGTTGAAGAGCTCAGCCTTCCATGCTGATACTCAAGGCACAGGTGTAGCTTCGAGAGAGAAAATGATCTCATTATAGATCTTTTTTTTTTCTTTCTCAGGAAGGAATCATTAATGACACAGAGACAAGCAGAATAAACTGCAAAGCCAGGTTTAGTAAATTGTGTGAGACAAACCTTATGTATTTCTTCAGTGAGACAGTTCATTCCCCAGACACAAGAAGTGTGGCATGATCTAATTTATCTGGGTATCAAGAGGCACTAGCCATGACATGACATGGGTAGTTATTAGGTAAGCTTGGAAAGATGGGAATTAACAGAAGAATTATGCAGCAGGTAAGGAACTGAGTAGTGGGCAAATGAAAACAGGCTCTGCTGGAACGAGAGTGATGGGAACTGAGTTATAATGAGCAGAAGTTCCTCAATGATCAGGCTTGTAATCAATCTTATTTCTCACTGGAAATACAACAGTGGTTTTAGCACCGATGAAGTGGAACGCATTATTGGTGCACAAGAGATCAGAGTATCAGCCAAGAGAAATTGAAAGATCTTGAAGACTACAGTAATACAAGTGGAATGAATGTTAATATTTAAAAATGCAAATTAGCTTGAAGATGGATGTTAGGACCGTTCTTTTGTTACCAGGAAGCTCTTCACATAGAAGCAAAGGAGGAGAAACGCTTGGATGCAGTGGCTGATCACAACACAACCACGTGCTATCGCTGGCTGAGAGCTGGGAAAAAGGAAAGTTTTGGATCCATTTAGCAAGCATCTTCCAGATGAAATAAAGAATAAAATCGTTTGGTAGCAAAAGGCTGACTGTGGTGGCCCAGGACCTGCACTGCAGAGAGGCTCACAGAGCCCCCAGCCCCAGCTCCTCTACAAAGCAGGGCCAACTTCAAAGCCAGCACAGGTTGCTCAGGGCTTTATCCAGGTGAGGTCTGAAAACCTCCAGTTTCTCCTCCAAGACTGCCACAGAGCTGGTGTACAAGTGATCCACGTCTGCTAGCAGAAACCCCATCTGACAGAGGAGTCCAAGAGGAAAGCCTTGGATGCATTTCCACGGGGCTCCAAAGCCCCAGCCCTGCTGGTTCCCCAGACTGGTCGGAAGGTGCGTGGCTGTAATCGTGTCCCCTGTTGCCCTCCACTGGATAGAAGGAGAATGCCACACTGCTGTGTCACGTCTGGGGACAGCACATCCTAAAAGCGTCTCCTCTTTCAGCTCGGGTAATAGTCTGTGCTCTGGGAATAGAGCAGCTGAATTCGAGCTCTGTTTTTGCTCTGACTGTGTCTCGTGTAGCAACAGCTGGGGGACATAGGTTTGCTCAAACCACAGCCAGACGATTGGAAATAAAAACGATATTCATATATTAATTAACATCTGCTTACTTGTCTAATTACATGATACAATGCGCATGAGTTTTTTGTTCCCTTCATATTTTATGCATTGAATGAAAACTAAACAAATGTTGCAAAAGCAACACTGCAAAAGCAAAAAAACAAACACAGCCCAAGTTTGCACTTATAACACTTACTGACACATCAGCCTAATTAGCATGTAAAGAAGGACATGACTAAACCATGACGATGAAGATGGTGGTGACACCCAGCTGGAATTAGCGTGCTGCCTGATCGAACCTGGCCATTTTTCATTAAACTAGGCTTCCCTTTAAACATATTCTTAAAATAATACACGTAATAATAAATAAAAACAAAGTCATAATTTGTTAAACTGAGCAGTTCAGGCCCCAATTTAGCAAGTTATTACTTACTTATTTCCAAAAGCCACTTTTAATGTAAACTGGGCCTAACAACATAGCAGGACTGTAACGCACCATCCCAAAGGACCCAAGCTGATGTCACCCTGCGTGTGGAACACATTTGACAGCGTCTGATGTTTTCTGCCACACTTTGGGGAAGAAAATACAGATGAAGAGAGGTGGGAAAGAAAGATTAATTAGGAGAAGTCAGCACTCAGGTTGTCTGTCGGTAGCACATTATCCTGCATGAGCATGTGTGGCCGTCCCCACGCGGGTGGCTGACAGCACGCCTTGTGGCCACCAGGGAGGTGACACAGGACACTGTGCAGGAGTGACAGCCCCAGGCTCACAAACTCCTCCCAGCAATACCAGTGGAATGAGAGGAGGCTCAGGGCTCAGAGAGCTGGAGTTTTACACGGTTTCTAGAAGCAGGGCTCCACAGCACTTGTCCCCACAGTGCCTGCCCTGTTCTGCTGCCTCCTCGGCCTCCAGCCGTTACCAAAAACAAGGCTCTGTTTTATGCTGATGGCATGAGGGGAACAAAAAGCAATTGCTCTCCACTGAGTGAACTGGTGCTGATGCTAGAAGCCTCCCTCCAGCACAGCATGTGTATGGGTACAACCAGGACCTACATCTCAGATGTGAGCTCTAAAGGGTTAATGCCATTAGCTAGCATCTGGCGTCAACCTGAGTTTTCTAAGAGGGATCAGAGAGGATTTCTCTCCTCATTCAAGCCACCCATCCATCATGCTGACCACCCCGGCCACACACAGCCTGGTGATGGCGAGGTGCGGCCTCGCTCACCTCCCTGCGGCACCTCGAGGTGCTGGGGCAGGTCCCACCACAAACAGTGCCTTCATGGTTAGCTCACGGGCTCCCATCACACAGCACAGACATTTCTATCCCTCTGAAGGAGGGCAGATCCTCTCCTGTGCCCGTGGTCAGCCCCTGAGCACCCTGAGCTCAGCTGTGTGGGCCCTGAAGCCCACACCGGCCCGGCCCGGCGCTCTCCATTGACGGCCCGTACGTTCTGCTCCCGCAACGCCGCTAAACTGGAAGCGTTTGGGCTGAAATTTTCCACACTGGGTATCTGCCTCAGGCTGAATTTTTTTTGGAAAGTTTCGGATAAAACAAGTCCAGGCAATTCCAAGAAGGCAGCTCGGGAAAAATATAGTCTTCCTTATATTAAGAAAAAAAAAAAAAAAAAAAGGACAAAAACCCAAACCAACTTACAACTTCAGTCACAAAGCCCCAGTGGCCCTGTTGTTCAGCGCAAGGACTGGGCATCTGGCAGACCGGCCAGTGCATTAAGGACATGGCTTTGTCACCCAGCAGAAATCATATTCAAACTGGCGATGTGACAAGGCCCTGTCACTGCCCAGCCTGCTGTCACAGAGAGGCAGTTCGGCTTCTCCTGGTTTCCCTGAGATGCCCCAGCCCCTCACAGCTCCAGCACCGGATCGTGCCATGGTCACATCCCTCCCAAAGGGCAGGGGAGCATGTCCCAGCCAAAAGGCTCCTCTGCTTCTTGCTCAGGGATGAAAAAACATTGCTGCCTGCTCCCCAGATGCTCGGGAGAGGCAACCAATGCATTAATCATGACTGCAGTCGAGGCACAGCGAGGGCAGAGGGCCATGCAGGGGCTACAGATGATGCTGGCACTCGAAGGGGGCACTGCAAGACCACCACAGCCACCTTGCTGCGTGGAGAAGTGCCTGAACGAAAGGACTTCACTCACCTCCTGCTGAAATGTGCTGGGGGGCTCCAGAGATTTCTGTGGGGCAGCTTATAATGGAAAAACAGATAGAAGGAAACAATACAACCCAGCAACAAAGCTATATAGAAGCTTCTTGGCTCATTATGACCTATTCTGGATAAAAAGGCCTGCTGCCCTGCTCGTTTCAGTGCTCTGGGGTTTCTCTTCTATTAATTTATTGAATCACAAATGGCAACAGGCACCACACGCTGCTGCTGGCTGGGCAGGTAACCCATGTTGGCATGGTGTTTGAGCAGAAAGCTGGGCACACATCGGCTGCCAGGCAAATCCCTTCAGCTGGCTTTACGTCCGCCTCTCCAAGGCAGGCATCTGGCTGGGTTCTTCCTTCAGCCAGCAGGAAGGTTGAGGTATCTCCTGATGGTGATTCCTCACACCCAGACAGGGTTGATGAAGACGAGTGAGAAGGATTTCCACAGAGGAAACCTGTGCAGCTCTACTGCCTACTGCGTGGCTTTGGACATGCAAGGGACATGGTTTAGTGACAGGACTTGGTGGTCTTGAAGGTATTTTCCAACCTAAATGAATGCATGACTCTGCAGGTCAGCAGATGAAGTTAATGAGATAACACGTCCAGGCCTACAGATACAGCCAATTTATTGTTGAAACAACCAGACTCATATCTAGACTATTCTACAGTATACATGGTAAAGTGCAACTGAAATATGGATGGAAACTGAACTTCAGGAAGGGGGAGTGCGAGACACCATCCCAGACCCACGTTTCCAGCCAAGTCGTTTCAATTAGACTGGGCACAATTGCAGCCAGCACAACCCATCAGCGCCACATGGACATTGGTACGTGGTGGTAACTGGGTGCTGGCACCCACGGGCTAGGAGCTCATTGCCCTGGCTGTGGGCACCAACTAGGCTGGAAAGCCCAGGAAACTATTGGTCCTTGAGCAACCCTTCAGGGCTGTGTGCATCATCTATACCTTCTCCAAATGGGAATAACAACAATACCCCGTCCCAGAGACGGTGAGAAAATAATTCATCAAACACTAGAAAATAATGATGGAATAACATCTCAGGTGGAGCAAAAACTCACATGTTGATCTGCTAGAACATTCCATTTCCCTCTGTCTAAATCTTAAAAACCTAGCACTGAGAGAAGCTTAAATCTCCCTCCCTAAATTGGATTGGGACCCTCGGTAGGTAAGAGCTTGTCTTGTATCTGTACCTGCTCTGTGGTTCAACAGATGACTCCAGCCTTCAGGGCTACCACTGTGATCCTTCACTAGCATCAGGAAACGTGTTGGGAGGAAGAACAGAAAAAAAAAGCCGGCACTGCCTCAGCTTTGCTGTCTGACCAACGCCCCGAGGAGACAACTGTCATGTGAAACTCCTGCAAGGATGGCGCAACCGGTTGCATGTCAGGGGGCTTGGGAAGGGGTGGTGGGAGCTGGCAGGGTGGGCAGCTGCTCAAAGGAAACCACAAAGGACTGACCAAGCACTTGAAGGATTCCACGCATACCTCCCAGATACGCCTGCCGGTGCGGTTACAAAATCCCTGCCCGACACTTGGGGTGGCGGCATGCTGTTGAAAAAAATAGGGGGAGGAAAGGAAGAAAAAAGGGAAAAACAAAACCCCAAACAACGGTTCATGGGACACACAGAGGGCTGCAAGTCCTACGCTTTAACGAGACGCCACAGGCAGCGCTGCCTTGGAATTTGGGCTATGCTTGCGGTCCGTGGGGCGACTTGCTGAAGCCTTTGGTCACATTAAGCAACATTACATGATAATGCTGCAGCACTTTCAGGCTGAGGGAGAAGGAAAACAAAACAGATGACTCTGGATGGAAAGGCATTGCTGTAAACCTGGGAGGGAGAAGAACATTCCTTTGGATACTTTTTTTGGCTGGTTGTGTCCTCCCCTCCCCGCCTCCCACCTCTCTCCTCCTCCCCCTCCCCTTGGAGAATTTGTGACAGCAAGGGTTTTGTTGTTGTTCTATTATTATTTTTTTTACTAACATTTCCATATTAAATAGAAAGGAAGAGTGTGAAAGGCCATGCAGAGTGGTGGCAGCTAGACAGTGGAATCTGTAACTGAAGGGTGGAGCGCGAGCACTGGAGAGGTGCCGGTTATTTATAGGGTATGAGTGAACACAAAAAATGTCTGGCCCCTTTAAGGCCCCTTAATCCAAACAACCAATGGAAAGAAAAAAATGGGAAAAAAAGAGCGGAAAGAAAGAAAATAAAACAAAACAAGGAGAAAAGGCATCTCTGCACCAGACTGCGAAGCATGAAGGAGGATGGGGCGATGGCGTGGCACAACACCACCCCTGGCCAGACCTGAGCTCGGTGTCCTCCGGGAGCCACAGCCTCAGCGAGGAGACCACGGGCAGCCCCAGGCACAGCTGCCTCTCGGGTGGGACAAGGAGGCTGTTTTGAGCACGAGAAGAGAAGTTCAAGGAAATTAAGAAGGAGAAGCTGAGCACGTCTGGAGCATGGGCCAGAAATTCACTCTCTTTGGTCTCCATTAGAGCAACCGGGGATCTTTGCATGCCAAGCCGAGGAGAAGAGCCTGGGAGATGCGGCTGTTTACTGCCTTCACTCTTGCCTTGGGATGCATAAGCTGGAAGATCATTGCTGAGGCACAAATCCTCCTTCCCCTTTGCTTAAGGCTGCTGAAGTCTTGGCAAGAGCCCCATGCCTGGTTGCAGGCATCGCACTGCGAGAAAAATGGGGCTGCAAGGAAAGCACGGTCTGACCAGAGCAGGACAAATGGCCATGGTCCAGTGCAACCTGCAAAGAGATACTGAAAGGACGGTGGTTGTTTAGGCTAGAGAGGAGAAGAGCAAAGATATTAAAATAGTCTTCAAATATTTAATATGTTGTACCAAAGAAGAAAAGGATGAACTGTTCTCCAAGTCTGCTGGACAAGAAGAAGGAGGATTACTCTGCAGCAAAAGGAAGGACAAAGCTTTTGTGGCCCGGTATTTCAGCGCAGGTGTGGATGCTCTGGGAAGGCCCTTGTCAGGGCTGGTGTAAGCAGGGTTACTCTGCTCTGTCCCTGGAAGATCATCCCTTCCAGCCCTTTCTAGGACTTTCCTAGGAGTCCTGATTGATTTTAGCCCAGCTGAGCAGTGTTTTCCCTCTACAAGATCTCCTTCCTGAAGAGGAAAGAGAGGAACCTCAGTCCAAAGAGGTGCCACACAAAGTCACAGCAGTTCTGTGCTCTAAGCAAAGCTCCTTTTTGCTTTCTTTCCAGAAGAAACGCATGCAGTTATGCCTATCTCTTCTAAGCAGACATAAGGGGATTGTGAAGAGGTCCTGGAAGACACTCAGCACTTAGGTGATTTAGTGCACAACAAAGTGGATAAGTCATCAACTTCAATGAATACACACCTGGAACCAGAGAAACCGAAGACAGACAATTCTTTGGACAGAGAGGGGTCGGTAAAGAGATTCAAGAACTCGAGTGGATGACAGTGACACTAAATCCTCAGGTCTTTTCACAACCCCTGCTCTTATTCCCTAGGATCCTGTTGAACCCATGAGCCTTCACTAATAGGTTTCATTCTTCTCTGCCAGTATCAAATAACAAATGTCAGATCTCATATGGGAACCACTAACAACATCAAAATAAGATTTATATGGAAAGACGAAGTTCAAAAGAACGGTTACAAAATGCAGAAAGGTTTTGTTTGTACCCAGTCACACACAAATAAAATCAAAATCAAAACACCGCTATTCAGGACTGGGCTCACTGTCACCCATGACCTTCTCCCACCATCATTGCAATTTTGAATGCTGGACGCTGGCTACAAATTAATTTGCTGAAACTGAGGAAAATGCTTCCCTGATGTGTAAACAAGAAAAGGCTAAACATGCATTAGCTAATCCCAGACTTCAGCTGATCGCTTTTGGTTCAAACTCTATGCTAATACTCCCTCTAGCTTTCCTTTCTCCAAAGAGAAGGGCTCCAAAGCTCTAGATCTGCTCCTCACCTTCCAACCCTGTGAGAAGGACAACAGCGTAATAATGGCAAAATCCTCGAGCGCCAGCTGGTGGTGCTGGCTTAGTTGAGTGCCAGCTGGTGATGCTGGTTTAGTTTTTCCGGTGACCACAGAGAAGCCGAAGGCATCTCAGATGTGGAAAAACGGATGCATGGAGAGGTAACAAGACTTGGCCGCAGAAGGGAGAGGCAGATCCTCAAGAGGCATAAATCATTCCAGCTCTTCTGATGTCAGCACCCCAGGGAGGTCGGGCCAGCGTCGAGCGGAGCAGCAAGGAAGAGGAGGGCTGAGCCTCTTCCTGCTTGTCACAATGCGAGTCCAGGAAAGTCGGACCCCGGCTCTCCTCCTGCTCTGGACTTCTGCCACCATCTCATCCTGCTCGGAGAATCTGTCAGCACACCTCAACCCTCGAAAACTGGGGCTCGAGCCAAGGCCCTCAAAAGGGAGCAAAGGAAGGATGGGAGACGGAGTCCAAAAGTGTCTTTCCGCTCTAAAGGTGAGCCCTTTGGAACGAGCTGGAGTCACATTGGCTCTGCCTGGGGACGGCCTGCCAGTGGCTGTTTGATATGTGGAGTGAACGAAAACGTTACCCCCACGCGATGATGTTCCAGCACCTTTCAGCACCAACTTGCCTTTTCCTTTATCTTTTTTTGTTTTAAACACAGACTCTCGGGAAAGCAACTTAACAGACCAAGCTGCAAAGCAGAGACAGAATAGAATTGTCTTTTTTTTGGCTTCCAATACAAGAATGCAAAGCATTGTCTCTCTGGGAGGAGAATTAAGTATGGGCAAGTGTTTTGGCAAGAGAGCCACAGAGGAGAATGGAAGGCGAGGATGAGGCGGGGGAAGAGGAGGGGAGGGAGGGCTGGGGGTCAGATGGATGGTTTGGTCTTTTATAAATCTTGGATGGGGAAGAGGCACACAGATGGCTTTGTGTTTTAAAATTATTCTAATAAATCAACTCCATAATCATAATCAAAATGCCCTTGTCTCTCTCTTCCCCCTCTTCCATGTATCACAGCTGAGCAACAAGGCTGGAGCGTGTGTCTGCAGAGGGAATGGCGAATGCTCAGGACAAAAACAGACCGCGGCGAAAGAGCGAGGGGAAGCGTGCGAGGCGAGCGTGCAAACGTGCATGCATGCGTGACCACAGCGGGGTGTGGGAGCCACCACAAGCACCTCGTGACAGCAGTGTGGGAGCGAACAAACGGCACGAGCAGGGAGGGAAGGGACACGGGGGGCTCTGCAGCACGCGACGGGCAAACCGTTTTTGGGGCGAGGGCAGGCACGTCCTGCAGGAGGGGACCATGTCAAGGCAGGAACGTGCAAACGCGTGCAGGAAGAAGGTCCGAGCGTGAGAGCGAGCCTGCAACTATCTGCAAAGAGAGGAGCTATCCCGATGGCGGGGGAAGGAATGGGAAAAGGCAAGGTCTCGTCTCTCCCAGGCGGGAGCGGACGTGCCGGGGAGGAATGCTGCGTCCCCGTTCCAGTGCTCGCTCTTGGCTGCGAGGAAGGTGCAGCCTCTCCTCCTCCAGCAGGAGCCACCGGGCCTGGTCCGCGGGGGGAGCAGAGGCTCCCGCTGTCCGGGTTTTCCATTCGGAGCTCCACGTGGCACAAAATCCCATCGGTTTCCCTGCCAGAGGGAGCCAGGTGGAGAGAACAATAAAAAGCAGAAGGCGCGGGGTGGGGCGGGATGGTCCAGAGCGGATGCAGAGGATGGAATTAATCAGCTGTCCGGGAGGAATATTAGAGCTCTTCGGCTTGTCGTCAACGCCTTCTCCTCCTTCCCAAAGACAGACACAATGAGAGACCAAGGAACATTTCCTATTGTTACAGGGGATTTGTCCACAAGGTCCAGCCCCATGTGGAAGTCATTACCGGCTGGGAGTGGTAGGTATCTTGCACAGAACATGCAGCTAGATGGGATGGGGGAGGGCAATGGGGAAAAAGTTGAGAGACCAGAGATGATGTGTCCCTGTCTACTTGATTTAGGCATCTCGAGGGAGACTGTCACCATAGCAGCCCAGCTCCCAGTCCAGGGATCGCTGTGGGCTGAGGTACGAAGTGTTTTGCTTAATAGCACCCCTTTGACTGAGCCAAAGTCCTGAGCACTCCTACGAGAAGCCATCAAGGGTAGCTCCGCGCCAACAGGAACGGATCATGAATTTCACTGCTGCTACCGAACGGGGAAGGGAGGGACAGTTACGTCAAGGTTTTCTTTTCCCTGCCTCCAACCCTCCCTAGATAGAAAACCGAAGAGTGGCTGCAGCAACAGCTGTACGAAGCACGAGGTGAAGAGCTGACCACTGCCCACCTGCACGTCCTCCCGCTCCAGCAGAACTTGGCCTTCAGGATCATCCGTGGAAGAACGTAATTATCCGTGGGTGAGAGCCCAGGACTGAGTGATCAGAGAGAATCAACACCTCCGAGCTCCCACGGGGAAGCAGATCCTTTTAGACACATGTTACATCTAAGCCCGGTCGTTTCACGCTAAATCATCCTGAAGTCAGCAGCATCTCCAGCAGTGGTGATGTCAGCGCCCTCAGGACAGCCGGCCTCGTGCACGGAGGAAAGGGGCACCTCGGAAATCAGTGGGAAATCAACATCTAGGTAAAACGCAGCTCTCCCTAGGCCTCCCAAATCCACTCCCGACTTCCCCAGCCGTGAAGGAGCAGATAGAAGCAAAGTCAGCTGTGGGAACTGGGGGTTAAAGTAATCAGATTAAGCCTGGCTTGGCCATTTGGTCCGACAGGAACCGCACAATGCATCCAAGGAGAACTGAGGGGCCAGGGGAGCAAGTGATGGGCAACAGGCAGCTGGCCTGCCTGCTAAATGCCACCCACTGATCTGGCATCTTTAGCACAGAAATATTTCTCCCAGAAATCTCCAAGCACATCAAATGAGCAACTTTTAGGCTCCCAGGAAGCGGAGGTGCCACTTTTACCCAGATGACATTTGGAGCATGCGTACAACTCTTTTAACTGCTTGCCGCTCTTGAACCAGCCTCTCCAAAACCACTCAACATAGAAATACACAAACGAGAAGCAATATCAACACTGAAAGGTGCCTTATCGCTACCCTAACCAGTTGACTTCCACCTGGCGAGTTTGCTCTTTCACACAGCAGGCTTTTGTTAGGTTTCCACAAGGGTAGTGACAGAGGTGACCTGTGGGCTGTGCCAGGGGGTCCACCTCCAGGAGATGCCATACCCCAAACCCAGCTTCACACAACTGCCGTCAGAAAACTGCAATATCTAAAGGGCAAGGCTTTGGGAGGGAAAGGAGGGCAGGCACATAGCCAAGGGGATTCTGGCAACATGGTGGGACAGGCAGCATCTTCTGGGTTTTTCAGAAGTTCCACAAGCATCAAGCACAACTACCACGCTTGCAGAAGGGCACTCATAGCTGTCTCAGACCACACGTCCCCAAACAGTGCTGGGAGAGCAGAAAACCATCACCGTATGGGATGACCACGAGAAACAAGGACTCTCTGCCACCCCAATAAAGTGTAGGACAGCAGCCTCCCAAAAGCCTTTTTTTTGCACCAGTGATTAAGCAGATTTCTCCAGCCTCCTGCCCTTGCTGCAGGGCCCAACCCACACCACACCATTTCTTGCCTGCCTTGAGTTCAGTGCACAAAGAAGCCCTTACAAAAATCAAGCCCAAGCACAGTGGTATGATGCTGTGCTCTGTTTTCTTAAAAATAAATAAAAATACTTGTTATTCTTCCATGGAAAATGAACGCGGGGAAGATCAGCATGGTCAGCTCATTTATCTCCAAGAAATTTCTTCTTAATTGAGCAGGGTGTCCCTCCCCACAGGACAGCTCTCAGCTGGGTATTTTTACAAGTATGAACATTGCAGCTTTTTCTTGTAAATGGTGTGAATGTTCTCCTCTATTTATGTCCTACAAAACCTCATTTTTACCAACATTTATGCATCATAACACATAACCCTGATCCTGCAAAATCTCTACACGGGCACAGATTTGTGTATGCCTGAGATCTCCCTGGCTTCAATGAGCTATTCATCTGCAGCTTGCTGAAGAGGCTGAAACTGTACTTATGTTTTATGTATGTGGAAAAATTATTACATAGCAATAGGGTTCAAACAGGAGCCCCCAGATTCATCAGATGTCTGACTCGCTTGGTACACACAGTATAAAATGGAAAGAGGGGATGGGAAACATAATAAGATGCAATAAAAATGTCCTTAAATGTTTCAGGTTATTGAAAAAATCTCTCTTTGTGAGCTCTCTAACTTTTGAAATCATGAACATGCATTCTTACAAAGTTAGACTTAAAAGTAGCTTATATTTAATTTAAAATTGCATTGTTCCAATTATACCTACAAAATGCACACAACACATATATGTATAAAATGTATTATTACACTGTAAAATGTATATTTACATTATTTAAATTAAATTTAAAATTAAAGTCATACTGAAACTAAATGTACTTGTTTGCCATATGTCTTGGTAGGACACGCTCTGCTCATTCCGTAAGACCAAAGAATAGAAAAATAAAAGCTAGGTATTGAACTCAAGTAGAGCTTTTCTCTTTATTTTTTTCTTATTTTTTTAATTTTTAGGCAACCTTTTTATATCTCCATGTACACATTCTCAACTGTGGAACCAAAGACACAATAAAAACGGGGCAAACCCGGTGCTGCCCTATGGAGTCAGCGCCTCACCCCATCTGCGCGGCACCACCAGCAGAGGTGCCACCGTGGTTGGGATGGACGAGAGCAACTCCAGCACTGCTCTGGGTGCTCTACATCACACCCTTGGTGCTTTGCACCTCTCCTGTGGCACCGGAGAGGTGACAGCCGTGCACTGAGTGCCCCTCGCCACCCAAGTGCGAGGCTGCGCTTCGTCCCGAGCCAACACCGCTCGGACGCAGCCCGTTCCCAGCCCCACGTCTCTCCCACCTCCCTCCCTCGTGCTCCCCCTGCACACCGAGTTTTCCTCTTCGTTGCCTCTCTCTCTCTTTCACTCTCCTACCACAGCTGGTTAAAATTACGCTGGAATTTTGTTTTTCTGTCAAGTGAATTTGGACCTGGTAAATCCCTCCCAGCCATTCCAGTGGCCTCCCAGCGAACATCGAGGCTGCATGTAATATACATGATTTAAGAAAGGTGCTGCTGGAGCTATTTCCGAGCACGTTCGTGATAGAGGGCCCCGGGCAGCCAAGAGGGGCTCCCGCGGCTTGCAGACACCCGGGGCCAGGGAGAGACGGCGGGGTTTCTGCCTGAGGAGCGGGTGGGGGCAGGAGGGGAGGGATGAAGGCATGTCATGTCAGCTGGGGCGGCTCACCTTGCAAGGACGATGCACAAAACTACAGCAAAACAAAACAGAAACATCCCGGGCTTGGAGAAATCCCAGTGCTTTTGTCTTGAGAGACCACAGGAGCAAACATGAAAACCCTCCGGTGAGCCAAGCCAACGGGGAGCTGTGGTACAGCAGGAGCAGGACACGTTCTTGGCTGACCCGGGGAAGCTAAGGTCTTGCAAAACCATACAATAATAAATCAAGGGGTACTCGTGCATGTAGGCACACACGTGCACCTGCACACGTGCCGGGCACAGAGCAGAGGCCGCAGTGCTCCCCCCATGCTCGGTGGTGGTGGAGCCACCTTGGACTCAAGGCAGCAGAACAAAGTGCAGGGAATTTTGGCTCGCTTCGGGGCAAGGATGGGACCCAGCCTGGGGACGTGCCCAAGGACCCCCAATGCTCCCCTCCGCTGCTCCTTTGGGGATCCCAAAGGGTCCTGAAGCTGGTGGCCCCCCAACCAGCAAAAGGCTTGGGCCACCCTCATAGAGCTACAGGAGTTCCCAGAAGACCAGGCTGTAATTATGAGCAGGACCAGTCAGGAATACTAGGTCAAAAGCGGTTCTCCAACAAAAAAAATCCCTTCTGGTTAAAAATAACAGGTTTAGAAACAGGCATAGAGTTCAATGAAATTTTGTTTCGGGGGAAACAAAGCGAGGCAATGTCTTTGATAGTGTTGAAACTGCCCCATTACAACATTTTTTGAATGGAACAATGCAGTTTTAGCCTTCAAAGAGAGTTTCTTAAACACAAAATCACCAAACATTAAAAATATTAACTTTTTAAAAGGTCAGGAAGAGAAAAACTTCTCACTTTCTCACAACAAAGCCTCTAAATTAACCCTAAGTAGGTTTTATTGAGGACTAAGGAATGGAAGTTGGGGGCTATAAAGGGGAGATTTTCTTTAATGGAATATTTCAAATGATTATAGGAGGGAAAAAGGGGGAACTGTTCCCTTTCGTCATAATTAAATACATGCATTTTGTGTGTATATATATATATATCTGTGTACATGTACTTCTCTTCTTTTCGGACTGAATCTCCAGCCACTCCCCAGGTTTAATTAATCGTGCCGGGTACACAAACACGGCCCCTGCACAGGACAAAGCACAGTCCCTGAGCAAACCAAAGGGTGAAGGAGCACTCACGGGTGAAGCATCTCGCTTTAACTCACACAATGGGTCAGCAGCAAACCGGCAACCAGGGTTAGCTTCATACCCGATGCCAAGTACGTGAAGGAAAAGGCATTTATAAGGTGATGAGTGAACAGTCAAAGAGCTGTCTGCTTTGGGCAGGGCTGGATGTGACCATCAAAGGTGGTGTGTGCATGTGTGTGCACGTACGCACGCCCATACCCACCTCCCGGGTGGGGTTAGCAGCCATCGGTGAAACTACCGAGAAGTGTAATGGAAAAATAAAATAAAAATAATAACAAAAATCAAAGGCTGAATCTTGTTACTAGCCTGTATTTCTTCCCCCTGCCCCAAACACAGCAATAAAAAGAGTAAATTAACTTTGAGGTATTTTTTTCCTCTTAGTCTAGTATAAGTTTCAGATGATATGAGAAGCTTTTATATATAATCTAGATTTATGGCTTTTTTGTTTTGCAACTGAAATGTTGGGTTATGAAAGAGAAGGAAGTTGTTTTTTGGTCATAAATAGAAAACATGCAAATAGAAAATCATTCAGCTATTAGTTTTGCAAACTTGATCCATGCATTTGTGTACCTACATAACCACGCACGCACACACGACGATACAGAAACAAACCCCACGCTGCTGCATCACGTTTCTACAACATATCTGTGCGTACTTATAGAGAACCCACTTACTGCCTTATTTTGGTGTTTGAAAACCTGCCAGTAAAAAGCCAAAATGTCAGTAAACACGGTGGATGCCGTCACTGTTTCTCTTTGCAGGTTGGTTTCCCTCGTGTACAAAGGTCAGCTCCAGCTCCAACATAAATTATTACTGCCTACTTGACTCATAATAACATACCCAAATAATAGCCAACACATGCTGGATGCCTTATGGATGAAAAATCTCGATCCCGAAGAACTGGCAATTTAAAAAGCTCACTTGGATAAAAAAAAAATAGGAGAAGAAGTGTCCTTGCCCAGGTTTTGCAGGCGGGGCAGAGCTCACCACTCACTGGGGGAGCACGCAAAGCCCGCGGCACGAGCCTCCACCTCCAAGCCCACCCCATGCTCGCCCTGTGGCATGGAGGAGCACCTGGGGCCGGTTTGTGGAGGCAAAACCTCTGCTAAAATTCAGCCCTAGGATGCTTTGACTTGATACCTGGCTGGGGATGCCCAGGTGGGTGTAAAGGCCGGGTGGGAGCAGCATCGGGCCGCACGCTGCCTGCCACCTGCCCCTGCCCCAGCCGAGCACCCCCCGGCCTCCTGCCGCCCCGCACCGTCCCCACGAGCCCATCGGCAGCGCTCGCTGGCTCTAACCCTGACGTGTAAATAATGACAGACCATTTCCACGGCTTTCCAGCCTATTACACTGCTCTTTGGACCTTGCCTCCGATCAGAACAGCAAACCTGTGTCCCTGCGTGACCCCCCTGGCGCAGCCAAAGCAAACCAACATGCTATATTTGTTTTCCAAGCCCGGGCCAGGAACGATTCCCGTAAGGCTCAGCCTGGCTTAATGGAGCTGTGTCTGTGCTGTGCCTCTAAGCCTACATTTGGCAGCGGGGCCTCGCCTGGCTCGGGCGGGCCGCGGCGGTGTTTGCTGAAGGTAACTCCGAGGCGAGGAGAAGCGGCAGCAAGCGGCGATGGCGGGGAGGGGAGGAAGCAAAAAAAAAAAAAAAAAAATGAGGATGAGGGACAACGAGGAGGAGGAGGGGCAGCCGGAGGGTGCTCCCGACCTTCCCAATGTATCGCGGCTGTTCGGAGACAAAACTTGGCTGTACAGCAGGTTTCCAGAGGAGCACAGTGAGAGGACAGCTGGGGCTGCAGCCCGGCGCGAGAGCCGGGAGCTCCTCGCCCGCCTGCGTCACGCCGCTGCCGCATTCGCCCCGCCGGCCTCTTGCTCAATCGCCGCAGCAGCCGGGATGTTTTCCTTGGAGGAGGCGGCTGCTCAAGGGCAGGCTGTGCTCAGGGGTGGCTGGGGTGCCACCGACAGGGCCCCCCCTGGGTCACTGTTCTGCTGGGTGACAGTCCTGGCTTCCCTTGTGCCACCGTCGCATGCCCAAGCCGTCACAGAGCTCTGCTGTGTTTCCTTGCCCATCCCTTTCCCCAAAGCTCATGTTCTTGAGGCCTTGGCTACCTGGCCCCCTTCCAAAGGAGCATCCTGAGGACTGCACCCGGCATGAGACATCCAGAAATCGCTTCTGGGGCCTTCACACAGCCAGGCAGCACACACACCCTTCCTTACGCCCAGCCAGCTGTGGCTTCCAGTCACTCCAAAGAGCAAGGATAGAAATCTTGCCCTAAAACAGATGAGATCCTGAGGTTTTTTTCATCCCATAGCCCTCCCCTGCATGCTGGCAAAGCCGCTTTCCACACTGCCCAGGCACCTGCTTTAGTGCAGGGCTCTGTGGCTTGCCGAGGCCTGGTACCAGCAGAGAGCCACAAGCTCAGCCCCACGCACCACTGCCCCCGACATCTGGGCATGGAGGGAGATTTTGCTCAAGAAGGGATATTTGCCAGCAGGATTTCCTCACTGCCAGTGCTCAGCAGAGGAACAGGCAGGTTGCTCACACCAATGACACCTGTAACACACAGTCATGGCCTGCACTTAACAGGCACTAAGGTGCTAATTATAATTTCAGAGCAAGTCCCATTAATTGCATCACTGAAACCCAGCTGTCCCACCATACCGTGCTGTGCAGCCCTGGCGTGCCAGGAGCCTTCCCTCCAGGCCCGGTGCACCCAGCACGAGTGGTGCCACCCTGATGCGGGACAGGAAAATCTTTGGGGAGGATGAGGAGAGCACGGCTGCTGGGCCCGAATCTTCTACCGAGTGCTGACACGGGTCCAGAGCAAAGCAGGAGAAAGGAGAGACACTGAATCTGCAAAGTTTGGCTCAAGAGCCAGAGCAGAAGCTGAGCTTGCTCAAAGCTTGGATGTATTCGGACCGGGAAGAGATTCAACTTATTCGGAAGAGGATGGCCATAAAGTTTGGACCCAGAACTGCGCTGCTATTGAGTTTGTCCTGTTTGAGTTCCAGGTTTTTGCTGGACACGTAGGTGGTGGTGTCCCTGTCCTCGGAGGAAGGTGTACGGGGCTGCTCCCGCGTGGACCCCTCACTGCTCCTCAGCCACCTCGACACTGGGGAAGGAGACGGGCTTCTGGCTGTGCCTCCGGGACACAGAGAGGTCCTCTCACTGCCTCGTGGGCAGAACTGCTCTGCGTTCTCCAAACAAGCAACCTCCGAGCCCGGAAAAGGCTCATCAAGGCTGGCTGTGAAGAGGATGAGACATCTTCCTCTGAGAGTCCTCAAAAACAGCAAACAAGCTACCCAGAAAACCACCGAAGAAAAACATCCAAGAGGTCTGGGTGCCTCTAACACGCCCCAGGAAGGGGGCCGGGCCCTGCGCCACAAGGCTCCACTTGGACATCTCCAAGGGCAAGCCCAGGGGACACCAGTGGCTCCTGGAGCCTGAATGCTGCTTGTACCTGTGGCACTTGCTCTCACCCAGCCCTGCTGCTGATGTAGGGGGTGTAGGGGCATCACTTTCAGCCACTAAAAACAGGATGTAACCGCTGGGCCCTGGCACAAAGGGGCTTCAACAGCAGCTCCTGCACTGCAAGGCTGCTGAAGGCCTCCGTCCCTCAGCAGCATGGGCAGGCAGGGAGAGGCAGCTAAGCTTTTAACGGAAAACGTAAAGATTTTCCATGAAAACAAACCCTCTACGACAACAAAACTGGATGTTCTGGCAGCTTTCCCCAGCGTGGCACTGGGCAAGCAAAAACTATTTCCCTGCCACCTCCACCCTCGACGGTCCTGCTGTGGGGACAGGGCTGCGTGGCACCTCTGCCGATCCCATCGGGGATCCCACCGGGATCATCAGGGCTGGGACACAGCCTCCAAAACCCCATCAGGGTGGGAGCACAGGGCAAGACCCCCAGCCGCCCCCAGCCGCTGCCCGATTCTGGACACGGGAGGGAGGCGGCGGTGGCGGCCCCCGAGCCAGCCGGTGCTGCGGCGCCGCGAATGGCAGCGCTGGGGCTGCCTGAGTTCAGAGCGACCCAGACGGGGCCCCCTCGGCTTCCCGGCCAAGGCAGGACGCAGCAGCCCAGCTGCTCGGGCTTGGCTTCGCCTTGCATGGCAGCTGGGGGGGGGAGAGCCAAGCGTGGGGAGGGACGGGACGGGGAGCGCGCGCGCACACGCACGGGGGGCTGCAGGCGGCCTCCCCGGCTTGAAAGAAATAAATAAATAAGGCCGGGCCGGTAATTAGAAGGTGAAATCAGGACATAAAAGCAGCAGAAAGTCATCTCGGAGGGTGCTTTTTCTTTTTAACGGTTTCACCAAGATTTTTGCTTTACCCCAGGGTGTCCTTTGCAAATCAGGCCTCACTGCAAAGGCTATTGGATACGACTCTGACGTCAGCAGGGAAAAGGTCCCCAGACTCTCATTAGAAAGGGGAAGAAAAAAAAATCCATCTTTTTTTTTTTTTTTTTCCCTGACCAATTTAACCTTTTCAGAACAATAAACAGGCTGGTTACAGGACAAAACCAAACAAGCTGGAGGGCTGCGGGCTCGGCACGGGGACGGGAGACGGCGTGCGGGGAGCTCGTGCCGGGGTTTGCGCTGGCTCCGGGGCTGAGCTCAGCACCACAGCTCAGCACCGTCCTGCCCACAGCAGCACGGCCTGGCCTGTACGAGGGGCTTGCTTTTAACCCCTCGGTGAGCAGGGACGACGCTGCCTTGCCTCTCCCTGCGCCAAACCTGCCGACTGCAACCCTGCGGTGCTGGGAGGAGGAGGAAGGAGGAGAGAGGTGGTCAGGGGCACCCAGCAGCAGCACCTTGAACACCCCTGCACCTCCCACCCGTTTGGGAAGGTGTTAGGATGTCAGGTTTCACAAGACCCTCGCACACAGGTGCTGCACAGGAGCAGCATGTGTTTACCAGCAGCCACACACGCTGGGAAGGGAGCAGCTCCTCGCTGCGAAACAACAGCCTCTGGAGACCGAGGCTGCTGTTTTGGGGGGATGACAGAGGTGCAAGGAGGCCCTAAGGGGCCAGGCTTGACCAAGAAGGGTCCCAGCCACAGAGATTGTGCCCAAGCCTCTGGCAAATAACAAATTTAACTTTCATGATGGTGAAGGGTCACACCTTGAGCAAGCAGGCTTTTCTGAAGCAGAAGGATGAGGTTTGTCGGTGTGTGGGGCAGCGCTGACAGAGCCTGGCCTGAGGTGCTCGGGGCGGGCAGTGACCCAGAGGGAACAGCTGCTCCTCGCGGGGTGTTTTGGGCCCCGTTTCCCAGCCATGGACAGGCAGGTGGCGGCGAGCAGCCCTGGCAGAGCCGCTCCTGAGAATGGGGCTGCTGCTGCCCTGACACAGCCATCGCTCTGGGGTGGGGGAACGCTGCTGAGAGGGACAGAGCCAGCTGATGGGGATGGAGGCAGGAGGGACCCAGCTGCCCTCCCAGCTCCACCAGTCACCCCAGGACCAGGCTGGCTCTCCTGGGGGCTTCTCATGGCTCCCTCCATGTGTAACCTGGTTGTCTCTCCTTTCTGGGCTCCCTTCTGCCCTCAGCAACCCCTCACCCTTTCCTTTGAACCAGTTCCCGTGCTGCTCACACCATAAGAAACCCAGTTCCCACCTGACACGGCAGGACTCTGCTCTCAGAGAACCCTAAAGCCCGAGTGCAGCCACCCCACACCGCTCGAGGACTTTCTCCTCGGCCCTCACAGCACCATGGGGGCACGCAGCCCTTCTCCCTGCTGCGGCCCCAGGAGCGCCCCGGTGCCAAATACCTGCTGCCCCAGCTCAGCTGTGCTGGCGAGCGAGGCCGAGCGGCTTGGCCAGGTCCCCACCCAGCCCCAGCCCTCCCCACCCGCCCGCTGCGGGGTGCAGGGGAGGAAGCAAAGAGGCCGCTCGCTTCCGAGCTCGGCCTGGCTGTGCAGGGTGTGTGTGAGCTGGGCTCCTCGCTTCTCCTTTCCACGTCACTGCCCGAAGTGCAAGGCCTCGCCGCCATGTCCCTCCCCTGCTCACCCCTCACCAGCACCATGGTGCTGCCACCCCAGCTCAGCCCTTCCCCGGGGTGCACTGGGCTGGGCAGGGTTTCCAACAGGCTGCGGGGACCTTTCTGTGGCCGGCAGATGACAAACAGCCCCTTCACAGCAGGGCTCACAGCTCCGCAGACGGAGTCCTGGCCATTTTCTCATCTCCCACTGAACGCAGGGGTCAGCAGCAGCAGACAGAGGAGCTGGTGCTGTTGGTTTGGGGATCAGGGTGTGATGCCCTCTGAGCAGCCTTCCCTTACCCTGTGGGTTGGTCAGAGAGCACCAAAAGGTGCCACACCTCATCAAGGAGAGGGGGCAGAAAACAACAGGGGGTCCCTGGCTCTTATCACCACTCGATCTCCAGCCTGCACCTTTGAACACCTTCATTTTGGTCCCTGCAGCCTCCCTGCTTACTTTCCCCCTCCTACCTCCTGCTGTGGCTAAGCCCTCATCCCAGCCTGGCTCAGACATCACCTTGATTTTACCCCGGCGAGGCACACCGGGGGACGTCTGCTTGCCAGCCCCAAAAGGGGCTTTGTGCTGCACGGGATAATCCTGGGGGGGGGGGGGGGGGTTGATAAAGATCTCCTCATCCCCATGGAAATTGAGCCATGTTCCTCACATACCTCTGCTAATTCAATTTTACACAGTGTGAATAGACCTGCCAAGCCTTTATTATTCTTTCTTCCCCATAAGGTTGCTGCAGAGGGGTCCGGCGGGTGGAGGGGAGGGTGGGCGCCTGCCCCGGGTGTCCCCTGGACTCCTCGTGCGCCCCCAAGCTCCATCCCTGTGATCAGTGGCCATGCTCAGTGCTCCTCAGGCATGTTTTGGTTCTCTCCTTTCAAAACACAGGGCTGAGGATGGAGGAAAAAAAAAGTCTGAGGCAAATATGTAATTGCTTAGAAATACCTGGGGCAGGCAGCGGTGGATTTGGGGTTTAGGCGAATATAAGGGAATAAAGCACTTGAGAGCAACAGAGCGGGTGCTACAAGTCCTTATGATCCTCTATAGCTATTCTTGGTTTGCAGTGGTGTCTGCAAACACCTCTGTAACACCCCAACAGACCCATTCAGAGGTCTGGGAAACCAGTAGCGAGCTCAGGGAAAGCTCACTGTCCTGGACAGGCGAATACTCACACAAGCACATGGGTTTCAGAACAGCCTCGGTCTGCTGGAGCCCTAGGTCTGGTCCAGTGCCCACAGCTGACGCTGGAAAGCAGAGAAACGGACTCGAGCCACCAGAGCTGGAAAACCCAACCTCTACCTGCAGCTTGCCTCCTAGCCTGGGCATCACCACCTCGGACTTGGGCTCCTGCACGTGGTGCAGGACACACAGGGACACAAGTCGTCCTCTGGAAAAATAGATTCTCAGTTTCTAAAGAAAAACAGAATCTGAGCCATTTCTCCCCCAAAACCTGTCCCAAATGGAACATGGATTAATGAGTCCATTTGGTGACCAAACACAACTGTTCAACCAGACTTGGAAAAAAAGCACACCAGGACACACAAGTGACAAGATATTTTGACTAAACTACCACCAAGGGCGGGCAAATCTCCTCAAGCTCCAGTTTCCAGAGATGACAGAAGGAGGAGGAAATTAGAAAATGAATAAGTAAATACAGTTATTAAATAAACACACAAAAAGGAGGAAATTCAATATTTACAAGATTTTTTTGTTAAGTGATAGGAAAAAAAATATGAACCTTAACACAAAAATTATTGAATGCATTTTAAATTTAACTATTTTAACGTATTACTGAATCTCTGATGTACTTTATGCCTGCAAATGGCAAGGCTACGCTAAGTAGCTGCAATATTTCCAACCTGTCCTGGCTACTTGAAATGCCAGTCAATGAGCTGAAGCGACTTAACTTTCACAATCAATAGCTCGGGCTTTTTTCTTTCCCCCTGCCCTTTTTTCTAATTTTCTTGCGAGATTACCCACTAGTTTTCTCTTAAACCTGAAATTACTCTTATCCATTCCCTACATTAGTTCCACACTGAAGCTATTTGTTTGGGATTAGTTATTCTTACCCGACTGGAGGGGTGCTGGGAGGATTACCTGGAGTTTGCAGAGGGCTCTGACGATGGAAAGCACTATCTAAATGCTAAGTGTTACGAAGGCAGATGAGCTATTTACTGATCCCGATTGGTAATACCCCCCCCTCCAATTTGGGCTCAGAAATTGAAAGAGCAGAATTCTTTTTTTGGAGAGACAAATAGTGGGAGAAGGCCAAGACGAGGTCCACAAATAAAAGAAATCCTAAACCATCACTTAAGGTCAAAAAAAAGGGAGGGTTGGCTTTATTCCTGGCGAGAGCACACGCCGATGATGCTGCAGGACCCGGAGCCGGGTGGGTGCAGGGGGGAAGAGAACCGCACGGGGGGCGATCGCCCCTCCTCAGTCCAATTTAATCGATTCCAATCATTCCTTACACAAACCTCTCTGGCTCATCTGGCAACAACACGCCCCATGGCTCTACAACAGAGAGATAGACCAAGCTCCTCTTATTTACAGAGAGGAGTTTTACTGATGCGCCGTGACATTTCGCCGTGCGGTGGTATTTGATCGTTTCATCTTACAGTAGCACCTCGAGGCCCCCAGAGAGCTCAGGGTCTTGTTGTATGAGATTTTGTACACATAAGTACCCAGAGACAGCTCCTGCTTCAAATACTGTCACCATCACGGCCCCACATCAGCTCTGTGCAGGCACAGATGGGGGAGATAGAAAAAAAACTATCACCAATCAACCCTTGTCCCCACAAATTCACGATGGTGTTTATGAAGGTGGAAGGGTTGGGGGGAGTATGGCCCCTTGGTTTCCTCAGCACAGCACCAGCTTTGAAACTGCACCCTGCAGCCAGAGCTGAACCTTCCCTGACACGGCCAGGCAAGGTCGAGTGGAGAAATGAGGGAGAAGGGCATGGGGATGAGGCAAAAAAGGGGCTGTTTACACAGGGTGAGCAAGTTTTGGGAAAAGCTTTGAGCAAACACAACAAGGGGATGGGGACAGTGCAAGAATCCTTGTTTACAAGCCTATTAAATAGGCAACAAAAGCAACAGTTGAAACGGTGGGAAGAAACTCAGAGATAGGCAAGAGGTCAACAACAAAGCTGGGAAGCGATGCCCAGCGCTTTACAGTCGAACACGGGCACCGGGGTGGGATTTTTGCACCTGCTGTTGGTCAGAGCTTGCTGGTGTGAGCAAGGAGCCCGACCTGCCTCGGGGGGAAGCGCTCGCATCTGCCCAGGAGGATTTTCCAACGAGCACCAAGGCCCTGGCCCATCAGAGCCTGGCTGCTCTCTGCTGGGTGTTTTGGCTTGCCAGCACTGTGCCGGGCAAGGCAGCAGCTGCAGGGCTTGTGCTCAGCACCACAGCTGAGGAATGGCCACAACAAAAGGCCGTGCTCTGCTCCAGGGATGAGCTGCTCCACAAAACCAGGGGCAGGGCTCCTCTTGTGCTGTTCCTGCTCCATGGGGACATCAGGGTGGAGGTGAGCACCTCTCCAAAAAGCGCTCGGACCAGGAGGAGGGAAGGAGAACAGTGATCCGGATTAGATCTGGATTAGCCAGTGATAACATGTCCAGAAGTCAGTCCTTTTTCTCCCATTTCCTTCATCTACTAGGTTACCTAAGAAAAGATGTCACCTCCCCTAGCAAACCACAGCTCACTCGGTATTTCCACACAGTGGAACTGAGCAGGAAAAAGAGCACGCGAGCACCGAGAGCATCCTCACACACAGAGCTGCCACCCCGCGGCTGGACACTGCCCTGGGGACGGGAAACCCTTGGCCACAGGCAGCGGAAGGAGAGGAGACGGCGTCCTGCAGCCCCCGCGCTTCGCCCAGCAGGGACCCAGCTCTTCGCCCTCGCTCTTTTCCCCAGCCAAAACTATTCCATGAATTTGACCTTAGCTTTTGTAATAGTTTGGGGGGTGACGAACGTGGCATTTTTGACGTAGCCAGTGTTTGTGGAAAAAATAAAAACAAACAGGAGAAAAAAATAAATAAATAAGCTAACACCCAGCCTCAGAGCGTGCTGTGTTTTGCTGTGGTTGGCACTCGCAGCCTGCGGTGAGGATGACACAGCGGGGTGGCCAGGCAGGGCACCGGGGGACAGGCTCGTCCTGGAAGGGGCACCTCTGCTCCCCAGGTCACCACAGTGGTTGGGCACGTTCACCTAGAAATGCTTCTGGAAGCATTCAGCGTTGGTCTGGGGTGGATAACAGCTCAGTTCAGCCTTTAATTCCTTCTGGAAGAAGTGTTGCCCAGCCTGCCTGGCTTCCCACCCCACCTCGGGCACATCCCCTCGCCCCGCTCTGCTTCAGTCCCCCTGGCCTCGGCTGTGGGAAGGAGCAGCCCTGACGCACGCCGTGCCCGGCACAGCAGCGCTTCCACCCCAGCCCTACGGCACTAAGAGACCCGTGAAACCTCTTGGAGGCCTCTTGGGAAGCGCTTTCTTCATTATTCATGAATGAAGATGAGAATTCTAATTGGGAAAAGGAAATCTCTCTGGAGATCAGCTGCTCCAACATGCGTTTTGCTGATTGCTCCTAAGAGCGGAGAGAAGGGGTGAGCTCCTCTCCTCCGTCTGCACGCAGAACAGCATTTGCGAGATAATTTGGTGGTCACAGAGGACTGGGTTTTATTCCTGAATTGAAAACTGGCTATTAAACATCATTTAAAGAACAAAATAAAAATAAAACAGCAATTTCTTTTTTTATTCTCTGCCTACCATCATCATTAACCTTCTTTCTGCATAATATCCCTCTGCCAAGGAACTCCATCCGAGTAATAAAATTTTAGTGCATGAACCTTATCAGTGCTCTGGAAGGGAGTATTCTTCTCATTTCAGGCAGGGAAACCAAGGCACAGGGAACTGAAACGACCTGCTCAAAGTCACACCGAACATTGTTAGCAGAGCCAGGAATAGCTTCCGTGAGCGCTGAACCCCTGGGACGCCGCGCGCCCACAGGTACGCGGCTCTTACAGGCCAATTAGCTTTTATGGAAACGTTTAAGGAAACATTTCCTTTCACAGACTCTGCCTGCTAATTTACTCCCGAGCTTTGTCAGCCGCGAACGACAGCGTGTTACTGCCGGGCTGCCACGGCGCAGCTCCAAGAGCCCCTTCCCTCGCTCCAGACAAACGCACTTCCAGCAAAGATAGCTGAAAACGCAGAGCGATGCGCTGGTAAGAAAAGGGCTCGAGGAGTTTTTTTCTGTGTGCCCATGCCTGTTAATGAAATCTGATTGCAGAGACTTCATCAGAGCAGAGGGCTCTGCATAAGCAGCCCCTGCTCGTGCTGCACGCTGCTCAGAGCACGCTTTGCTCTCCAGCACGCAGCTCGGTCCAGGTCCGCTCCGTGTGCTGGGGCAGAGCCCATTTGTCACCTCGATCCTTCCAGTCCCCACCTAGGTCCTGCTTTTGCAGAAGCCAGGAGAGAAGCCCAGGCAGGGCAAGAGCAGAGCAGGGCAGCGAGGACGGGCGCGAGCGAGGCGCAGGAGCAAAGCACACCCTGGTTTGCTTTCCGCCTCTCGCCGCGGAGAAACAGTTAACGGGTTGCAAGGTTTCCACCCTTCCAGGCCGGAGCCTTTTCCTCCCCTTTCGAGTGCCCCCTGCCTTCCTCCTCCAGTGCCTGGGAAGCTGTGACTGCTCTACACCGCTGACACCTCGGCTGCTCTGGAAACCCATGAACTGTTTGAGAAAGGTCAGCTGGCAGCCTCCGCAGCCCCGCTCCTGCCTCCCCAGCCCAGCCGGCCTCGGGCAGTGCAGGAGCCCCCTCTGTAGGCAAAGACCCTCAGTTACCAGCAGCCCCTTGCTTCTTGACATGCTTTTTTTCAGCAACATCCCTTTTCGGCCACCCCAAAGCAAGCCCCCTGCCGTGGGGATGGCGGGACAGGGGGCTCCGTGCCGGCTGGGTCCCTGCTCTGCCCCTCATTAGGAGGTAGCCCCAATTCAGGAGATGCAAACCCATGCTGGACAGCCAGCAGGACAGCAGATCTGCCATCAAAACAGGCGATTTCTTGCCAGCTTGCTGCTGGCAAAACATAACAAGCACGCCTCCGTACGGCTCCGGGCTTCAGCGCGCCTCCTAGGTCCAGCGCTGCCCTCCCACCCACCTCTCCATAGCAGTCACCTCCTTTTCTCTGCTCCCCGGCCAAACCCGAGCTCCCCAACGCCGCACGAGCACACTCCCTGCCCGTGCTATGGGCTCCTGAGCTCCCCAGCCGAAGGAAACCTCCCAGCTCCATCCCTGCTCCCAAACCTCCTTGCCCCAGCCCTGCCCAGCGGCCAGCTGAGGCTCCCCAGCATCGCCACGGCCCCCCCAGGCTGCGCGGCTCCAGTTCAAAGTGACCCCGTTTGGTCCATTAAAAATGTGCAAAATCCCCCCGGGCGGCCGCTGGGGCCAGCAGTGAATTAAGGGCAGACGCCAGACTGGAAGTAGCCGAGGCAAAATTCCTGCCTGGCTGCAAACGAGCTCCGTCCCTCCCCGAGAGGAGCCTTTCTGGGGGTGGGAGGCGAGGAGCCGAGGCAAGGGCTTCTGGCAATCGTTATCAGGCACTGCTCCCGCAAAAGGGTTTGACCACAGCTTTTAAGAAAATGTGTGAATTCGCCCGTGTTTACTGCTCTGTCCTCACCAGTCCGAGTGCCTCCTCCTCGGAGATGCTCAGCCCGCGCTCACTGCATCCCTTTTTATACGGCCAGTCCTTCAGCACCCCTCCTGCTCGCGAGCACATTTGCCAGCAGCATCAGAAGGATTTGCTAACCTAGAGCAAGCGTCCCCATTTTCAGATGGCTTCTAGCTGGGAGAAACACCAGCCCTTTACACAAAGCCCCGACTGCTTACTATTGCTCAGGCAGACATGCGTCCCATGACAAATAGGAGGGAAAGCTAAGAAGAAAGGCTGCGAGGATCTAAAGCCAATTTGTAGGCACCCTGAAATAACTTGATTTCTGTGGTGTCCCAAGATAACTCCTGTCTGAGACATAACATCACTCACTCTCATTTGGAGAAGTTTCAGCACGCAACAAAAATATCTCAGGCTCAGTAATGAGGCAAGAAATCGTGCTTACGTAGCTGAGCAAGTAACATCACTCAACTTCCCTGTCCTTGCGGCAGAAGAAAAATGATCGGAGAATAAATTAATCCTAATAAATGTAGGATTCTGATCAGGCATATATAACCAGCCGTGCGTCTGCGGGATGAGCAATTGATGAAGTCATTGCTTCGAAGGTGCCTTGATGCAATTAGTCACTTGTGAAACACGCAGCAGAGGAGAAAATCCCGTTCCTTTTGTTAAGGAGCATGAAAATGCTCCACGCATCGGAGTGATTTATGGGCTCCAGGGCAGCAAAATTAAAGCCCACGGCAATTAGGGTTGTTCGCTCAGTAAGCTCGGGGATGAAAGGCAGAGGGGAGGGGAGCGAGAGGATGGACAGGAGGCAAAAGGGCCGGATGAAGATGAGATGCCAACGCCACATTTCTGTGCTGTTGGTTTTTAACAGGGATTATTTCCCCTTTGCACAGCTCGTTACGGGGGGAAGCAGGCTTCACATGTAAAACCGGTGCCACTGGAGATGAACCAAGCCATTAATCACGAGCATGAGTATCCGCAATTAGAGCTGCTGGGAGTCACAGGAGCAAGAGTCAAAGGCTCTAACAGGATTACGGACAGAGCTGGATTGTTTTATGGCTAATATTAGCAGATAAAGGGAACCTGTCACGTGCCCGGGGAGGCCAGCTGATGAGGGCTGGGGCGCAGGGAGGAAGGAATTTCCCACCTCCAGCCCCAGTTCTGGTGTCCGCAGCACCATCTGCCCACAGATGTGGGCACCTCCTTGCAGGGTAGAGCTGCCTGACTTGGCCACACCAAACAGGGTTGGTGCCAGTGCAGCTGGGCACGTTCCCAAAAATTCACCAGCTGCTCGCAGCTGGGGTGAGCACAGGGTGCCTTTTTGGCTGGCGGTGGAACCCAGCCATGCCCAGAGCACCCTGAGTCCCCCCTCCCGGCTCACATACTGGTTTCCGTCCCTGCTCCCAACAAGCCCCAGCATCGGGATGGGACTCTGCACACACACACAGAGGCAGGGCAGGCACCAGAAGCGCTCCCCAGATGCCAGGGAGGGGAGCACGCAGCTGCCCTTGGTGCTCCTGGTGCCCCACTGTAAGCAGTTAGGGCTGCCCCTCTTAGATCATCCTTGAGGGCTTGCAAAGAAAGCTCCTCAGCCTAAATAAGGGGGCAACGGGCTCCTGGGTTCACCCCCGGGTGGGTGCTGAGTCCGGGTGTGCAGTCAGACACCGTCCCAAGGGTCTGACAGAGGAGACCCCATCGGCTGCGGGGTGCAGAAGGACCTTGAGTGAAGCCAGGACACCAAGGGGGAATGGTCCCCACGGTCACCGCATGTTGTCCCATCAGGGTCCCCAGCGGTGACCATCTCCCCATCCACAACCCTGGGCTGCCCCAAGGACAGCAGCTTGCACACACCTCCCCGGGGCTGCGTTAGGATGGGGCAGACCCCAAGGCTTCTTCAGTGCCCTGGGGAGCTCCTGCTTGCCTCGGCCCCTGGCAGGATGGGCACACTCGCCTGGGTCTGACACGCTCCATTTACCAAAAAGGCACTGAGGTTGCCTACAGGAACGGGGAACAGAACTGAAAACAGCCTGAAGCCGAGTGTAAAATTCTGTGGCTTGAGAGGAAAAAAAAAAAATCACAGTAAATATTAACTGTACATGAGCTTCGACCACTTCTTCTTAACTGGCTCCTCTGAACAAGGCTCCGCAAACAATTTCTGGCCATTACTGCTGAGTGCCTCAATTTCCCAGGCTGTACAATGAAGTCAGCGAGATTTATTGATTTCCACAGATGACACAGAGGATAAAGGAAAGCCAAGTATTATCTGTGACTGCGTGCAAGCCCTCTTCTCCCAGGACAGCCGCGGTGCTCGCTGCTCTGCACTCCTGCAGTCAGTGTCCTCACACATGCACACACATGTGCCAGGGGGCAGAAGGCAGTGGGGACCCCCAGGCGTACCCTAACACCCCTGGCTCGCCAGTCCCCTGGGACAGTGTTTAGGGTTAGCACCAGGGAAACAAATCGTGAGCCTCATTAAAGGCAGCTAATTGACCAGGCTGCACAGGACCACAGATCTTTGAGGTTCAGGTCTTACCAGCGGGTGTAAAATGCTCGTGGTGGTGAGGCCAGGCCCAAGGACAACAAAGCAAGTGTAGGAGCCAGGCTGCTGCATGGGAAAAGGAGCCAACGAGGTATTTCCTACCCCAGCTTTGTCAGGGTGAGTCACCAAATCACCACGAAAAACCTCGGGGTTTCACTCCAATGGCTGTGATCAGAAGCTTCCCTCATTAACTCAGCGGCCATCCCCTCTCTGCCATCTCCCTGTTAACGAAAGAGGAGCGAGGGCTGGAAGCAGCGCTGCAGCCCGCAGCCAGCTCTGTGTCAGCAGATCTCACATCCAGGAGCGCTGGGAGCTGCTCCCAGGGCAGCCTGCAGGGTTCACCCCACACACCAAACGGGGCTCAGCACACCCATGGGGGATTTCCCTTTGCCAGTACCCCCAGGATGCTGCTTTGGTGCAGCATTCCCAAGTAGCACAGCCCTGAAACACTCAGGTACGAGCTCGTCTTGCCAGCTTTGACGGGACTGGCACGAGGTCCTTCCCCATGTACATCTATCACACGGGACAGAAGAAAGTGTGTGCCGACATGCCCACTGCCGTAAGTCACCCACCCTGGACCACTAAAAAACTAAACCCCTTCCCTCTGACAAGCCAGCAAGGAGGAGGATCTCACTGTCCAAGTGACACCAGCTCAGAAAACGAAGCTGTTTCTACCCCAGGGTTCCTCATGACACAATACCTGTCTGGGGGAAGGAAAAAAAAAAGAAAGGTTTGTTCTGTTCACAAGCCCCAGCAGCAGGTCATCGCTGCCCACCCCTCCCTGTTTCAAAGGGGAGGTCGTGGTCCTGTTCCGTGGAGCAGCAGGATTACAGGGGAGGAAAGAGTTCAGAGGCAGCCGCTCCCAGCAAAGACCAAGTCAACGTGATGCTGAGATAAGACCGCTCCTTGACCCCTCCATCAGTGGGAACCCAGCAGGGGAGTGCTGCAGAATATCCCCTCTATCCCCCATAACCCAAACTAGCCACAGCAGTATTTCCTATTTTGTCTCCATAACCTAATCTGACCCCCTCTGGGGTCTGCAGATTAATATCTGAGAAAGCTCCCAAGTCCAATCACCCAATTACGGGGAGGAAAGGTTTATCCTATCCAAACAGCGGGCGGTGTAACACAGCCCCGGCTGCCCCCTCCCTCCTGAGAGCCCCATCTCGATCCCCAGCAAGCTGAACAAACTGGGAAGGGGTCACAGGGGAGACAGGGAGGGTCTCTCCCTACTCCTGTATCACACGAAACCTGCGGGAGGAGCAGCTATTTTAATTGGCAAATCCCCCGACTCAAGGCTTAATCCCTCTCTGGTTTTTGCTTCAACTTCCCTCGCTCTGAAGCAAGGCGGGGAACAGAGGCAGCGCCGCGCCTCGAGCCACAGCATCCCGCAGCATCCCAGGGAGCGGGGAGGCAGGGGATGGGAGGCGGTGGTCCTCAGGGCACACGGGATGAAGGGACAAAGGGCCACCTAGCACGGAGCCACCTGGGGAGCAGCGTGGGTTTAGAGCAGCTTTGGCATTGGTATGGCAGAGCAGGATCCCGGCTGGGAACAGCTGTAACATTCAGGGCAAGGCTGATTTACCACCCTGGCTTCTGGGACTGTCCCCAGAGTACCTCCTGCACTTCAAACAGGACAGGACAGGTTGTTAGGGCACCTTTGTGCCTCCTTTCATCTCTTTCCCACCTTTATTTCTATCCAGAAACGCACAGAGGGATGCTATCTAACTGCCTGGATTGCATTTCAGCCTCCTGACAAAATGAACACACGCACGGGAAGCCCCAGCAGCAGGCAGAGGACTGGAAAGCAGCTTCACCGCCCCGATCAGGCTCCCACCTCAGGCTCTGGTTAGCCAGAAGACCACGGGAAGCCTCCAGGAAGATCCAACCCTGGCAGGGAGGGCCGGCCGGGGTGTATCTCACACCCAGCTTTCCGCCCCGAGCAGGGTCGCGCTGCACCCGCCGTGCCCCACATTTTCCAACTCCCTCTGGGCTGCGTGGCCAAGCACCAGCTCTGCAGACACAGCCCGAGCTTCCCTCCAAATCCCAGTCACAACTTATTGACTAGACAGGCTTTTCTAATCAATGAAGGCTCCCACGTACAGGCTGCGCTGACGCGCTCGCACGCCACGAGCAGTCCAGCCGCGTTAGCTGCCTTCTCTCCTGATGCTTTCTGACAAGGCGGATTTGTGGCCTTGACTTTTCCAGATCAGGAGAAACTTTATCCTAGGGGATAAAATTACAGACCTTAAAAAAAAATAAAATAAAATGAAATACCCATGCCTGGCCTCGTTAACTGCCATTTAAGAAGTTCAGAGCCCTCTCTGCTAGAAGGGAGCATCTCCAGCTGCCCGGTGCCGCGAGGCAGAGGTGGCTCCGAGCGCAGAGCCCTTGGCAAGCTCCGAGCCCTCGGCACCATGCAGGCTGCTCCGTCCTCCGGGGCCAGCCCCAGCTCCCCACCTATGAAAGGATTTGGGAGAAAATGAAGATAGTGCCCGGCTCTGTCCAAAAGGTGTCTGGGCAGATAAAAATAGAAGCCTGGAACAACCCTATGGAAATGTGAATTAATGAAATGCTTCAGCAACTGACTCAACTCTAATTGAGGGCTGAGAGCCCTCCACCTCCCTTCTGCTTTCCAGGATACAGAAATGACACTGGTAGGTGGAAAATAACTACAGCTGTCCCAGTGGGAGAGAAGTCAGTGCTTCACAGCGAGCGTAATGGCCAAAATTAAGCACTTGCTTGGTGTTATTACACAACACAGCCCAGGAAGCAGCTTCCAAAAACTTGACCTTCTCTTCAAAGGCTTCTTTTTGAATCAACTTTCCTGTTGTTAACAAGTGAAGTGGATTCAGTGCTCGAGTAAGGTCCTCTGGGCATTGAAAACAGCTTCACCCGTGTGCTGGTTACAGAGGAGGCGGCAGCAGGAGCCCCGGCTGCTGCATTTCCACCCCTGGCACCCGAGGGAGCCAGTCCCCCAGTCCTCACCTCTGTGCTGTTACCATCAGCCAAACACCCCCTGCCCGAGCCCACAGAGGTCCACGAGGAGCCAGCAGGTATGGACAGAGGAGGAGATCAGCAGTGGTGGATCACCAGCTCCTGGCCACCATCAGGTCTTCTCCACTTTTGCTCAAAGACCCTTCCGAACACAAGCCAAATGCACAGATGCCCCTGAGAAGGCTGCAGAAGATGTGCTCTCCTGAAACCAACAGACATTGTGGCTTTTTTTTTTTTCCTCCAAACTACGGCTCTGATCCACCAGTCCCAGAGCTGGTGTCCTCTGGGCCTACTTAGAAACAAAAAAGCCATCTACAAATGTGGCACCTCCATCAGTATGGAGCGTTTTACCTCCGAAGGACTTCACAGTGACAGTCAGTATCACCCACACGAGATCATTAACATCTCTAACAGCAACTGGTTTAAAGACTCCAGCCCTAATACACTCCATGCTTTGTTGGCATTAATTAAGACTCTGGATGTTCACGTAGCCCCTGACCTCAAACTCCCACAGCTTTTGAAGCACAATGTCACCTCTGCGGTGCCCAGCCCGCTTGGAAATAGGGCTCTCCAGATTATTTTAAGGAAGTAACTTGGTTTAAGGAGAGCACACCGACTCCTTCCTGACAGGCACAGTGCTTGTTCTGGCCAAATCATTTTTTCTCCCCTTCTTCTAGTCTGTGGCTGCTTTTCACACGCCTAGCAGCACAGCTTGCACACAAGGGGGGTGTGGAAGCGTTCCACAGCCGGCTCTGCACGGCCCCTGCCACGTCAGAAGGATGCTGTGAGAGCACAGCAAACAGTTATAAATAAGACACCCCAGCCTCTATTCGGAGCGAAACTTGCAAGTGTACAAAGCACAAACCTGCTGGTTTGACCTATTTCACTTTCTTTTATAGGAGATGCGGATTCAAAGAGTCCCCTGCAGAACAGCAGCGCGCTGGAGGAGCCTGCAGTGGTGACACACGGGTTTATAGAGCCATTCCCTCTCCTCCTGCAAGTTATCCCACCCAGCCCGTCCCCCTGGCGCTCTGCAGCTCACCCAGGGGCTCTCCTCCCTGTCACAGCCCTGCTGCATGCAGCCAGGCCGTGCTGGTGTAAGACAGCCCCTGTGAGCCCTGAACAGCCCAAGGCTGCCTTCTCCTCCTGCTCCAAGGTCTACACGACCTCCAAGAAGCGCACTCGGCAGCCTGTGCTGCTGTTCCCCTCCTTTCTTGGAGGTCCCTGTTGGGACTCATCCTTCTGGGACGTGGCGGCACGTAAAAGCACACAAGAGGCATCCCCTGCTGTGTGCTCCGTCCCAGCTAACGTCCCACAGCATCCCCAGCTGCTGGCACACAGCAAGCTGCAGAAGTGAAGCTTCTGCAAGGAAGGACAGAGGAATCTGGAAGGACAGAGGCAATCACAGAATCACAGAATATCCCGAGTTGGACCCGTAAGGATCATTGAGGCCAACTCCTGGCCCCACACAGGTCTACCCAGAAATTCAGGCCATATGACTAAGAGCACAATTAATCACAGCTTAAGAGCCCTGACAGAACTGAAGGCACTGGGCTAGGGCACTTCATTGCTCTGCGTTTTCCCCGTTCTACCCACTCGGCTGCTGGAACACAAGCAGGAGGGGACAGCTCCGTGCCCAAGGAACGTGACCCCTCAATGCTGAGGGTCTAGTGCTGAGTAATTCACTGCCCAGCTCCCACGACCTCAAACAAATCATTTATCTGTGTCTTGGGGGTCCCCATCCTCCACCAAACGTGGGAGAACCCCTTCCTGCCTCAGCAGCTCACAAGGTGCCGTGGTGGGCACCTCCCCAGGCCCCTCCATTACATCCAGGGACTGCCCACGGGGCAGCCTGCTCCTGCTGCTGGAGGAGGGCAGCAGGGAAACGTGAGATGGAGAGAGCACCCTCGGTGCTTTTTCTAGAAGCAGCCCCACAGTTTCCACCCTGGAGCATTGTGAAGGGGCTGCAGGATGGGTGCTGAAGGCAGCACTGGGAGCAGAGGATGCTGGCACAGGCTGCTCTGGGGGCATCCAGAGAAACAGCAGCACTGCCTGGGCACTGCAGGAGGAAGCTCGCAGCGGGGAGCCTCTGTAAAACCTCTCTGGGTAGGGGAACATGTAGAAAGAGACAGAGGAGCTCAAGAACATCACAGCAACATAGCCACCAACCCTAGGGTGGCACAAACTCTGCTCACAGACCCCAACCCATCACACAGCCAAAGCCCACAGCCACTGCCCCGTCCTCCCCCAGCCCCGCTGTACACGTACTATGAATGCAGTTAAAGCACTTTTTTTTTCCCCCTCTAATTTCCAAACCTCTGGCTAACACTGCTCTTTTTGCCCCCAGGCTGAACAGCCACCCCACCACGGCGAGCAGGAGGTGGGATCAGCCATGTCACATCACCACCCCCTTGCACCCAAGAGGAGTCAACCATCGAGGAGCCTCTGCATCACTGCAACCCGAGCCACAGAGCCCAGCCGGTCCCCTCCTGCCCCCTGAAGCCCCACGCTGGGTGCATCAGTGCCTCCCACCCACCATGGCACAGAGCAGCTCCATCTGTCCTGGCACCTGGTACACGTGCCAAAACAGAGGCCTGGGGAGACGTGCATGGAACAGAGGTGAGGAGGAGGATGAACCATGGCCAACACCACCCAGCCTTCACCAACTGCCACCTCCACCTGTGAGGCTCTCGGCAGAGGGGCTTAAGGCACGGTGAGAAGAACACAGCAGCAGGACCCAGCCTCCAAACCCGAAAACAAGCGGCCTTCTGTCCTCCGACCCCACCCTGGCTGGAGGACGCAGCGCCCCACGCACAGGAACGTTTCCCATGGCAGGGCTCAGCTCTTGCTGAGGATCTTTGATGTAAAGCCACCACAACGAGCCCTTGTGATACCCCAGGTCCCTCGTCTGATAGGGGCAGGGACACGGGCTGGCTACGGCAACCAGGCCAGAGAAATAAAAAGCACTTTGCACGGTGGTCACGTTATCCCCTCATCCCTCCCCCTCATCCCCTTTGGAGCTTCTTAACTTCAGAAACCTTCCTCCAGAGGAGTGTTGGAGTGACAGAAAACATTTTCCAAGCCTAATATCAGTTCCAGATGTTCACAGCCATTTCAGTTTGTACCTCACCCTGTAAAACACATTTCTCTCTCTCCCTCTCTCAAGTGCAGCGCCTGCTTCGTCCATGACATAATGCGCTGGCGGCCTGGCTGCGCACACACACGCGCGCCTGCGCCCTCTGCGAGAGCCTCATGTTCAAACAAAGAGCATCACTCAACTACAAAGCCGTCGCACACATGGAGTTATGAGTAATTTCCACAAGTTTTAATAAACAGTTTGGGATGTAATTGCTCTCTGTCTTCTCCGCTGGCTCCCGAGCAGAGACGCTCTCTCCGCGCGCGGTGGTGTTGAAAGCGTGGTTTGTTTCGCACACCAGTTCACCTTGGGAACTGCTCCTATTAGCATCAGACGGTCCAAGGGCCGTGCACTTCCAAGCACCAGTAAGAAGCCTCTTTATGAGCCACGTCCAGCCAGGGGGCAGCCGACCCACGCCAGCTCCCAGCTGCTTCTGCCCCATCCCAGGAGCAGGGGGGCGCGCGTTCCACCAGCCCCCAGCCTCGCTCCTGACTCAGCTCCAAGAAGAAGAGGAGCAGATATTTTATGGCTCAAGGGAAAGGCTTCAGCCTCCAATTGCAAAGCAAGGGGGAGGCTGAGGAGTTTTGCAAGTATGGGAGCCTGGAAGCTTTTTGCAGGGGGGGCAGAAGGCAGGGGCCAGGTACCAGCCAGAAGGGAAGCCTGCCACAGGGCTGAAGAGCACAGCCAGTGCCAGGGAGCACAGTAAGAGGTGGCTACAACTGCAATAAAAAGACACAGCCATAAAAAAAACTACATGCTTGAACACAGGAGATCCAAGGGATGAAGAGCAGCAGTCTCAAGAGCCTTCACACCTTGCAAGATCCTCCCAGCACTGCCCAGGGAGCACCTCCAGCACCGGGAGCACCCTGCTCCTACCTGCCAGCAGCCCCAGGACTGGTGGGGAAGGAAGACCTGACAATATCCATAAACCCCTCCGTATCTCCCTTCCTGCAACCCCCTTCTAGGGTTGACTTCATTTTCTTTTTGTGTGCATGCTGCTTGGACGGGATGGAGCCGTGCTGCAGTGTCGGGTGGGTGGTGGTGAGGAGGAGATCCCTATGGCTGGGTTTTGGGTCAGGGTGAAGCAGTACAGTACCAAGGAAAGCCCCCGAGAGCTGTCGCAGCTCTGCAGACCTACGCAAGGTACTTGCAAGAGTCAAGTCATCTGGTGAGAGGGGCCTGGAGGGTAAGAAAGGAATGAAGGAAGGAATGTTGTTTGGTTATAAACAGCGCAGAGAAAGAGGAGAGGCTTAGGATCGGCTTTTCTCTTTAATTGGTAATGGGGTCATTCTGTCCTGAACAGTCCCCCAGAGCAGGTAGAGGGGAGGGCAGCTCCTCACAACGAATTCAATCGCCTAACACATGGCGGTCATAAAAAGAAAATAATAATAATAATAATCTGCCTTTCCTACTCTGGCTGCCAGGCAGAGCTCCAGCCACTTCAAAGCAGCAACCCCACATTTCCCCGGTCTGGCCTCACCTGACCGAGGTGTGAGCAATCTGGAATCCCCATCCCAAACACGGTGCTTCGGTGGCTTGTTTTCCCTCCCCGTTACTGGAGTGTGCCCCTCCAAGACACAGAGCAAGACTTCTTCCACCCTTCACCTTTTGTACACCAAGGAATAAAGAAAGTGGAGGCACAGCCCTGGCAAGAAGGTGCAGGAGGAAGTTTCTGCAGGGTGGGACTGATGTGGGAGCAAGGAAGCAGAGCTCCTTGTGGGGGTCTCCAGCTCTCCCCAGCAGGAAAAGTCCAGATCTCATGGAACAGAAGCTTGCACCTGACGGTAAAAGCAGCCACAGCAGCACCAGCCCCGTGCCCACACTCAGCTGTGTCCTTGCAGGCAGCCTGGCCACGCACACCTTGCCACAAGCTGACCGAGCCCAAGCTTTAAACCAAGGAGGTTTGAATCACCACAAGCCCTCGCAATGCCTCGCTCCAGCTGCAGGTGGAAACCTCCTCCCGCAGCCCCCCCAGCCAGAGGTGGGGGAGCTGTGGTACTGCCTGCACCTGTTTTTTTTTTTTGCAGAAGGCAGCTCCAGCTTCAGCCAGCACCAGGCTGCCTCTGGCATCTCCCACCAACCTCTTTAATGAGCTAAACCCAAAGTCCTTGAGCAGAAAGCAGCAGGAGGTTTTGCCTGGTTTTCCACGCAGCAGTAGCATCACGCAAGGCCTCCAGTGATGTTTTCCGAAATAAATCATTGATTCGCTCAAATCCAGCTCCGTCCTTCACATCCTGCACCTTGCCCAGCAGCTCCTGGAGCACGGCTTGAATTGCTGACAAAGCCTTCGCAGGGCACAGAGCACTCAGCCCACGCCTGAGCTGAAAACTGAGCTCCAGCCCAGGGAAGGTTCAGGTTCCCCTGGAGAAGTTATGTGCTGCTTAAGTGATCCCTCTACACATCGCAGGCTTCGGATTGCCTTGCTGGCTGCGCAAGGTAACTCGACGTGTCCTTCTAACCACCAGCACGCAATCCTGTGCAGCCCTTGGCTGCTGTATGCTGACCTTCCCCCTGCACCCAGCACCCCGAAGCACTTCAGGCTGATGCATCAAACAGTCAATTCAAGTCATTTCAACCAACAACTCCAGCTCACAGCTCCCCTATCCAGAAAAAGCAAATCACTTCCTTCTGCTACACTGTATTTTTGTTTTTCCCCTTCCCCTCCTATACCCATCTCCACAGAAGCCTTCAGAAACCTCTCCTGGAGCTTCCAACAGCACACCTAACACCTCTGCTCCTTGCACCTTTCTGCACACAAGCAGCAGCTCCGAGGAGGACCCCATCAGGGCTCAGCACCATGCACACCGCTGTGCGCCCTCTGGAGCGCACAGAGCCGTCCCGCCGCGGCGCCACCCACCTGTGTAGAGGTCGGTGTCTGTGTACTCGTCCACTTTCTTGTGGTGCAGGACGTAGTCGGACACCTTGGTCCCGATGGCAGGCTGCACGTCCAGCCACTCCAGAGACACCACGGTGCTGGAGGGCTCCACATTTGGGGACAGCCGCAGGCTGGGCAGGAGGAAACCGAAGAGCACATCAGCTCCCCTCCCAGGGGATCCCCTCTCCCAGCAGCACAAACCCCAAATTCTCACCCTCACACACAGGGACACACACACAGACCATGGGAACAGGGGGGTGAAGGGAGAGCAGGTATATGGGCAAAAGAGAAGCTGCCAGCTGGGTGCAGCCTGTTGGGGTTGGTGTTCTTACCTCCCAGCTCCTACAAGAGCTTCGTACAACCCCAAATGTGCTGTCTGCAGGAGGGCTCATCGCCTGGGAGAGCTGCTGGAGCTCAGCAGCTCCACGGGGAGCTAAGAGCCAGCTGCCCAGGAGCAAGAAAACAGGGGAGGACCCAGCTTAACCTCCACGTAGCCCAGTGGGGCTGAGCCTACACGAAGGGAGGGCCCGGGCTGCACGGGGAGCGAGCAAAGAAGGGGCAGGTGTGGCCGTGAGCTTACCCAGCTGCAAACGAGCAAGCCTCTGATGGGCGTGAGCAAAAGGAAAACCAGGGCAGCTGCATGCAGAGCGCTGTGGGGACCAGAGTGGGGTACAGGGGCAGGCAGAGCAGCTTTGGGCTGCTGGCCGTGCTAGCACAGAGGTGCTGCAACACAACACAACACAACGCGGGGCTACGGAGCGCCTGGCTCCAGCATGCGAGCGTGTTTGTTGAACTTGGGGTGGGAAAAGACTCCCCTCTGAGGATGTTGGCTCGCTAAGGTGTTCTGCTCCTCGTGGCTCGCTGGAGCCAGTCTTCCTGCTTTCTCAGCTAATTCCCCATCACTTTGCTCCTTATTTGCTCTCGCTCTGACAAGCCGCAATGGATCGCGCTGTAATTCCATTTCTTTCAGCATTTGAAATCCCGTTCTCCGAGCCCTGCTAATCGGGTGATGAAAATCTGGAAGGAAACCTTCCAGGGGCCACGGCCGGAGCCAGGATATCCTAAAGGCATCACTTAGGCAGCGAGGCGCCCTGGCCCTCAGCCCTGGGCTCAACGATGCAGGGCAGGAGGTGCCCGGGGGCTGAGCCACATCCCATGGGACTGGGGTGGGGATACGGGGATACGTACATGGGCTGCGGGAGGGGGCTGCAGTTCGGCAGTCCGTTCTCGTCGAAGGCGTTGAGGTCGCACCTGCACCAGTCTTCGATCACGTCGCCTTTCCCCGAGCACCAGTAGGAGCTCATCAGGGCGCCCTTGAAAGCCTGCCGGGAGAGCACAAAGCGTGAACGTGTGCGCTGAGGACACGGGGAAAGGCGGCCAGCAGCTCGGCCGTGTGCACAGGGAGGGTTTTGGGAAATGCTGGGGGGGTTTAGGGTCCTCCCTGCATTGTCCCGGGTGAGGTGTTTCACCTCCCTGGGCTTCAGCTCCCTCATAACAGCGATTGGGGTTGGGGCTCCCCCTCTGTGCTGCTGTGGGGTGGGGATGGGAAGTGTCGGCACGATGCACAGAGGGCTCTTGTGGTGCACCGAGCTGCCCCAAACACAAACAGGAGCCCCTTGGTGACACAGGACATCGCCTCTAGGGGACCTTCCAGTGCTGTTGCAGTAAAACTTTTCCACATGTCCATGCCCCAGGTGTTTCTGACCCCATGCAGTGACCCCACAACACGCACCACTTCCATCCCTCAGGTTTACACACGCTGCCTCCTGCGAGCAAACCGATGGTTTATTCACTCCCATAAAGAATATTCACCAGAAAAAAAATGCAGTATCAGAAAAAAACAACCCCAGCAGGTACCTGTGGGTGCTCTCCAGCTGGAAGCCTCCCCTCTGCAGCCTGCCCTCAGCCTGCCCAGGAGCTCCCCGCAGTGCAAGCTGACCCCAAAGCAGCGCCCACCCGCTGCCATCCGGGGCTGAGCCTCTCACACTGAGCTCCCCAGCCTGACCCCACGGAGCCTCCAGCTTGGGTTGGGGTCCCCGTGGTCCAGGACGGGGCACCCCTCACCCCAGAGGCTGCTCGGCTCAGCCTGAGTGGTTTTACGGTGGCTCCTCCTGCTCCCTTTTGCCTGTCCCATGGGCATCGAAGCCAGCACCTCTCCCCGCACACAAACCCAGCCAGAGCTAAAACCGACTCCGCTAGAATACCCACCCCACCACCGGCTCAAACAAACCTCTCTGTGATGCCTTTAACCTTTTGGCACGCACATTTCGGGGCCGGGCTGCCTTCCCAGACCCTCCTTCGTGCCCGGCAGCGCTGCAGGAGCCGCTGCCTGCGGATGCCTGGCCCCGGCGATACCGCCCGCGCTGCCGGGTCGCACCCTGCAGATAAAGCGTGCCCTTTGGGGGGACAGGGACAGCTCCGGGGGATGTGGCATTTAGCAGAGAACTGTAGGAAAAGCGCCGTCCCGGGGACGTTTATGAAAGGAGAAGGTATAAATAGAGCCTGACGTCAGGGCTGCTATTGTTTGGGGTCGTGCCGCTTTCCCCAAACACACCGGCACCTTCAGCGCGGCGCCTGCCTCTGCCGTACCTCTGCTCCCAGACATTTACGGAGCGGCACTGTTCCAGAAGGGGGAAAAAACACCGAGAGAGAGAAAATGTGATGTTATTTTATTTCGTTCTTTAGGAAGTAATTAAAGCACCGGGCTGGAAAGGGCATCACAAAGCAATGGGACGCGTGGAGGGCAGAAAGGAACCTATCTGGCACACGGCTAGATGGGTGTGGGTGCGTGCCCGCAGGGACTGCAGGGTCTGTGCAGGACAGAAGCAGAAGGAGGGCCACAGGAGCGGCCCCTGGGCTCCCTCGGGGGCTGCAGAAGGCACCGAAGCCCCTTCGCTGGATGGATGCAGGCAGGAGGCAGCGGCCGTGCTGCCTCAGCTAGCTGGTGCGCTCTGCGCACACAGCAGGCGGTGGTGACAAATAACTAGGTCGTCTGAAAAAAATCCAGGATGACAAAGAGACCAGGCAGCGGATGCTCTGCGAATAAGGGTCTGAAGGACAGGCGCAGGGACAGCTCCTCTCCTGTGCCAAGCCCAGAGCCTCGACCCTCTCCAGGGGCCATAAGGGGGTGTCAGGAGGGTCCCTGTGGGGATGTCCAAGGGAACGTGTCCCACCCCGCGTGTCCCCCATGCCTCTGCCTGCTCCCTCTGCCCTGCCCCGTCCCCATCACCCACACAGATGTGCTGTGCCTCCTCCTGTCCCCACAAGCTCGCTGCCTGCAGATCCCTGTCCCCCTGCCTGGTCACAGCAGCAGGCTGGCACTCTCTGTGCTGTCACACCAGTGGCACCGCTCTGCTGTCACCCCAACCCCGCCACTCAGCACGCTCCCTCCCTGGCCACGAACCCCCTGCACAACCTTCAGCCTGGGGAAGAAATCCCACCCGCCCCATCCCTGCCCTTTTGCCAAACCCAAGAGTCAATCCTTCTTTTCTGGGTGTATTTTTTTTTTTCCATGCTAAGTGCAACACTGGATGAGCAATCCCCTCCGCTGCGCCTGCCCAGCCTTACCCACGTCGTAATTAGATCCTGCAGGTACCCAGCCGTCATCTGCCTTGTGTCAGCCCTCGCACAAACAAGGTTAGCAAATCGATGCGGCCTCCAATTGCAGGCTGCAGCCTCCCATTTCCCAACCCTCGCTGACGGAGGAGCGGCAGAACAGCACACGCTGGTGCTCAGCCTCCCCCAGTGCCCAGCAGGATGCCCAGCCAGGTGTTTTCAGGGTTTTCCTGCCTGCAAGGGTGGGGAAGTGGCAGGAGCAAACTGAGGGGGAAATAAGATTGTGCAGAAAGGAGCGCCTTGCGCATGGAGCTCTTGCTGTGCCCTCTGTAGGGTCTCCTGCCTGCCCCTTGGGGATGCTCGCTGGCCCCACAGAAACTCCAGGTACAAATGAAGGGTCTCAGGGAGCTTTGGGAGCTCTGTCTGTAATCCTCCCAGCCCTGAAGCCAAGTGTCCAGACCAAGCCCGTGCTTCTTTCCCATAGCCTCACCCAGGAGCCCGGTGGCAGAGGATGACCAAGAGCAATGGACAACAGATGCAGGGAAGGTGCTGGTCGCAGAACATGCAGACACCGAGAGCATCATCCCCTGTGGGCATCTCCTGCCCTCCCTGCCACCTCGCTCAGCAGCCTGCAGCCTCCCCTCCACGCCAGGAGGCAGCAGGCACAGTTATGAGCCCGTCTCCGGCACCTCCAGCTCCTCAGCGGATGCCTGGCCGTGGTGGCCACACCAAGGCAGGGAGCCATACAAAGCCACCAGGCTCTGCAAGGGCTCCCCGGGACCAGCTCTGCCCCCTGGCCGCGCTGTCCCTGCTCTGCCAGCTGCATCTCAACGCCCCTCCGTGCCCTAAGGCAATTTTGTCTTTCATTTAAAAGTATCCAAATTGTATTGTTTGCCTGTGAGTCAGCCCATTTAGTTTATGTCCTTCAGTGCCAGAGGGGAAATTTATGAGATGAGAAACTGGCTCAAAACGTTTATTTTCTAGATGACGAGTCATGCCATTAGATATATAGCATTATGAATCATAGGAACAGCATCTAATTTGCTCTTAAAGGTATAATAGGTCTGACTCCCCACACCCATGCGCACACATATATCGGATTGATAGCTCCCCCATAGGATGGCTAGTTCATTTGTTTTGACATGAGCAAGACTTACAGGACCATAAAGTCCCATCTTACCATAAGTTAAGCCTATTCATAAAAAAAAATATTAGGAAATGAATGATCAGCTAGGCACATTCATCCTACACTCGATTGCATATGGATCTATCTCCTGTTGTTATTTGTGCTCAGGGGGAGGCCATTTGGCCCCGTTTTATAGCTCAGACGCTCTGCAACGAGCAGAGAAGAACATTTCCTCTTTGTCCTCTGTTAGACCTAGCTGCAGGAGGGAGAAGCAGCAAGTTATTTCTGACCGCGGGCTTGCTGTTGACATCCCCGGAGAGAAAAATTATAGGACACGAGGAACACTGCAGGTCAGCATTTGCAGGATGCAGCACGCAGCCCGTTGTTTCCAGATGGGGCACTGGGAAGGGTGTGAGCTGGGTGCTGATCTCCCCTCGCAGATCTGGTCTTCTCCATGGCTGGTAGGGATGTGAAAATCTGGCCTAAGTGATGCTTTATGTCTACGTTTCTTTATGGTTGGTGGGCACACCTCAGTTTCTGCTAGAATTAAAAAGGAAATTCAGGGAGATGATGGAAAAAAAACAAACAAACAAAATGCAAACAAGCAGGAGGCTGGAGGCTGATGTGCTGCAGGTACCCTGGGTGAACCAGAAGCTGGGGCTTTGGCACACTGTGGTTTGTGCATTGCCTTCCTTCAGAAGTTTTTCTTTGAGGCCACCGATGAGTGCAGCTCCCCAGCGCTGCCACACTCCGTGCAGCCTGTAGCTACCGGCAGTGCTGCCTGTTCATCAAGGGAAAGGAGAGCAGGGGATGCAGGATCAAGCAGGCATTTTACAGCCTGGCCGGGATGCTATCACCACGACAGGGTGGCTGGAAGAAAAGCTTTCCGTGCCCTTACAGTGAGGCTCACAGGAGATAAACGCTGCTCCTTAGTCGTCTAGACATCTCTGGGAGGAGGAAAACAAACAGAAAGGAGGAGGAAAATGAAGGATTTCCCAGGCCAGAGACTCTTTCCAGGATCACGCAGTTCGCGTCTGAAAGTCTGCTCCAGGTTCGCGGCGAAGGAGGATGAAGTTTCCCCGCTGCTGCTGGCAGGTGATCTCATCTGCTGCTGCTCACACCCTGCCTGCCTCCGGCCGCCGGGCCTGGGGGAGCAGCATCAGCAGCACTTCATCCCGGGAAGGCTCTGCAGCGGTCTGCCGGAAAGGTCAGGGTGCTGGAAGGGACCCAGGGTGGGCAGCATCCTGGCTTCTGGCAGCGATGGGAAGCGAGGGAGCAGCAGAGGACACCGTAAAAGCTGGCAGCGGGGGAAAAGGAGAGCCTTCGCAGGGCAGGGAGCGGCCCCGTTCACACCTCGGCTCCGAAGCTCCCCCCGGGGTGGTTACAATGCCTCCATTCTTCCCCCGCCTAACGCGAGTCGGATGTGGGCTGGAGCTGCGTCGGGATGCACAAGTGCCGGGCTTTGGCACGAGGAGGAGGACGGCCAATTAACAGATATTCAAATAAAGCAAAACCAAACCCAAAAGCCCAGACCAAAACAACAACAACAACCAAAAAAAAATAAATAAATCTCACCTCGACAATACAAACATTGTCCCCGCTCGCCCTGGCTCCCTTTCAGGTTTTGGCAGTGGAAAAAGAAATCACTGGCACCAGCTCCCCGCGCCTTTGGAGGCTGCTCCGGAAAAGACACAGGGAGGGACGACGTTCTGCGTGCGGCGCTGAGCCTGGGCTCCTTTCCCCCTGCTCTGCCCTTCGAGGGCCACGTCCCCAAGGCCACGCAACAGGGACACACAGAAAGCTCCCTGCCCAGGTGCTGGAGAGCCCCAGCGTGAGTCTTGTCTGCACAGATCAGGGTGGGCTCCCCCTCACCCCGACCAGTGAGTGGTGGTGGATGTCTGAGGGGTGTTTCACCCCGTTACGGGCTCTCAGTGTCCCTCCGGGTAATTCAGGGCTGGGGTAAAGGCACAGCGGTGCTCCAAGCATACAGCCAGGGTAAGGCTCCGTCCCACATCATCATATGAACAGCAAGTAGGAGACAACCTTGACCCTGAGATCTGACCAAATCCCACCGACAGGAGATGCCAGAGCCATCTGCACTTTGCACTTGTGCTGAAATGCAGCCGTCAGGGCAAAGCATGCACCCGGGAAGGGTGCAGAGATCAGCAGGAACCAGGGAGGAAAAGCGGCACCGCTCTCCAAAACCACTGCCACCATCTCACCACCACCTGTACCTCTGCTCCGGCACACGCACACCGCTGGTGCAAGCATGTACAGGTGGCGAAGCAGCTCCTGGCCACACGGAGAGCCCTGGAGGGGTCCCAGCCACGTGCTGGGCACCTGTCAAGCCCGGTGGAGACAAATCCCGGCCAGCCCCACGCTCCCTCCACACTGCGGGCTGGGTTGGGTGCGCTGCGAGGGGTTTGTGGCTGCAGACGAACGCTGAAATTACTCAATTTTCAAATTAAACGAAGGTCCTAGGGGTCTTCTAAAATCCAAGCTCAATGTCCATTTGTCTCCTTAAATACAAGCAACGGGGCTTCAGTGCATTTCCCCAGCAGGAGCAGGATAAATCTCTCCTGCCCGCCACCCTCTAAGCACTTCTGCAGCTGCTCCGCACGAGCCGTGGGGTTTGTGTGTGTGTGTTTGTGCTGGGAGGAAAGGGAGGAGGGAGAACAGCGCACAAAGCAGACAGAGCTCGCTGCTGAAGGCGCCTGCCCCTGCCTCCCCCAGGTCCCAGGGCCGTGTCGGGGTGGGAGGGATGGGGATTTGGGTGTCCCCGCTCGTCCCGGGGAGCCCGCTGTCTCCTCTCGGTGCCTCTCGGTGATTATCGAGGTGAGCTGGGCTCTTTGTCAATCCCACAGCTGCATGGGAGAGAAGCGTTTTGCCGGTCCCATGGGGTGAAGCTGGGCAGGATTATCTCGGTGGAGCAGCGAGGAGGAGGAAGGCCACCAGAACTGGCTCTCTGGCTGGGGTGATGTGCAGCTCTCCTCTCCTTTGGCTTTGGGACCTTCACTAGAGGGAAACCACACAGAGCCACCAGGTCTCTCTTCTCTCCTGGGCACTTCTTTCAGCAGAAAGGCACAAAATGGGCAGAGGCTGGTTGCTGTTGGGTCTGCCCAGCCACGGACACGGGTGCAGGTTTCTTCCACAATCCCACAATGAAGAATCTCCTCCAGTTTCACCCGGACACAGCCATGGAGGGATCTTTGCTTTAACCACTCTGGTGCCTGCACTGCTACAGGGCACAAGCAGTTGTGATGGCTACAGAAAAGCCATCCAACAACGCTCTCCAAAAGGTACCTGCACTTCTGAACACGTTTCCTTGGCCCACACCTCTTCTCGCCCCCCTCCCCAGAAGCTTTGAGCTCCTGGGGCAGCTGAGATCGCCTTTCAGGAACGTTTTCTTGGACAAAGCCTGAAATCGCCGTGTGTCCTTGGATGGCAGCAGCAGCCTGGGATGTCCCTGCCCTAGCACCAGCGCAGTCCCCAGGTATCAGTGACCGTGCAAGCCCTCCAACAATGCTGTTAAGCCACAGAGGGAACCGTTTACACTGCCGGGGGCTGACCAGAGGCTTTGAACTGCAGCCATAAACCAAAATTCCCCCCGATCAGCCACAGCTGAGGGTTTCCTGATGCTTACGGCACAAATGGCTTCGGAGGAGCGTTCCCTGGGCAGCACGAGGCAGAACCTGACTCCTGGAGCCCTTCTAGATTTCATGTCCTTGCTTCAAAGCGAGGAGAAAACAGCCATCCCCAGCTACGTGGAAATAAGCAGCTTTCCAACCTAGTTCACGTGGGCAAGGCAATATATTGTCACCTAATCTTTCTCTTGGAAATGCTCAGTTTTAGCTGAAATCAAACATGCATGCATACAAAAAAAATAATAATAATTAAAAAAAAAAATCACAAATCAGCCCAAGGCAGACACTCAGCCTGGAAACTTAAATCCCAGCACTTAAAGTCTGGCAAGGTCATCAGAAACCCAGCACAAGGCCCTGTGCACGAGGTAGCTGTAAATTTTAACCAGTGTGTAACTCCCTTTGCTGAGGTGGATGAACAGACACACCTCCTGCAAGCCATGGGCAACATTTCTTTACCTGCAGCCTGCCTTATCTCTGCGGCCAGGCTTATCATAGAAAACTTCAGCAGAACCTCATAGATCTGAGCATCCCTGAGCAAACCTTTCCTTCCTAACGACCTTTCCAATAATGTGTAACAGTCGAAGTGTACATACATGCAAAGAGAAAGATCTGAATTTTTGGGTTGTGTGTCCCCCCCTTCTTTGTTTTTTATTTGACTTCTATGAGGGAATTGGGATCTGACTGCAGTTCCTATGGGGTCAGCCTCTGCTCTACCAGTTATTATCCACAGAAATGGGGAACAAACAGCAGGACAGCAGGCAGGAGAGCTGTGAGCTGTGGATGCTGCACTGGGAGGGGAGGGACGTGGCCGGTCTGGTGTGGTCCTGTCCCCAGCCTGCCACCCCGATGTCCCCCCCCCTGCACAAAGGGACCCTCCCGTGCTCCAAACTGCAGCGTCCAAGTGCTCACCCCAGCCATCTGCAAATCTTGTTTATGCCACAGGCAAATGCCACACTGCCAGTGCCTGGGACCACCCCCAGACTGCAAAGTGATGCTGGAAAAGGGAGTCGCACCCTGCGGGCCTTGCACCAGACCCTGCTGGCAGCACAGCCCCCTCGAGCACCCGTCCTGGTGCACAGAGCGAGGCAGCGATTGAAATCTGCAGCTTCACAGCACGTTGGCAGGGGAAGCAGGCACACCTGCTGGGTCCCACCATGCAGGGGATGGCTTCTCAGAGCAAATAACCTCCTGCTGGTCTCTCTCTCCCCCCAAAAAACCTGACCACTGCCAGCTCCACCTCCCTGGGAGAGGCTGGGGAGGTTTGCCCATCGCACACCGCTGGCAGGAAGGCTCCAGCACCCTGCCCCGTGCAGGCAGCACCTGGAGGTTTGCTTCTTTGGGGTCTGCTTTGTTTGTTTGTTTGGTTGTTGTTCTCCCCAGCGCCTCGGTGGACAGCACAATGCGGGCAGTCCTCCAGCTGCAGCCGATGGGACCAGCCCTCTGCTGAGCCCAGGGAGGAGGAGGAGGAGGAGGCTGGAGAAAGGCAGGCTGTGGCTCCCCAGGACAAGGAAGAGGAGGAGGAAGGCACCCTCCAGGAGGAGGAGGAGGGCGCTTTGCAGCTCTGGCAGGGTGGCATTGCTGCCAGGGCACAGGGCTGGTGCTCAGCAGGGTCAGTGTGGGTGCCCCAGGTCTCTGCTCGCTGTCACTGACAGCCCCTTCCCCGCACCTCACCCACCTCTCACCCCACAAAAGGAACTGCCATCCTGCTGCTGGAAGGATGCTGCTGGAGGCACCAGGAAAATTAACAGATGGAAGAGCAGGAACGGGATCAAGGGGTTCCCAAGGAGGACCAGTCCCCATAAGGGTGCCAGGAGAAGCCTGGCAGCTCTTTTGCCCGTGGATCTGGGAGAGGGGGAAGAATCATTCTTGGTGGTCACACCTCCAGGTTGCTGGGATTGCTTCCAGACCTGCAGCCCCATGTCCCACCCATAGCTGCTGCGCGCTGGCTCTCTCCCTGCATCTTAATCAAGTGCAGGCTCGGTGCTAATAAGTGACTTTAAGCAGGTCTGGCATTCCTGGATTTGGGGTTAGGGGGCTGCAGAGGGGGTTGGGAGGGGATTGCAGGGAACAGAGAAAGTGGGCAATAAATCTCCAGATGATTACCACTGAAGTTTTCACAGGAAGGAGAGGAGCCCAGCCCCAGGGGAGGGTCACCTCCAGCTTTGCTGGTCCCTCCTGGAGTAACAGTGACCTCCTGTGGCTGCGGGCCCGTCCCGAGGGGCTGCTTATTCCCTCCGGCTGCGCTCGTGCTTCCCCCACATGGAGACAGAGGCAGCTCCAGGGTGCTCCACCACCCGCTCACTCACCTCCCTGGTGTCGTTGTCCTGGATCAGGGCGTACAGGGGCACCACGCGGTTGATCTCCAGCAGCACGGGCGTGGGGCTGAGCTGCTCCTTGCCCGGGCGCCGGCACAGGTGGCAGGTGGACGGGCAGCGCCCCTTCTCCTCGCAGCGGATCTCCACGCCGGAGATGAGGTGGTCGTCAGACAGCATCTGTGCAGTCAGCAGCCCCGAGAGGTAGGTGATGAATGGCATGGACTTCAGTTCCTTCTTGTTGCCGAGCTCCGTTGTTTCTGGTTTAGAGAGAGGGGAGAAAATAAGCAGGGTGAAGGAAACCTCAGCATGATCCTTTCCCCCAAAGCCAAACTTCGTTGCAGCCAGGATAAATGCAGCTGCTGGAGGTGTGGGCCAGGTGGGAGCAGGAAAACAGAAAGGTCGAGGAGAGGAGAAAACCAGGGCTGGCAGGTCACTGCTGGGGAGCAGGTCGAAAGCGGGAGCATTTGCAGCCAAACACTTCTAGAAGTGACCGTGTCCTCATTCCTCTTTTATTTGCGATTTGCATCTTCGCTTTCTGCGCTTTGCAATGAAACAAAACCACCCGAGTGCATCTTCCCTGCCAGGAGAAACCTCTCCAAAGGGACTCGTCAGGGACCGAGGGCCCTCACCCCACCCCAGCACCTGCCCTCCCCGGTCCCCGTGCCCTTTGTTTGGGTGATGCATCAGGCAGGGCACTGAGACTGAGCGAAGGCAAGCAGGTTTGGCATGGGATGAAGTCCCACGGCAGAGAGGCTCGGTGGCAGAACAGAACGGTCTCACCACAGGGGGAACAGACGGGAGCATTTCCAACACCGAGCTGTCGAGACCCTGCTTTTAGGAAACATTCAGGACTTGGAAACCCATGGTGAAGCTTCCTGGTGCTCTAATCCACGGGGAGAGAAACCCAGAAAGACTGACTTTTTTTTTTTTTTCTGACTTGGCCCAAAAGCTCAGTGAGGTCCAGGAAAGGATTGCACCTGGAGATACCCCGAGATGAGAAGGCAGGAGTCCCATCTTCGTGCTGTACGCCGCTGATTTAACTCTTTAATCAGAGCTCTCCTCTTGGGTTGACTGAAGAAGGAAGACCCAACCTTCATGGCCTACAGAAGAGAAACCTTTCTTGTGCTGTGCCCAAACAGGGCTCATGGCACCAGATGGGGACGGATGCTGCCTTCACCAACAACTTCCCCATCCTGAGAAGCTGCTGCAAAGGAAGGAGTTTTGTCTCCGTGCCCTCGGCTTGCAGTGACATGCAGCTGATCTGGCGAGGCACTTGTCAATTAGAAATCCAAATAAACACAGCATTCATTCATTCCTCTCGGAGCCCTTCGGGCTAGGGACAGCCCTTCCCCTTCTGCCAGGCTGTCAGGGAACACTTACGTGCGCAGGATCAAAGCCGTCACGGGAAGACGAGCAAATTCCAGGCAGCCCGTCCTCCAGTGGGATTAGGGGGACAGTTGCTAAGATAAATTAAAACAAGGCGGTGGCGGAGGTGTCTCTGTATCTGGGAGGCACTGGGATATACAGACATGGAAAAAGAGCCTCAGAGCTGGCTCTTGGAAAGATTGTCTTCTGGGAGAGTGGCTCCAGGCAACTGCATAAAGGAAAGCCATGGCACTGCTCAACCGGGTGGCTCGTGGAGAGGGAGGCTACGAGGCAAAGCTTGAGCCTCTCCTGGCCTCTGGATCAGACCAATTCTTGTTGTAACACAGCCACTGAAAGGCACTTAGAGGAAGAGGAGAAAAAAGACAACAGTGACTGTTCAGGCTGCAAAGCTTGTTCACCAGAGCCCAAGCAGTCAGCTCTTCCACGGGATGAAGTTTTGGAGTCACGCAGTAAGGGAGAACACGAGCACACAGCAGAAAAGCCGAATCACTTCATCTCACGATGGCAATGGGATATCAAACCTTCCTTCCTGAGCCGGTGGCAGCCCAGGCTGGGTGGGGATGCTTCATTTCAGGAGCATTTCTGGGCTCTCTGCTCTGGGCCTCTCTGCCTGCGTCCCCTCTGCTTCGGAGAGCACGGGGCACGCGGTGCATTTGTGCATGGTGCTTGTGGCCTCGGGGGCTCTCAGAGTACCAACAAATACTGCGGGGTGGGATGGATACGCGGGAAGAACAGCCTCCCCTGGTCCTCCTCAGCTGCCACCTCGCTTTGGAAGGAGCAAGCTGAGGTGAGTAAGGAGTAAAATAAACCTTTGAGCATGAGTTCCTCCCTGCAGGACAGCTAACCCTGCTGGGACATCCTGCCCCTCCATCCACCTCCTTTATCCTCCACTGCCAGGAAACGGCACCGGTGGCAGGGCGCTGGAGGTGGTGGCTGAAAGAGCTCTCCAAAGGGACAGGCACGAAGATGAGGGCTCCTCCATCCTCCTAATGGAAACACAGGTCGGGCACAGCTGTTCGGAGCAGCAGTCACCGAATGGAGCTGCACACGGGGCACAGCAGAGGGCTGCAAATAAAACGAGGTGGAAAAGCAGCGGCTCCTCGGGGAGGCTGCGTGCACAGCACAGCTCCCCGCTCTTCGCAGCCACCTTCTCAGCCACAGAAGATTGACCGTGGAGCCAGGTGACGGGTGGCAGACTTGTCAGCACGGCGGATTTCATAGGTGAGGTGGTAACGGGTGTCTGCATTTAATCCTCTCCATTGCGGTTGAAGCTCCAAGCACTTTGGGGAAAGGAATTGCTTTGTAGATTGGGTTCCCAGGGCCGGGAGGGGTTACTACAGCTGAGGTTAACAGTTCAGGGTGCTGGAAACTAATTCACGGTGTTCCCTCGTACTGCAGAGGCTCTGGGTACAACTCCAAATGAGGAAAATGCAATAGGACGTGGCTCAGCAGAGGGAGACGGGCTTCACTGCCAGCTCTTATCCAGATGAGCACTTGGAAGCCATCAGCACTGGAGAGCAGCTCCTGGTAGCTTTTGTGGAATGAGCTTTGGGGGCTTAAGTACAGTCCTAACAAAATAATCCCCCCTTCCCTGCTATTAAAACCTATCTGAGAGGGCCAGCAGCGCAACCTGCTCACCAGCCAGCTCCTCCAGGGCCGGGGAGAGGCGGTGTGGAAGTGCTGCCCCTGGGCAATGTGCTCTGGGATGAAAGCATCAGCCCCAGGTGCCTCCAGGCTGCACTCATCCCTAGAAAGCTGATTTCCTTGGTGGAGAGCGTGCTGCCCTCTTCCCAGCCACATCACTTGTCACTCGCAGCGACGCACAGAGGAGTTAGTGAGATCTGGGAGGTGTATCCCCAAATACATGGGTTTGTTCCTGGACCTGATGCTGCCCCTTGGGCCAAGGGAGAGCTGAGGGGTCCCTGTGCCTCCCTCTCCCCTCTCTCAGAGGGAGGTTTAAGGGATTTTCTCTGCCGCCTGCACGCACAGCTCCGCTCCTCAAAGCAAACCCAACAGGGAGCTGGAGAAGCCCCCACACTCCTGGAGCCTTGCTCTGGCTTTTATTACCTCGGTGCTGCCGAGGGCTCACCAGCAATGAGAGCCAGCTGACTGGCTTCTGCTGGGACTTACGTACGCGTGGCCCAGCCCTGCTGCTGCTGAAGCCGAAGGAAGTTTCTGCTGTTGGACTGGAGAATCAGAACCAGACCCTGCAACGTAACGCTGCAACACCATGTGAACTCAACAGCACTCCTGTTGTCTTCACTGCAAGCTGGGCCGAGTCAATTGAGCTTCATTGTTCAGGTCCACGTTGCACAAGCCCCGTGGGTAACCTCCCCGAGCGCTCCTTCCAAGCCTCTGCCTCCTTCTCAGGGAAAGCCTTTGCAGGTGAGCGCTGCTGGGGAGCGCTGCAGGGCCTGGCAGCACGGCGAGGCTCGGCCACGGGGCCTGCAGAGCACTGGGAGGGGGGGACAGGGGGATTCCTTATCGGCCCTTGCATCTGGACGTGCTTTCATAATGCTGCTGGAGACTCAGTGAGTCCTGGCAACATCTGCTTGGAAGCACAGCGCCACGGATGTGGTTAGACGCATCACGGCAACTTGTGGGAGTTATTAGTTTGTTTGTTTGTCTGAAATATGTATTTAGAAAGAAAAAAAAAAACAAAAAAACAACACAACAAATAAAATCGCAGCCTTCCGCTCAGCGTCCAGCCTTGCGTAAGGAAGGAGGATGAGCAGCACGGGGCGGGCAGAGGCACCGGCTCCGTGCCCCACTGGGACTCAACAACCCTGCAGCAAGGCCTGCAGTGAGCACGGTGCCTGCTGGGGACGCAGCACTTAGAGACATGGGGAGAGCCTCACAGCATCACCTCCTGGTGCTGGGACATGAGGGAATGTTGGTAACACTCCTGCTGTAACAACCACCAAACAGAGCACCTAACTTTGGTGCCGGAGGGCTCTTCGGTCTTGAGGGCTCCCGGGAGGCAATGGTTTTGCTCATGGTCCAGCCTTTTAAGCCATGCCTTTTCCAAAAGATCCCGAGTCATTCCTAAACCGGGAATCACTCCACTTACCACAAGAATGCAGCCACATCAGGGGTAGGATGTGGTAGCTCTTCAACAGCAGAAAAGCTTGGAACAAGAAGAGGAGGAGGCTCTCCAGCTGACGCTGTGAGAAAATTTAAGGAACAGACCCAGGTGGAGATACCTCTGGGTTAACCCTGCTGACACCCACAGTCTGATCAGCTGGGACTAATTTAGGCTCTGCATTCCCACACAAGGCAGAGGACATTCTGGCCACCAGCTAGGGATTTGGGTGGGGATTTATGGCCAAGACGGCTGCCGGTTTGCTACCTGGCGGAAAAACACCCCATTTGTTTGCAAATCCATCGAAGGGGAGCAAGAAAGGAAATCAATAGGTGTGTTTGCCTGGGAATTTCTCTTGCAGTGAGCTGTGGTCAGAGCAGCAGCCGACGGGGCTGTGCAGAGCTTGGCCGGCTCCATCACTGCCGGCTGGGGCGATGGCCGGGGAACCCTCTCGGGGTGCGTGGGGCCATGTGCACGGGAAGCACGGTGCCAGCCCCTGCTGCCACCCAGGAAACACCATAAGGGCCGAGCCACCCATCCGCCAGCAATACCTGCGTGTCTGGGGCTCACGCACCAGCTGTGGCACACAGGAGCTCGCCGAGGAACCGCGAGCAATGCCTCCATCCATCCCTCGGCGTGGCATCCTGCGGGGACGGCACGGGCACTTTGGGGCTGGGCATCACCTCAGCCTGTCCGGCAGGGACATGGGACTCGAGTGCATCTCTTGTGCCGGTGCTGGCAAGCAGGAGGGTGCCCATGGGAGCCCCCCCCGAGCGGGGTGGGCTGCGTGTGGCCGTGCCAGCGGTGGGGCTGCAGGGGCAGTTGTGGCCAGCTTGGTCCGTGAGGACCTGCTGCCCTCTGGTGGCTCTCGGGCTGCAAAACGCAGCTCGCAGCCCTTCCAGCCCCTCGGCTCTCGCCCCCAGGGCTGCCCCACACCCTGGGGAGCTGCTCTGGCAGCCCCCGGGAGCAGCCTCCTCCCTTTGGGGCTTCCCGACCCTTTCCCACCCCCTCGAGCCCCCCGTGCCCCCTGCGTCCCGCTGCCTCCCTCTGCGGGCACCCCGCTCGCCGCCCCTGCTCTGCCTGCTGGTTGCAGCTGACACACCACAGAGGAGATGTTCCTGAACACCGTGAAGAACAGCTTTGCAAGTCCAGGGCATTCAGGGAAAGAAAATAAACAAATAAATAAATGAAAAACCTCCAGGAGGGTTTTTAGGGCACACAAACAAACCCCTCTAGAAGTGGGCAGCGCGGGTACCACCGGTGAGCTCATTGTTACAAGCCCTGCAGAGCCCAGCACTGTTCCCGCTGCCTGTGCTGGTTCATACCAAAGCCCTGCCCTGCTCACCACATCCTCAGCATCATCGTGGTGCCTGGTCCCTGCCTCCAAGCCACTGCAGACCCCAAGGACAGCTCCACAACCCCCAGATCGCTGCTGTTGGCTCCCATGGGCTGTTTGCTCTGTGTCCTCCCTGCCCTTCCTTGTCACGGTGCAGGGTCCCCGTGCCCTGACACACTGGGTAACAGCCTTGGCTTGTTGTCACCACCTCTAACCAAGTCCACAGAGTCCTTTGCTTTTTTCTCCAGGATGCATTATAGGATTATTTCCTCATACTGTTCATTTTCAGGTGTGGGAGCCCTCACAGAATCTGCCAGACCACGCTGGTTCAATCCTAACATCCACCTTGATGTTAAAATACATCACTGAACACCCTGTAAAATACATCACTGAACAAGCATCTCCCATGGACTCCCAGGGAGTTTCACCCTTTGGCTCTTTGTCCCTGAGCTCACTGTGGTGCAGCCCACCACGACACGGGGCATGGCATGACCTTCGTTCAGGGTCAGGCCACCCTTCTGGACCACCCGGCAGACCAAGCCTTACCTGCTGCATTTCCCTAAGGGCTGGGGGCATTTCCCACAACCGCCTCTGACCTGGATGCAGCGGTGATGCCCGGAGGTGGGAGCGAGCCCCACATCCTCCCTGGGCACAGCTCACCTCAGGGATTTGTGCTCAGCAGCTTCCCGCTGAGGTTTGTCGCGTGGAGCCTGAAGCACAGCACGAAATCAGGAGAACATAAATCTCACTCATTTTCCTTTGTGAGACAAGCCCAGATTTGCATCTGCTCTGTCTCCAAGTGCCTTCGCTGCCTGCATTGCTCTCTCTGCTGTTTCCTGGTCCTTGCTGGGGTCAGCAAACCCCACGCAGGATGCACTGTGCCCTGCAGTGTAAGCTCTGAGCCCCACGGCTGCAGGATGGTGCAGGCTGCGCTGTCCTCCCTGCACACATGGATGGAGAAGCCCCACGCTTATGGCAAACAGTTATTCTGAGAGCTCACATCTTCCACAGAAGGAACTTCTCCATGCCACAGATCCCAACCTGTGTTCCCACAGAAGAAGCCCCAAACCCGGCCATTTCCTGATCTGCTGCACTGCACCGCTGGGTCACAGTAAAACTCATTTCTCTGCTATCAGTGAAGCAGCCTGAAGACTCCTGAATGAAATTCGAGCTGGAGTGGGACCCGTGTTACCGATATTCCTCACACCAGCACCACCCTACAAAATGCCAGGGCAGAGCCACGATCGGGTTGCTGAAATCCTGCCTCTGATTTCAGCCGTCAGAGCCCATCTGATGGGGAGAAGAGTGATCTGATAGAAAGGTCAAAGGGACGACAAGGAGGAGGGAAGAGGCAGGAGGGAAATGACTGATTACATGATTAATGACACTACTCATTAGCCCGTGATGTGCGGCAGAGCTGCCATCCTTTGCTACCTCCCATGTGTGAGAGGCGGAGAGGGATGAGTCTGGGTGAGTGCACATGCTGTGAGCACGTTAAAATCTGCACAGCAAGAAGGTGGTGACAGAAGCAACCTCCTAGGTGGCTCTTTGTGTTTTGGGAAGGGTTGCAGAGCCAACCCCAGCGCGGTCACAGCCTGCGCTTCCACTGCAGCACCCTGGGGCTGCTGAAGAAAATGGCAGGAAAAGGTGCAGAGGCTGGGCACAGATGTGACAGCTTTTACAGGAGGCCTCACAGAAAGTTATGACATCTTCTAGAATTTTTCAATGCTTATGAAGAGCTTCATAAATGGCAGCCTCCACCCTCACACGTTAGCCCTGCGGGAAGCAGAAAGCTGAACATGAAGCTCTTGAATAAAGCTCCTAGGGGCACCCTGTGCCTGGTTTTGCTGAGGGCACAGTCCCACTGACCACCCTGCAGTGACAGCTCTCAGCGTGCCCTGGAGGCTGCTGGTGCTGGCTTGAGCCCTGCCAGAGGAAGCACCAATGGTCAGGAGCCTCACTGACAGGCTGCAGGAAAGGCGCTGCAAATGGATTTTGTTTTCCTCTGAGGTGTTAGGACATGTAAAAAGGAGCATGGTGGCCACAGGGTTTGCTTCCGAGCCCTGGCTGTTGTCCCCTGCATGGTGTGGCTGGGAATTACGGAGGTCTCCCCGCAGCACGTCTCCGTTCAGACACCCTCACACAGCGCCCCGTGGTCCAGCTCGTGTTTGGTAGCCACCTCCTGCACCTCGTCCATCTCAGCTCTTCTGATCCTGAATCCCCAAACCCCAGCAGCGCCGCCTCTTTCAACACCAGGCAAAGCTCTCCCCTGACTGAGGAGCCATCCCCAAAGTGCACAATTCCCCCCAAACCTTTGATTTCCCACTACTGCAGCTGCACCGCTCGCTGGCCACCACTGCCAGCATCTGGGCTACTGTGAGGGAGGGATTAGTGCCAGGAGGAGCCCCATGCAAGTGCTCCAGTAAGCAGCTGCAGCTGCGGATCTACTCATTGGCAATATTTTTGTGTGCCACCCAATCAACTGATTACATCTGCATCTAAAAATAGGCATTTTTGTGCTGCTTCAGAGTGGTTTCTGAGAGGGGCTGATAACGCAGGGCTGTGGTGTGAGACCCGAAACCCGGCCGAGGCGCTGGCCCCACAGGCAAAGGCAGCCTGAAGGCAAAGGGGCTGCGGCCCCGCAGGGGTGGAGAAGGATGGAGAAAACCATCGGAATACAGGGACACGGGTGGGAGCCTCAGCACAGAAGGGTGTGTAAGGAAATAGGGGAAAAAATTGAAAAAAAAATCATAATTAAAAAAAAAAAGATTTTTAGTTTTAATTGACAGGAGTCTCAATGCAGAATAGCGTGTAAGAAAACGGGGAAAAATGGTAATAAAAAAAAAAAAAAGATGATTATGTTTTATTGACAGGAATCTCAATACAAAATGTTGTGTAATAAAACAGGAAAAAATGAAAAGAAAAAAAAAGACTATTAAGTTTCTACAAAAACTTCCCATTCTGTTTCTATTCGAAGTTTTACTGACAGGAATCTCAACGCAGAGTGGCGTGGAACAAAACGGGGGGAAAATGAAAAAAAAAAAGATTTTTAACGTTTATTGACAGGCAGGGGTCTCAGCACAGAATGGCGTGTAATAAAATGGGGAAAAACTGAAAAAAAAATCTAAATATTTATTGACAGGAATCTCAGTGCAGAGTGGTGTGTGAGAAAACTGTGGAAAAATGGGGGGAAAAAAAAGGATTTTTAATTTTATTGATAGGCAGGAACCTCAATGCAGAATATAGTGTAATAAAACCGTGGAAAAATGAAAAAATATATATATATATATATGTTTTTAACTATTCTTGACAGAAGCAGGCAGGGGCAGGCCGCGGACTCCAACTCCCAGCACGCCCCGCGGCTCGGCGCCCTGACGTCACGGCGGCGCGGCGGCGCGGGGCATGGCGGGGGAGCGGCGCGCACGGCCCGGCAGCGGCGGGCAGGTAGGCGCGGGGGGGGCGGGGCCGGCGGGAACGGGCCGGGAGGGGGGGGGGGGGCGGCCCTGAGGGGAGGCCGCGCTGCGAGGCGGCTGCGGTGAGACGGGGCCGGGAGGGGGCGGTGGGGACAAAATGGGGGGCTGGGGATAAAGGGGAGGGCTGGGGGTAAAGGGGGGGGCTGATGGGAGCGGGTAGAGGCAGAACCGGGGGGAAAACCGGGAGCTGGGGGTGGAAATGGAGCCTGGTGGTGGGGCGGGGAGCGGGTAACGGGGTCCTGAGGGAGCTGGGGCCGGGGTAAAGCTGGAATGTGGGGATAAAGCTGGAGCTGGGAACAGCCAGAGCCTGAGGGCTGTGGGGCTGGGTGAGCAGGGCAGGGGGAGCCCGCTGTGCCCACGGCCTGTGCTGCATAAAGGCAAGAGGCCGCGAGAAGCTGTGGCAGGGCAGCACGGAGACACCGAGACGGGGAAGGACCCCCAAGGAAATCGGCTGAATACGAGGAATGCGAATGTGAAGGCCGGCCCGATGCTCAGGCTGCCCCCAGCGCCCTGCCCTGCAGCACAGGAGCTGCCCCAGGACCACAGGCTGCCCCAGGAGCTGCTCCAGGACCAGGAACGTGCCCAGGGTACAGCTGGCTGTGGGGTAACGCTGCAGCCAGAGGGTGATATCACAGCACTGAGATGTGTACCGGCATCCTGACACAAGGGGTTTACGTGTTAAAAGCACATCGTGCACGTCATCGTTCAAAAAACTGGACGGGAGGTAAACCTAAACAAACTCCCCTTGCCATCTCATGCTGATGCCAGCACCTGTTCGGGAGGCAGCTTCTTACATAACTCGCGTTTTCAGATGTCAGCACTTGTGCCTCATCCTTCCCTATGCAAGTTTTCTGGCATATTTTCAGGGAAAATAATAACGAACCTTGGATCTTGTATTCCGTTATTTAAAAAATCACTTTAAAATACAGCTCTTCATCCCCCAGAGGAATGTTCCTGATCTACATGGCAGTGCCCAAGTTTCTCCTTCCACAATGGCTACAAATACAAGAGAAGCCTCTTTGGTGCCAGCACCCCGACTGCTGCAGCCCCCCAGGTGCCACCTGTGTGACATTCACCGTGCCACCAGCCCGGGCAGCCGGGCATCAGATCCCAGCCTGGGACTTGCCGGGGATTCTGCCCCACCACTGAGTCAGTCCCTGAAATCTGGGCCTTAAACAACCGCGGACCCAATAAATTAAAATGATTTTTTTTTTCCTCTGTACGAACATAAAGAACTTTTCCTCACTGCAGTTGTCTCTTTCCACTTGAGCAAACGCTGAGCTGAAACACACTGAACCTTTCTGTCTGAAATGCTCCCGAGGATGAAGCAGGCAAACGCAGCAGGGAAGCGAGAGTGCTGCGTGCGTGCAGCCATTATTCAGAAAAAGCTGTCTGTTCACATCCCTCTGCGACCAGCTCTTCATTTTAAAGACTAACTACTTCCTTCTCCTTCTCTCCCTCTAAAGGAAATGTTTTCTCCCCGTTTCTTTTAAAGGCTAAGCAAGGCAATAGCCAAGGTATTGAAACCCAGTCTGCTGAATAATAACTTAATGATGCGAGCCCTGCTCTGTTCCCTCTGAATGGCTGGCTGCTTTAGCGAGACAGCTGCTGGGATCTGCTCCCCGCTGAGAGGGATGTGGGGCTGGAGAAACCTGGTTTGAAGCTGAATGGCAACCACGGCACTGAAAAACAGAACCAAAACGTAAGAATGAGGGCAGTGCTACAGGAGCACGACACGAGGAGAAATTACATACAATTAAGCTAAGCACAAGAACTCCCAGCGAACGCTTGCAGTCTGTATTACCAAGTGTTTGGAGTTCTGTGAACTCCCTTCAGCTGCTTACCCCTGCTAGCACACTGCTGCCTGAGCTGTGTTTTGTCTGCGTGCTGAAGCACGATGCAGCGTGGCAGAGGCTAACGGGAGGCCCTGGCGTGAGGTCCTCCCCGTGCGTCCTCCCCGTGCGCGGTAATTCTCAGCGAGTGGAAGCTGACAAATCATCCCTCCCAGCTTTACTTCCTGGCAAACGCACGAAACCTCGAACATTTGTTTTGGCTATCTAGAGGAGCAGATTAAAGCAACCGCATTTATTTCATTTGTATCTGATGTCATATCTGAATGTAGGTCTCCAGAGGTGATACATTAATGGCCTAAAGCATCGCACCATCTGGTTCCTCTTTTGATGCGCAACGTTTGAACGCTTGGTTTAATCTCCCCGGGTTTCGGAGTAAATTATGTAAACTCGCATGCTTGGCAGCGGGAGATGGGCACCATGAGGAGATGATTCAGTCATCAATATCTATTGGGCTTCCTTATTGCTGCCATTACACTTCTTTCAGTTCTACTTAGACATTTTGCAAGTGAATAATTCATTGCGCTAGACGCTGCAAGTTAGGTTTGGAATTTTCCCGCTCTGAGATTAGCTGTGATTAATCTGCCCTTTCCAAACGTGGGAAAACCAACTGGGTTTCTTATTTTCCAGGGCTGGGAGGTAAATCAGAAATAAATTGCATGTATGTGTAACTGCTGGTGAAGACATAAATCACGTTTCCTTTTTTCTTTCTTGACAGAATTGGAGCTCTTTGGAATAAATGTGAGTACCGGGCTTGGCACAGGCTAAAGGCGGCTTCGAAAGCCATGGCTTCTGCCCCTCATCTCAACTCGGATGCGCTCCGCGAGGTCCTGGAGTGCCCCATCTGCATGGAGTCCTTCACCGAGGAGCACCTGAGGCCCAAGCTCTTACACTGCGGGCACACCATCTGCAAGCAGTGCCTGGAGAAGCTGCTGGCTAACAGCATCAATGGCATACGCTGCCCCTTCTGCAGCAAAATCACCCGCATCACCAACCTGGCCCAGCTGACCGACAACCTGACGGTGCTGAAGATCATAGACACCGCGGGGCTGGGGGAGGTGGTGGGGCTGCTCATGTGCAAGGTCTGCGGGAGGAGGCTGCCCAGGCACTTCTGCAAGAGCTGTGGCTTGGTTCTGTGTGAGCCCTGCAAGGAGGCATCGCACGTGCCCCAAGGGCACAGCGTCATCGCCATCAAAGAGGCCGCTGAGGAGCGTAGGAGGGAATTTGGGACAAGGCTTGCCAGGCTTCGGGAGCTCATGGATGATCTGCAGAAAAGGAAAGCATCTCTGGAGGGTGTTTCGAGAGACCTGCAGTCGAGATACAAGGCAGTTCTGCAGGATTACAGCAAAGAAGAGCGCAAGATCCAGGAAGAACTTGCCAGGTCACGCAAGTTCTTCACCACCTCTTTATCTGAAGTGGAGAAGGTAAATAATCAGGTAATGGAGGAACAAGCTTATCTGCTGAACTTAGCAGAAGTGCAGATTCTGTCTCGCTGTGATTATTTCCTCGCCAAAATAAAGCAGGGAGATATAGCTCTGCTGGAGGAGGCGGCAGATGAGGAGGAGCCCGAGCTGACGAACAGTCTCCCGAGGGAGCTGACCCTGCAGGAGGTTGAGCTCCTGAAGGTGAGCCACGTGGGGCCACTGCAGATCGGGCAGGTGGTGAAGAAACCCCGGACGGTGAACGTGGAGGAATCGCTGATGGAAACCGCATCCTCCTCCTCCTCCTCGGTGTCGTTCCGGGAGCCTGAGCTGCAGGAGGAGGCCAGCTGCACGCCGCATGCCTCCCCAGCCAAGCCGAGGATGCCCGAAGCGGCCGCAAGCATCCAGCAGTGTCACTTCATCAAGAGGATGGGTTCCAAGGGCAGCCTGCCGGGGATGTTCAATCTGCCCGTCAGCCTCCACGTCACTCAGCAAGGAGAGGTGCTCGTGGCAGACCGAGGCAACTACCGAATCCAGGTTTTCACCCGCAAGGGCTTCCTGAAGGAGATCCGCCGGAGCCCTAGCGGAATCGACAGCTTCGTGCTCAGCTTCCTCGGGGCAGACTTGCCCAATCTGACTCCCCTCTCGGTCACCATGAACTGCCACGGCCTGATAGGCGTGACCGACAGCTACGACAACTCGGTCAAGGTGTACACCATGGACGGCCACTGCGTGGCGTGCCACAGGAGCCAGCTGAGCAAGCCCTGGGGCATTGCGGCGCTGCCTTCCGGGCAGTTCGTGGTCACTGACGTGGAAGGGGGGAAGCTCTGGTGCTTCACCGTGGACCGTGGGGTGGGGGTGGTGAAGTACAGCTGCTTGTGCAGCGCGGTGCGCCCCAAATTTGTCACCTGCGATGCCGAGGGGACCATCTACTTCACCCAGGGGCTGGGGCTGAACCTGGAGAACCGCCAGTACGAGCACCACCTGGAAGGGGGCTTCTCCATCGGCTCCGTCGGCCCCGACGGGCAGCTGGGACGCCAGATCAGCCACTTCTTCTCCGAGAATGAAGACTTCAGGTGCATCGCTGGGATGTGCGTGGATGCCAGGGGAGACCTGATCGTTGCCGACAGCAGCCGGAAAGAAATCCTGCATTTTCCCAAAGGAGGAGGCTACAATATCTTGATCCGCGAAGGACTCACCTGTCCTGTTGGCATTGCCATTACCCCCAAAGGGCAGCTGCTGGTGCTGGACTGCTGGGATCATTGCATTAAGATCTACAGTTACCACCTGAGAAGATATTCCACCCCTTAAAGCATCTCTGGAGGTAAAGCCCCTTCCGTTAGTGATTCTTCCAGCCTCCCCGCAGCCTGACAGGAACCCGTTCAGGATGCCTGTGTGCCATAGCCCAGGGGATTTGGGCGTGGAGGCCGTCGTATTTTGTGTCTAGGAACAAAGTAGCTAATGTGGTGGTCTGCTTTTTCTCTTTTTGAATCTGTACAACAAAAAAAGGACAAGCACGAAGGAGAGGATCCTTCTGGACTCCTGGTTCCTCGCTCAGTAAGCCGTCACTCCGTAAACCCTCTCACTCCTTAACGCCACATCCACTACAGCTTCAGCCACTGCACCTTCCTTTGTGCCATAAACGCTGACTGACTGCTCTAATCACCTTCCTTACAGGACTGGGGCGGCAATCCTCTTCCCGCCGTGGTATTTGCAAGGAACTCGGTAGCAGTTGTCTGGGCAACTGCTGGAGGAGGCAATTTCTGATGGCAGCACTGCATAAAGCAAAACAGCCCTGGGAAACTGCACGGCGATGGAGCTGGGCTTTCAGACCTGAGAGCCAGGCTTTTCTCTCTCCGTTTTTCCAGTATTTGGGAGATCGCCCCCCTCGTGCCGTTTGTGAACCGTGTCTGTTCGATGTGAAGTGAGTACGGTGCAATCGTGGGAGGCCGAACGGAGCCAGAGGGCTGCCCTCTGATGGCAGCGGGGCTTTGACTGCTAGTAGGGACTGAGCTAGTTAGAAGGGGGGGAGATGAGGGGGGTTGGAGGGGAAAAAAGAAGCCTGGGAAACGTCCTGTTGATACTGGGAGGTGTTCTGTTAATTGTATGGTGGGGAACTGTCTTGGGAAGGTAAGTCTGGTACCTTCGTTTGGGGGGAGGGAAGGGCTGGGAGCGGGTAATGAAGGTGCTGGGATGCCGGGGGCTCAGCTGCACCTCCCCCTCTGCACTCCTCGCACCCAGCACTACGCTTCCACCCGCCTGCATTTTGCATCCCACGAAGGGGATGGGGAGCACGGGGGGTTGTTTCACTCTTATTTTATTTTTAATACTCAGAAGCACACCCGTTGCTGCATTGCCTTTCTCTCCTCGCGTAGCAAAACCACTACATTCCTCAGCTTTTTTATGGCACCAGCAGGCACCAGAGTTCATGTTCATCACGGCTTTGGGCCAAATGAAGCACAAAACTGCAGCTGTGTGAACCAAGGCCCCCACAGTGCTACGCTCCTGGCTGATAAATGTGTACCTCAGTGTGGTGCTGCTCGCCTGGAATAGTTTATTGATGGAAAGACGCATTTAAATAGGACACAGTGGTAGCATGTTAATCTGCCACAGATAATAGTTACACTGCAGTGCATTTATTTGTTGCCATCAACAACGTAGTTGCAAATTTGGGGGCACGGCAGACAGTATAAAAGCTGATTTTATGGTGGCTGCCAAACCACAGCAAATTGTTTGCTACTTGTCCAACAACATGTATGCAACAGGTGATTTTTTTAAGCTCCCAGAGACTTTCCCCCGGTGAAGCAGCAAAGCAAAACAGGCTGCGGAGCAGCAGCTGCAGCCAGTTGCTTTGCAGTTGCAGGGTTTCCAGAAGCAGCACTGGGAGCAGAACCCTTTTGGTAGGATTTTACCTTTTTTTTCCTCTCTTTGCTGTGTTCGACCAGCAAAAAGCCAGCTGTGGGATGGAGGTGCCCCCTGACCACGGCAACAAATTTTTCCTGCTAAAATTTGCTGGAAAAAGCTCGTGGAGACAGGGGTAGGAGCTGAGGGTAGATGATGGAAGATGCTAAAGGAGCTCAAGGGAATTTAATCTTCCCTCCTGAGCTGCTCTGTGTATTTGCTGAGGCTATCACCATGCACACAACGATTTACATCCCCTGCTTCTCCTTTTGGGTGGGAGGGGGCAGTCTCCTACGGTATGTAACAGCAATTTGGGGAGCCGATCTCATCTTGCATGTGTGTTTTTGGGAGATGACTACTATTACCGGGACCTTCTGCAGTTAATTACACTGTAACTCCAGGCATTTTTTTCCAGTATTATGGTAATGGCAGCTCCTCTCCTACTGATCTCTTTTAAACATCTCTCCTGTTTCCAAGAACTGCTCCAAGAAGGAAGCTACCGTGGACCTGAATAACTGAAGCAATATTATCTATGATAATATGTACCTCTGTCAGTCTCTGTTCCAATGGAATTTTTTTTTTTTTTTGCAATAAACATCACACTAAGCAAGAACGTTTCCTGGAGTGCTTAAAGCGACGGCAAAGCTGGTCCAGTAAACGGGCTGAGCAGCTGGGTACCCCAGTCTGTTCCTGGTTACACAGCTCAAACAGAACCTGTCTGCTTCTCACGGAGAGATTTGGGAAAAAATATCCCTGCTCTGCATCACTGGGAGCAGGCACAGTGCGAGGTGCCTGGGTGGGCTTTGTCTGCAGCTCTTTTTCTCGTCTGGGGTTTCAGGCAGAAAAGGGAAAAAGAAAACCCGGTGTCCTCGGCCCAGGGTGTGCCCTTCCCCTGACAAAGCTCGACAGTGACAGTGAGGTGATGCTGTGGAGCTGTTTCTTGCCGCGGTGCCCCCACGCGATGTTGTGATCGTCTGCCAAATGAGACGAAGCGCAGTAATTAAGGAGTGTGATGAAACAGCTCGCCTTCTGCTCCTTACCTGGAGAAAGGACTTGTCTGCTTCTACGTCTGTGTTTGATTTTTAAAGGTTGTGTAATAAAGGAAAAATTGATCCAATTAAAAGTGCATTGCGAACGGCTCATTTTGTTATTAAAAACACTTCATCTCCTCCCTTTGGCGGCAGATTGTTTTTTACGGCCGGTGGGAATGAGACTCGCTAACAACAGCTACGAGCCCCCTGTTACACTGGCAGGCTGCGAGGGAGACATCGGATCTCTTCGGCAGCTCTAAGGTAACTTCACCCCACACCTCCCTGCCCACCTCCTGACCAGATGCTGGGGTTTCCTCCATCCACCTGCAGCGATGCTCCCGCAGGGCCAGGACCTTGTATTTAGCCGCTACCTGATGTTTCCAGGAGCACGCGGGTTGTGGCTGCCTGGCTGCGGGCTGGGCTCGGGTTTGCCATCACCCCACTTGCCCCTGGCTCATTTTGGTGCTTTCTGCCCCCGTTTTGCACCTTCCTGGCTTTCCAAGGCCCCAGCACACACGAGCTCGCCCCTCGCCCTTCTGCCTGGCACCGTTTGCTGCGCTGGGTGAAGGCTTTTAGGAGCCCTGCTCATCTTGGCTGATAGGAAGCAGCTCTTTAAGCAGTGACGAGCTGCCAGTTTATCAAACGTGTACGAGCCCTGCAGAACGACTGCTGTGCCGGTGCTGCCAGGCGCAGGCTGACGTTTTACGAGGAGTTATGATTTCTCGGGCAGAGGCAAACTAAGTTGCGAACATTTGTTCCGGGCAGCAGCTGACAGCCACGGCTTCGAAAGGGATGAGGGGGAGAGAGTGTTTCTTAATCAAAGGGGGCAGAGCCACAGAAGTAAAAATAAAGCCAGATGCTTTCGGTCTTTTTCTATTGTATAGTTTAAGTGATTTTTCTGGGTCATTACTCAATGTGAGGATTTAAAGTTATTTCATTTTGCACAACTAATTACTCTACTTGCCTGGCAATTCTGGATTACAATGAGCAGTGCATAAGGTCATTTAGCAGACTGAGTCACAGCACATATTTTAGTCTAAACTAAATTTCACGGCAACTAGCTAAATTGTTTTTTTTCCTTCCTTCTCTGAACAAAATGTCAAAATCAGAGGTTTTGAAATAAATATAAGGATATAAACCACCAGCAGTGAGAGCGTTACAAAGGTAATAGAGCAGTGGTTATAGGAGCAGAGCTGAAGGAGAGGGAAGCTCCCTACATGTTCCTTCGGACAGGCAGGTATCAGGGAAAGCTGTTAGCTCCTCGAACAGAGGCAGAGCTTGTCCTGCACTTCCTTCATGTCTAGGAATTTGAATCTAAAGGTTCCCATGGACCGGCTCCTTCTTAATTGTCTTATGGCAATGCCAGACCTGATGGGAGAGGAATTGGACCTTGGAGGACAGAAGGGATCCACAGTCCCTGCTCAAGAGTATGGACTGCCCATTTAGCAGACCTCTAGGCTGCTTCCTGTGGCTTACATTTTATGAAGGTCTTTGTCTAATTGCCCCGTTCACAAAAAAAGCAAAAAACTACGACCTCTGAAAGGTGAACACAACCAATGGCACACGATCCAAGAGAAGATGAGCAATGGTTGGAAAGCCTTTGTGACCGTGGTGGGAGCTGCCAGAGCACTGCCTCGCCGTGGACTATTGTAATAAAAGATCTGCTCCTGAGAGTGAACATCTTTCAGACCTGCCTCAGCCACTTCCGAAGTCCAGGTGCTGAGTGCCCAGCGGGGCCAGGGAGCCCCAGCCAAGGGCACTCGAGAGCTTTGCTGTTTGTAGGACACGCGGGAAGAGTTCATGCACCAAGGACCTAAAGCACTGCAGCAACACCAGAGTTTGGTATCGAGAACCTCTGCACCTCCACCTGTGCCCTGCACATCCCAAGCACGAGGACAGCCCTCCCTGCTCCTCCAGCCCCTCTCCCAGCCCCTCGGTGGTCCCGGCAATGATCCACGGGCACGGCGTTTCTTCTCCCAGCTCTTCCCAGCTGGAGAACAGGAGTCCCCCCCGCTGAGGCTCTGCCAGGCATCACGGCGCCAAGGGAAAGGGCTGTCACTCAAATGCTTGACAAGACGAGACCCTCCGCGTTGCTGCCGATAATGTCTCCATTTTCTCTAAGTGCCAGAGCACTTACAGGCGTTTGTTCTGCATTTTGTGGAGCGCAGCGGGAACGAGCGAGCTGGAACAGCGCTGGGAGAAACCCACCGGGGCTGTCAGCGGTTGCTGTAGAGCCGCCCTTCCCTTTCCTAGCCAAAGTCTCCTCATCCAGCCAGAGCCAGGGGCCAGGGAGCCAGCACATCCCTGCTGGTGGACAAAACACCCCTGGCAGCTTTATTTGCTGGTGGACGGATCCCTCTCTTTCCTCCTGTGCGTTTCAGGACGGTGTCTCTGCAGTGCAGATCCTGCCAGATCCTCCTTTGTGTGATGTTGCGTGGCGGTCACCAATCTTGGCCGTGTCCTCTCCCAGCCTCTCACCCAGCCCCAGCCTGCTCACGGGGCGAACACAGAGCCCTGATGGTGTGCAGGCACTGCTCGGCCCCAGCCAAGGCACCGGGCTGTCAGCACCCCTGCGTGAGCCACAAACCCCGGCTGCAGCACCACCCACTGCAACCCCATCCCAGGCAGACCCAGCCTGGTCTTAAATGCAATGAGAGGTGGTCTGGGCTGTCACGTTGGCCCCAGCAGCCAAATTAAGACGTTCACACAATTGCTGGGCATTTAATGAAGTGCCGTTGGTGTGAAATGCTGCCTTTGGTGGCGGAGGAAACCGAGGCGGGTTCTCGTGGCACAGATCGATGGCCAGGTTGGTCTCAAGGTCCCCCACCCGGAGGCCCCTCTGAGTTAAAGCATGGCTTGGCTGCACAGAGCCAGAGCAAGTGGGCACTAAAAATGGGATTTTAATCATTCTGCATGAAATAAAATTTGGGTTCGGGTTGGTTTGCTCACTCAGTTCCTCAGGGGAGCCTGGGGAAGCATCCGTGTGTGCTCGGGAAGGGGCACAGCATGGGCACCCAGCTGCTGCATCGCGTGGGCAGCAGCACGGCCTCCCTGCCTCTCGTTTGTAGGATTTGTTCCTGCACACCCTCGGGACTGGGGCAGGCGGCTCTGTCACCACCTACAGCTCCTGCCTCCCAACAATCCCCATAAATCGTCCTGCTGGCTCTGCCCTTCCCATCCCCAGAGCTGGGCTGCTGATGGGGAGGGTTGCTCCTGTCCCCGGCACCAGCTCTGCCCCTCAGTGCACCGTGCAGCCAGAACGGCTCAATTTGCATTTCTACGGCCAGAGCCACTTCAGCAGGCTCACCCCAAAGGGGGAACAAACTTTCCAGCAGCCCCCACGGGAGCCTGCATCACTTTCTCCTCCGTTTGGCTGCGGGAATTGATGCGCAGGCACCGACCCACGTCACTGGCTGCCCTGACAGCCGTGGAGTTGATTAAAATGTTAAAATAATTCTGCGTGATGCTGCGAACATGCTCGTCTCCCCCTCTCCTGGTCTGCTTTGCTCACTAACAAACCGTGGTTATCCTGGCCCTGCTGCTATGTTTATTGGGGATGATGCATGCGTGTGCTCGGAGCGCTTCTGGAAGGAGCCGCGGGGAGCCTGCCGGGCCAGAGCTGTTTCCAAGTCGAGAAGGCATCCGGAGCCGCCTAGCTGGGGCTATTTGTTCAGAGCCTCCTTATGTCACTCCTAAATGAGGGTAAATCAGCGGAGATGCTGGGAATAAAATCTGTCTATCATAAACGCAAGCTCTGCCTCTTCACGGTGGTTTCTCCAGGAGAAAGCCCTGGGCTCCCCGTGGTGCTCTCCTCTACCCACAGAGCCGGCCTCCCCGGCAGCCACAAGAGCCCTGAGCATCCTCAGCCTATTTCCAGGAGCATTTTCAGGCCATCGGAGAGCTCATTACAGTTCTGGTTCCTCAGCAGCACCAACCAACCCACCTCAACATCACCAAGCCTGCCGGCTGCCAAACCCCCTCTAGGACGGAGCCACGCACCAAGAATAGGGAGGGAGCCAGCACCCAGCACCCAAATAACACAGCACAGCCAGAAATGAAACGTTTATGGGCGGGTGTGATGCACAAAATCCCCGTGGGATCTCAGGGATCCAGGACCCTCACCAGAGCCAGGGACCCGGCTGTGGGGGCTGAGGAACTGGGGACATCCTGCAGCAGGGCCGGGTGGCAGCACCGGTCACCGCGTGGCCCTGGCACCACGGAGCAGCGGCGATGCCGGAGGATGTGGGTGCAGAACGGGGGGCCCTCATCGATCCCGTCACCCCTGGGGTTGGACTGGGAGCTGCTCCAGGCCTGCACCCCACAGACACATCCACAAAGGGCTGGCAGGAGCGTGGTGTCTGAGCGCCTCGTAACACCGCGCGTATGCACACAGCTCCCCTCCGCACCGCTTCCTCCTGCTAAACAGGGGCAGCGCTGTGGCAAACTTCAATTATCACAAGTTAAAACCCAGACAAATGAATATGGGGTGTTACAAACATGCCTACAGGAATAGCCGTGCTGGGAAGACGGAGGCAAAGGGGAAGGGGCAGAGGGGGCTGGTGGGCACCTTGGCCAACGCAGTGGAGGAGCCGCTGTCAGCAGCGCACACGGAACGGGATGGAAGCACCTTCATGGCCTCCTGAGCCCTGCAACGTGCCCTAACTCCTCCAGAAACACCACAGACATCTCCAACAGAAAGACTTTGGGCCAAGGGAATATCCCGAGCTCCTCGGAGGAGGGAGATGAATTGGCAAATGGAAGGTGACGGCGATAAGGGAGTTTTTATAAACATAACCTAATTGTATTACTTCAAAGTCCTGAAGTTTATTGCCCTGTTTAATGATGTGTCTCGTTATTTATAGTGTAGCACAATGAGGCTGCTATTGATTTAATACACTTCCTTAAAGACCGTCATTGTCACAAGCAATAAAACGAAGCCATTCTGCGACAGCTCAATTATGTCCCATCTCCATAAACCCACCCGGAGCACCCCGGGCTCGGGGCACGGCGGCGGGGCTGGGAAACATACGGTGAGGGAAGGAAGAAGGGATAGGGGCTGACCGACAGAAAATAGGAATAAAAAGGACCGGCATTTAGGGCTCTGCCCTCCTCACCTTTCTGGTACTGGAGCCAGAGCTGCTGCTGCACCTTCTTGCTGGGGAAGTGGATGGTGCAGCTGAACTCGGAGCCGTACAGCGCCTCCGCGATGTAGTGCGAGCCGAACTGCTGGATGAAGGAGAGCAGCTCCTCCCGGCTGCTGTCCTTGGTCAGGATCTTCAGGATGTTTGCGAAGCCTGTGGGAGCGAAGCACGCTGTGGGCGGGTGGGATAGGCAGGGCAGGCAGCCCCGGGGGATGCACAGACCCCTGCGGGGGCGCAAAGCGTGGTTCCCTCCCTCGCCCCTGCGCTTTGCCTCTGCTCTTGCAATCCACAACCTGCTGCTTACTCTGGGCTGTGGCTCTGCCATCCCTCAGCAATTCCTCTCCCTGAGAGATTTCTCAAGCAAATTTCCAAGGATGTGCACGTGAACAAGTCTCCACGCGCCCAGGCCATCCTGCAGGAAGCGGGCACATTGGGTGGGGCTGTCCCCACAGGACACTGCTTTGCAGCAACCACGGCCAGCAATGCCTTGGTGCAAGGACAAACTGATTACAGGTGGCACCGCAGCCCATCCCCTGCATAAATACCCTGCACAACCCCTGGCTGTGCTTACAAAAGTTGGGGACAGCCCAGGGGGACCCATGGGGCCAGGCTCTGGCTGCTCTGCACCAAGGCAGGTGGGGCAATGCCTCGAGCAGCGTCCTGCAGAGCCCATGCAGGTGGCTGGGGCTGCTGTGAGGGATGGTGCCGTGCACCCTCACTGCGTATGGGGAGCACAAACCACAGAGGAACCACGCCGTGACGCCGGCTGGAGCGGGGCAATGTCATCGCTTTGCTTCATTGGTGACACTGAAAACACACTGCAAGGAAATGCGTCCCAGCCATCACCCAAATGGGGTCATCTGCCTGCCTGGCCGGCCGGCTGATCAAAGGAGAAGGTTGGTGGAAGGAAAAAGCTGGAAGAATTCATTCGGGGCTGACCCCAAAGATTTTGTTCAGCTCCAAGCTGGTTGCTTCGTTCTGGGGCTGTGTGGCTGTTCAATGCTCAATCTTTTTCTATTTTTTTTTTTCCCCTTTAAAAATAGGTTGATTTTTAAATAAGAAATGCTGTTTTGAAATGAAAAGGCAAAACATTCCAGGTCACAACAAAACATTTCAGCGTTTCTGAACCAAAATGGGTAGTTATAAAAACGTGAAAGTGAAATGTTTTGGCGTTTGCAGGATCATCCCACCTGCCCCCTCTTCACCTGACGCTGCCTGCATTATACGACCTGCCTCTACAGCTTGGGTCCTTTTGAAACCACATTTTTCAATTATTATTTTTTTTGTTTTTCACACACTCATGCATCCATGCACACTGTGCATCACACGAATCCCTCCTGTTGTGCTGCTCACCAGCTTGTCCTGGCTCTGACTCCAGCCTCTGCCCAGCCACAGGGCACTGCTCCCTGCTTCATTTCCCCCTGTAATCAGGAGCTCGTGCAAGCACCGAAACCTGCTGCCCCATCCCCATCCCCAGAGGTATTTAAGAGACACGTGGACGTGGCACTAAGGGATGTGGGTTAGTGATGGGACACAGTAGGTTACGCTGATGACTCAGTGATCGTGAAGGTTTTTTACAGTGCAAATGAGTCTGTATTTCTGAATCTCTCTGCCTGCCTCTGCAGCAGCCTGGAGATGGAAACCTCCAGTGAGGTGCTTTGCATGAGAAACCCGTGCAGACGTGCCATCTCCATGCTGGCAGAAACCCACCAGCGTGGCAGGCAGCCCTCACCTGCAGAGAGGGTGATGGAGCTGAGCTTCACCCGGTACAGGTTGCTCCGGACGCGCCAGTGCTGCACCATGGGGTAGCCCATGGCCTCGTCGTACTTGATGTCTCCTGCAAAGGAACAGCCGGCGTTCAGACTCTCTATTTTTGGCTATTTTGCCTGCCCGGGGCAGGCTCGCACAGCCCACGTGCAATTTCTGCAGGCAGGATTGGTGCCGCGAGGTCCCCCGAGATGCAGCCGGGGGTGCCCGTACCGGTGAGGAGCTGGAGGTCGGGCAGGGGCTCGGACAGGACACCACGGCACTGCTCCTCCACGGGCAGCGGGATGACCAGGAGGCCGTCGGCCAGCTGCGGGAAGTCCTTGATGAAGTTGTTCTCCCTGCAGAGACAAAAACACAACTGCAAAGCACGGACGCGGGCTGAGGCTGGGCGGCGGGGCTGAGCTGCGCCGGGGCCAGGCGGGGACGTCTCCAGGTGGGTTCCTGGGAGCAGACCTGGTGGGGGATGCATTTTTTTTTTTCTCTGCCCCATCTTCACGCAGCCTGGGTGATGCTTAATGAGCTCCCCGGGGCTGCGGCTCCGTTGTCTCTCTGCTTTCCAGCAGAAACGCCGCCAGCCTGGGGACCCGTCTGCTGCTTCTGGCCTGGATTTTCAAAGCGTGCCACGGGAGGGCTGGCAGGCAGCATCGAGGGGAGAGAGAAAAGCATCCTCCAGCCCTCATTTGCCCACTTCCCACCACGTGCAGCTTCTTGCCAGGCTGGGGACATCACCAAGGAGTGCCACGGGCACGGCTCTGCCCCGGGGTGAGCGGGGAGAAAAATGCACACTTACAGCCAGGCACCAGGAAAAGCTGAAGCGTGCAGCTCCTGCTGCAATTTCACCACGCGTGTGGGATCTTTTCTAACCTTGGCAGGTATAACATTGTATAATAGGCCCCTAATGAATTGTTTCTAGAACAACGATGCCGGAGAAATTATTTGAAGCAGCGAGCAGACGAGGCTGGGAGACAAACCTCCCCCGGCAAGCAAAACGCCCCACGCCTGCACAGCGAGCACGAAGGGGGGTGTTAAATATTGATCCCAGAGCCAAAATATAGGCCAGGAGGCTGCGCATCCTCCTGGAGCCACGACAAAAGGGTTTCTGAGCCGAAAAGGGGAGGTTCCTGCAAAACCAGGTCAGCCCTGGGAGCCGGGGAGGCTGCAGCCCTCAGGCTGGTGTTGCCTGACCCCGCTGCATTTCTCCGAGCTGATTTCCCCCGACCAGCTCTGAATTTTGCCCCCACCTGCCCCATTTTCCCCCAATCCTGTAGCTTGCCCCCACCAGCCCCATTTTACCCCCTCCCACAGCTTGTCCCCACGCAGCCAGAAATGCTCCATCGTCCCATGAACATCTCGTGAGCGGGGACACGACCACCTCCAAGGGTGCCACCAGCACGAGGAGGTGTAAGGCTGGCGGGGGGAGAGCAGGGGGGAGCAGCTCCCTGCAGCCAGCCCCGGGGATGCTCCCTGCGCCGCGTCTCAAAGCCTCCGGCACCTGACAGCATCTCAGGAGCTTCGCTTTAGACTCTGCCAGAGAAAAAGTGTTTTATTTGTCTGCGGGGAAAATCCTCTCGCTCACGCAGCGGCTCACAAATCTCCCATTGATCACAGGCGGGATCCCCAGCGGCAGGGCGCTGATTTGCTGTTCTAAGCTTTTTGCTGGCTTAGCAAGGCAAATGGGGGGGCTGCAATTACTGCGAGCCCGCAGCCCGGGGCTGGCTGGGTGCTTGTGGGCTGCAACGGCAGGGAAATCATCAGGGAACACGGGAAGGAGCCCGTGGGCACGTCGGCGTCTCCGCTGCTTTGCCCCAGCGCTGCCAGGCAAGGCAAGGTGCGAAATGCAGGAGGTGGCTCACCCGGCACCGACCCCCGCTGCCACCACGGGGCATGGGGACCATCCCGATGGGACAGGGGCCATCCCCGTGCCCTGCGATGGGGGATGAGAGCACCAGGGGAGGGCCCAGGACGGGGTGCACGGTGATGATGGGGATACTGGGTCCCCATCACCAAGTCCCCCAAGCGAGGGGGCCGGTGCGCACAGACACCTGCAGCAGTGTCGGAAGCAGGAGCAGTGCAATGGCACGGGTTTGTTCCCAAGCCCTTTTTGCATCTCCTCCCTCCCCTCTGCCAGACCCACACCTCCCGGGGAGCAGCTCAGCGCTGTTCCCCTCCCACCAGCACCACACACATCCTGCTCCGTGCCACCCATCGGGGCTGACCACCAGCGCGTGGGCACCAGCATCACCAAGCTGCTGGGATGGAGCCTCCTTGCAAACCTGCACTGTGCTGGGGAAGGCTGAGAGCAGGGACACCAAAATCACTGCTCCCAGCCACAGCGTGCCGGGCAGTGTGCTGTGAACCCGCAGCCGGCAGAGGGCTGCAGCTCCTCTTCCTCCTCTCCTTATTAATAACCCTGCGGCTCAGCACCGGGCACCATCAACGCACAAAAAAAGAGTTTCTGCCAGGCTTTTGCAGGAGGCACCTTGTGGTTCCTACCAGCCGTGGGGCCAAGTGTATAATGGTGGGATCAGGGGAAGAAACAGCAAACTTTCAGCAGCTGATAGCCCTGCCACATCCTCCCCTGCTTCTTTCCCTGTCCTCCAGCACCCCCCTGCCTCTCACGCAGCTGGCAGCCAGCCGCTACCCCCCGGCGATGCACGCTGAGTTAACTCCCGCTTCCCAGCACACCCAGAGAGATCTACGAGGCTCTTGGGGTGCTTTACAGACACTGAGTCATTGCAGAGGGAAATGTTTCTCCCTCCTTTCCCCAGTCCCCCCCTCCCAGTATCCAGACCAGCGTACTTCCCACCTCGGGGAAATAAATGCCAGCTGAACGGGTCTCGCTGCTGACAAATACCAGAGGATCAGCAGAGCTCCGGCAGCAAAAGCTCACCATGCCCACATCCTCCTGCCCTTCAGAAACTTGATACGAGCAGTACAGATTCTGGGGGACTTCTGACCTTAAATACCACCCCAATGTCACGCAATAAATCCACGGAGAGGCAGAGCATGGGCTCTGTCCCTGCAGCGCTGCCACCGCATCACGCAGTGGGTGGGGAACCTCTGGGAGGAGCGGTGGCATCCCATGGGGGTCCCAGTGCAAAAGGTGCCCTGGGGAGCAGGACGTGCTGACACAGATATTTGGGAGCAGCCGGAGCACCCTGGATGTCCTGGATGGGGCCACAGCCACCAGGTCCCGCAGCAGCCACCTGAAAGCCAGGGACCAGCTTCTGCCACGGCCCGCAGCTGGCAGCAGATGCTCACAACGCATCGCGGCATCCGGGCAAATATATTCATGAAGGGGTAAAAAAAAAAATAAAAAATGACCCCGCAAGTGATTAGCTGATGCCCTGAAGCGTGAGATTTAATTACCCTTATCTGAGCCGGCACAGCTACAAATGTTAATCACATTATCATCCAGGGTGGTTATGTTCAGCAAAGTGACGACGCGAGGATTGCGCTTTCTGCAGAGCTCTGCTATGTAAGCCAGCCAGGACGCCTTCCCCAGCAAGAATAATTTATTAATCTTGCTTCTTTCTGACCCGCAGTGGCTTGGGGACAATGGATCTGAGGTTGCTTAACGCCAGCTTTTGACCCAAATTCCCTTCAGTGAAGTTTTTCTGTTGGGGTGGCTGTAAGTTCACAAGAGCCCAGCTTGCGGTGGGGATGTTCAGAAATAGCTCCTTCTTTTTCACTTGAATTTGCAAAAAATATCAGCTCGAGTCACTGGGAGACAGAAACGAGGGTGTCCTGTTTCCACAGCCACTTTGGGAAGAGCAAGCACACCGCAGATGTCCCCACGTGTCTCCCTGACCTCAGCCACGGGTGAATGAGGGCTGAACACCAACCTTGCCAAGTACCCAAATTTACTCCAAATGCCATTAGCGCGAGCAAGTCCCCCTGCTGCGTGACGAGGAGGGATGCAGAGGAGACTGAGGAGGTTTTGCCAGGCCCTGGGGTCCCCTCCAGCTCCCAGACTTTTGGTGCTCCCCATGGATTGCAGCCGTGCATGGCTGGATGGGGCTGGGGACAGACTTGGGGGAGCGAGGACAGACCCGTGGGGTGGCGCAGCACGGCCACAGCCGCTGTCCCCAGCCCTCCATCGGCTGCTTGGTGCTGGCACCGTGGAGAAGACCTGTCCTGTGCTGCCATCCCTCCCTGCCACATCCCCAGTGTTCACCACTCCAGCAGTAAACAGCCTGACACTAATCACCAGCTGCTTCACCCCTCGGATCGGGGAGAATTAGCATTTAAATTGAGGTGTTTCGGGGAGGTAAATCACTGCAGCGCTGGGGCTGCAGAGCATCCTCGGTGACGGTGGGCACGCACCGTGCTCCGCGTCCTAGGGCACGATGTCCTGCACGTGCCGTGCGCTTGGGGCTCAGCACCGTGCCCTGCCTTGCAGTGTGCCCTCGGACTGAGCCCCCAAACCTGCCCTCAAATCCTCTGGGGATGGAGACTGGCAGGGACTGAGGGTGGGCACGTGGGGACCTGGACACAGCATGATGATGGTGACAGCCAGCAAATGAAATCTCGACATGGACTTCAAGACCTGAATGCATCCTCTCCTGAAGCTGTTTCTCAAGGAAACACGCAGGAATCTGCTGGGGAAGGGAGCTGGGGGAGTAAGAAGTGATGGGACAGGAGATCTCCCTCTGCATCATGGCGAGCCTGGGCATGGCAGGTGGGGGTGACGTGTTGCTGCAAGAGGTTTGCCAACAGCACATCCTCTGAGCAGCAGAAACAACAAAGCTGAGGATGCAAAATTGGCCAGACACTCACATTACCCTCAGCTCCAGGGGAAAAGCAAGAAGCAGCCACCCAGTGCCCGTCCCCATGCCTGGGAGGCGCAGGAGGAGCACGTCCAGCACACAGCCGAGCTCCCCGGCTCTGTCCCTGCACCCAGCAGCAGCTCCGCTTCCAAAACTGCAAATCCCCCGTGCACAGCCCCAGAGCCCCCCAGGCAGGGCAGCCCCAGCACCCACCTCCTCACACCCGCCTCGTGATCCCCCTCCCCGTTCCCTTCTCTCCCCATTATGCAGCTGTTTATTTCTTCCACCAAACCGCCTCTCCTGTGGGGGAGATCCTGCGGTAGGCTGTGGATCTTTCTACCTCTGGAGTGCCTGTTGGGAGCGAGCTGAAACAGAGAGCGGAGTGGAAACAAATTCGGAAAGTTGCGGTTCCCACAGCAACGCCTCGTGCCTACGGAGCAGGCAGGGCTCAGGTACACAAAGCTGGATTTATGCCTTCATTACGGAGTCAGGGCTGCAAGAGGAGTTCCATGCAAAAGCTCTGAATTTTTTCACAACTTTGCAAATATACAGATTATTCCCTTTGGGACTGAAATTTCCGATGCTTAACCTATGCTCTGAGGTGATTTCCTGCACGAGGACAGCATCGCCGACAGCGAGCGGGGCTGCTTGGCAAATCCCAGCCTTGTGACGAGCTGGGTGGGAAGGTGCCCTGCAGACGGACAGACGGACATCCCGGGGCAGCTCCTGGAGCCCCCGTGGAGCGAGCCGGGATGGGTTTCTGTGTCTGAGCAGCTCCGAGCGGGGCCGGGCTCCTCTCTGCACCATGAGCTGGGCGCCCAGCCGAGCCAAGGCTGCAGGTCCCCTCCCGCAGCTGGCTCTGGGTGCTGTTTGCAAGCATTTCCAGAGCGTTGCTCAAGCAGCCCCGTGCCTGCCAGTTCCATTAGGCTTATTTGAAATGAGGCAACAAATAACACAACTCCCACTGCCTTCAGAGGAGCCAGGGCTGCACGCTGGGGCTTCCCACGGAACCGGCGCGAGGCTGGTGCCCAGCGTGTGGCCGATTCCTGCGGGATTTGGGCACAGCTGCCAAAAAAAGCCACCCAAAGCCCGTGGCCTCTATGCACACCCCCTGCAGCCCCTTGCCCAGCAGCTCTGCCAGGCAGCCCCACGCTCCTACGGCCTGCCGGGAAGCACAAGCACTGCCTTTCAAACAGCATTCGCCTTCCCGACGTAGACGCAGAGCCAGCGCTGTGCCCAGCACTGCCATCCGTTCTCTTAACAATTGGGGAAGTTGAGCGTTTTTTTTTTCTCCTAAGCGTCATCATTAACCTTTAAGATGGAGATAAGGCGTCGGAGTTTGGAAAGGACTCAGAGGAGACCCTGGAAGCGAGCCAGGAGCAGTGCTGAGGCTGGGCAGCACATCATATCTCCTCGGCTCTTCCTTCGCCCTAGGGTGATTCGGCCGGCTCTCGACTACCACCGCGGTATTACAAACTCTAATGAGGTTTGGAAAATAAGAAACCCACTGCGGCGTGGGAGAAACTAATAGAAATTGTTTTGTCTTCTCTCTATTAGTCATTAGAAGCAGAGGAAAAACAGCCACAGGCGGTGGCAGGGCTGTAATATCCCCGCACATTTCATATTCTGGCACGCTGACAGAGGCATTTCAATGCCGCTAACGCGCCCGCATCCCCTCCACGCGGCGCCCACCGTGTGCCAGCGCAGGTTCCAGCTGTGCCAGCCTCCTCGTGTGGGGCTGGGCTGTGCCACAGGGGTCCCATGGGTGCCCCATCCCTGTGGGGTGCCCCATCAGAGCCTGGGGGTCTCCGGTGATGCTGGGGGAAGGTGAGGGCAGCCCCCGGGCAGGGCAGGGCGCAGGGCGCAGCCGTAAGCGACATCTCCCCTGCTCTGCCAGGCAGCCCAGACCATATGGTTAATTAGCTGAAATTTGCTGCCACATCTGCAAAGGGAGGTTGCTGCGTGTGAAGTTAATTATGGAAGCCACGAAACGCCGCGTGTGCCGCGCTGGGGCGGGGTGAGGGCACCTGCAGCCACCTTAACCCCCCCTCGTCCTCCCAGGAGAAGGCACGCGGTGAGAATGAAGCATCAGGAGCAGCTTTCGCTTTGCTTCCCCTCCTCCCAGCTCCCTGCAGAGCTGTGTGCCACCGCTCTCGGCTGCAGGGCCGCCTAATGACAAGTGACAGAGCCATCACACCTTCCAGATGTTCGCCTGCTGCCCTCTGGCACAGCTGCAGCTGGCGAGCGGTGCCCGAGAGCTGGGGCAGCGGCACGGAGCCTCCGCTTGCTGCTGCTCTGCATGCACCTCGCATTCCCTCAGCCACGCGGCTCCCTCAGCCTGCGCTGGGGGAAATGAGCTGGCACAAATGCCCGGAGCCTCCATTGCAGGGAAATTGTTACCGAGCCCAGCAGCCCGGGGGAGGCTCCGTGCGCACCCATGAGCATCACCAGAGGCCGGGGAGGAGGGCGGGCGGTGCTGGGGCCCTGCTGCCCACCTGCCTTCGGGTTTACACAGAGAAATACGAGGCATGTCAAATCTTCCGTCTGTGGGGAGATTCCTTAGGCTGGGGAAGAGACGAGATGAGATTTTCTGCTGCACCAAAGGCTGTGTCCAAGACCTGAGGCTTGGCAGCTGGTGCAGCGCTCAGGTGCCCCCGTGCTGGTGCCTGCTCCCAGCTGCCTGGAGCAGGAACTCGCAGTGTGAAGGCAGCGTCAGGCTGATGCAGTCCTTGGAGGGCAAAGCTTCGGTGACAAGCGCTGGCACCAGCGAGGAAGAGCAGTGATGAGCTGGCACCAGCCCCATCCCCAAGGTATTTCTGAGCAGTGTCCGTGGTGCAAGCAGGAGCCTGCCCTGAGACGAGTTTTGCAGAGCACAAAACCACAGCTCATGCTGCTGGTGGCACTCGCAGCGTGCTGGAAACCCTGGCTGTCACCCCTCAAAGCTGGATGGGTGAAGCTCACTGCCTCAAAGCCTCCCTCCCCAGTCCCTTCCCTCCTTCCAGCAGGACACAACCTTTGTTTTCACCTGTCCCAGGTGGGTGCAGGGCCCCTGCACCCTGTGCAGGAGCAGGGGGAAGGGAGAAGCAATTCCCCTCCGCAGGCCTGCGCACTGCTCCAGGGCTATAAAGCTGGCAGGGACCCCCTGGGACGCACGGTACTTGATAAATCTGAGCTGTTATTATTATAAAACCAATTTCCACCACATCTCTTAATAACACAGATTAACTGTGCAATAACACCGGTTATAATTAGCACTGTAAAAGCCAGGGATGGGGAAGCTGAAGGGGTCAGCGAGTCCATCCCAAGGACTGCTCCCCACGGCCCCGTGCCTGGGGCCTCCCGTGTGCTCCTGCAGCTCGGGAAGGCGAAGCCAGGGCTGGTGGCACCAACACCGGGGAGACAGAGGTGACAGGGAGGGGACAGAGCTCATCACCATGCTGCTGCCAGGCCCAGGAGAGCAGCAGTGCCCCGTGTTTGCTTCCCTGCTGTGTGGGCTTGTTCCCCTTCTCTCCCCTCTTGCATCTTTTTGTCCCTTGAGGCTTGCGAGCAGGCGGTGGCCACCAGCTGGTCACACCGCATGGGCTCTGAACACCTCACTAAACCCCATCACATCAGCCCAGCGGCTGCATGGGGGGACGGGGCTGTCCCCAAAGGTTCCAGACCAGCCCCTCCAAGGGTTCAGCATCCCCGGATCCCCAGGGGATGTCCCCAGCCCCACGTGCTGGCAGCCTCAACCCTCCCACCTGCGCTCCCCTCCCAGTCTGGGTCACCCTGCCCATGCTCCCCCTTACCATCGCCCACCCCACCAGCACACAAAACCCCAGCCCTACACCTGCTGCCTTCCTCCTCCTGCTGCTCCCGGCGCTGTCGGAGGCCCCGGCGCTGCTCCCAGGGGCACGGCAGAGGGGGGAGCTCCCCGCGTGGGCGCCGCGCGGCTCTGCCCAATTACTGCTGCTGGGTGCCAGGCTCTGTTTGTGCTGCGTGATTAGCTGTGGAAATGCAAATCCGAACTTCCTGCGCCACGGCAGCTAACAAGATAATGAATATTTTCATCAGCTGCAGAGAATACAAACAGCTGCGCAGGCACGAACGCGCCGCCAGGGCCGGGGGGAGCGCGGAGCAGGGGCGCGGGGTGGGAGCAGCGGCTCCGCTGCTGGCCCAAGCAGGGGCTCCCACGAGGCAAACTGGGCCCCGTGTTGGGCTGAGCTGCTGCTGGAACAGGCTGGGATGAGACGGAGCAGCTCAGGGGCACGTCCAGAGCAGGGACACGATGGCAGGAGGAGGCTGTGCCGGCCGTGCCCACGCTCACTGCGATGAGCTGGCCTGTTCCTCCTCTCCTCTCTGCACCGGGTACAGAACGAGCCTGAAAACCTCCTGTACTTAAAACACATCTACTGCCAACGTCTCTATCGGTATTTTTTAAACCATCTTTTCTGCCCGGCCCCCTGTGTTGTCTTTAGGATATCGTTCTGCTTTTGTTTTGCTACGAGAATGGAGAAATGCGAACAATACGGTGCAAAGGCACGCGGCTGCAGGCTGCTGGAAATAGCAGCTCAAAGCAGCACAATCTGTTCTCCTGCTCTGTGGGATGCTAACTTTGAAATGGAGCAGGGCTGCTGCACGCAGGATGCAATAGTAAGCTAACTGACGGGGTGCTGTGCTAATTGCATTAGTCATTTATATCCTCGACTTGACAAAATCTCCATGCTTAGCCTGGCCGGCGCGGGTGTGCTCAAAATACGTGGCGTGTGCCTACGTGCAGCCATTACAGGCTCTGGAAAGGGCTGGACGGACACGAGAAAGCAGCCAGGATGTCCCTGAGAGGCTGAGAGCAGGAAAACATGGGAGGGAGGAAAAAGGGTTCGGTGACAACCTGACAGGGGTGGCAATGCCACCGTGTGTGACAAGCAGGGATGCTCCTGCACCAGGCAGCGCAGCTCTGCAGGCAGCTGGGAGAGGGCGGTGGGGAGAGAGCAGAGCCCTGCGTCCCCCCACAGCCCCACAAAGCTGCTAAAACCCTAAAGCCCCCTTACCCGCTCTGGCTGGCACAGCGTGGTTCCGCTCCTTAGGACCGGGGCCCGAGGCATTAGCCTGGCTTGAAAAGCCATCATCGCTTCCAACCAGCATGGCTGAGGCTTCAGGGTTGTGAACAGGTAATAGAATTGCAGCAACAAATAATAAAAAGAGGAATGAAATGGAAGGCAGCCACTGGAAAAGAGATCTATCCGTTATCCCGGCCTGAAGGGTAATAGGTAAACAAGGCGTTTGGGTACCGGCTGGCGCACAGCTCGCTGGCACAGGAATAATAAACAGCACAATTATAACTTCTGCACTCGGAGGGGAAAAAAATCAATAGTGTTAATTTAACTAGTTAGAGACTTACCATTAGTGATGCTGCAGGGGCAGCGGGACGGCCTGGCCGGGGCTGGCACCAGCAAAGCCCCTGCCTGGCTGTGCCCCTGTGCCCACCCAGCACCCACCCTGGTCCCACAGCACCCACGGATGGGGCAGGGGGGCACTGGGTGTGCAGTGGGGCACGAGGCGGGGACCCAAAGCCCTGCGCCGAGCTGTCAGCACGCCCCGCCGTCGCGGTGCTGGTTTATTAAGGGCTGAGAAGCGGCGAGGGGAAGGAGTGACAGATTTAAAATTAACTTGCCAAACTCCCCATCAATATTATGACAATTCCCCAGTTCGGTTCAGCGACCCGGCGTGCTGCCTGACAGCCTCAGCAGCGCTCGGCGGCACCGCCGGCTGCCTGCTTGCAGCGCTGGGGTGTGGGCACCCCTTAACCCCCCAGCACCCGGCTCAGCACCCCCCGAGAGCCCCTCATGTCCCTTCCAGCTCGGGATGTTCAGGGCTAGGACACAGGTCTGTGCTTTCCCATCCCCAAAGCGGGGAAGCAGCAGCTCCAGGCAGGGCTCTGGGAGGCTACGAGGGCTGCTTGGCAGAGGGATGGATCTGCAGGAGGGTGCTCAGCACGGCACAGCAGCCCTGCATCCTCCAGAGCCATTCTCCCTGGCTAGGATGACGTGGAAACACTTGGAGCTCAGCTTTTTATTTTGTCTTGCACCGAGCACCAAGAAGCAACGGAGCACGGACACAAAGCCTCTCCCCACTCAGCCACCAGGCACGCACCCTGCTCCTCCCTGCAGCCGTTTCAGCCACTTTTTTCCCCAGCACCCCAAAAATCCCTGGCTTCAGTGTATCCCTGCTTGGGGGGGGGGGGGACTTGGGCTCCCCTGTTTTGCAGGGAGAGCTGGAGCGAGAGCCCCCAGGAGGGCTGCGCTGTGCGAGTCGCGTGGGCTCCGGCATCCCATGCGCCGTGCGGTAATAAGCTAGCGAGTAAAGCTGGCTCCACGGGTAGTAATTTGGGTTTCCTACATATTAACGGCGTAAAAGCAACAGGCTGAAACTGCCAACAGCACTTAAACAAAAAATCTCTATTCCCTCGTGGCAAAGAGACAGCACAAAACAGATAAGGAACTAACAAACAACCCATTTGGAAAATAATCCCCCGGTGATTTGGGCACCGCGGAGCCGGGGCTCTGCCCCACCGCGAGGCAGTGGGGGAAAAACAGCTCTAATCTAGTCCTTAGCAAGCTGGATCCAGTGCTGAGCCTCCCGGCTAAACCCAGAGGTGTGACTGGAATAGATCAGCTCCGATCCCATTTAGTTATTAATATTTCAGGGCACTTTGCCAAAGAGAAGAAAAAAATGGGAAGAAAAAAAGAAAAGAAAGAAAGAGGCACCCAGAAAAAGCAGGCGGCTCCGAATGAGCACGGAGCTGAACGGGAGAGTTGCAGGGGAAGGGGCGAGGGGTGGTAATGGGGCACAGCTCCTGCTCCATCACCACACCAAAACATCATCCCTGACCTGAAATAAAGCCCCGAGCAGGGGAGGGAGGTGCTGGCGGTGACACCGCGACAGCAGCAGCAGTGTGGAGAGCTCCTCCACGAAGAAACCTTGACGCTGGCTTCTCCAGCAGGTCGGGTGAGCAACGCAACCACCACAGGGCTAATTAACAGCTAGCGAGCCAGCTCAGCACCCGGAGAGCTGGAGGCAGAGCTGCCTGACACCAGCACAAAGGGACAGGGACGGGGCAGGGACAGGCTGCGGGTCCCAGCACGGTGCCACGGCACGGGGTGTCGGTACGGGGCACGTCCAGCACACACCAGCAGGGACAGACACATTGGAGCGGGTGCCCCGCTTCACAAACACCCAACTGTCTCACCAAACACCCTGCCTGCTGTGTCCTGAAGGTGCCAACCCCATCCTTCAGAGCCAGCTGGGCAAAATAAAGCCACCGCTGCTCCACCAGCCCCGTCCCCGTGCTGCGGCCGGCAGGGGCCATCGGCACCGCAGGCTGCTGGGTGACAAAGGGAGCACCCAGCCCCGATGGGATGGGGACAGTGCTGTAACTGCTAGGCGTTGCCCACGACAGCGTGTAAGAGACACCGCTGTTAGCAGCACAAAGGCTTCCTCCCAGCCCCATGCTGGCATGCCTGGCGGATGGGAATATCCTATTTATTAGAGACACTGAAGATGCGGCAACATGGGAAGCAGACACCATTCAAGGGACTGTCACATCTGCATAGCTAAAGGATCCCAGTGGTTATAAATCCCTCTAAAATACTCAGCCCCTTGTTCTGATAGCAGGTTCTTGCTCCTACTTTGCAGAAACAGGCTTTTAATCCCTGGTATTAGGCAGCTTCCTGCTATGTTTCAAATGCACCAAATTAAGGGCTTCTCTAACAGCTGGTGTCTTAATGCTCAGAGAGGTTCTTGAATATCTATGAAAATCAGAGGCAAATTACATCTTTTAGTTAATAATTTCTTCTCCATTAACCTCCTTCTCTTCCCTTGTTAGCAGATGATGTAATGGTGCTCCTGCCGCCGAGCCCTCCGGCGCACGGGGCTGTGGGGGGGACGCGGGGAGCCCTCCTCGTCACCACCCGGCACTGCTGGGCTCAGCCCCCTCCAGCCCGCTCCTTTGGGGTCATTCCGCAGGTTGCTCGTGGTGCAGAGCTGTTTTCTCCTGCCCCCAGGTCTGGTAGAGCCTGCAGCAGCCCCCAGCTGATGGCAGGCAATGAAAGCCCCGTTGGCCGCGCTGAGGACCCAGCTCCCACCGCACAGCCCCTCGCTGGCAGATCCCCCAGCACCATCGTGCTACACGGGGGGGAGTGCGGGGAGCCCTCGGACCCGCTCAGCCTCCCAGCTGATGGAAAATGTCAGCTCCGCAGCCCTGGCTCCGCTCGGGAGGACCACAGATGCTTGCAGCATGGGAGCGAGAGAAGGCAGAGAGGAGCCTACTGGAAAAAATTGCCTTTGCATGCTGTCAATTCTCACTTCCAGCAAAGGCTGTGGATCTGTTGGCTCCGAGCACTCTGCTGGCTGCTGCTTTCTGCGTGCCTTTGTGCTGGTGGAGCCCGTAATTCATCTGCCATCCCCAGAGCAAAAGGACAGAGTTCAGTGTGAATTCCTAGCTAGGAAGGCTTTCACACTCTGCTGGGGAGGAAGAGCCCAGAAAAGCAGCGTGGCCAGAGGTGATGGGCACCCGCAACTCAGCTAAAAGCACAGCAGTGAGCTCTCGGTGCCTGAAAAGGGGAAAAAAAAAAACTCTGTGCATTGCAGGTGCTGTGCAAGGAAGAGCTGGGCCTGGGTGGGATATGGGGTAAGGGTCCTCGCTGGGGCCTCTCCCGACACCCCTCAGCACAGGTGCTATGAAGTTCACAGGCCCGCCTTGGTTTGCACCCGAACAAAACGTGGCTGCATTCTGAAGAAAAATAGACAAATCAGCCAATTCTCCAGCCCTGCATTCAGTGATTAAGCAAGCTCTGCTCTGTGAGCACTGAGGGGCAAAGCCGTGGGCAGCTCAGAGCTGCTCCCCCCCCTCTTTGCTCTCCCAACGCACCCAGGACGCAGCCTGCGAGCGCCCCGCGCTGTGGGGCTGCCCAGGCTTGTGTCAGATTTACCCGCCTCACTCTGCTGGTGTCATTTCTTATTATCCACAGCCACAGCTTCTCCCGGTGCTATGACTCGGGCACGGAATACAATTTGCTCGCACAGGCTGCGAACATGCAAAGGGAAATGCTTTTCCATGCTACAGTTGAGCAAACGGCGGAGCTCATGGCAAGATGTGGAGATGGAAGATAGCAGCGCCCGGGAAGAGACGGGACAACGAGGCAGGGAAAAGCCCATCAAGGACAATCAGACCTCGGCCAAGGAGACAGACACCAACCCCACAGGAGAGCCCTACACTGCTGCCTGTGGGAAGGGTGGATGAGTGGGAAAACCCCAGGGGCTTGGTGTCCCCCTGCTCTCCTCCCCGTGTGTCTGGCAGGGAACGTGTGAGCGCTGCTGTCTCTGCACTGCTGGAGCTTGGTCCCTTCTGCCCACCCCGATGTGCCCAAAACCAGGCGTGGAGCCGGGCCATACCTGAAGGTCATCTGGAACACCTGGCCCTGGTTGACGTGCTGGCTCCTGTTGTTGTAGCCGTGCAGCATCTCCCCGAAGAGCGTGTCGTTGAATTTGGCGTCCGACTTCAGGCACTTGGGGCCCTCACAGATGTCGGACAGCATGAGGCACGACTTGCCGTCGGGGGCCAGCTTGTACTCCTCCACGCACCTGTGGGCACCACGAGCCACGTCAGAGGGACCTTAAACTTAACCCTAACCCTAATCCTAACCCTAACCCTAACCCTGTGGGATGAGCAGGGGGACAGGCGCTGAGCCCAGCCAGGGACACCGTGGTGCCGCTTGGTGCTGTGCCCTGCAGGGGCGCAGGCTTTCTGAGGACACCAAAACACAGCCACCTCCAGCAGTCCTGTGCTGGGGAGAGCTGCAGCAGGCGAGTGCTGGGCTGGGCATTAATCCTGGCTACTCCTGGACAGCCAGAGCAGTGCTCCAGCCCCACAGACAGCCCTGGGAACCACTGACAGCCGCAGTGGCTTTCCCAGAAGCAAAAGGGCAACCCCATAACGCCTGAGCCCTGTGCCTGGGAATCACCCCTCTGCTGCAGAGCAGAGCTGAGCCCACCACACATCATCTGCTCCGTCCTTACAGGCAGCCCCAGCCCCCTGCTGCTGCTGTGGTGCAGGCTCTGATGTTCCTCAGGCAAAGCAAAATCTGGAGCTGCTTCCCCGTTTCTGTCACATCAGTGCCCTCCCGCAAGGACGCAGCTCCAGCACGGCTGCTCCTTTGTTCCTCGGTCCTGCTTTCAAGCACTTTGTGGGCAAGGCAGACACTTGTCTTCCACGCACAGCGAGGGAAACTGAGGCAGGCAGCAGGGATGTGATTCAGCTACAGACACCAAAGCGATCAGTGGCAGCGTCTGCGTGAGCTCGTGCTGCTCCCCTCCTTCTCCTCCCCTTCTGCCTTTCCCTTGGCACTGCAGCTCCCAGGCAATGAGGAACTTCCACGTCCCCTGCCTGCCCCTTCCTCCCTGTGGTGGCTCTGATAACCTCAATCCCACAGCTGCCTGGGCTTGTGCCCCTCTCCCATTTCCCCATTGCATTTGTCCTCCACAAGTGGAACTCCCGCCTGGCTGCTGTGCTTCTGCCTGTCCCCGCCGTGCAGCTCTGCCTTGAGAAGGGATTATACAAAAAGGGAAAAACTCTCTGTCCTCGTAGTCAGACAGCTGAAATCCCAGCCCTGCTGCTGGTGCCTGGTGCGGGCTCAGATGGAGACCACCCAACGTCCCCAGGCTTCCCGACCCTCTCCGTGGAGATTGCTGTGCCCGTATGGATTTCCAGCCCCCTCCCAGGCACGGTGGAGGCAGCGTGCTCTCTCTCGGTGACTCAGCCTCTCTGTGCTGCTAAACAATAATAGAGAGGAAGCAAAAATACAGGAGAAAAGAAAGCGAGCAGCTTTCTGACACGGGCAGCTCCTCCCTGGGGAGCGCTGCGGGAGGTCTGTGCAGCACCTGCAGCGCTGGGACTGGCGGGCGCCCCTCGGAGCTGCACACCCGCCCGCTCCCCTCCGTGCTTCTGCACCACCTCAGGGGCAATTCCTCCTCAGAGGGGCTCCTGCTGCCCTCCTGCCCCCTAATCCTTGCCCTGAGGGGGGTTCCTGCGAAGTGCTGGCACCATGCAGCACGAGGCTGGTGCAGGTGCTGGATGGCGGCTTCTGCAGCCAACAATCACCGCAGGGCACACCGCAGCCGGGGAGATTTTCCTGAGAGCAAATGCTAAACCGTGTAGGATTATAGGATCCCGGCCAAAATCAGGGATGAAGCTCTATTTTAAGAGAGTCACAAGGGGTGGGGGGAAGCAGCTTTTCAAGAATGCAAGTCCTCCACCTTCCCCCTCCAACACACCACGTACAATTTCGGGGTACATCGGTGGTGAGTCACAGAGCGAACCGTAACAGTGCGGTCCCGGGGGGGAGATGAGGAGGGTGCATCTGCTCACCCAGCTTCTTGCACTCCTGTTTGCTTTTTTCTGTAGGCAAACCAAGTGGCTGCTGCAAGCCGGCTCCACAAAGAGCCTCTCTGCTGGGCACCCAGCTCGGCTGTGAGAGGGGACGGGAGGCACAGCAGGAGGGTTGGTGATGATGGGGAAGGGAACGGGGTTATTTAGCTGGGAAGGGGAGAAAAGGGAGCGTGGCAGGGGACTCACCCGCAGAACATGAAGATGGTGCTGGACGAGGGGTCGTGGGGCAGAGGGAGGGTCTGCTGCAGACAGAGCTGCTCGCAGCCGCCGTTGAAGCCGTCCGAGCAGTCGATGCCCTTGGAGTAGTCGTAGCAGCCGGTGCCGTCCTTCATGGGGCGGAGATCCTCGGGGCACTGCAACGGGAGGGCACACGGAGAGGTCACCCTGGGACCCCACAGGACCTGCGGCCACAGCTGGATGGTTGCCCACAACCCACCCAAGGGCCAGAGGGGGCGAGGAGAGGGAAGAAGCACATCCCTGCCCTCCCTCTGGAGAGGGATGGAGCCCCTGTGGCAGCAGAGCTACACGGCTGGACCTGCCCTTGTCTGGCTCAGGACGAAGCCTTGAGCCAGCCTGGGGTAAGCCTGGTGATCTGATCTGCAGCATGCTGCAGAAACCCCCTGCATTCACTGTCTGCTCCTCCGGGACATCGAGGGGTCCTGTGCAACCCAAAAAAACACATCAATGCTTGGGAATGCCAGTGGCTGATACCCACCTGCCTGGGCATCGTCTCCAAATTTACCTCGCTGCCTCCCTTGGGATAAGGCAGCCGTGGCGAGGACTGGGCCATGGTGGGGGAAGGACCGGGGAGGCCAGGAGCATACCCCGAGTACTTGGAACGTCTTCCCTCAGTTGAAAGAAGTGTGCTGATTCACAGAAGCAAGGATCTGCTCCTGGGTTTTAATTTTAGTTCCCCAGCTGGCTCTCCTTGTCCCAAAAGATAAAAGCCAGCAGGCAGCAAACGCCATCAATAAATTGTCGCCCAGATTAAAGCCCTCTTCTGTTCCCCTCCCGTTATTTATCCCTTTTCGCCAAGCATGCGCGTGCACAAACAACAACAAAAAGGCCAGTCCTTGAAAAAATAAATAAATCTTGCTGAGGAACAGCTCGCAATTAAAAATGCATTATGGAATTTCTTGAAGATGAGTTAGACCGGAGCTTGTTCAGGTAGCGATGAAGGCAGGTTATAAATGGCCTCTGCCAAGCAGCAGAAAGGTTATAAAACCACTATACTTCGTGCTTAAAAAAGAAAATCAATTTTCCATGCAAGCAGAACGCCGTACATAGTAATAAAAGTTCAGGAGCCCCCGGACCCTGCATCTGCTGCCACAGGCAGGGTGCTGGCAGCAGACAGCTGCTGAGCCTGGCTCCTGGCTGCCGAGCAGCAAAATGCTCACAGGGGACACCGGGGAGGCCTGGCCCAGCCTGGAGAAGCTTCCCTCCACCTCTCAGCGCACCTCATCCTTCCCTGATGTCCCACAGCCCCGAGCCCTCAGCCCCGAGGCTCGCCAGGACGCCGGCAGCATCCTCGCAGGCAGCGGTACGGTGAGAAGCAGGGGTGAGGGGACGCGGCGAGGCTTTGTAGCCAGGGGATGTGGCAGCGAAGGGCCTGGGCCCACGGTGCTGCTGTCCCTGCGAGGCGAGAGGACAGGCCCCGAGAGGCAGCCCTGGAAGCTGCAGCACGGCCCCGGCACGGCACGGCAAGAGGCACGGGGGCAGGAAGCCGCCTGGCTGCGTAACCAGAATAAATATGAAGGGGGGGGGCTTGGAACAAGCTGTGCTTTTCACTGCTGAGCTGCCTGGGAAACAGGACGGGGATAAGAGTGTTTGTGACTCCCTGCACCTCACGCTCATCTCCCGCAGCCTCCTCCCAGCCCGCGGGCCCCGTGGGACGCTAAGGGCTGCGCGGATGGGCAGAGACGCATCTCCCCGAGGACGCGTGGCTCTGCGGCCACATCTCTGCTCCCAAGGCCGGTGTGTCCCAGCAGGGCTCTGCCCAAGTCCCTGCTGGACCTCCTGGGACACTCTGCAGGATGCTGGAGGGAGCTGACAAGAGCTGGAGTCAACAGGAGCTACAGGAGCACAGCCAGGGGACCAGCCACAGCTCTTCTGCGCTCAGCATCTCCCCCGGGCTGCAGAGGATGACGATGGCTCCTTCCCCAGGACGGTGTCAGTGGGTCACCGAGGGCTGTCCCTGCTTTACCCTGCTCTGCTGGAGGCGAGCCCTCGGGATATCCCTCCCGTTTGGTTTTTAATCACCAGGAAGCACGCTTCATTTCTGTTTGTAATCATGCATCCTAATACGCATTAATTATGGCATGCAAATAGCTCAGCATGAAGCGTGCAAAGGAAAAGCACCTCCGCATCCAGCCCTGTTCTGGCCCTCCAGCCAGCTGCAGGGCTGCAGCACGAGGCTCCCCAGCTTTGGGGAGAAGATGCCAAGGACAGCGAGCAAAACAAATGGGCAAAAGGCAGGGGAGGCAAGAGGCAGCCCCGGGGGCTGCAAGTTTTGGCCTGTGCTTCCCCTGCAGGATGGGTGGTGCTAGCAGAAAGCAGGGGTGCACAAGTGGATGGAGAGATGAGTTGGCACGGTAAAACCTCACTGCAGATCTCCGTGTTGGAGCAGAGGATTTGCAGTGTGGATGTCCCACGGAAAGGTCAGGGCAGAGGGAAAGGTAAATCCCATTTGGGTGCCCCTATGTTCTTGCCTATGGGCTGAGAGTCGGGAATTACCCAGAAAAAAGCTGGGAATGGAAAAAAAAAAGCAACCTCCCCAGCACAGCTGGAGGGTTGCACTGGGCTCCCGGGTGGACTCAGAAAACCAGCACTCGCTCTGTGTTTTCTGGGCTTCGGTACAGGACCATATCTGTTATTGCTGACATTGATTTGTCTGGCTTGGGCAGCAGAGAACCAATAATTACTGAGAGCTTTAATCAATCCCACATCAATTCAGCTGCAGTTCAATTTGTGATCCGCCTTGGCAGTGACACAGGATGGGGGGCTGCGTCTGAAAATGATTAGAAAATCAATGAGTTCCTCAGCCAATAACTCTGTCTGGGCAGTGGCGGGTGACACGTCCCGCCTCGCTCCACCGGGGAAGCTGGCACGAGGTGGCCCCGGCACCCGCACCAAAACAGGAGCTGTCCTTTTCCTCAGGAGAGCAGAGGGATCCCACCACCATCGGCTGCTGCTCAAAGGATTTCTCTGTTGGGTCGGCAGGGCTCGTGATGCTGGCACCAAGACACCCAGCCCGTCCTTCACTGCGGGATCAGACCAGCAAGGGGATGAACCTCACAGCCGGGGAAGTGGGTTTGGTGCTTGAGAGATGCAGAGAGCAAGGAGGAGGTGGGGAGAGAGCCCAGCTCGCCACTGCCATGGAAAGCCACGGAGAAGATGTCACCATCCGAATCTAATTCTGCTGTCCTGCAGAACCACTCAGACCACACAGCAATGGTTTAGGTTGGGAAAGACCTTCAAAACCATCAAGTCCAACCACAAGGACGAAGTGGTTTCTCTGTGGTGATGGCTCACCCTGAAAACTGCTCCTGGGACTGGAAAGAAAACCGAGCTTCTTGTCTTCCCGTGCGTTATCACGGATAACACAGATTGTCCAGACCCGCAGCCACAAAGCCGCAGCCCTGCTGCTGCCCAAAGGTTTGTGAAGGCAGAGCCCATGGCAGCTGGGCACACATTTTGCTGTGCACGGGTCAACTTCGGCTCTTCCTCCTTGTCCGTGCTGGGCAGAGCCCCGAGGTCCTGATTATTGTCACTGCAGTCAGCCAGACAGACTCTGAGTGCACCCAGGGAGCAGAGATGCTGAATAAGAAGTGCTATTTTTACCTGGTTTTCGGAGCAGCGTGCCTTTTACCCTTTTAAATGAAGTCACCGAGGTGACACGGAGAGGCAGAGGGCGCAGGAGCCCTGCCTGCATGTGCTCGGGTGTCCTCAGGCCGTGTAAAACCAAACGGGATCCCCATGCCCCACACCGTCACCCCAATGGGACATCACCGCGTGGCCACCTCCTGCCAGGACCCTGCACCAAGCCCCTGCCCACTGCCACCGTCCCCAGCCAAGCCAGGGCAGGCCCGGCGGGAGGAAGCCCCTCTCCGAGGGGCAGAAAGCAAGCACCCACCGCAACCTGAACGAGATTGTTTCTTAGGAAAACATCTGCCTGCACTGTTTGTGTTAGCGAGCAAAGGCTCTTCCTTTTCTCTCTCATTCGCAAAGCTCATTAGCAGCGAGACGGGCGGCAGGGTCACTGCAAACAAAACGGGAGCCTCATTACCGGCACCGAGCCCCTCGCCGAGAGGAGCCGGCGCTGCCCCGGCACTGCCTGGCAGCTCTCACAGCCCCGCTCCTCTTCTCTGTTGTTAAAAAAAATAAATAAAAATATTTAATAAAGTGTTCCAGTAGAGAGCAAACTGCCCTTTTTGTTATTCCGCTCTGTTTTCTCAACTTCAGCAGCCTTTTTGTCGGAGACAGCAGCCGGGACTTCTCCCACACAGGCTCCCGGTCCTCGGCACGAGCTGGGGACCCCGTGGGGGACCCTGCAGATGTGGCCAGACATGAGGACCTGACCCCACAATGACATCCTGGTGCCCGCAGCCACCAGGAGTGTGATTTACAGCCCCCAGTCCCTCTGTGACGTGCTCGGGCAGTCAGAGCACAACTGGACCAACTCCTCCTTGGCCAGACGGACAGAGGAACAGAGCTGCTCCAGTATCTGCTGCGTGTAAAAGGGCCCTAACGAACCCACCTTCGTTAGAGACATCCTTGCTCAGCACTGAGGAGCCTCTCCAGTGAGAAACAAAACCATTACCCCGAGGCACCGCCGAGGAACCAGCAAGTGCCAGCATTTTAATGAGCCCCACGCTACGCGCTGGCGTGTGTTTTATTTGCTTGTTGGAGCTCAGAAATCATACAAACGCCTCACGCTCCTTTGTGCCCCTCCACGGATATCCAGACAGCTTTGGCTCGTTCTGCCTCCGCTCCCTTGGCACCCGAGGCCCCTCGGGGCTCTGCCTGCCCCTCTCCTCTCCCTTCCTCGCCTCCCCGCGCAGCGATGTCCTCGCTGTCCCCGAGCCCCACCGCAGGGAGCATCCTTCCCGCAGGGCACCGTTCCAGCTGTTTGCTGAAATCACAGGCATTATCTTCCTGCTCTTTTCTCCCTGTTTCCTTTTCCATCCCAAGGCCATCAATCATTACTGTAGCCACAGAAAAGCAAACCCATCTGTCCTGCAGGTCCCACAGCACAGGCTGCTCAGGCTCCTCGGCGTGTCCCCAGAGCACCCTGACAGCACAATTTCGGGCATGCTGCTGGCTCCTGCCCGTCGGGGTGCTTCCCTTCCCGTACGCATGGGAGAGCCTGGCACCTCCAAAACTCTTTTGGGAGACCAGAAATTCAACCACAGCCTCGCCTGGCCCCAGGGCACAAAGCTACGTGCCAAAATCAGTGACCCCAACCAAAGCCAAGGACCCAAGGTGGGTGTGATGTGCCCAGGACACACGAAGCATCCCAGCCTGCCGGGCAGCAGAGGGCTGCCGCTAGCTGGTGACCTCTGAAGAATGTCACAGCAAGAGAAGAAGGAGAAGAAGGGGTTTTATCTCCTAAATTTCCTCTTTCCAGCACGGGCAGAGAGCGCCAGCTCACCTCAGTGCCTCCATCTCAGCGCCGAGGGCTTCTGCTTCCAACCACAATATGCATAAGTAGCAATCTTCTGCTTCAAGGAGCCAGCTAAACTTTAAAGGGATTAGAACAGAGCCGTCCCCTCCCCACTTCCCTCCCCTGCGTGTTGTGCATCTCTGCATAATTAGCTAGGTGCCTCTTAAGGCAGGGACGGATGAGTTTTTATTTTTCAACGAACAATTGTCTGTCGGAAAATGCAGATTTGATGAAGCTTAAGTGCTTTATGGGATTTCATCAATTACAACTCAAAATTCATTGGGAAATTAGGAAAGCGTTTAATTTTGACAAGGTTGAAATGTTTTAGTTTCCACTGCTTAATTTTGTTTTTATTTCAGGCTGTACACCGGGATAATGCCATATATAACATAAAGCTCCAGATGATAATGGTGGAACAAAACATTCCCCCCTCCTTCGTAGGAAGGAGATGTTTTGAACCAACATATTCTTGAATTTGTGCATGGGGGGGTTTCTGCTCTGGTTTTTGGTTTGGGCTGAAGCTCCCGGACACCCAGTGTCCCCAGAGAACACCAGTGCTCAGCTTCACCTGCTTCATTTTGCAGAAGCTCCCTGCTCCCCTCGGTCCCCAGGAAGCCCCTGGACGGCTCGTGCTGGAAGGAGAGGCCCTGGCCCGCTCCCTCCTTCCTAATCCCATTTCTCTGTGGAGTGGTTACACTCCTAAATTAAGCCATTTCTCTGCACCGCTTTGCAGCAGCCGGGGAGCAGCCCATCATTTTGATGCGGAAGAGAGCAAAAGAGAGGGATTAGCTCCAGACAGGCTGAGCTAAGGCTTACGCGTCCGTGTGGACCATGCCAAATTCTCTTCCTTCCATGTCTAAGAAGGCCAGGAGTGACACAGCACGGGTGTCACGGCACGGGCCACAAGGTAATTAAGAGCCCATCTCCCTTCTGCATGCCGTGGAGACAAACTCTCTCCTACCTGATGGGTTGACCCCATGGTCATGAAGAAGAGCAGATTACATTGTGCTTGTGGCCTTTTTTTTTTTTTTTTTTCTTAAATTAGGAAAAAGAATTTTGCTATCAGGAGCTCAGTCTGATGGTGCTCCAAGTCTGACTTGCTCCTCCTGTACAGCTCCTCCTGGCTTGTTGGGATCCCTGGACGATGGCACAACCCTCACACTGCGCTCAAGGGGCAGAGCAGAACCACTGGATTTAGGGATGCTCTCTGGGATTTTTTTTTCCTGGGAAATGCCCGTGGCTTCCTCTGACCCATCAACAATATGGAAACAGAGGCGTTTCCTAGAGCCTGGGGGCTATTTTGTTGTGCTGCAAAGTCGGGCTCCGAGGCAAGGCTGCGGTTAGCAGTCCCAACCACAGGTATAGCAAGGAGGCAGCTCACACTGCCGAAAATGAAGCAAGGAATAAAAATCCTCCGATAAGTAAAGAAGCGCAGAAAACCATTAAGTGCTAATGCCATCTACTGGGTACGAGGAAAAATAACAGAAAAAAAAAAAAAAAAAAAAAACATGAGAAGAGGGAAAAAAGAGACCCCGGTGGGAATCCAGCAGCCGTAGCCCTGAGAATCACCCTTCCCATCCAGAGCCCAGTGCTGAGACTGCGGCTCTGAGCCCCGGGTCTTCCAGGTGCCTTAACAGGGTGATGTGCTCGTGTCCCCGCCAGGAGCCCAAGGAGAGCCCCCAGCCAACATCTGCAAGCATTTGCCCCCGATGTCTTAAACGTGTCCCTTGAAGACCAAACAATTAGGTAATGGCAGGGACTGCGCCGCTAAAAGCCCTAAGATAAATGCGCCCTCGCTCCCCAGAATTACTGGAAGCTGTGTTCAGGGCATGAAGGAGCTGGTAACAGATGATGATTATAAATAAAAGGAAGAAGAAATCTTTGAGATTTGCGCTGTTCCCTGGTTGAGCTGCAAGGCTCCGGCTCTGGTGGGTATTAATTGCTTACAAGCCCACATGTATATTTTATGCTCAGTACCTGCCTGGAACATTTGTTGGATTTAGCCTTGATTGATGAACCACTGATTATATACTTCTGTGGTCCTGGGCAAATTAATAAACTGTTGACTGGTAAAGATTAACAACATGTCATGATTTGAGAAGCAGTGTCCAGAGTGAAGCCGAAGCAAACCTAGTGCTAAAATTAGTATGCGAGTGCTCCCTGAACTCTATAAAAAGGGGATAGTTTAATTAAATTACATCCCGATATTGCCCATAGCACTTACCAAATTGGCAAATTGAGTTCACAGCAGTTCAGCTTTAAAACTAACTGACATCCCTGCAAATGTGCAGCAAATGACCCCATCCCTGCTGGCACTGGAGAGCCAGCTCACGCCCGCAGCTTGGGGAGGAGACGCTGGCACCGAGACCGGGGCCGGGGGGGACTCAAGGTCACGGCCAAAGGTTGTGGCTGGGTCAGAAACTCGGCTCCCACCACCTGCAGTCCCACCCTGCGCCACAAACACAGCCCGCAGGGAGCCCGGATTGGGGAATCGCTAGGTTTGGATTTTTTTCTTTTTTTTTTTGAGCTTTTTTTTTTTTTTTTTTTCCCAGGAAGCAGCCACGTTTGCTTGCAGTGCTGCAGTTCCTGGGCACCTGCAGGGCACCGATGGGTGTAAAATCCTGCATGAACAGCAGTGGGGTGCAGAGCAGGGGCGAGGTGGCTGCACCCCAGCACTGCTGCATCCCCAAACTCCCTGCCCGGCTCCTGCCGAAGCTCCACGCCAGCAGGTGGGATGTTAGGGAGAAAGGCAATTTCCCGAGCAACAGAGCGTGAGGCCGTTTGCAAAGCAGCCCCGGTGTGTCTCCACGGGGAGGGCTGCGTTAAATCCCCCAGCATCACGTCGGGGATGAAAGCAGCCCTCCGTTATGGGGCTCAGCACTGCTGTCCCCAGGCTTTGGGGTAAAAGGAGCCACGAGGAGGGACGGGCATCACTGAGACCGTCTGGTGTGATGTGGGGCACGGGGTCCAGGGCACCCCCAGGGCCCCATGCAGCACCCCTAGCCCACAGCCCTCAGGGAGTAGCATGAGATGACTCCCTGCTTCTTCCTCCCAGCCTTCCTGCCGGACGTGTTTTGTTCTCCTTAAATACAGCCTCGTTTAGCCATTACAAAAGCAGGGGGGGTTATTTTCCCTGAGTGACACAGTTTTCAATTTCTGCCGCTCTGTGTGCCGGCACGGTGAATGCTAGGCCTGTAATTTATTGACAATTTCTATCTTAATATATCTTGACTTTTAAAAAGAGGCATCTCTTCCCAGCGGCACAGGGCAATCAGAGCCCCGATTGTTTCTGACAGTGTCTGGGAGGCACATTACTTTCCAGAGCAAAATGACACCCAAAAAAAAGGAGAAAAAGGAAAAAAAAAAAAAAAAAAAAAAAAGCCTGAAAGCGAGCCCCTCCCTGGAAAGGGCCAGAACAAAAGAAAACAACAATGGCAAAAGAAAGCACGAAAGGGGGAGGAATAGGAAGGAGGAGACGCGGGCGCTGCAGGGCAGAGCGCTGCTGTGACACATCAGGCTGCCGTGCTAAATGGCCTTAACAAGCAATCGGAGAAGGGGATAATGAAAACGCCACCCCGGAGACGGCACCACTCCAGCCTGACCTTTCCAGGCTGCTGCCGTGTATAAACATCTTCAATAAATAAAGAGACACTTAACTCCTGCCTCGGCGGCGGGCAGGGGTGACGGGCGCAGCCTGCGGGAGCTGGGGGCCGTGGAGCAGGGGCTGGGGGCAGCTGGTGCCGTGCTGTGATCCCCTGAGATCCCCTCTGATGGCATTTCCCCTCTGGGCAGCCGTACAAGCATCCCCGTGCTAATCCTTGTCTTGTTCTGGGCAGATGGAGCCGCGATGCTCCAGCTTCCCCTGGCAGTTTCCCGAGGCTCTGCCCCCTGCCCCGTGGTTCAGGCTCACTCCTCGCCCCAAGCAGCGGTGCCGTTGCCATCAGGAGAGGGGGCAGAGCCGGCTGGTGTGCTGAGCCCCGAGCCAGCCTGCTCAGAAGCACGGCAAAACCCCTCTGCGCATCGATAGCTGGGAACAGCTCAGAGCATCTGCCCCAAATCTGGGGTCTGAGAGGGCTCTGGGCACAGCCAGCTGTCAGGTCAGATGTGAGCGTGTTCAGAAACGGATCAAAATATCTGCTGTACTCAGCGTGCAGCCCAGAGCAAGCAGCAGCATCCCCTCGGTCCCATCCCCGGGACGGCCGCGGTACCTACCACGCAGCCCGTCGAGTCCACCTTGCGGTCCGACACGCACTTGAAGTTGCGGGTGCAGCCGCCGTTGTTGCGGGAGCAGTCCCGGACGGGCCCGAAGGAGGAGAGCAAGTCATTGATGGTTTCGAAGTAGGTGGACAGCATCGCTTCTTCCCTTGGAGAGAAAAGGCACCGTTAGAGCGGGCGGGGAGGGACCGGGAGGCAGGGGCAGCGCCACACCGCATCCACGAGGAGGGCTGCTCTGGCAAAACCACGGCGTGAGACGCACAAAACTCGGTCGGGGGAAGTGTGCCAAGAGCACGAAGGCTTGATGACCTTGCTGCATAATTCATTCTCTGCACAGCTTTGCCATCCTTGAGAAAAATCAGCCAGCTCTGAGGTTGCCAGGTCTACCTGCCTGCCATTCCCGTGTGAGCTTCCCGCTACAAGGAGCCTGGTTGGTATTGCTAGTGGGGAACCAGCCCCGTACGAGCCAACAGGGAATCCACAACAGGGAAACTCCTCGTGGAGGTTTTACACCTGAGCCAAGCCTCCCTGAGCACCTGCACCCCATCCATCACGTGGGGATGTCCCTTAGGATTTAAAGCCACACAAAGCGTAGCTTGTTGGGATGTGGACGGGGGATGCTCGTGCCTGCGGGGCTGGGGACCCCAGCGGGGTTTGGGGGTGTCTGGGCACAGCTTCTCCACCACGTCCCTGCACACCCTGGGCACAGCTGTGCTCTGAAACGTCTTTCTTAAATGTGCGAGAAACGCTAACGCTGATGAATTCAGTGGCCATATAAAGACTTGAGAAGCTCCCAGCCCTGCCTCTCCGAGCTGCGCACGCAGCAGATTTTGTCTGTGACAAAGTACTCGGCACTTTGTGCTGGGTTCTTGCTAAGGGAACGCAGATGCTTGTTGAGAGCTCTGAGCATCTCCGAGGTATTTGTCATCTGCAGAGCATGTTCTGTGCATTAACAGATTGCCGCAACCCATCTTGGGCACCGGATCCGGACACCGACAGCAGCGACGCGTGGGAGACGAAGCGCTTTACCCAAGGTCAGGGAACAAGTCACTGATGGAGATGGACCTGCCCTCCGCAGGCTGTTTATTAGATCTTTATCCAGAGGAGGCTGCAAATAAGCACTGACCTTCCAGCCTGAAACCACCCGCGAGGCAGTGCCGGCAGCCACGCGGCGCTGCCACCGCCCTGCGGCACCTCCCCTGCTCTCCCAGCGGCACCGAACAGCCCGCACGGCCACTCGATGCCCGCTGCTACGCTCTGGTTTTGGAGTTTTTTAACTAAAAAACCTCACGCTTGGCAACAGAACGGCAGAGGAGGAATATTCAGCAGTCCCCGAGGACGGTGGTGGAGCAGCGCTGCGCCAGCCGTCAGAGGAGGGCCCCTGCGCACACAGCCGCCGTCACGCTCACGCACGCAGCCCTGCCAACACCCAGTGCTGGAAAAAGCATGAGTCAGGCCTTAAAAAAAAATGGTAATGAGATTGGCATAAAAACGATGAGATTTTAAAAATAAATCAATCATTAGGAGGGTTTTTTCCTTAATTTGCCTTCTGCTTTCTGAGCCTTTAGGGCGTAATTGAGGTTTTTTTCCCCTGCAAACGTGCAGGCCAGAAATCATCCGAAGACCAAACCCAACAAAAAGAAGCAGCTTTCAAGTCGAGTTCTAACAGATTTAGGATTTTCAGGCAATTCTTGGATTCCAGAAGCCGGGACTCACTGTCTGCACTGCCCGCTTTCACCCCAATTAATGCTTCCCAATTAACTTTTCCCTTTTGCTTATCTCGTTTCCCATATTCCCCCTCTCTTGGCCCATCTCCTAGATTTTCCAGTATATTTGGAGCTGAATCTCCCTCTGTCCTTTCTTGGTCATGTTTCAAATATCTTTAGAGGCCCTTTTCTATTAGCACTCTGTTCCCACCAGAATTTGCAGCTCCTCCGAAGTGAGGGAGTGCGAAAGGCAGAATATATTAGATCAGGGCGCATATTTCTGCGGGAGGGAAGTGGGGAGAGAAAGGGCATATTATTCACTAACCAAAAAATAAAAAAAATCAACCAAAAAATCCACATAAAAACTTGATGACTCCCCCACCAGCCACACGGAAAGCTCAGCCCCACCTGGGTTGGATGCTGAGCACATCGGGACCGCACTGGGCTTTAATTCCAGCCTGGAGGCACAAACGCGGGGAGGCTCACGCACCTGCTGCAATCAGAGGGGGGAGCAGGAATCTCACTCTCCAAAACGGTGCCTGGCATCACGGATCACCACAGAGGAGCCTGAATGAGCCATTAAGAGCATTAAAATATTAACGTTTCTGGGAGGTGGGGAAGCACAGCTGGAGGCACGCGTTGAAATGTCACCAGCCCCAGCCGGGCATCCCCAGCCCCTCTGCCTCTTCCCCTCCAGCTCCTGCCCTCGATGCTGCCCGGGTCCCCACTTGGGTGCCCACTCCTCCAGCTACCCAGATGGGTTACGGGAAAATGGATGGTATTTTACCAGTATTTTACGCCTGTCCTGAGTGTAGCCAGAGCACCAGAGCCTTGCTGTGCCTGTCAGGCCGAGCTTGCCATGTGTGGGCAACTGGAGAGTTGTCCAAAGGTAGGGGATCCTGGAACGGAGAGGATGGGGAGCTGGATGCTCGATGCCCCACGCAGGTTGTATTTACTGTGTCACACACCTGGAGGCAGTGGGAGATCTGAAAGGCGTGTATCCTCATCCAAAAAGTAACAGAAAGGTGGAGCAGGGCAGCGGAGCAAAATTTCCCTGTGTGCCTGAGCTCCTTAGTGCTGTGCCACAGCCAGGTGAAGAAAATGGGAGACCCCCAGGGGGTCCCCGACCCTGGCACGCCGGGAGGATGGGGCAGCTCCCCACCAGCCCCAAGAAGGCATTAAGGACTGTCAAAAGGGCATTTAGGTGCGAGTGACCTCATTTCTCACACCAGATTCCCTACAAGCACACGCACACCCGTGAACACTCGCACACTCGTGCTTCACTCCCCAGCCCTCCAGGCACCCCCAGACACCCAGGTGACATTTTTCAATGAAATGCACTCTGCTCCCTGCCAGAGCCCGTCAATCACACAGCACACCTCGGTAAAACCTACCCTCCTGGCAAGTTATAACACCACAAGGGGTCCGTGCAGCATGGCACAGCAGCCCTGCTCTCCGCCACACCTTGCACAGCTCCCGCACAGGACCGTGGTGCCCACCCTGTGCCACCTCCTGTCACCTGTGTGTGTGTCACTTCACTCCAAAATGCTTTCCTCTTCAACCTCATCACGGCTCCGCATCCTCCCCCTTTGTTCCAGGCCCTCATTAATGAAGCAGATTCAGTGACAAATATTGCTGGGGGTTATTTATTCATGAAATATCAACACCGTGCAATTCTCAAAGCCTCCAAAGTGCTCATCTCAGAATAAGCTCCTGAGCATCACAGTGGCTCTGCTCTCCAGCTCATCTTGGAAGGGGATTAGTGGGTGTTATTCAACTCAGCTGCCCCTTTTTATTGCCTACTAATGGTTAAAGACTTCAGCATCTTACAAGGTTAACCATCACTGAGAAAAACAAGGAAGAAAAGGAGGCAAGCTGGGACTTAGCTAGCGCTGCTCCACCATCTGCTCCCCGAGCTGTGTTTGGAGAGGGATCAGGCGGAAGGTTTGGGGCCCATGCCTCTCTGCATGCTGCAGTGCCAAGGCAGCGTCACCCCGAGGAGACAACGCGGTGCCCCACGTGGAGCACCCCATCGCTCTCCTGCACCTCGTCCTCCCCCAGGAGCAGGGCCACGCACAGGGGGTGTCACTGTCACCCCGGTCCCACACCCGGACAGGCCCTGGCTGCCTTCAGCTGCAGGGAGCAGCATACGGGGGGACATGCCTGGCCCCCAGACCCCCATTTCCTACTTCCATCAAGACCCCCCTCGGGGACCTTACCAGCAGATGCACTTGCAAAAGAGTACTTAGCAATGCACACCCAGATTCTCCGTTTTTCAGCCCAACAGATGCTTCCCTGAGCAACTTTGACCGGTTCCTGGCCATGAAGCTTCTGTGCTGCAGGTGTGGGGAAAGGGCTGCCCTCCTTGCTGCTGCGAGGTGTCTCCCTGTGCAGCCAGACATTAAATCCAGATCCCCCCTGCATTTCCCCTTCCTTCTTGGCATCTCACCCAGGGGATGGATTTACCCTGAGCAATACCTGAGGTCCCCAGCTATGCCATGAGCACTTATTTCCCCCCATGCATAATGCTTTCAGAGGACCACCTGTGCTCTCACCTGCTCCTGTCTTTCTCTCTCCTTTTCCTTTTCCCCTCACGTCTCTTTTTCCTCTGCTAAAACAGCCAGCACTGAAATCATTACTGAGGGTGCTGAACTCTGCATCGAGCTGCAGAGCAAACCGCTCGGAGGAACCGCTGGGACCAGGGATGCCAGAGCTGGGGGAGCCCCTGGGTGCCTGGCTCGGCGCTCGTGGAAGCTGGGGAGCTGGGGAGGGCGAATGCTCTCAGCTGCGAGTTTGAAAGATCAGCCCTGAGAGGGAATTGCAGCCTGTAGTGGAAGCCAAGCTCACTTAGTCCTTTGTCCCTGGCTTGCGTCAAACCCCGGCGATGCAGAGCTCCGGGAGGCTGAACAACGCCGAGCACAGCTCGTTACAGAAACGACGCGCTTCCCAAAGCCGAGAGTGTGCTGCAAAACCAATAATCACATTTTGTAAAATACAACTTACATACATATGGAGAAGCATTACCTCTGCAAAGCCGAGCCTGCAGACACGAGGTGTCAGGATCTGACCGGCTCAGCTGCGCACAGGCAGGACACGAGGCGTCCACACTCATCTGCACAGCAGGGCCATGCTGCTCCCCGGGGATTTCCCTTCCCTGGGGTCACCCAAAGACCCCAAAGCCCCCTCTACATTACTTCATTTTCACACCTCTGTCCACGGTCCTGGTATTACTTCATTCACGATCACGTTGGCGAATGAAGGCAATGAGAGAGAGGGATTAAAGGTGCTCGCCACTGTTGGGTCTCCAGCTGGAGATGCTGTCAAAGTTATTTACAGTACTCCTAGCACTTCAGGTGCTCGTGGCACCATTCCAGCTGGTTTCATCATGACACAGGCTCAGCAGTTTTGTATAAAGAGCTGTGCAGTTAAACATCCAAACTATGACAAATGTGCAATAAATGGTCACCTGAAAAAAAGTGGTCTCTGATTAAAAAGCCACAGAGCACGATTCTCCCAAGAATTCAAGATTTATTTTTTTTTAAATTCTGCCTGCAAGAAGAGACCAGCATCTCTACAAACCTCTCCTCCACCCACTGCACTGTTAACAGCATCTGCAGTGAATGAAGTGACCGCTTCCTGCAGCACCAAGCCACGAGTGAGCATTTCCACGCACTGAGAGAGCAAAGATGCTCCGGGAAGCCGGTCTGCAGGCACGGCACCAAAGGGGCCACTAAGCACAGACGTGGTTCATGGGGCTGCCTTAAAGGGGATGGCAGCTTCTGCCTTACAAACTGCACGGTTTCAATATTTAAGCTCACCTCTCCAGCCAGGTTTCTTAACGTGGTACAAGGAGATGCGTGGGCACGGAGCGGATTGCTTATTTTATATGGAGTTTCTCAAGTCTGCCCAGTGTTCCCACAGACGTTTTTCAGTCATTCTGACAGGGGTGGGAGGTTTGAAGAAAAACTGTCATCCATGTCAGGTCCTAAACTGTGCGAAATCAGCCTGATTTGGGTGGCATCAGAGGAGGCATTTCCGTGGAGCTACCTGTCACACCACTGCCGATGAGCTGCTTACTATCAATTTTCCTGATAGTTCCACTTCTTTTGGTAATGCTATAATAAACACTTGCAAGAAAGCAAAAACAAAAACAAACAAACAACAAAAAGCTCTCCTGAGAACCTTGAGGTTGAAAGTGTCAAGAATTTCCTACCACGCTTCAATAATTTGCTAGAGAGTCAATAAAACCATCGTTCCGCCGGAGCGTTTCAAAGCTTGCCTTGGCAACCAGAAGGACCAGAAATTTAATTAAAGCAAAGCAAAACAAACACTACACAATAAAAGCAGCCTGACAAAACCCACCCCATACAGCAAATGTCCCGGTGGGCACAGGGCGGCCAGGGAAAAGTCCCCCCAGTCCCACTTGAGGCCCCCTCAAGCTCTGCAGTGCAGCTCTGCCCCGTGAATGGTTGGGATGCCACACATGAAGTGACCAAGACTTTCCCAATTCTTAACATTTTTCCCACTTCAGGAAATCCTCAGCAGTGCTGCTTTGACCCTGCAGGAGCCAAAAGCTAACCAAGTGCCCTCTGTGCACAGTGGCACCTGCTCACTCTCCCAAGCAACCACAGCATGGGCAGGTTTAAGAAAAGGCAGGAGAACCATGATGAAGTTGATGAACCACATTCGTTAAGTGCCCTGGAGATATGCGCATCAGCAGCCAGTTCACAGCAGCTCATAATGACCCCCAAATTCACCAGGCTGCATGTCCCATGCAGTGGTGGCACCATCCAGATGCTCCCGCGCTGCAGGCCCCGTAACAGCAAAATGCAGGATGGGGTGGGGTGGGACAGGGTGGGATGGATGGGTCGCGATGGGATGGGTTTGTCCCTCAGGGGGACAGAAATCTCCCCAAAAGCACAGGTCTCAGCCTTGCTGTGCCGTGCTGGGCAGACATCGCCACTCGCTGCACGCCTTCCACACACTCCTCATTAGTTTCATCAGGCGCTAATTATTCAAGGCGGGATGTGACTTTCCCTGTTTTGAAGGTGTCTGGCACTGATGGAACCATTTTTCCCCCTTTCACACAAAGGTGGATCCCTGGTGGTGCTGTCACAGCTGCTCCTAAAACCTCAGCTAACTGCCCCGAAAGGACTTCCCAGCAATCTGCTTCCCTCTGTACTGGCACCAAGAGACAGACACACCGAGTCCAGGTGTGCTAGCTTTTGTTATGAAGTTCGTTAAATAACTACGAAAGCCTCAAAATTACCTGAGATGAGCCTGACCCATTTCTTTCCCTTCCCTTCTTGCGCACAGCTACTCCAAACTTCACTTGCAAAGACAAAACTCTTTGCGACCTGATTTGTGAACGTTCAGAAAGCTGCAGCATGCCAGGAGGACGTGGAAAGCACAGCTTCAGCTCCTTAAGAGATGGAATAATATGAAATTGTCACACTTGGAGCACCAGGAAAAGAAACCTGGAGGCTCAGGGAGGAGCCGTGGCAGCCCTGGGTGCAGCCAGGGTCACCCAAGCACTGCAAACACCGACCTGCACCTTGTGGCCAGGGGCTGCAGGCAGCTCCAACCCTTAATAATTTAAACAATTAACAGCGGTGGAATCTGCTTGCTTAACATGGAATCGGTGGTAGTAATACGTCCTAATTGATAGTAATTGAACACTAATTAACTTACAAAGTAATATGTTTATCTAGCTAAATGGATCACGCTAATGGTGCGGGGTTATCAGTCAGGGAAGCAATGCATAATTAAAAAAATACATAAATGGAAATTATCAAACGATTTCTCTATGCTAATTAATATTTTTATTAGCTCAGTTTGCCCAGCAATTCCTTCCATCCCATCTTCCCAATGTATTAATTTCAAAGTTGTGGCTGTGTAAATACATTTCTGCCTTACATTTAGGAACACAAGCGGAGGGACCCTTCCCTGCTCAGAGGCGAGGCGGCGTCAGGCAGGAAGGCAAAAATCTGGGCAGGAGAGGGACCGGAGGCAGCAGCGAGTGCTGCTGGGCACACCTCGATGATACTGCAGTGAGATGAGGCATCTGGAACCACCTCCAAACCTCCCAGTTAAACGATGTGATCTGCTGGTACCTGGGTGCAACCCAGCGGAGGGACTCACCGGACTCACTTCATCCCCAGGGAGCAAAGCCACAAAGCCCTCCAGGCTTTCTCTGCCTGCACGTCGGGATCTCCAGCAGCAAAGAGGTCCTGCAGAGCACCTTCTCTGCGAGGCAGACCCGGAGTGAACCCCCCAGGGAAAGCCCCAAGTGACTGCAGACCCCATGGACAGCACAAAGCCGCTGAGCCATGGACCCAGCCCGCAGCCCCGCACAGCGCGGGCACGCACCGGCTGCGTGTGAAGTACAGGGAAGGAAATGGCACAGGTTGCGAAGTCACATACTCCAAACTTCAGAAAATGTGAGACCTAAGGTTGCCTAGGCAACCTTAATTCAGCCCCCGGTGATTATGCACTCTGATGAAGGTGTTGATTGCCAGACCACACACCCGAGGGTTATCCGAACGACCCGATCCTCCCCGGCTGCCGGAGGTGATGGTGCTGAGCAATAGCTCAGCGTCTCCGGGGGCCAGAAAGAGCGGGGAGCTTGGCATTAGGGCATCCCAAACCGACCCCAGGTGCCTCTGAACACCTGCAGGTTTCTCAGTGCCTCGCAAACAAATCCATTTGCAGCTTCTCGGCGTGTTTTCTCCTCGTTGGAGGACGCAGAGCTCCCCTTCATCGTGCTCTGCCCAGACACTGCTCTGCATGCACAATTACCCGGCTCCTCATGGGCTGCTTGGTGGTTGCTCGACACCAGGAAGCAGCAGTATTTCACAACCAATAAAGTGATTAAGTTCCCAATCTCCCTGTTATCGTCCCCGTTCTACAGATGGGGAGCCAAGACCCGGGAACGGTAATGTAAAAAAAATATCCACTGCATTACGTGAACCAAATCTGAGACATTTAGACTTGATTTTTCAGAGTACTTAGCATTAAATGACACTTCCTCTGCTCGCAGCACAGCTCTCATTGACTCGGGTGGAAGTTTTTACTGCTCCACATTAACGCAGATCATTCCCCGAGCAGGTTCATTGCCTGTGCTGAGCGAGGCAGAGGTGAAAGTCAGTGCATGACCGTGCCATTAGAGACGTTTCCATAATGCATATGCGCAGAGGGGCTGCCTGAAGGCTGCTCTGCAAACTGACCCTGGCACCTGTTGGCTTTGGAGCTCGGCAACCTTAATAACGTTTGCTAAAGAGGAGGTCGCCTGGGGTTTTATTCTGGGGAGGGAGGAAGGGGAAGGTGTTGCGAGCGCTTAGTTTCTTAAGCTGGAGAAGGAGGAATTCATCTCCAGCAGCTGCCAGGCGCAGCCATGGCTCAGCCTGCGGGCGGGCAGAGCTCTTCCCCCTCAGCTGCAGGAGCAGGGCCCTTCCTGCCCCGCTCACGGTCCTGTCCCCTCTCGTCCCAGTGTGTCCCATTCCCCCGGGTCCTCTTCCCGACCCTTCTGGCTGCCTGCTGCCTCCCTCCCTGGGGATGCTTTCTGTGCTCAGCCAGGGAGCTAAAATCAACCAAGACTTCACTCTGCGTAAAGCAGTTGGAGGTTTTCAGAAGAGCTTTTAAGCTGGCCAAATTAATGTATTTTGTTGATTGTTTTTTGTTTGGTTGGTTATTTTTTTTGTTGTTTGTTTGTAAAAGAGCCTCATAAATGTTTGCCTCAATCCCCTGCCATGGTTTTGCCTGGAGAAGCGAAAGAAATCTTAGAAAAACAAGCAATCAAGCAAAATCCTGGACAGAAGGCCTGGGATGTATCATCCTAAATTATTAAAGGCTGAAAACATCACGAGATGGGTCAGCCCCCCCCAGTACGAGGCAGCGACTGCCCGGGCTGACCTAGAATACAGCAGAGCCAAGCAGACCGCACTTCAGCTCCATGCAGCTTGGCCAAAATCCCATTAATCTCCCTTCTGAGATGGCCGGGAGCAGTTCAGCTGACAGCCGACCCCTCTCCAAGGCACACGTGTCTGCACCCGACCCGGCCTCATTAAACGTGAGGATGCTGGGGAGGGCCCGAGCACCTGGTCACCTTCCCCAGCTCTTTGCCTTTCAAAATAATTAGTGATCAGCAGTCCAGGACTTCAGCTCACTGCGTGTTCCCCATCCCCGAGCCACTCGTGGTGCTTCATTCCTCGCCCTTGGGTGCAGGTCAGGTCTGGCACCCACGGCTCTGCTCGTGCAGTGGCATCGTGCGCACCTGCCTGCAAAATGTCACCATGCCTGGGCATCCCGAGCCTCTGCTAGGGGACCGGTGCCTCCAGCAGCACTTTGCAACTGCAAACCTGCAAATCCCAGCCCGGGGCTGCCCGTAGCTCAGCTCCGAATGTTTGCTTAAGCACAAATGCATTGCTGTTTTTTTTTCCCTTCCTTTCTACAGCCTTCCAGGGTATTTTGGGGTAACTTTTGTGATCTAATGGGCTCTTCTGGATCTGAGTTTGTAGCAATTTGTGAGGGTCAGTAGGGAAAGCTGGGCTTTGTAGGGAAACAGGAGAAGAAGCCCATCCGTTCACCTGCAGGCAGGCACCGGGACTAGCCCACATCCCCGCCCCAGCCACCCTCCTTACACAGCGATTGTGGGCTTCTTCCAAGGTACCTATAAAGTGCTTAGATGCAGTGGTGAAAAGCACTTTAGAAATGCCAATAGAATTAGATTAGATAAATAGGAAATGGCCAGGGCTGCGGCAGCAGACGGTTATGCCCTGATTTTTCGCAGTTGCTGAGCACCTGCTGCTCCCATCGATCTGCTGCGAGGAGACGGTGCCGAGTCCTGGGAACGCGGGCGCTGGCGACGGCAGGCAGTGCAGCACCCACGGCTCTCCTGCCACAGCCAGGGCAATGCCGGGCTCTGCGAGAAGGCTTCCTACCCAGCTGACCCCCCAAAAAGCACACCACCATCGGCTTTCCCCGCATCCCAGGTGAAGGTCCTCAGACAGAGGAACGGAGGCACAATGGAGTTATTTAGAGCTCATTTCCCGAAGCAGCCTTTGAAGTTAGAATCCAATTAATTTTCTACCTGGGGAGAGATTTGCATAGGGATTCTCCATCCATATGGATGGATTTTTTTTTTTTTTTTTTTTTTTTTCCAAAAGGCCTCAGCTCTTATCCAAGGCACCCAACGTGGTCCGTGTTTCCCAAGGTGCCCAGCATCCATTGGCAGTCCCTGGGAGCACAGCTGGGTTTGCCCCAAGGGCAGCACACACGGGGAAGCTGGCTGGGCACCAAACCCTTCCGAGGACTGCTCCTCCCTGGCTCTGGTCCCTGGGGCACCCCGATCTGCTGCTGCCTTTGGTAGGGACCCTTCCCACCCTGCCTGGCGATGAGGGCACTGCTTTACCTCCCTGAGCAGGAGCTTTGAAAGGGCTTTCTGCTGCCTTACCTCCCTGAACGGGCTCAGCCCAGGATCAGAGATGCCACCACTGGCGTGGATGGGCATCCGTGGCTAGGGGAGCACCAAAACCACCCCATGCAGCAGCCACAGCCCCGTTAGGTCACTGTGGCTTATCCAGACGCTGCCCACACACTGCCAGAAGGGGTTGCCTTTTTATCCCCTTCCCCATGAAGATGCCACACGCCCCGTGCCCCTCCTGCCACCACTGCAGCTCTGCCAGCACGGCCCCAGCGCTGAACAGCCCCCACACCCTGGCCTGGGCCTGCGAGCTCTTTGGGGCAGGAGCTTTGTTCAGCCCCCTGCGTGGGATAACTCTGCTCATTCGTCAGTTTTGAACCTTTGCTGCTTCACAGCCTGATGTACACCCTGGCAGAGACGGTGAAAGAAGCAAACCACAGACCCAGTGACCCTGCGGCGCGGTGCCTGCACACCTCTCATCCAGGGAACGGCTGCACAATGTGGCCTCCAGCCTTCTGAGGAGGACACCGAGCTCCAAACATGCACTAAGCCCCCAGATGTAAACTTTTTTACCACCAAACCGCACGCACCAGCAGGGAGCAGGCAGCCCTGGCCACCACCTGCAATGAGCTGACCCACGGGCATCCTCCCGGCTCTGCAGCCCCAGGGGAGCTGCTGCACATTTTTAGCCTCGCCTGCAGCCATATCACAGAGCGAATGCTGCCAAGCTGTGTCCAGGGCCAGGTGCATTCAGGAAAAAAAAAAAAAAAGGGAAGATAATCAGCACTTTAAAAAAAAGACAAAAAATCTGGCACTGAACTCTGTTGCATCCATTTTTGTTCCTGCTGAACCAAATTGGCTGCCATCAAAGCAAATGGCAGATGAAGAAAACATTGACTTTCTGCTTGGGTCAATAAACAAGATAAATTGAGCAGGGAGTTGGAAACGGGAACATCATCATTTACCTGGGGAAGGGAGAGGGTTAAAGGCAGAGAGGCCGGAGCTGTGCACTAGCTGTATCTCCGGTGAGGACCAGCTGTCCCCGTTCCCCTGGGAGCTCAGAGCTGGGAGGTCAGCAAATCTTGGGGCTGGGACTCTGCTGCATCACTCAATCCTTAAAACAGAGCACCCCAGACCCAAATCCTGGGATCGGACCATGGGGGATCCCAGCCACGTGATGGAGCATCTGCCGGTGCCAGAGGCACTGCCATGGGGCCAGGCAGGCGCCTGCAGCACTGCCCAAGGACAGGATAACGCAGCACCGAGCTCACACACAAACACACCCCGATGCCGAAGTTTACTTGGAGCTCCTCTGGACTCACTCAGGTACCGAGCACCTGCAGACATCCTGCTGTTTTCTGCAAATCCTCATGTTGTTGCATTATTAAGCGGGGCATAAAGGATGCACGCATTTATTAAAGGCAGAACGGAGCGTGCCCGTTGGCAGATTCCTCGACAGGATCAATTATTGGAACCGAGCGCCCCACATCAAACGTGCCTGGGAGAGCTGTGCTCCTGCAGGGGTGCACCAAGGGCTGAGCCTGCGGGTCAGCGATGGGAGCTGAGGGCAGAGGTGTGTGGGATGGGAGCATCCCCCCCTCGGAGCCGTCCTGCCCTCGGCCATCACCCTCATTCCAGCTGCCCGTCAGACCCGGGTGCTGTCTGAACCACAATTCGCAGAAGATGCTGGCGTGTGGGACATGGGCATCACTGCTCCTGCCCGATCGGATCTGTCAGAGCAGGGGAAGCTCGCTGGGGAATCCACGCTCCGGCCGCACATCCAGCAACAGGAGACTGAGCTCAGGAGAAGAGGAGAGGGGAAAGAAAAGAAAGGAAAAGAAAGGAAAAGCAAAGCCCTTGTGCACTGCAGGACCACCTTCTTCCCCCCGCTCATTGCATTCTGCTTTTATTTTAGTGCCTATTTGAACAAAAGAGACAAAATGGAAAGGTTTCCATGCTAATTAATCCAAGGTCTGCTCCCAGGGAGCCGAGGGGATGGGATGGGGCTGTGCAGAATACAATTTGCTTCCTTCAAGAGGTGTGAGAGACAGCAATGTAAAACCCAGCGCCAAGGAGGCAGCAGCGGGAAGGTGCTCGGTACAAAACAGGCATTTGTACAGCACAAAACACGAACCCGCGTCGGCGGGGTGAATACAAAGGAGGTTACAAGAGCTCCGAGCAGCGAGGCCTCGGCGCTGGATGCCGAGCAGCCACCAGCACAGAGACACAGCCACAGAAAGGGATGGATCTGGCAGCACCGCTGGGGAAATGCCGGGAGCTGGGTGGTGGAGAGAAACCTCCCGGGAGGGGACGATCCCTGCTGTTCCCTGATAGAGTGGGGAAATGCTCAGCACCAGCATCCCCGCAGGTGATGGGATGCCAGGAGTCCCTCGGGCTTGGTCCCTGCACGTCGCAGGAGGGCTGCTGCCCCGCGGGGGCTCGCAGGGGGCATGGGGTGCTTGGGGGCACACAGGGGGCCAGCCCTGGCACAGGGGCGCTGCTTTGGGCATGGCAAAGCCCTGGCTCGTTTCACACACTGAGTGAGGCTGAGCCAAAGCCTCCCAAACAAACAGACCGAGACGTACGTGACAAAGTTGGATTTTTCAGCCACTAAGCAGCATCAGAAGAAACCTCTGGAGTGGCTGTGAACATGACCCTTCGAAAAGGGGTCAACCGAGAGCTTTTTGGACGCAGCGCTCACCAGAAAGACAAACCTGGGGATTTACGAGTGCGAAAACAGGCTGATGTTTGTTTTTTTTACACCGTTCTACCTAAACAGACCTCTGCACACATATTTGCCAAAGGGAAGACCGGACTGAACTTGCCTCTCCAATTTTTTGTCTCGTTGGAAGGAGCAGTGCAAAGCTGAGCCCACCACCAGCCGTCAGCCCGAGGGCAAAGAATTTGTTCCCGTCCGCATCACAAGAGCCTCCCTCCGCCCCAGGTCGACTTCAGCAACATTCACTTCTACCTCTCCACCACCAAAATCAGGTTTAAGGAATGAAGATGACCTTAAACCTCCTAAAGGGCTGCTCTGCCAGAGGAACGAGGAGGGAACGCTACCCAGAAATAAAGCATGGAACAGGAGCTGGATTTCCTGCAGCCCCTGCTGCTGAACGGCTGCACGACCGCGGGCAACTCACGAGCTGTGTCGGTGCTCCAGGCTCCTCATCTGGAACACGGGGACAACACCAGCCACCTACCTCCCACGGAGCCGCGCAGTTAATTAATGCTGCTTTGAGCTGTGAAGATGAAAAGCGGCACGTAACTGCAAAACAGTGTTTTATTATGATTATGAATGGAGCTTCCACTCGTTCCATTAGAGTGAACCTTACAGCAGTGCTACTGTAGATACCGTGAATTGTTCCTGGCGGCTGTACGACTGCTGGCACTCACAGGGGTTTGATTGTAGACTTGCACGTAAGAGCTTTGAACAAGTCAGGGGGAAAAAGAAGAAAGCGAGGTACCGGGGAGAACAAACAAACAGAGATTCCACCACATCTTGTGCTCAGCACCCAGCGAGCACGCGCCCACCCTCCCGGAGGCTGGAACAACAACAACAAAAAGCCCGCAGACAAAAGCATCTCACCTCCTGCTCTCGGCTCTGCTTTGCATGCACGGGCTGCCGCAGCCCTGTGCGTGTCACGTCGGGACAGATTGTACAGCAAGGGCACTCGAACAGCAAATTGGGATCTCACGGCCGCTTTAGGAAGTGCTTCACTGCTTCGTCTCGACTCGACAGGTGAGAGAACTGCGGCACAAGGCGCCGAAGCCACCTGCTCGTGGGTGTGTGGTGAGCTGCGGGCACAATGAGGTGCCCGAAGAGCCCACACCACAACCTGTCCAGGCTCAGCCAAACCCCCCGTGTACCCCTTGTTTGTGCCTGTCCTGAAAAGCCCCTAGCTCTGCAGCCAGCAGCCTGCCCTGCGGGGATGCTCCCCAGCACCGGTACCCAACACCAGTACCCACAACTGGTACCCGGCACCAGTACCCAGCACCGGTACCCAACACCGTGCCAGATGCACGCAGGCACAGTCCCCCTCCTGCCACGAGTGTTTTGGGGTTTGTGACACCACAACACAGCAAACAAACACTCAGTTCCTGACTCAAACCCTTCAGGCAAGTCCCCTTTTTGTGGCTGTTTCCTGCAGGGAAGCCAGCAGCATTTCCTTTCCTCCACCCTGTGCTTTTTTAGCCCATCTCTCCAAGGCAGAAAGCCCTCCTTCCCTGCACAAGCAGCACCTGGCATGGGTTTCCTGACCCTGCAGTTGGCCTTTCAGTGCCCTGGCACTGCGAGCAGAGCAGCACACAGCTCTCAGTCACACCTGCACTGCTGGCACCTCCACCGTGCCCCTCCACCGTGCCCGGCTGAAGGACGCGGTGCCTGCGGTACACAGCGGCAGCGCTGCTCCCGACGGCTCCCTCCCATGTTTAATTCAGAGGCTAGTTTAGTTAATCTATTTTTTAATAATTCATCCCTTCCATCTTAATTTTGGTAGTTGTTGAAAATCCCTAATAAAACATTTAAGGGCTCTTTTACTGAAGCAATGGCATGATTTACTTGATGGAAGCCGGTCTTTGATGTCCTGCCTTAATTCCCTCCCTCCTGCCGTGCCTCGATCCTGTTTATCGCCGTGCTGGAGGTAAGAGGTTCTTGTTGAGTTTTGTAGCGCTCCGACGCTTGGTCAGCGTTAATAATTCAGCCTGGACAAACCGTGTAGAGCACAGGAGCCTCCTCCTTTTATCCGAGGCTGCCTCCGTCCCCGCAGCTCGCGGCAGCGGCGCTGGGAGCAGGCAGGGCATCCCGGCCGACACACGTCAGAAGCGTGAGCAAAATACCACAGGTGCCAACTACATTGTTCAAAGAATATACACCCTTTTATAGCACTTATATTTCATTCTCTACTGCCGGAATGGAGAAACATGCTGGGTTTTTGCATCCGTAATTGGGGAAGAGCAGATGGTAGGAGCACAGTTGGAAGTAATACGGCCATTAAAATAATCTATACGGCTCGTAACTCTCCAACACGTGAGGAGAAGTGGAGCCTGCCTTCGCCAGCACACTTCGCCTGGCCTTTCACCAGGCTGGGATAGGGGTGGGAGTGTTTTTTGTGGTTTGGGGGATATCCGGGTGTCTGGGTGGCTCTGATGGCTGTGGCTGTTCCCCTCTCCCAGGCTGTCGGTCACCTCCCTGCTCAAGAGCTTCTCTGCAGGGTCAGGCCCAGAGGAGGGTCCAGAAAAGCCCCAAGTGCAAGCAGCTACGTGGAAACCAATGTTCTTGCTCTGCATGACCTAAGCTGTGGTTTCAGAAACCTCGGTGCCCTCCAGAAGTCCCAGCCACCAGGTTATTTGGCACCTCTTGCTGGGTGGGGGCTTATTTCTGGGCATGGCGATTGCTCCGCATTGGTTTGTTTTCCTGCACAGACACACCATAGAAAAGTTCCTATCTTAACGATTCGGCATAGAGAAATGTATGAAATCTCAGAGGAACAGAGTGGAAAATGCAATCCTTTCCTACATAGACCCAGCGGCCAACATCCCCATCCTGATTTACAGAGTGAGGAAGCAAAGTGAATCGCTGCAGGAGCCGTTCCCTGGCAGGGAACCCAAGCCCCCCAGACCTCCACGAACACCTCCCCAGGCCAATGCAATGATTTTCCCAGACAGAAACCTCTTCGTTCAGCTTAAAATCTTCACTGCGATCGTGCAAGCGCCTCCCCAGATCCTTACCCTCTGCCCTGAACACACTGGAGCCAGCAGGACATTACCTTGACAGCTGGCTTTGCTTTATGGAGCTGTAAATACATTTTTTAATAGGCTGGCGGCAAGAAAGATGTGTTTCAGACTCGACAACATCCCAAATTAACTGAGATTCATTTCGAAAAGGGTGAAGGGGGAGAGGAAGGGGGAACACGAGCCTGAAACCCACAGAATAAAAAGCCTTGAAAGCAACTGCCAGACAGCCCCTGCACAGCTGCCTCCTGGCCCTGGGAAAGGGAAAAAAAACCTCCAGCAATATCAGGCTGGAGTGGACATCACCGAGGAGGTTGCTGTGGGCCATGCTCATGCTCAGAAAGGCTTTTTTGTTTTAATTACGCTTTTTCTGGGAAGAACCCAGCCTCTGCTGATGCCCAGCTCTCCCCTGCCCCATTCCTGCTCTGAGGCAGCCCCAAGCTGGGGCTGCAGCAGCTCGGGTCGGGGTCCTGCTGCTTCCCAGATTTTAGGGGACCAAGAGCCTCCAGAAGGGGTGGCTGAGCCCTGCACATCCCCCTGGCCCCAGGAGCAGGGGGCTAGCACCAGCATGGGGGGGCCTGCAATAAAAGGTTTGCTGCCTCCACTCTGGTGGCATCTCCTCCTCCTCCTCTTCCTCCTCCTCCTCCTTCTTCTTTCTCCTCCTCCTCCTTCCTTCTCCTCCTCCTTTTCCTCCTCCTCCTCCTCTTCCTCCTCCTCCTCCTCTCTTTCTCCTCCTCCTCCTATTCTTCTCCTTCTTCTTCTTCTCCTCCTCCTCCTCCTCCGTGTGCTGGAGCATGAAGCCTGACGTGCCTTCGTTAGCCCCAGCGCTGCTCTCTGACGCCTAATTTGACTAACCCTTTAGTGACTAATTTAATTACCCCGGCCCACAAACTGACAGACAGCTGTTAAAAATGGTTATTGCATTATTAATACGCTCCAGTAATTTCCCATTAAAACTATACTGTTAATAATTTTTTCCCTGTATTTCTTCCCTCTTAATTAGTCTATTTAAAACTTTGAAGGAATATTCTCTTTATGGTAAATGGGAGCGCCGAGCAAATTACATTTTTGATTGAATACTTCTGTGATAGGCCAGCAAATAAGACCGTTGAGTTGTTAATTATTGTCAGAGTTTCACACGATGCCTGCTAATGAGGCAGTCAATCTTCTCTGCCATTCCTGGAATATTAATGGAAGCCTTTGGTATTGATTTTGTCACCGGGAGGAACCAGGAAATCCTCTCCTCCAGGTGCTGGGGGGCGGGAGGGGGCTGCCTGGTGCTGGATGGGGTCGTGGAGGGGACCGGAGAGCTTTGGGATGGGCTGAGCCAACGGGGACGAGAGGCAGGGTTGGGCTCAGGAAGATGTTCGGTGCTGGCCTGGCTTGCAGTCCCAAAGGGTGAGCCAGCACGTTCCCACTGGGCATGATGCCCTGGAGGAACGATGGACGAGGTCAAAATCCCACAATGAGAATTCAGAGCAGCCAAGTGACAGCAAGAGGCAGGGACTGGGAAGCTGCTCAATGGGGTGCACCCATCAAAAAGGAAAGGGAGCAGCCCCTGCCAGCACAGGAACATTTCTATGGGGTATGTGGGGCTGTGTGGGGCAGCACGGTGTGGTGCTGGGTGTACCCCAGGCAGCTGAAGCACAGTGAGCAGGGACATTTCCCTGCCACCCCAGAGGTTTGCATGGCACAGTCTCACCTAGCACACAGAGTGAGCGGCAGCTGTGCAGGTGCCCCATTTGTGGGATCAGAAAAAAAAAAAAAAAAAGACGATTGTGGACCAAAGGAAACCAATTTCAAAATCCAGATGGGCCTAAATGGATTTTGATTTCAGCTCCGGGCAGCAGTGGCGGACACAGACCTGGATTTGTCGGGACTGTATGGCACCGAGTCAGAGCAGAAACGTGGCTCTCCTAAATAGGTCACACGGCATTTTGTGCTCGGTTTTATTTCTGCAGACGTGCGCTGAGTCTCTGCGATTGTGCCCAGGACGGGCACGATCAATGTGCTCACACACAGCCCCCAGCCTGGCCCAGCTGCCTCCACACTGCCCGAGCATTCCCAGCCCCACTCCCACCAGGGAAAGCCAGGGAAGATGAGATAAACCTTGCAAAGGTCACCAAATCCTGGTGACAGCAGGCGATGTGCCGGCACACACCAGATGGCCCAGCTGCCATGGAGAGGCCAGAGCCTGGGGACATCCCTAGAGCGATCTGCTGCAGCTACCTCACACGGCACAACCCACGCCATCCCCCCAAATTCAATGGGGCTGATATGGGGCTGCCCTATGTCTGCAGGTACAGCAGGAATGGTGAGGAGTTTTTTGGAGCATCTGCTGGGATGCTCCCGATACCCTGCAAACCCCATCACCCGCAGCTGCACAGCCGCAGAGGCTGGGATGTCATCGAGAGAGGGACAGGCAGGGGACATCAGCCCCACGGGATGACAAGCAGAGGGAGCCCAGACCCCGTGCACGCCCAGTGTTGTCCCGAGCAGGCTGCCAAAAGGCCAGGGAGGCAGCCAGCTGACAGCAAACCTCAGACTCCTTTACATCTCCACAAAGCCGCTGCTGATGAGTCTGAGTGGCACACAACCAGGGCGCCCTCCAGATCTCTGCTCAGTTCCACGTGCTTCTTGGCCTCCCTCAAGGCTGGGTGAGGACACAGCACTGATTTCTGGTTTTTTTTTCCCCCATCTGTGCAGCAGGGTGGAGGATTAGTGCCGCTGCTCCCCGGGCACCCGGTGTCCCCCCCGCTGCCACCCCAGCTGTCCCCGAGCCCATCTGATGCCCGCTTTTGCTTTACGAGCGAGCCAGGCGCTGGTTTTACTGCAATGAAGTTTTTCAGGCTCAGGCTAAAAGCTGTATTTTTTTCCTTTTCATAAACTAGGCTTCAGTAAATGAGGAGGTTTCCACTTATAATTAATTGCCTGTGCTGCAGCATACCCTGGGTGTACCGGGAAGGGGGGAGCCTGGAACCCCCTGAGCTCCAAAGGAGAGGCCTTGAAAAGCACCTGGGTCAGTGCAGCCGCTCCTGACTCTCCTCCTCCTACATTGGTATCGTATATTAGTTGTGTTTGGGCACAAACTCTGCCTTTCGCCCCCAAATCCCATGCTATCACAGTGGTCTGGCACCAAGACAAAGTCCTTCGTCCAGGAGACTGGGACCCAATGGAAGCCCACGACCAGCTCCTGGGTAAAACACCCCCACGAACGCTGGGGGCAGGCAGGGAGCAGAACCCCACAAGGTTTTTTCCCCCAAAGGACAGCCAGAGGGAAGGCTCCTGGGCACGTGGGATAAATGGGGAGTGGGGTCAGGAGCCTCGGCATGGGTTAAATTCATTGCTTTCTGTAGGATTTTCGGGGCATCCCTCCGGGGAGCTGGCACAGAGGAGTGGCCCCGCAGAGTTAGCTCAGGTGGACGAGCCCTAGCAGATGCCAGGGCCCGTTACGCACAGCCCCTGCCTGCCACAGATGGCTGTAAGCGACGTGTTCACCCCTCGGACCCCATAGGTCAGGGAGCCTTTTGTTAAACCACCCACCGGGTTATAATTAACCCGCTATCAACTACCCAGCTACAGCCCAAAGCTGCTCCCAAACCCACAGCAACTCCAGGTCAGAGCCACATCCTCAGCTCTGGCCCATCTGTGTTTGATACTCACTGATTAAAAAAAAAAAAAAAAGAAAAAAAAGAGAAAATGTGGACTGAACTGAATAAAGAGACTTCTCACTGCAAAAGCTCAGAGCATATTTACACAGTATCCTGCCTTAATTCTCAGCTTCTTCATTTATGTCATTTTAAGCCCTCCACAGTCGCAGGGAAGTATTAGCTGGTGTTTAATTGTGTGCTCCTGGGTTCAGCACCACTCCCTGCGAGCTGCCACGGGGAGAGAGCCTCCGTCCACGGGGTGAGCGGGTGGCACAGGAGGGATTAGCAGGGACTTGGGCAGGCAGTGACAGGGACATCCCCCGGCACAGCCCTGAGCTGGGGGGGAGCTCTGCCTGCAAACACAGCCAACTCTCAGAGAAGTGAAGGGCCACATACATAAGGCACGTAGCACACCAGCGCTGAGCACGCTCTGGCACGCACCAAGGGCACAGAGCAGCAGTGCCACGGCAGCCCCCGCGTGCCCTGGCTGTGTGACACTCAGGACAAATCCCCAGGTGAGACACCAGGACCTGCCGTGTCCCCCAGCCCCACCCGATCCCAGAACTGCCCGCAGTCCCCTGCAAAGCCAGCTCGGTGCCTCTGCTTTAAGCCTCGTGTGGAGCAGAAATGCGCAGGGCGCTGTGCCGGCACCGCCAGGTCCATCCACACCCGCACCCCTCCGTCCCCGCTGCCACTCCAGCCAGCTCAGCTCGGGGCCCCTGCCTGCACCCTCCGTGCTGTGACAAAAGGCACTGGGTTCAGCCAGCAGCACCTCCTTAAATCAAAAGCATCGGAGGAAATGTCTGGAGCTGCATTGATTAGTGCTCAGGAATTCTTCAGGCAGTGAAAGCAGGGCAATTCCCAAGATGGGCTTATTTTTTTGCAAAGCTTCAACTCATTTTCTACATATTTTTTTTCCCCCTCCTGCTCACTCCCCAGCCTTCTTTCCAATCCTCGCCAGCTTTGCAGCACTCTTTGATTTCGCCTCTCAAAACAATACTCTACTTAATGCACTCTGCCGTGGCACCCGGGAAACCACCACCGCCCACCAGACCCCCGGGCTTTACACGCGTAGCAGCAAGAAGATGTTTAGAGAGCTTTTCCTTTTCACTCCACAGCCAGCAGCCAGACTTAGGGAGACCAGAGAAGCTGCCAGCCACTTATCAGCATCCACATCGGAAAAGGAGAGGTCAAGTGCGTAGCAAATAAAGAGATGAAAAGGGGCAACGATGCGAAACCTGGACACGGCAGAGGCGAAGAGCAGAGGATTTGCAGCTGCGGCACGGCTGCGGTGCCACCAGGCAGCTGCTGCAAAGCACGGGAAGGTCAAGGGCTTTCTGCGCCCATGGGCAACGCTGGACGCTGCACTGACACGGTCTGCACAATGGGTGCTGAGCTTTTTGGTCCTTACACCTGGAAGGTGCTGTGCCATGGGTACCCTGAGAGCAGCGGGGGTGATAAAACCACCCCAAGAGCCGGGTGAGGTCCTGGAGCAGAGCAAAGCCCCTGGGGCAGCAGCTGTGGGACAGGGCACCCAGCCCAGCAGGGTCGATGGAAACCTGGCTCTGGCTGCTCAGGAGTGGAGCCAGTGCTAATTAATTGCATTTGTCTTCAGAGAGTGGGGCCACCCCGGTTCACTGGCTGCAGCTGCGGCTGCCCCATGGTTGAAGCCGGAGCAGGGTTTTCCCCACATGTTCCTGGTGAGCACGATATTCCTCCAAAGCCACGTCGGCCTCCCCCATTCCTTCCACAAACAAACAAAACCCCATAAAATAAGCCTAGGGGTTCATTTTCTCCAAGAGTCCCTTCCAAACCTGCAGGAACGTTGTCCTTTTGGAAATGCCCTTAGAGGAGAAGGACGAACCTGCCCGGCTGGTGTCCACCTCTGCTCCCACTGTCCCCGCTGAGGCCGTTTCTCATCCTCCCAGCAGCTCCGAAGCCCGTCGCAGGTCCCTGGCACGCTCCCAGGAACATTTCAGCTCTGATGGATTTTATTAGTTTTGTCCTCTGAATGAAGTGATCCAACAGCAGTCACGGGAGATAAAAACCAGAGAGGAGGAGCGGAAACGGACCACACTGGGCAACTTGGCGGCGTTTGAAATCTCATCAGAACCGGCTGGAGGATGGTGCCGGCTCTCTCCGCTGAATTGCATTTAAAAATAGCTAAAGAGGAGTTATTAATGTTTTCCCAAGGTCACGACCCCGCACAGGACTGTAGCTCCCAGTCACACACGTGGGAGCAGGGACACCGTCACCCCCCGCTTCAATGCACTTGAAGATGGGGCTGCTTATGGCAGGGAGAGGGCACTGGCTCAGAGCATCCTTCCCCAGACACGTGGGGAGTCCTGGCTGTCCCTGTCCTGCTGCTGCCACCACCCTCGTTTCTCAGCTCCCCCACCAACGCAGCGCTGCGTGCTCACGGCTTGGGATGGGGGAAGGCAACGTGGGGCAGTTGGGCTGGGAACAGGAGTCAAAGCTGACTCCTAACCCTTTGCTTTTGCTGGAGCTCAAGTACCTGCACCACCAGCCCTGCCCCACTCCTGCTGGGCTGCTGTGGTGTCCATCCCCATCACCCAAAAGCACCACGTCCCTGCCAGCAGCGGCCGTGCACTGAGCTCCATCTATTCTGCCTGGCAAATCCCTCGCATCTCCCATCCCCAAACACTGCTGTGGTTTTTAAATCACGTGCAATTGCCCCTTAAAAAAAAACAATCCCTCTTTTTTGCTTGCATACTTGCTCAGCAGCCCAGGCACACCCAGTCCCCAGCCACTTTCTGACACCTCCCCAGGCTGCCTGGGGCTGATACCAGCCCCTCCTTGTAAAAACCCCGGCAGGCTGTGCAGCTCATTCCTCTCATTTTGAATGAAATAAAGAGGCTCGGCACACATGGTGTGGAGGAGCAGAGGAGCAGGAGGAGCAGGGCAGGGTTTCCCAGCCCACGCTGGATGCAGCGTGCCCAGGAGGTGCCAGCCTGGTGCCTCTCCTGCCAGGCTGCCTGGAGCCCTGCGCAGGCAGCGGCCGGTCACAAAGTCACAGGTAATAAACTAAGATGGGAAAAAAGACATAATTAGGGGAAAATAGTGCAGACAGGCTGAATAAACAGAGAGGCCATGGGGCCACGGTGCCTTTGAACAGGCGGCTGCAAAGCGCACTCCAGCCAGTGTTTAACAGGAAGCAAAGGCAGGGACATCAAACCAGACAACACCATCAAACAGGGACGGGAGAGCTCCTTCCACTGAAAGAAACCTCAATGCCTCATTTTGCTTCCTTGCAGCTCTTTACGTGCACGCATCAGCCCCTGCCTGCCCCTCCAAACCCCTTTCTGCTCGTTACTTGTCTGGGTGCCGGCAGGATCCTGCTCAAGAGCTGAGTGGGGCTGGCAGCAGGTGGTTTGGTGTACGGACAGACGGACACACGCGACAGCAAGAGAAGCTCTGGCATAACGAGAAGCTGCAGAGCTCGGTGCCAAATCGTGCTCTGCGCTGGGAGATCCCAGCTACATTAAAAGGAACCATTCTGGGTGTGAGACAGCATGTGCGTATTTGGCGGGTGTTGGGTTTTTTTTAATTGTCTCAATAAATACATAAACAAAATCTGTTTGTGCATTTGTTTGCTTTTCCCTCCTGGGCTCCGTGGCACCGCTGATGAGAGGAACAGCAATCACTCAGCTGCACAACTTGTGGCTGCTCCCCGCGATGGATTTGCCTACCAGCTAGTCCAAATTTACATCACTGCCCCTAGGTGGTTTGATCATTTTCGGTGTAGTTTTATAGCCCAGCATGAAGAGCTCAAGAATTTAGCAGGATCACACACAGAACTGGAGCAGAGAGAGGGAAATTCAGCAGCACTGTACCAGGGACTATAAAAAAGCCCACAAGGAGGGAGGCTGAGATGTTTCTGCACCCTCTCAGTGCAACGGAGGTGCTGGTGAACACTGCTTTCAGTTCTGACCTAACAGAGACAGACACTCCCTCGGTGATTCCAGATTGAGTTTAGTTAATTTTTATTTTTTTCCCCCTTTCCTGCCTGCCCCTCATTTCCCTATCACACCACTCCTTTGACTCCTCTCTCCTTCTGCTGCTCCCAGCCATCGGCGGCTGCCACAAGGTTACGTCCCCGTTTAGTCATCCCTTAGCCAAATGAGACATCGCTGACTCCTCCAATCTGCTCTCATAAATCAAACCAGGAGGCCAGGACCAGGAAAAATCCCACAAGCAGCCTGATGCAGAGTTAACACACGCGTGGCAGAGGCTGGCAGCTGCCTCTCTGCACCACATCCATCCTTCCCCCATGGAGGACGAGGCCAGGGGCTGCCTTTATCCCTGTGTTACGCACCAGAAGCTGTTCCTCCACTGGTTTTGGTGAGCTGACGACGTGCTGGGGTGATAAGGGACCCAGCCCAGAGCTGCAGGGACGTTATCTCCGGGGATACCGGTGTCTCTGTGATGTGCACCGTAATGGATTGTCGTCCCTCCAGAAATGAGTAAGTTGTGCTTGGTGATGCAATGATCAATTTGCTCCACCACGTTAAGCTGTCCATTCATCACAGGCACCTGCTGTCAGCTGCGGCGTCGGTGCCCACGGCTGCTGCTACCAGCAGGACAAAAGCCTGGAAGGCAGCAACGCGGGGTCACTGCTCCTGCTCACAGACAGCCCCAAAAAGGGCTTCCCTTGCATGAACGCACCCCAGGGCTGTGCTGCAGATGGAGGGAACGTGGAGACAGAGCAAAAAAATGCAGCAGGAGTGGGTCCAAGAGAAACCCTTTTGTGCAGAATTGGTGGTGCTCGAGGTGAGCAAGAAACCCTCCTTGTGCTGGAGCAGGGTGCCCAGTAAAACCCTCCCGAGGCTCAGCAGTGCTCCCCTGCAGCAGCACCCCTTTGTCTGTGCTCCTGCACGAAGCCCAGGTGCAGAGCAGATGAGCCCTGCTGATGCTGTGGCAAAGCTGCTTCCCCTCTCCTGGCCCAGATTCTTCTTTTCTTCTCCTTTTTGCTTTCCACCACCCCCGGCAGGGCAGGGAGCCTCACACAGCGGTGCTTGGCACCAACTCGCAAAGCTCCTGAATCATTGCAAAAGCAGTGCCACTCGGTGCTTCTGGCAGAGCCCCTGCAAGGCGGGGGCAGTGGATTTGTCACAGGGGCAAAAAGGATTTGTCCTGGGGCTGAGCCAGGAGCAGCCAGGCGCAGGGGGAGCGATAGCTCCTGTCCTCGGCACGGGCTGGTCCCTGCTCCACGGGGTGCGTGCGCTCAGAGCAGGGGGGGAAAGGCGGCTCGTGTGCAGTGTGTGAAGCACTGAGAGAACTGAAAATGAAATAATAATAACAACAATAATAAAAAATCTTGCTGATTGTACTTTGGCAAAGAATTCAGAGAGCAAAGGGGCTCACTTGGGAGCAAAACGAAGATGAATTGACAGAGAGTTCAAGAGAATTCATTCTGCCACTGAACACTTGTCTCTCCATCAGGACATCTCAAAGGCTTGTCAAGCGAAGGCAAGGCTTTTATTTGTTTCTATGGTTGCCATAACGATGGAGCTATATGTCATGTCAGGCAGCAGCTGAGGCTCACTCCTCTGATTTATAGCCACTCAGAAGAAATTACAAACTTTTCCGCCGAGCTGGGGACACAGCGGGGCTGCAGGGTGCTGGGCAGGGGGTGCCGGCCCGTACCCATCCCCACAGTGATAGGGGGGCCCCCAGCATGTCCCAGCGCTGCTCTCTGCCCCCGGGGGATGTCCCCAGAGGCAGTGCCACCACCATTTTGCCCCTGTCACCCAGTGCTGGGGTGCTGGGTGGGAGCAGCAGTGGAAGCAGGGCTGCGGGTCCTCCCTGCTGCTGTCCCTAATGAGCTGCTGATGGGGTGAGCAGCCTGCTCTGAGCAGAACAGTGATGCCCTGTCCCACAGGACAAGGGCGATATGTCCCAAAGGACCATAAAGTGAAGGCCACGTGTCCAGGGAAGGTCAGCAGAAGGATTAAACACCTGAGAGTAATCTGTTAACACCAGTACAGGCTGCTGTGCTCATCACCGAGCTACTGGAGAAATACGGGATGGGAGAGAGGGGTGGGAGCCATGGGGAGAGGGAAACAAAGGGGGGGGGGGGGCTTTAAAACAAGCGAGACAAGGTGAGATGCTTCTGGACCTGGCAGCTGGAGCATCCAGCCCAGCACAAGCTGGAGGCCAGCACAGGGAGAGCCTCCAGTGCTGGCCACCCTCAAAGGTGTCACCGGCAGCGTGGTGCCACCAGTACTGGGCTGTCACTGCTGGCCTGGCTCCCAGGAGCTAAGACGTATGGCCGATGTGATCACTGTGCAGAGGGTCATGCTCTGGAGTTGCAGAGGGGACGCTTAAAACAGTTACTGCTAAATTATGCACAGGAGCTTCACCAGCTCTGACGGAAACCTTTTGCTCAGTTTAGGATGCGTGGCCCTAACACCCCCACCGCCAAGTTCTGCAGGACGAGCCCGGTCCCTGCTCCCCTCCAGGGGTGTGCAGAGCGCAGGCAGCGTTCCCAGCGGAGTGTCTGCACGCCCCCCTCGGGATCCTACCTGCAGGGCTGGCTGCAGCCGTGGGAGGAAGCTGGAGAAGGCTCTGGCAGTGAAGCACGTGGAGAGCAACATCCCCGCGAGCTGCAGCAGGGAGTCAGCATTGCTCCAGAGAGATGCTGAGTGGTAGAGCCCCACCTGGCCTTTCTGCAGTCTCGAGCATCTTCATAAAACCACAAGGCTACGTTTGAACCTTTAACCCTCCAAGTTGTAAAGACTTCATCACTTGTTTTCTCCAGACCAGGCTTTCTGCAATTTCCCTCCATTAAACTCTTCAAGACGAGTGACCCCAGAGCCAAAAGGTGCCAGACTAATGAAAGGTCTGGAGGAATTCAGCACGGCTGTTATTAAAGGCACAGAAGAAATACAGGACTGAATTACCAGCACGGCATTACAGGACAGCAAACAGGACACCAGGCGCTGGGACGCAGCGTGTTGCAGCTGCTGTCAGGTGCTGCGGATCTGACCCTGGGCACGAGGACGGGGCTGGATCAGAGCTAAAGCACCGCAAGCGGGACCTACAGGCACAGGGGGACAGCAGTGCCACCGTGCTCCCAGTGAGCAGGGCCCTCCGAGGGCACAGGGATGGCTTTTGGATACAGGTACAGTGGGTAGGATGCGTTCAGCTCCAAAATCAGGTCTGACATTACCAGTCATCACTGGGACATCTGGACCACCAAACTGCTGCGTTGCTGCTCCCTCGGCTTGCTGCCAAGGTACCTCTCAATCCAAAGCTCCCCAAAACCTCAGCACAGAGACAGGGCAAGGCGATGCTTGTGAGCACCCAACACCGCAATGTCCCTGTGTGTGGATTGCCTCAGCACTGAGCACAACTTTTTGGCACCAGCTCGGGAGGCACCAGCTCCACCTCCACCCATCACAGGGTGCTCGGGACCCTGCGCCAGCCGCCTGATCCCGGTTTGAGAAGTGTTTAGGTTCTAATGCAGAAATAATAGATCAGTTTTTGGTTTTCACTGTATCTGTGAAACCTCCCATAATTCAACATCAAATATTTATTATTACGTTTATTAAAGTTTTAATAATTTAGCATCTCCTGCATGTACGATACAAGCGCTGTGAACTTGCCTCCCTTATTCCACTTGGGTCACTCCAATATTTATATCTGGAATTCTCAGTTCGGGTTTCATTAGGAGGAGAGCAGGCAACAGCCTCCATGCCAGAAGCTCCCTGCCCTGGCATTCCTCCATCCCGAGGCTCCTCCTCGAGGATCGGTGCCCAGAGACAATCACAGCACTGGGGCAGAAAGTGAGCTTCCCAACCTCTGCTTCTGCTTTCTAACGAGGATGTTAGGGAGCAAGAGACAGCGGTGGTTTGGCTTGGAAAATGTTGGCATGCAACAAGGCGACCCTTCTCAACCAAAAACCAGTCGCCTTCTGCAGACAAGAGCTACCTTTCCCAGCAGAGCCAAATTGTGACAGATATATACCATCAGGCTCCCTTTGCAGAAGAGAAAACGAGCACCAAACATCAACAAACACACCCCTGGAAGCGAGGACTTTTTGGATGCCAGTCCTGGCTCTGCTGCAGGTTTTGGAGGTACCTGCTCCAACTGCAGCCCTGCCAACACCCCTGATGGAGCAGAAACAAGGAAGCCACTGTCCTGTTGCTTTTGGGAAACAGAAGGCAAGATAGGCTGGGGAAATAAGGAGCCTGCTGGTGCCCATGAAGACAATTCCCACCACAGACAAAAATTTGCGTGTCAGGAAATTTTGTTTGAAGTGAACAGGAGAAAGCAGCAAGCAGGGAGGCAGGGAGGGCTCCCACAGTCTCCCTGGCACCCCCAAAGAACACATGCTCAATCTTGATTTAACGGGGGAGAGGGGATGCACACCAAATGCCTTAGGAATCAAACAGTCAAACCCTTGCAAACCAGGCAGAGGCAGACAACCACTTTGCCTGGACTCCCTTTCCAAGCCCCCCACTTTGCCCACCCTCAGCCCCCTCTCCCAGCCCCTCCTTCCCCTGGGGCAATTCTCCTCCCGCAACACCCCGAGGTCACGCTGCTGATTAGACATCAGAGGAGGTCTGGCTGAGGCACGAGCTAGCCAAAATGATGAGTTAGAGAAACACTCGGGCATTTGCTGAACTCCAGGAAGGATAAAAAAATCCCCTAATTGCGCACTAATTGGACAAGCAGCATGGCCTTTCACCAGGTCTGACCTTGGCCCCTCAGGAGACCCGGAGCAGGCTGTAGGGCTGGGCTGATGTGGCACAGAGATGAGATTCTGCACGAGGATGGCACTTCCATACCTGCGAGTGCCCCGATTACAGCTGTGCAATCACACATTAGATTGAAGCCACAGGAAAATTGCCTTGCCACAGGTTGATACCAATCTACCTGCCTGCATCACAGTTATACGCACACACCTGGCCTAGACCCATCAGGACCAAAAAAAAATAAAAATGCTGCAGAGTTATCACGTCGGATTTCTTATTGGAAGAAAATTAATCAAACTTATCATCGCAGAAATTACTGCATCCTCAGGAACAATTTAAAGAGCAGTCTAGTCACTCGAGCATGAGCAGAGCGAGAAATCTGCTTCCTACCTGACATCTGCTGGATCTTCTGTCACCAGCACATCTGTCTTGCAGCTGGCGAGGGGATTGATGGAAAGCTCCACGGGGGGCACCACGAAGCTCTTACTGACCGGCAGCCACAGGCCTTGTCCCAGGCTATAGGTGGACCTGGAGTGAGGACAAACGTGTCAGGTGGGAAAAAGGGGTAGGAGGTGGGCCTCTAGCACAGGAGGTCCAGCAGCTGGAGGAGCCCAGCAGTCATTTGACCCACCTGAGTATCTTCTCCGGCGCCTGCTCTCCTGTGACCAGGTCGTATCCCCTCTCCAGCGTTGTGTAGGGCCACGGCCTGCGAGACCAAGAGGGAGAGAGAAGCTGCGGCACGCCGCCGGCAAGGCCAGCAGCACCCATTGGGCGCCGGGTCCTTGGGGATGGTGGCGGCCAGGGGGGAGCAGAGCTGGCCCCAGCACCCCCCAGGGAGGAGCTCAGCTCCCACTCACCCCTCGCTGTGTCCCCAGTCACTGCGCACACACAGGTGCCGATGGACGGGGTCTGGGGCGTAACCTTCGTGGCAGCTGCACTCCCCTAAAAGAGAGCAGGGAGAGGTGAGACAACTTTGTGCAAGGAGCCCCTGCTGCTCAGCCCTGCTCGTCACAGGCAGTCCAGGTGCCTGCAGTGGATTTGGAGCTCTTTGGAGCCTTCTGAAACCTCCTGGTGAGGAAGCTGGGAGGAAACATGAAGCTTTTCTGAAGGGGTTATGCGACGTGCTCCTGCTGTGAACAGGGATGAGATGTAAGGATGCAAAATGCCTGTCCTCAGCCCGTGCTCCTGTGCACCCCCGCAGCTCCCCAGATTCAGCCGAACTCTGCCCGACGGCCTCCAAGGACAGCTCTGCCTGCAGAGAAACTCCATGAGGATGTGGCTGCTCCCATCCCAGCCTGCAGCAGACGGGCTGCCCTCCGTCCTCAGCGTGGTGCCAGCCTCACCCTCTGCAGCCAGCCTTCGCTGTGCTCCTGCCCAAACCTTAACGAGGTCTCACCCCGCTGCCCCTTCCTCCTGCACCCTGTTACACCCCGCTGAGAGCAGGAGCAGGGATCCCACCCCAATCGATTCTGTGTTTGGTAGAGAGGCGTAACCCGGAGCAAGAAGCAGCGAAATGAGCAGAGGAATTGGGTTTGCACGTGGAAGTTTTCCCCTACAAGCACCCGTCGATAATTTCCCCCTCCCCAGTTGCCCCCATCACACTTTTCCTCGTTGCAGCAGGCTGCTCTTTAAGCACTGGTGCAGAGCCAGGAGGAGAAGGGGGGCACAGAGCCACTGCTGCCCTGCTCAGAGGGGGGAGGCAGGGAGAGGAGAGCCCCCAGAGCCGGCACTGCTGCAGCCTGGCCGGTACCTGCGTGCTCCTCGGGCCCCTGGGCGAGCTCCACACATCTCACGGGGATTACAGCAAGGAGCTTTCTTGTTGGGAAGGAACAAAACGGGGGTGCAGCCTGTGAGGTTTTTTTTGTTGTTTTTTTTTTGAGAGCTGTCTGGAAAGGGGGAGGTAGGGAAACGGAAGGGGGGGGGGAGAAAGAAAGAGCTAATGGCATGCTAAAATGCAACGGCACCTTCATGAAATATTCACTGCTTTAAACACGTCTAATATTAAAGATTAAATGTCCTGGGATTTGTCCTAGCGACTTCGAAGCACTGATTTATGATCTGTCAAAAGCTGCTAACCTCATGATTCATAACGGGAGAGGCAGGAGCATTACTCCTCCAAAGGGAAGGAGTCGGCGTGAGCTCCTGCTCCAGCTCAGCCTGCCTGGCCTGGGGCTGGGGCGGTTTCACGGCAAGGACTGCGCGTCCTAATGGTCCCTCAGTTCAGTTACAAAAAGGGGAAGTTATTTTTTCCTTGGGTGCTTAGTACGCAAGTTTCCCCAGCCAGGCGGCGGCTCATTAATTCCTGGCGCTCATTACATAACAAATATAGGCTCTGCAAACCAGAGGCACCTCAAAGTGCTTGCAAAGCAGAGCTGGGAGGCTTGGGGCACCGGCTCACTCTCATGGAAATGAGAGCAAATTGGGGGAAAATAAAAACACCTACAGAGGTTGGCATCAAACAGCCCCACCACCTCCTTCTGGCTGCAGTGTTTGTTGTGTCCACCCGTTTGTTTCCTGTCGAGGCAGCGTGGTGTGGGAGGAGGAACTCCATCACCCCATGGAAATATCAATTTTATCGACCCCATCCTAGAGCTCCAGCAGCTGCAGCTGGTGCTGGAGGCTTTCCCAGGAGGTTTAGGGGAGGTTTGGGTGAGCGGGAGCACCCTGCGGCCACAGCAGGGGATGCCACGCAGGGCTGAGGCCACCGGCACCTCCCCAGAACCGTGCAGGATGCAGCCCCAGCTTGTCCAGGCAGAGCTTTAGAAACACAACGGGAAAGCTTGCAGCAGGAGCTGAGCATTGCAATCTGCTGGGCTGTGCAATGCAGAACGGGCGGTGCTGCTCCACGTTTCCATGAGCATTTGCTCTCCTCACCCTGCTGGGCATCTCCTCTCCTCCTTCAGTCCCTTCAGATACTCCGTGATTCCCTCTTTGCTCAGCCTGGCCAGGCATGATGCCGAGCCTGCTCCTGCCACAGGGCACGGGGTGAATCCCCATGGAGGGAGAAATGCTCCGTGGGACAGGGATGGGAGCCCCTAATTCCTAGCTCCTCCTCTGAGAAAGTACATTTCCTAAAGAGCAGATTTCCACATGCTGAAAAAAACCCACCACCACCACCAGAAGCCCGAAGAGCAGCGCTGCTGTTCAGAGCTACCCAACCTTGTGTCTGCCTCTGCTGCGGGAGGATGAATGACTCAGGATCTACAAAGTGCTGGGACAAGCATCCCATTTCTGCAGTCACCAACCCGCAAACGGTGCAGACACGGCCACCGGTGGTCATCTGTCTTCTTTCAGATTCATAACCCACAAATCGGACTGGATAACCCACAGCGAGTCTCGGTCTGTTCTGGCGAAAGGAAGGATCACCGCTTGCTTCGTTTAAGCACGAGCAGGTCCCGGTGTTATGTTCGGGAGGCCCCACGCTGTATTTGCAGTCTCATTTAACAAACCACTTCAAGAGGGGGAGAGGAAACCCCTCTGCTCATGCCTGTGGGCTCCAGCCCCGTGGCACTACAGCATTGCCACTGCCCTCCAGCTGGGCAGGGGAGCAAGATGTAAACCTCCAAGATGATGGAGGAGCCGTGTAAACCAAGGACATGCCTGCCTGGTGGCTGCACACAGGCAGGAGGTTGCTCTGCCCCATTTCCAAGCACAGGGCTGCAGTGCCTGCTTCACGTGGTGTAAGTGCTGGAGCTGCAGAAGGGCAGAGTCGGAGCAGTCCGCAGCCATGGTCGGCACCGTCAGCACCCCTGGCTTTTGGCTCAGAGCTGGCCCACAGCAGGGCTCATGCCTAAAGGAGGTGAGTCCTCCAGCATCAGGGCTCCTCGCCTCCAGGAGCACAGGCGAGATGCACAGAAGCTGGTGCTAAGGAGTAAAGCAACCCTTCAGCCGCATCCAGACCAGTGCATTGGGGGCTTCAGCTCTCTTTTCGATACCTGCAGGCTTGAAGCTGCAGAACTTCTTCATTTCACCCAATGCACTACGTTCCTGCTCCTTCTCAAACAGCAATAACCCCAGCCAGCTCTTTTCTTCGTGCAGCTGCACCAACACCGCACAGCCAGGCACGCCGGTGCCAGCGTGCTGGGTAATCCTGTTAGCCTCGTTAGGGCGAGCGGCGATCTGCTGTGATAATGCTGTGGGATCCCCCTAATCCTCCAGCCTGGCACACAGCAGAAGCTCCTGCAGCCCCCGTGCTCCCAGGGAAGCTGCTCACTGCAGGCAGTGGCACTTTTACTGGTGGAGCTGGGAGGGCTGCTGGCAGCAGTGGAGCAAACGGGGCAGCACAGCCTCCCCAGATCCCTCTGAAGGGCCACCCTACCCTCAGGGAGATCGATACCACCTCCCAACCTTCCTGAGGGTGCACTCAATCCCCTCACCCAGTTCATCAAGAAAGGTATTAAGCAAGACAGACCCGAGGTGCCCCTCTCCTTCCCCACGGCAGGGGAGCAAAGCCTTCACCCCAGCTCTGCGGGTCCCAATGTGTCCCTCTGGAGGTGGGGACAAGGGGCTGATCCATGCCCGTCCCTCCTGGCACCCCAGCCACTTCCCTCCCGTGATGAAGCCATCGAGATTTCAGAGGTTCGGGAGCATCCAGAGGAAGTTCGGCATTGATTTATCCTTCGTGAAAGGTTTCTGAGCTCCTGGCAGAGCGTCAGGGAAACAACCTCTTAATCCAGCACTCAGAGAAAGCCTGACAAGGCTGAACCGGCCCCTGCTGTCCTGCAGCCACCCAAAGCACAGGCTCTGGCCCTGTGGACACCTCTCCCACCTGCAGGATCTGCTCGCCTTTATTTGCAGACCCTGGGTGCAGGCTGCAGGGCTCCCTCCAGGTGTGGATGAGGAGGAGCTGAAAACACCCTCAGCAAAAGCCTTCCTTAAAGAGGTCGCTGCAGCCCCGTGGGATGCCAAAGAGGGCGTCTTTGAGAAAGAGATCAGGTAAAAAGTAAACATGGAGAGGATAAAGAATTGTCACATAGATGGTTAAATCCCCAGCTTCAAGGCACATGTGAGGAGTCCTCAGGGAGCAAGTGCTGGAGCTGGGGCTGGCCCAGCTGAGGCTGTGACTCCCCAGCAGGGCAGTGCTGGCTCCTGGCTCTTGTTATCCGTGGTTCCTGCCCTTTGGGGTGAAGTTTCCCAAACTCTGCCTCTGCTTAATCCTGATGAGAAATGCAGCTTCGCTAACAGCAGTTCAGCTTTGGAGGAACGAGAAAGGAAAACTCTTTTCTAATGGGATGAACTTCCTCATTGATTTTTTTGCTCCATCCCTAAGGGGACACAGCCACGAGGCAGGACAACCAGACCCCTCTCCCCCAAGCCTGGGGCTGAGCCCCCTGGGCAATGCTCCATCGCCCCACAGGGGCAGCACCAGCTTGGTGTGGACACGATGGGCAGCTTGAGGTGGCTCCTTGGAGGCTGAGGGCTCGGCTCTGTGCTTTGGGCGTGCAGGGAAAACCTGGAATCAACTTGACAGTTCCCCTCCTCTTCCCCTACTACAAGTCACCCTCCTTGCCCAGACGCATCAAAGCAGTTAAAAGCAAGCTTAACTTGTGAGGCTCGTGCCTGGTTTACGCTCAGCACAGATATTATTCTCATTATCATTTGCTAAGCCCCTGAGCCGTGCTGCCGAGGGAGCTCCCGGGGGGCACATGTGCGTGGCTGATGCAAGGCAGCAGCGTGAGGTCCTGAGCTGGAGGCACCCAAGGGTGTTCTGCAGCGCCCAGCTGCTGTCTTCTGGCATGTCCACTGCCCAAATCAACGACCACGGGTGAGGAGTGACCTTCTGCAGTGCTGCTGGGATGGGTCAGGCAGGTGAGATGGGCCCAGGAGCACTCGCTCCCCTTCCCTCCCCTCCGTGGCCTTTAGACAAGCTCAGAAATGCCATTACAAGAACATTAGTAGCTGCAGGATTAAACACTCTAATGGCAGAAAATGAGAGTGTAAAGACAGCACAGATAACCTTAACTCAGCCCCCTCGCGGGCATGCATTTTGATTGCTGTTTATGTCTAACACTTCAGCCCGAAGCTAAATTAGCTTGGGAGTTAACTGCCTCCTGCCCTGCTTGGTGCAGAAGGCAAGCTGTGCCGCCGCTTGGAAGGAAATCGTATATTACATGGTTTTTGACCAAGTTATTAAACTACATACCTTAGAGAGACGGAACCTCATCTTATAAAAGTCTAAGTCAATAAAGACACTGGGATCTTCCAACAGCGAAAATAGCCGAAGTGTACGAGAACAAACAAATATTACTTGATGTGCACAAAAGCCGCATGATATTACACTGAACTATCAGTGAAAATGACTGTTTTCGTAAACACAAATACACCCTCACTGAGGTTGGTCAGCTGCTGATTTACATGTTCAGCTCTGCAACCTCCAAATCCCCTTTACAAGTGCCTTTAAAAAATGGGGATGTTTAACAACGACTTTCATCTGTTTCCTGCCTGCAAGAGCCTTGTCCTACCAGGACAGCAAAACCATCTGCAGCTCAGGTGACAAACTAGCCCATTTGGAAGATGATGGAAACCTTTTTTTTTTTTTTTTTTTTCCTGCCAATTTCTAGAAAAGACCTTTCACTACCACATCTAATTGGGTTCTTACAAGCATGTGCCTATTGTTTTGTGGGTGCAATCAATTGTGGATGCATAGAAGAGAGCTTTGACGGGTAAGTGCCTGATTTATGGATGGGGAAAAAAAACCAACGCACTTGCACCTGCTAATCAAGGTAGCGATCCATCTCATTTATGCCACTGCTCTAGCAAGCCTGACAGCACAGAATCACAGGCTGTTTTTCCCAGCGTTTGGCCCTCAGGGACCAATTCTCCAGCAGGCCTCTTAAGTGATGCCCACAGAATGTGCAAGTGAATCAGTTTTGTGCATACAAAGCAGGTAATTGTGCTCACAAATCAGGATTTGCATATGCCACCAAAAATGGATGCCCTCGTAAATGTTACCAGCACTGGTGAGGGTGGCGAGTGACAAAGGGCTCTGTGATTGTAGGAGAAGACATCCCAGAGTGTGGCACAGGTGCCACATCCACTGGAAAAAACAGAGAGCGAGGAGAGGTGCCTGCGAGCACCAGCAGGACACAAACCTTCCTTGTCCTCGCTTCAGGCAGCGCCTGCCAAGAAGATGGGGCATTTTGGCTGAAACTCTCCAGCTGAGGAGCAGCTCTGGGCCACGTTGTTTGCACTGCGTGAGGATGTGCCAGCATCTGGAAGAGGCACCCAGCTCACCTGAAGGGAAAGATGGCACTTTGCTCATGTGCAGATGTTGGTGCTCTCTCTGAAAAGCTCTGTTGAGTTGGTACTTTGCAATACGGGCTTGAAATTTGTCAGGGGCAGCAATCATTTAATTAAAGAATGAGTCACACTGCGAAGACACAAGGGAAGGCAAATTAAGGTCAGGCAAGCAAAATGTGTTTTGGCATTTCCTAGCGTTTCAGAGCCACCGTTTTCAGTGTGGATTATTATTTATACTGAAGTAGCACTCAGTGGCCTCAGTCACGTATCAGCACATTGCACAGACAGGCGTTAAACAAAAACTCCAACCCAAAAGAGGTTTTCAGTCCTGGGAAGGGTGAGAGGTTGAGTCTCAGCAGACAGAGCCTGCGTGACCTGGTGGCCTCTGTCCAAACGTGTGCCAGGAGCTGCTGCTGAAAACACCTCTGCCTGAACCCTGGAGCAAAGAAGCTCTGGGCCAAGGCTGGATCCATACTGCAGAAGAGATCAGCTATAAATGTGTGGGAGCATTTCTAGGCTGGCCCTGATGCTCTTCAAAGGGGAAACCTGCAGGGCAGTCATCTCCCAGGCAGGACAAACCTTGGTCCAGCTTTCTCCTGAACACCCAGCAAGAGAGGAGGGAGAGCAGGGAAACTCCCTGCACCCACTGCTTGGGATGCTCCCGGAGATGATAAAATCCCTGACCTGGAAAGGTTGAAACCTAGATGGGATTTATATCCCCTAGTAAAACCACAGGCCTCTCTCTCTCTCACAGTGATAAAAATAAATCACCCTTAAAAATAGAATGACATTAATAAAAATAAATCTCAAAATGCACGCCGGGCATCAGAGAACTACAGTTTGCTCCCAGCCTGGCACGGGAGCTTCTCACCAGCTGAAGGCAGGTGAGAACAGCGACGAATGTGAGCCATGTCTGGGGCTGTCTCCTGGGGCTGGGTGTCCAGCAGGTGCTTCCAGAGGCCTCGTTGTCAGTGGATGGCTGCTCGGCTCTTGGTAAAATTTGGAAAACTGCTCGGAAAACCTGCAGCCTCACCAGCAAGTCCTGCCCTGCCCCTGGGGATCCAACTGGCACAAACAAGGGAAAGGTTTTGCTTCATCCATGTGCAAATTGCCAGGATGGAGAGGGGGGAAGAAGCTGATGTACATTTGGGGTGAGGAAGCTGACAGTTCAGAGCATGGCTTCTCTGCCCTCCCTCCATCATGGGACTGGCTCAGAGCCCCAACATGCCAGGACCACAGAGACCTGCTGCCTTGCTCCTCCTGCTGTGGCTGTCACCTCTGAACAGCTCAGAGACCCTTCAAACCCATTTCTTTCTCCCCATCCCAGCGCCTTCTCTCCATCCAACACCCAGGATGTGCCAGACTTCAGTCAGCATCAGGCAGAGTCATCGCCACCCAGGTTTTGGCCAGATGGGAAGCAGGGATGGGAGCTGTAAAGCAGCAGATGAGGTTAGGACCCAGCACGGCGCCGGAGCTGAGCAGCTCCCAGGTTAACGAGCATCAGTCCCTTCCCTGCAAACGAGATCTGACACGTCCTGCTCAAGCATGGGGCATCCAGCGAGAGGGAGAAGCTGCTCTGGTGCACTGGGGATGCACAGGGAGCAGCAGCAGCTGCTGTGGGAGAGCACGAGACCACGCAGGGGCTGTATCAGCCCTTCTCGGTGCCAGCGAGCGGAGCAACCTCCACAGGGTCTCCTCGTGGTTTCTGCTGGCAGCAGAAGTTTTTCCTTCCTCCTCCCCTGGACCTGGGGAGAGCTGAAGTGATCTTCCCTTGTCCTCAGAGCTGTCTGTGTTTTGCTGATGTGGCTCTGTGCTGAGCCACCTGGGTGTGAAGATCCTCCTCCTGCATCACCTCCACATGCCAGGGGGCTGCTGCCACCTCCCACCTTGGGGCTGCAGGTGACACCCAGGGCTTGTCGGCACGGGGAACTGGCCAGAATGATTTCTGTGCTGTGGCTACGCCTGTCAAGACTTGAAATGAGGACCAGGAATGTGAAAAGAGAACGTTGTCTTGACCACAAAAATGGATTTATGAGACCTAGTTTAGTATTTGCATCTCAGCTGAGAAGGGAGAGACAAAACCAGCCCCCTCCTGCCAGCCCCCAGCACACTCTTTGCTCCCAGCTCATGGCCTGGGAGGGTTTCTTCCTTTCCAGCTGCCATGTATCAGCAGCTCAGCCTATGGCAGTGGGATGCTCAGAAGAAGCCTTCTCCTCCATGAGCTGTCCCTCTGCAAGCCCACCGAAAAACCAGCAGCCAACACGGGGTCACACACTCATGCATTTCCCACCCCACAGACCCCCTTCATTCCCTGGTTGCACTCTCACTGTGTCTGTGTTCCCGGGTGGCTGCAGATCCCCGTGTGTCACCCAGGAACACATGAGCCAGAAGGAAAGGGGCCACTTTACCAGCACAGCAGGGGCAAAACTGCGTACAGGCAGGGTGTGCTCAGTGAAAAACTCATCTGTGGGTTGGGAAAGACAGCAGCAGTGTCTGCAGCTCCGTAAGGCAGGTGGAGTAGAGATCAGACCTAGGTCATATAAGGCAGGAGCACAGATGGGAAATGCTGTGCTCTGCCACTAAACAGTCAAAGAAAGACAAGGGATGGTGATGGGGCAAGATCACGGGTAGGTTTTCCAAAATAGACAGCAAAACAGCACAACTTATACGCAGCCAAACTCCACGTGCCTGCTATCACCACACCAACGAACTGACAGACCCTCTATTTCTAATCCCCATCCTGGCACCCACCTTCTTGATGCCTTGCTAACGGTGGTCACCACTGCGTGGCCCTGTTGGTACCTCTCCTACCCTGTGCCTAACACCAGGCTAACGTGGGCCTGAGCCAAGTGGGCATTGGCTGACCCCGAGACAAACCTCCTCCCTCGCCTCTCCAGCCTCGGAAGGGTTTTGGCTCTTCCCAGGCCTCCCTTACCTGTCTCTTGGTCGCACAGCTGCTCGCAGGCATCGGTGGTCCTCTGCCCACAGAGGTCTCTCACCCAGGGTGACGTGGCATTGATCTGGTAGTAAAGGGACAGCTTGGCTGGGTTCAGCCAGTCGGAGATGTCCAGGTAGCTGCCTTCGCTCACAACGAAGCTGCTGCCTAAGGGTGGAATAAAAAAGTGTGTTAGGTGTGCAGAAAAAGGAAAAAAAAAAAGTAAAAGTAAAAAAAAAATAAATAAAAAAGGAGTATGTCACAGGGAAGAAAAGGGATATCTTAAATAAGGCACCAAGGAATTTGTACAGGAGGCAGCAGAACTTCTGAGCTCCTGCCCCATCATTCTCCACAGCAGAGCCCCTACTGCAGTGGGTCACACCTTGGTACTCCAGCAACAACGGCAGAAACCAGCCCTGCAAAGGCTGAGAATTGGATGAGGGGCATGTGTCGGGGTGCTGTGGGCTCCTCAGCCTTCTCTGACAGATCACTAAGCTACTTTCACTCTCTCGTTTCTGATTTCTCTTTCATGCTGACTGGGGAAAAAAAAAAGAAAAAAAGGAGAAAAAAAATGGCCCAGTATCAGACACGCTGTTCTTCTGTAGCTGGTGTGATGCTGAGATCAGCAAAATACTGCTGGACTCACCAGCACTCACACCAAAGAGCTGCATTTGGCTGTGAAGTTCCTCCACACCGACACCCCAGCAGAAGGTCTGAGTGCTCCACCAGCTGAGATGCTCCCCCCATCCCACCCCTCCCAGTATCACGAGATACTGGCTCTGATTCCCAGATCCCTGCAGGAATGCAGACAGATGTGATTATTCTGACCCGTAAGATCAGAGCATCACGTCCCCGGCTCACACAGGTGGTGCCCACCAGAGGCAGGATCCCAGAGGCAGGAGGCCAGCAGCACCCCAGCCCGTCCCCACCTCCCAACTCAAGGCAGCAAAAACTGGCCCAACACAGCTCCCCCCAGCAGAGAAACTCCCTCACTCTCTCCCCCGAGAATTAGAAGAGAATTCCTGCCAAAAAAAATCTTTCCTTACAAAATCTTACGTTTCTTTATTTTGTGAAATGTATTTTTCCCCACTGGCATCTGGGAATATGCATCATCTAATTAGCCAAATAGATTTTCAGTTCAGCCCAATCATTTCCTTATCTAACATCTGAGGCCCGGCATCGCTTGGGGGATTTTGCAGGCACAGAGGTCCTCATTAACTCTGATCTTCAATTACATTGATTATAAGACTGCCTCCATAATAGTGCTGCACGGATCAGAGGGGAGCCAAAAAACCTCTGCCATTAAGTGGTGTTTTACAAAAGTTACCGGGGTAAAAGCCTCTAAAAACAGGGGAGAAGAAACCTTCAGAGAGGAGTGGCCCAGGTGAACTGCCAGGTAAGGCAGGAGACAGCAGGCATCCTCCCAGGTGCTAGGACATGGAAACAGGGACAAGCTTTGCAGACACTACCTGAAGACTCAAATCCTTCTTAGTGATTACACGAGGATGGCAAGTCTACAGATCCAGGGTGTTATTTTCCTGAAACTGGAGGGCTTATGTCACTTAGAAAAATAATGTCTAAGTGCTTCGCTAAGCACTGCAGAAGTTCTTAGCTCAAAGAAAGCCAAGAAATTAAAAAAGCAGAAAAATAGGAAATATAGCAGCAACCACCCCACATGAACCGGCTTGAACACAAGCTTTGTAATTTCCTTTTGCATGAGAATTGCAGATGCTTGAGGAGGAAGGAGCCCATCTCAACCTCATCCTGCACCACGTTATCCACACAAAGGATAAGAAAGCAAAGCCTGAAGTCAGACGTTCAGGAGAGAGACCCCATTTCCAGGTATCCTGAGATCTCAGCACCATAAAAACATAGCTCCTAATTTATGTGAATTCAAATCGTTTGTATTGATACTGCCTAAACAGATGCATCTCTATGTTGGTAGCTGAGGAATGCAGCCCAACTCCTGACTGCACGAGCACACAGAAAGGAGAGCTGCAGCTGCTTGGGGACCCAGCGGAGCAGGAGCCTGCTCGCCAGGGCTGCAGGAGATATCTCAATCAGCCACACGGCAACAGCAGATTGCAGGGCAAATGCCACAACACCAGAGGAGAGCATCGAAATGCCAGGCTCAGAGAATGTCCTTAGAGCCATCTGATTTCTTCTGTTAATTATCGTCTCTGCCATGAACATTGAAAGACAGCTTTAAATACCAATGGTAACTATTGCTGGTTTGTTTTACCAAGTGAAATGCATCGTGAACCCGTTGGGAGTGTTTACATCCACACAGCATCCTGTCAATCTCGCTTGCTTGTTTTTGTAGCTTCCTAGCACGGCTCAAGAAGCACGTAAGTGCATTTTGAGGCTCGGTTACAGACAACTCCCTCTGTGCCCAAAGACTGAAGAGCAAAACCACCAGCTCTTGATTAAATCCTTACTTAATGAACCCCACTTCTATTTAAAATACAGCCAGAGTAAAAGCAACAGAAGCAAATCAGACATAAAATAGTCGTATAATTAGGATTCGTAAAGAGGAAGGTGACTTGAGCCGTTGGAGTGCCCTGGCACAGGACCCAGCGGGTGACAGCGGGGAAGCTGTCCTGGGACGGGCTGACCACAGCCAGGTGCACTTTTGTTGGGTGAAAAAAAAAACACAGATCTGAGAAGCTTGAAATAATTTGCAGATTTTGCTTTGTCATATTTCTTACAAAGAAAGACCTTCCCAAATATAATGCAATTGGAATTGAAAGAAATAAAAAAAAGGGAAAAAAAAAAAAAAGGAAATGAAAACACTTGAATCCAAAATCCCTGAATTTAAAGTTCAGTGAGATACTGTGTGGTTTTGTTTTGTTTTGTTTTCCTCATTTCAGTCTAAGAAAAAATAAATAAATAAAAAAGCTGGGGAAATTGAAAGTTCTAATTAATTGTAAACCCTTCCTTTCCTTCCTAGGAGGAGGAGGAAAGAGGGGACAACTTCCAGCAAGGAAACTTCTCACATCACGGCCCAGAGACGGGTAAGGCTGTGAGATGTGTTCACAGATACACTCCTCACCTTCACTCTTACTGAAAACACAAACAAACAAAAATCCCAACCTTGATCCTTTCATAGCTTGACTAAAAAAAAAAAAGGAGGAAGAGAAGCTTTACAAATATTTTGAAAGCTAAAATTCTGAAGATTTCAAAGCCTCTCTTACACAAATTTTCTTTTTGTTTTCAAAGAATCCACACACATAAAACAGTTTTCACAAGTCACCAGCGTGCACTTATCAAAAACATCTTGAAAAGCCAAGAAGGGGAAGATTGAATATCAAATCCTTTCAGAAACCACTGAGAACAAACATTTTCTAAGCGAGAGCCATTTCAAACACCTTCAGCTCGTCAGAAACATCCGCCAGATCTGCCTTCTCCAACGCGCGGCGTTCAGCGGAGGTGACAGAAGAGGACAGCACCAGGGGACATGAAACCCATGGGGACACGAAACCCATGGGGACATGAACCCCACGTGGCTCACACCGCCTGTGCAATGGTGAGGGAAGCCCCAGCTCTGAGTTGTCCTCTGGAGATGTGCTTTGAGAACCACAGACCCAGCTGCTTCGCCCAAACCCGGCCTCCAGGTTGAAGCACACACACGGGGACCACGGGGAGCAGGGCCCCAGAGATGCCATCTCCCAGCTGACTGCCTTCAGCTCAGCAAAATTCCCCTTAAATACAGACATTTAGAGCCCAGGCAAACCATCCAGCAGCCTCACATCAGCCAGACGAGGGAACACAACAGCAGCAGCTCCCAACCTGCCACCACCTCCCCGAGGTGTAGGACACGGCCCTTGGGCTCCATGGGCTGTAGGAGCAGGACTGCACCCTGTGCTGGCACCAAGGGGGACTGCACTACAAGGCTAAGCACTGCCAGTGCTTCAGGGGATTGTTTTGTTTGGGTTTTTGCATGCATCTGTGTGTGTTTTTCCCCCCTTCGTTCTCAAATGCTGATCAAAGCCGGACCTGCTCAGGCTGCATCCAAAGTTCGCGTCTCTCGTGCTGAGGTCTCCTTCAAAGTTCAGTGGGACTGCTTAAGCCTTGACAAAAGAACCTTGAAGTTTTGACATTTCAAAAATCATTTTCCAGAACAAAACAGGATAAAACAGCTCAGAAGAGATATCTAACAAGGGAAAAGAACAAAGCGCCCAAAAGGCAGCCAAAAGGGTTTGGCTTCTCTTTTTTTTTTTTTTTTTTTCAAGGGACGAGATCAAATAAAACATTTTTTTTTTGAAGAATTTCTGTTTCTTCCTCCCTCCTCTCTTTTTGTCTTCTTTGGTCAGCTTGCTATATCTTGGACAACGAAACTCCCTTTTATCTAAAATTAGTATTTTTTGTTTGAAAGATACGGGAGGTCATGCGACAGGTTGCTATTCATGTACCCATCCCTGCGCTATCTCACAATTGTAATCCTGTTAAAGATTTACTTATTTTTTTAAAGACCACAGGAAGGATTATCCTCTTGCTCCATTCTGTAAGTACAAAGAATAATTCAATTTCTTTAGAGACTTTCTTTTTCTTGTAAAACTTGAAAGAACATTTCCCAAAGAGATAACTCCTCCCCTACCAGCTCTTCCCATTGATCAGCTCTCACTCTCCTATCCTTGTACTGGGGAATGAGAAATTTTGCTTCTTAAATCTCTTTCAGGAAATTCAGAGGAAAAGACAGACAGATGCTCAGCTCCCAGGACACAGACACCTTGAGCTAAGCAGGGCAACAGGGCTTGGTGCAGGGTTTCATCCACAGGCTAACGCAGGGCCCAGCTCTACCACCCCTCCCCTGCTTAGCACAAAGCTGGGCAATTTTGGAGTAATTTCCATTCTGCCACATGAAATTATTAATTTCTGCTAAACTGAAACCAGGAATAGTATCATAGTGGGTTCAGATCCACAGTAGCCATTTCTGTTTTGGATAATTTTGGAATGATTTCAATTCTGCCAAATGAATTTCTTAATTTCTTCTCCTAAACTGAAACCAGGAATAGCAGCACAGTGGGTTCAAATCCACAGTAGCCATTTCCTTTTTGCTTTTCAAACAGTTTTTCTCTTGAACAAGATAAACACCTAAACAGAAAGTTTAGTAAGCTTTTAAAAGCACAAAAGTCTATACATACGTCTCTCTTTTCCATTTATTTTTTTTTTCTATCAGCCAAGCTGAAAATGCAGCTCATACCACACACAGGGCTTGGCTCCAGGAGGTATTTTCATCACCTGAACTCTGTGCACGGCCGTGGGCTGCTGGCGCCAGCGCTCCCCAACCTGCAGATGTGCGAATCCGGAGCTTCCCATGCATTACAAACGCTGTCAATCCTCACGTTTTTCACCCTGGCACAGCAGAAGCAAATTAGCGATACAAATCTGTATGTAATTACATCTAAGACTAGAAGCATCTTTCCTGTGGGAGGAGCGGGGTTACATTTTAATTGTTAAATCACACTTGCTCGGTAATTTTGACAGATTCTTTCTTTGGATTTTCTTGGAAATCAGTCCAGATTTCACCAGGGATGAACTTCTGTCAAAGAACGCATGTATTTCATTTTGTACAGCAAGTGATCACTTGGGCACCCTTCCCCAGACCTGAGTGGAACCAAAACACCCACATGCAAACGTGCCGGGGCTTCACCTCCGCAAGAGCTGGGCTGAAGCCTCCAGCACCAAGCCCGTGAAGTAAGGGGCCTCTCCGCCTGCTCCACGGTGTTACCAGGCACCAGAACTGCCCAGGTGCCAGTACCAGCACACTCAGGTCCTTAGTAGGCATCTGGGCTAGCAATGGCTGAGACAAATCAGATTCCTGAAGCAAAGCTTCTCTTTAATGCTCTCTATCTCCAAACTCCCTCGCTCCAGCCTGGGGCTCTTTTGCAGTGACACTTTAGATATTGGACAAGAGTTTGGGGAAATCCACCCTAAATCTGATCACTCCGCTAAGTATCTGATGGATGAGCTATGATAAGCTTTAAAGAACATGAAGTGTGTGTTAATATAAGAGAATTTTCAGCCAGCACCAAGAACAAATGTTCCCCCCAGGGCTGCAGAAGCACAACCAGGACACAGCACACGCAAAATCGATGCGCCACAGGACCAAGGTGAGCCACCACCTGCTCATCACACCACTTGGGAGAATTAGCAAGTGCATTGGCATGCTCTTGGCTATGCAGCCTCAGCAGATCCTCTTTGCATTGCTGCTGCAGGTATCCCATGAATTGTTGCTTGAAAGTAAGTGTGGCCTAAGCCAGCTTCCTAGGACTGACCCACCAACACGCTGCTGAGACAGGCAGGGTCTCATCCTGCAAATACCGATGCCCGGGTTTTCATCTTTCCTTCCTATGGAAGGGAGCAGGCTAGCTGGCCAAATACACCCTGCCTTATTGCACTCTGCCCTCACCGTCCCTCCCAAAACAGAGGATGAGCGGTGCTGGTGCAAGCTCAGCAGGCGCTGGGCAATGCCACCGCCCCAGTGCTGGACTCATCCTGCCCCTCTCAGGATGCCACAACCCCCAGCTCCAAGCAGGCCCTGGCTGACACCACCCAAACATCACAACCAGTCCCCCAATTTGCTCCAATAAATCCCACAAGGGACTGAGGAAGAGGAATTTTCCTTCCCTTGCAAGCGGAGCTGTCCCGGCACCAGGACAAGGCAAGCGCGGGATCACAAGCCTGTCACAGGCACGATAAAAACATGATGTACTTCAGCCTCCAGAATCTTATTAGTTCCTCATGCAAAGAGTGTTCATGCCGTAAAACTGCCTTGGAATCCCTTTGATCCACACTGATACAGTTTATAAATTGATGTTAATATTTAGAGTTCATGTCTGGTGATGCTGCAGCCATTTGCTCGCATTTTCTTGCCAGCCAAGCGGGCGCAGGAGCGGGCAGGAGTTGTAAGGCAGGCATGGAAATGACCCAGTGATTAAGAGCTGATGAAATTAAATGCAATCTGCAGAGCTGCCCCCGGCACAGCCACCTGGCCAAGTACATGCTGTGTTTGGGGCAGCCAGACCCAGTGCCGAAGCACGGACCACATCTCCATGCAGCAAATGGGCATTGCTGCAGCAGAGCAACTCCAGGCTGAGAAAGTGCAACAGAAAAGCCCAGTTTCAAGCCAGCCCTTTTCTTTCTGCTGATTTCAGGGGGGTCAATGTGGCTGGGAATGGTTGGGGAGCTCTGGAGCCTGGCTGCCATAGAGGACAGCTCTGAGGGATGGAAATCTTTGAGACCCAAGCCCTTCCTCCATCCTTCTGGTGCCAAGCAGGGATGCTTCATTTGTAAATCAATGAGCATCTCCAGCTTTTCCTTTGCTGTACAACAGAGCCCAGCACTGGGCCGCTCCCCACCGCCTGCATCTCTCCTTGCTGCTTATTTCTATGCAAGCGCATGCGCAGCACGTGCCCAGCACACGTGAGCCAGCGCCTGAGGAGCCAAACTAATGCCTGGTCACCTCTGAGGGCTGCACAACGTTGAGCAGGAGATGTCAAAAGCAAACAATTTAAAGCAACAGATTTAATTAAAACCAAAATGAGAAGTTGTTGTGAGTCCAACAATTGCAGTCTACAGAGCTCAGCCAATCTTTGGGGAAAATTAGCAGAAGCTGCTAATAGCAGCATCCAATTCCACCGGCGTCTTGGAGGAAACAGTCGTAGGGGGAAGGAAACAAATAATCTTCAGATGAAACAATTACTGATCAGCTGTGTGACAACCGCACACCATCATCACTCAGGCGGGCAGATGCAGATGCATGAAAGCTTGGGAAAAATGCCCCAAAAGCTCAGCTTCTTCCAGCTCTGCCCCCTTGCTAGCCACTCACGCCTAAAGTACTGGCTCGCTTTGCACGGCTGCCAGGAAGCAGCCGTGCTTCAGCTACCCATGAGCGCTGTTCCCAGGGATGCTCAGTTTATTTTCCTTCCACCTCGCTTGCAGGGCTGGCCGGAGGAGCTGGTGCTCATCCCGTGGGATGCCCCCACACCTGCAGCTGGGCTGCAGCTGCAGGAACACCGGTGCTCTGAGCCAAGCCGTCTGCGAGCATCCCAGCTGCTCAGGCCATGCCTCTGCTCACTGCTTTTTGGAAACCAGCCTGACCCAAGCTCAGAGCTGTCCCTGACAGAGGCAGCACCACGTTTTCCCTGGCACACGTCTCCAAAGAGGCAGAAAGAAGGCTGCAAATGCCCAGAAATGCCTCTGAAGCACCAGAAGCCTGGTTTATGTCCTTTACTTTATTTCCACTTATAAAACGAATCCCTACAAGCCCCTGGTTAAGCGTAGCTCTTCCTTCCTTCCGCACGCCATGGAGGACCTCGCCTACCTCTCCCACTAAAGTATCCCGATACAAACATCCACCAACACCATATATAACCTCTTTGCAGGCTATAAAAATGGGAAGCTTTAATTGATACTATATTTCAAACTGTTGTGCAGCAAGGACATACTCCAGGCTAAGTCCTCTAGGGTATCTTTCTCCAGCCCTGCTTTCCCTGCAAGCAGCTCCCATTGCTCCCTCTCTACTTTTTGAGTGATTACTTACAAGAGAAAAACCCTCCTGAATGCACAGAGCTGAGTGGCTAACATATTCATAAGGGGTTTTATTGCTCAGATGGAGGGACTCTCTTTTCTTTTTCCCCCCTTTGATGCTGCTAAATGTTCCTCTAAATAATGCTTTGCATTTCCAAGTCCTCATAAAAGCCACCGCAAGCCTTCCTATAAATTCAAGCCTGCTCTGAACCGGGCATGATGCCTGCTGCTGGGTGCAGGCGAGTTCCTGACACAATTTCTGTGCCCTGGGGCAGTGGCAGAAGGGAGCAGAGGCTGCTCGAGCCATTTGGGGAGGAACCAGAAAGGAGCTGGAGGCCTCCCTGCCCTCCTGGTGTAATGCAACCCCCTGCAGCACCGAGGGCAGGGACAAAGCCAGTGCCTTCCTCAGCCCCATGCCAACCCCACAAGACCCGTGCAGCAAAGGAGGTTCCTTGCAGAGCAGCACGAGAGAGGATTTACAGGTACAGATGTGTTTGTCACAGGGGAGACCCCCAGCCTCCCCCCGGCAGCCGGGGCAGCAGAGAGCAGCGCAGCTCGTGCCAGGCTCCTGTGCAGGTGGCTCCAGGGGAAATGAAGGAAGAGCAGCTGTGCAAACCAGTCAGTAATTGTTCAGAGGGGAGCGAAACGGGGGGAGAACCCATCAAATGAGCACAAGGAAGAAAATGAACCAAGAGAGGGAAACAAGGACAACAGAGATTGGCTGGTTATTGATACTGCTGGTGGTAATCTGCTCTCCCACCCCAGCTGGCTTCTTGTCCCAGCCCTTCCCCTGCTCTCTCCCATTCTGCACCTCTAACAGGCTCAGAAGCTTCGTTTTCCAGCACGACTGCTTGTTGCAGGGGGGAAGCTGCTCTCCCCTGGGGCTGGAGATGTTTGGTGGGGATCCTCCCCCCCTCTTTTCCCCAACTTGCTTTAGGATCCTGGCGCACCAGAGCTGGCTCACATCTATTTCCTTCACAGATGAGTCTCACAGCAGAGGGATTTGCTTTCAGCCTCTGCCTTTGTTTGTCTTTTCCTGTAGAGGTGTTGGTAGCTCCTCTGTTTTAAGATTTTCCTCAGCTACTGGCATCTGTTGCAATCCTGCACATCAAACGGGAATTGGAGGGCACCCTCCTCTTGTGCGGGAGCATCTCCCACGAATGCACCTTCCCCGCCCGCTCACACAGCCTGCCTTATCGTCACACGACATCCAAAGGAGAGCAGCTTAAGGATGCAGACTGGTGAAGTGCACGGCAACATTAACGAGACGTTGGGTGCCGTGCGAGCAGCTGCTGTAAGACGGATCAAAGCTCCCAGCCCCATCTGGGCCAATGTAATCAGCTCTGCCGCCGCTCCGCTCACGTGGCAATAACCATGCCAGCACCCCCGCCACCCTCTCCCACTCCCCAGCCCTGATATTTGGCAAAAAGCAGCATTAAGAGCTGGAAATGAACCCAATAAGTCAGGAGCAGGTCCCCCCTTTGCCACCAGTGTAGGACTCTGGGTGACAAGCTACACGCCACCTCCCCAAACACGGCCAGCAATGCTTTCCTGGGTGCCATAAAGATTTCCAAGCCCAGCTCAGTTCAGTGTTGCCTTTAAACGTTTCCTAGCATTTTGCTGCCAGTTTGGTGCTGCCTTGGGATTTGCTGTTAATCAACTAGAAGGGACAACTTTAAGAGCTTTCCTCTTCCCCGGCAGTGGACTCCGCCATCACATAAAACGATGAGATTTCAGTAAAACTGATAGCCACTGCAAAATGTCTTTGCTGCTTCTGTATGAAGAATTTGACTGTTTCCCATAAAAATATTTAAAAAGTTTTTGCAGTTTGTAATTATATTTTACAGTTTCATTACAAAGCTCATTTTAATTCTTTGCCAAACCGTTTTTACCAGTCCTCTTGCCACTTTCTCTTTAAAGAAGTCATTAAGTTGGAACTGGAGATCATCCCATTTCCCACAGTTTCAACGATATTAATCTATTTTATTGGTATTTCATTGTCATTTCCATTCGAGTGTTCTCCGTATTTGCATAATTTGCATTGCCACCCCCTTCCTGGTGAAAAGCACGGACTCATCTTTCCTCTTTATCTCTACAGAGTCGCATTACGTTTTGTTTTATTTTAGTTTTTGAGGACACAAGCCTTCTGTGGGCCAGAGGCTCTGCAGGATGCTGGAGCCTATTTCCACCACTGCCTTCCCCCGGCCTTCAGCACGGCTCCTGTGCTCTCCCTCTCTTCTTGAGGCTGGTTTTGGGCTGGGGACAACATGTCCCTCCCAGCCTAAGCGATAACCTGGCCGGTGCCCCGAGGGTCGCGAGCTGATACTGGGGCAGCCTCATTTCCCCAAAGCAAAATGAGTTTCTGTTCTCTGATTGTTCAGAATAAAAATCTGTGAAACTACAGAATATTTATGTGCAGCCTGGGCAGTACTTAATGCCTTTCAGAAGCAGGTCAAGGCGTAGTCAAGTCCCTTATTTCAAGTTATTCCCTTTTTCAGCTCTGCACTCCTCTAACGCTCCGTTCCCCAATCTGAGGCCACAAAGCAGACACTCTCCTCCTCTTTTTCTTAATAACCAAGCTTTAGCCATTAAGGCAGCCTCCAGCCCCTGAGATTGGACTGCAATTTCCAGAGCCAGCGGCTAAGAAGCTTCCTCAGGGGGCAGAGCAGCAGCAGCCTTCCCACCAGCACAGGGCACCAGCCCACTGGCTGCACGCAGCACCCATCCCAAAAGCATCATTACGGGTGCAGACACACGTGCGTGGTGAGGCTCTGTGCTGGGACTGAAGAACCCACTCTCATCAAGGCTGAAAACCATTTAAAACAGACTGGGGAATCCCTCTGTGTCACGGGGGGATGCTTTAAGCCCTGCTCTTCCACACTGCTGCACCTCATTAAGCATCTAACTCTCCCCACTAAGATCACACCCCCAGGGGACACGCTGCATCCCAACCCCAATGGGTGGACGGGAAGCAGCAGCGGGCTGGGAGCACCACAGTCCTGGCAGGGAGAAGGTGTACCCTCAGCACGCCCCGAGCAGTCAGGCGAGCACGGGAGCTGAGGAATTGGAACTGACTGAATAATGGGTCCCATCGGCTGGAAGAAAATGAAATTTGCCCTCGTGTTACTGAAAACTTGCACTTGACGCTCACTGCACATTATAAAGAAAAGGTCAGTGAAACACAACAAATGCAAGGAGCCCAGTCGGAGAAAGCAATAAATAGTGACAGCAGCCCTTGTCTAATTTTTCAAAGCATCTCTGCCTGTGCTCAAATGCTACCAATTTCACTCTGCACTGCTGCAAGGGGCTGGGACAAACGGATCAGCTGCTGCAGGACAGGAGCATGCATAAGCAGGCTCCCGGGGCTCATCAGTGAGTCCCGATGAGAACAGGAATATCCATCAGATATGTTCAGTGATAACAACAAAGGTGCAATCGAGAAGAGGAAAGTTTACCCCCATGGTGTGGTCCTCTAGAGATGCCTGCTAAGGTGCTGACTCAGGGAGGCTTTAGGTAAGCTATAAAGAGAGCGGCTGCTGTGGGGTGAAGGGGATCTGATGCCCATGGGGTCTTACCATCGGCGATGAAGTGCTCGGGTACATGAAGTGTCACCTTTACAGTCAGCGGGCAGGAGAGCTGGGAGCCGCACACCATGGCAAGAATGCAGGAGCTGACCGCAATGAGGGTCAGGGCTGTCTTGTTGATGGGGCTTTTCATCGAACCTGGAAGGCAAAGAGAGTGGTGGGTGCTGCGGGAGGGACCCGCCTCGGCACCCCCACCCCGAAAGGCCCCCCCAGCTTGCTCTGCTTCCCCCTGCCCCGTGAAGACCAGAGCTCCTGGATCCTTCACACCCTATTCTTCCCAGCACGGTTTGCTCATGGTCCTGCAGGCTCCTGCAGCCAAGCCCCAGGCAGTGCTCAGCAGCCGAGGTTTATGTGGCAAATTTTATCAAGTCACAAAAACAATCAAGCCAAATCCGAGGGCTGCCGGTACCATGGCATCATTTACTCTTGCTTAACACCAGGAGAAATCTATGTCTACAAATTTTATATAGCATTGCTGAGAGTTAATTATTTATACAAATATGTATAAAGATTCAGTCATCACGCAGGGACTATGATGAACAACAAAGCGACCTACAGAGCCAGCCGCTTACAGGCAGCAGAGATTACAAGAGAAGTTGCATTTTGTCAGTCACAGAAGCTTACGGCACCTTCAAAAAAAGCAGCTCACAAAAGATTTTGTTCCAAGTGCCAACTCAACACTTTCCAACGCTAAGAGGGGCTTCTGAAGCCAACACCTGGACGGGACGTGGGTCGCCTGTCCCCAGCTCCATGGCCATGTGCTGGACACGTAGGGCAGGGGCTGTCTGCCCACAGTAGCCATCAGCTGGGGACATCCCATCGTCCTGCTCCTCCCCTGCTGCTCTGTGCAGACCTGCACGCACAGACAGCCCTGTTTGGCACCTTGTGTTTTATTCTTTCTTTTTCCTTTCTTTCTTTTTCATTTTTCTCTCTTTCTTTCTTTCTTTCCTTCTTTCTTATTTATTTTTAAGCAAATGGAGTTATAAAATCATAGAATAGGGACAACTAAGGATGCAACAAGGAGACTAGGAAGCACCAAAAAGGACTTTATGTCTTGGAAAGATGCTGAAGGGATCAAGCCTTGTTCTGACTATAGGAAGCATCATGCTCACAGGCTCTCATCCTCCCGAGGGATTTCAACCACCTGGACGTCTGCTGGGAAAGCCACGTGGCAGGCAGTAAGCAACCCAGGAGCCTCCTGGTGTCCATAGAGGACAACTTCCCTGTCCAGACATTAGACAAACCAACCAGAGGAGAAGCGTTACTGGACCTGGTGCTCACCAACGCGGAAGAACTTGTTAGCAAAGTTAAAACTGGGGGAAGCCTAGGTTGCAGTGACCATGCCCTGGTTGAGTTTGTGATCTCAAGGGATACGGGCCTGGCTGAGAGCAAAGACTCTGAACTTCAGAAGAGCCAGCTTCCAGCTGAATTAGTGGCTAAGATCCCATAGGACACAGTCCTTAGGGACAGAGGATCTGATCAGAGCTGGATCTCTTTAAGGATGTTTTCCTTGGAGCACAAGAGCTCTCTTTCCCTTATGCAATAAATCAAGAAGGGAAGGTAGGAAACCGGCATGGTTGAATAAGGTCCTGCTGCTCAAACTTAGGCAAAAGAAGGAAATGCACAATTAGTGGAAACGGGGCCATGTGCCCTAGGAAGAGCACAGAAACGCTGTCTGGATGTGCAGGGATGGGATCAGGAAAGCCAAGGCACTGACAGAACTAAACTTGGCGAGGGAGGCAAAGAATAACAAGAAGGGGCTCTACAGGTACATTGGCCACAAAAGAAACACCAGGGAGAGCGTAGCGCCTCTGACAAATCGAGATGGAGAACTGGTAATGACACACGTGGAGAAGGCAGAAGTACTTAACAACTTCTTTGCCTCGGTCTTCACTAGTGGTCAGGCTTCTCTCATGTCCCCAAACCTCTGGGGAGGGGCTGGGGGAGCAGAGTCCCCCCACTGTAAGCGAAGAGGAACTTCATAACCTCCTGACGCTACTTAACTACAAGTCTATGGATCCTGACGACATGCACCCCAGGGTCCTGAGGGAATTGGCTGATGTAGCCACCAAGCCACTCTCCATCACATTTGAAAAATCGTGGCAGTCAGGCGAAGTCCCTAGTGACTGGAAAAAGGGAAATGTCTCTGCCATTTTTAAAAAGTGCAGAAAGGAAGACCTGGGAACTACAGACCAGTGAACCTCACCTCTGTACCTGGCACGATCACGGAACGAATCCTCCTGGAGGCAATGTTAAGGCACATGCAGGACAAGGAGGTGATCTGGGACAACCAGCATGGTTTCGCCAAGCACAAATCATGCCTGACCCATCTGTTGGCTTTCTGTGATGGAGTAACTGCATCAGTCACCAAAGGAAGACTGATGTCATCTACCTGGACTTCTTTAAGGCCTTTGACAGGGTCCCACATCACATCCTAATCCATAAATTGGAAACATATGGATCTGAAGGATGGACCATCTGATGGATAAGGAATTGGCTCAATGGCCACACCCAGGATGGTCAATGGCTCCGTGTCCAAGTGGAGGCCGGTGACAAGCAGTGTCTTAAGACGAGCAGTGACTTAATTGCATTGTTCCTAGCCCTGATAGTTCTCATTGAAGACAACCAGAGTGAGGGCATGCTACGTTGTTGGTGAATCCGTGACTGTGATGGTTCGGTACCCTCAATCTGACCGGACCCATATTGGTAAACACGTTACTGGTGAACCTGTGACTGAATCCAACCAGACCCATAATGGTTAATCAGCTACACCCGTTAACACGACAGCTGGAAAAGACCTCCACGATCACCAAGCCCGGTCATCAGCCTGACCTACTGAGTCCACTCACTAAACCTCATTCAAAACATCCCTTGAATACCTCCCAGGATGGGGACTTCACCATGTCCCTGGGCAGCGCAGTCCAGTGCTTGACCACCCTCTCCACGAAGAAATTCTTCCTGATATACAATCTAAATCTCCCCTGCTGCAACTTCAGACTGTTTCCTTATATGCTGTCACTTGTCACCTGAGAAAAGAGACCGACACCTTCCTTGCTGAAACACACTTTCAAGTAGTTGTAGGGAATTCAAGTAAAAGCCAAAAAATAACTCAGACTTCAGCAGGTCTAGAGTCACAAACTCACCAGTGGCATTAGGATGGCTGAATCAGGTCATCTGCAGTGTAGGGGGACAGACCAGCCCCAGACAATGAGGGGAAAGGATGTGAGAGTGGGCAATGAAGAAATGTTTGGCAAAGACCTGGCTGCCCCACGAGATGCAGATGCTCTTGTTCAGTGCAGGCCAGGAGCAAGCATGAGCCACCCTCTGATGATGGAGAGAACCAGGAGAAACCATCCCCTGGCCTCTTCTACCCCATCTGTGGGTCCCTACGGCCCATGCAGGGGCAGTCCCAGCACCCTGAGCCTAGGAGCTGCATGTTGTTCTCCCCAGCCTGGCCACTCCATCAGCATCATGTACCAGGATTGCACCAAGCACCTTGCCCTCCAGCTCTGCAACTCCTGAAAACTATTTGGGGGACACAGAAATGCCAACCAGAGGGCAGGGACCAGCAATACACCCAGCTGCTGCACAGGCTGTTACAGTGCAGCCCAGATGTCTCAGCTGCTGGCAGACCTGTCCGTGTGCCTGACGAGGATTCAGGCAAGGACATGTCTTTATTTTTGGAACGTGATCCAGCTCCCCCCTCCTTGCTCTCTGCCATCATTATTTCATCAGCAAAGAGAGATTTAAAAAGCATCTGCTTAAAAATCGAATGGGAAATGCATCTAGCAAGTTAGCACTCGCGTGTTTCACCCGATAATTTCATCAAACCCACTTAGAGATGCGGGTGTCAGAGCAGGGAACTGGTGTCCAGGCTGGGCCCGACGCACAACCTGAGTTTTCCAGGCCAGCAGTGTGCCCCATCAAAGCCTCCCCTGCAGCAGGATGGAGCCTGCACCATGGGTGCTCCTCCTGACATTTGCAGGACAAGAGAAGTGGCTGATCTGCTGGGAAACACCCCATCTGCGACCAACAGGAGTATGCAAAATGATTATTTATGAAGCATCTTTCACTTTCCTTATGCATGCATCATCTAAACAGCCTTCCCACCTCTCTTTCACAGCTTTATCACCCATCTCCTGTGCCCTCCACCTTGCCATGCCCCTTTTTCCTTTCCAGTCTATTCCTATCATTAGCGTAAGTTAGCACCTCCAAACTCATCCTCTTGCAGGGCATGCTGTGCCTGCCACAAACCCTTCTTTTGGTTGGCATTGCTAAACTAATGCAAAAAGAGAAAAGAAAAAAAAAAAAAAAAGATGGAGAAAACCTGCCATTGAGATAATTGGACACAGTCAAGTACACAATAGAGCAGAGAACACTGGATTTTACCATTATAAATCACCTTTCAATCCAGGGTCTTAAAGTGCTTTGCAAACATTATATCACAAATCCCTTATGAGTTAGGCAAGCATTATCCCCTTTTTACAAAGAGCCTGAATCACAGGTACGACAGCAGCCTTCACCACCCTGCAGCAGAAGCCGAGCTGGGATTAGGGTCTGGGGGCTCCCATCCCCATCTCCTCCCCATCACTTCTCTCTCTGTGACTAAGAGGAAAGGTGCACAGGGGCCTGAAACAGCAAAAAGCCTCTTACAGCTCAATGAGTTTGAGCTTGGCTGCCCAAGGGAAGGGACAACGTGCTGCAAGTCTCCTCTAACTGCCTTCCCCGCTTCTCTGCCTTCCCCTTCCTGCTCGTTTCCACCACGCTGCTAATTGCTGACCTCTAGAACTGCCTGAAGTTGGCTGTCACCAACTGAACCAAATCCAGGGGAATTCTGCTCGAGCAGAAATTCTGTTTCCAGCTCAGCTCTTTATTGCTTACGACCAGTTCCCTGCCAGGCTTGAAGGCAGGCTATTAGCAAAGCAGATCCTTTCCTCCCTCTTTAAACAGAGGTACATTTCTCGATTTCCATCCCCTCGCCTGCCCCTCCGACCACTGACACTCCAGTAGAAGTGTTTGAACACCCATCTGGAGATAAAAAGCTGAGTGCCAGCCCTCTGAAAACGCAGCTGTATTCTTAACAACCCCTTGCTAACTAAACAAACCTCAACAGGTTCACCAGGGCTACGTGCTCCTGTTCAAGATGTGAAACAAAATGAATAATTCCTTCCTTGTCCTGGGGGTGGGAGCCAAACCGGCTCAGTAATTCAGAAGGAGCTGTGCCTGGACACTTTCCCTCCTCCTTTTGTAGTCTCTGGGCTTCCAGGAAAATGTTTAATGTGCAGATTTTAAAACTCAGTTCCACTGAACTTCTTTAGCTACAGGGAAGAAATGCAAGACCTTTCCAGGCAGAGGCTAGGACTCAGCAGCCCGTGAGATCCTCAGCACACAAGCTAAGTCTTGGCTCAGGTATTCTGTGGTCTAAAAGGGCCCACAGTATGTCCAGGCACAGCTGAGACCAAGCTTGCTCCCCAGATTCTTCTGCACTAGCAAATCCTCGCTATGTTGAGATGCTCTCACCCTGTTATTAATTAAAGAGGTCTCTGCTGTGCTTTGGATGCTTTCAGCGGAGCATGAGGGTGCTCTAATGCTCAGTCTTGGCTTTAGCCTAACTTGCAGGGAAAGCAACGGGGGAGGCACCTCTGTGAGCCCTGACACCCCAGCACTGCCTGTGCCCGGGGGGATGCAGCAGGTGGATGGACAAGAAGAAGAACTAACATCTTCTTGAACAGGGAGAAATGAGCTCCCCTTGAGCCCCAGGCTGCAAGAACATCGGAGAGAGGAGAAGAAAGAAAAGGCAAACTGCTCTGGAGTAGGGCAGAATCATACTTGAGAAGCTTTCTTCTACCAGCCCCATTAACCACAGCTTAATTAAGACTGGAAGACGGGAGGAGTTCAGGAATCTAAACCTCGCTTAAAGCCTCTGGCCCAAGCGTTGGAGCAGCTAGGGCAGTGGTTGAGGGCCTCTGGCCCCTTCCACCTTCCCACCTGGGACTTTTTTCCCCATTAAGCACTGGTGCCAGTTAGCCCAGCTCCAGCCTCACAGAGAGCGTGCGAGTCCTTCTGCAGACAGCTCAGAACCAGCTTGCAGAGCACCAAATTCCCCCAAAGATTTTGCACCTGCTGCAAGATGAAGATAATTTCAGAGCCACCAGTGTAAACACGCTGCAAACAGACCCTCCAAATGCACCGTGTCTCCTTGGAAATATAATTTACTTATGCAGTTAATTACTTGCGGCTTTGTATATTTTCCCTTGCCCACCTAAAGGACAGGGGTGGGAGAGATGCACCAACAAAACTCCGGGCTCATTTCTTTTTGCTGTTGGCAGCGCTGCTTAAATTCGAGAAAGGAGAAAAAAAGAAAGGTAAGTTCAGAACACGTATGGATTTACAAGCAACACGAATATCCTGTGCTCTCGGTAATGTGATGTTTCTAAATCAGGCTCATAAATACATGCTTGGGAGATTAGTCTATAAAAAAAAATAAACTTTAATTACCCCATCTTTATCAGCACACAGCCCATAGTGTTAGCCATATGTAGGCGTTAAACGCCAAGTGCTTCACAATCTTCCCCACCCCCCGGAGATAATAGCATAATACAGCATGTTTTGAGGCTACTCGGATATTAAAATGCATTTCTATCACCCGAGAAAGACAGGGATATGGAAACCAAAGCAGCGGCACAGCAAGAGGCGGGACTGCTTAGCAACGCACAGCCACCAGCACCAGCACCACAGCGCGGCACCGACACCGCGGACACCACAGCATGGACACCACGGCACGGACACCACAAACATCATGGCATGGACACCACAGCATGGACACCACGGCACGGCCATCACGCTATGGACACTACAGCACGGACACCACAGCACGGACACCATGGCATGGACACCAGACTGTGAACACCACACCACAGACACCACAGTATGGACACCACACTTCCAACACCACAGCACGGACATCACACCACAGCCACCATGCTGTGGACACCACAACACCAACACAACAGCATGGACACCACACCACACCCCACACACCACACTGTAGACACCACACCACGGACACCACACCACAGCCACCACAGCACCATAGACACCACAGCACCAACACCACACCCCACACCCCACACCACACCACAGCATGGACACCACACTTCCGACACCACAGCACAGACATCACACCACAGCGTGGACACCACACCACAGACACTACAGCATGGACACCGCACCCCCCACACCACACCACGGACACCACACCACAGCCACCACAGCACCACAGACACCACAGCACCAACACCACACCCCACACCACAGACACCACACCACAGCATGGACACCACACCACAGCATGGACACCACACCACAGCCACCACAGCCTCTTTGGCACTGCCAGCGGGGCCTGGCTGCAGCCTCCCCGGGGTGCGGAGCCCCCGATCAAGGCCAGGCCACAGCGTGCCCATGCTCTGCGCTGCTTTCTGCACGCCAGGCGAGTTCACCGCTCCTAATGACGCTTCTTTATGTTCCAGCAGAGGCTCATTAATACGGTACAGCAGCGTTTCCAGGACAGCCTCACACACGGAAACATCTCAAGGTGTTTTACAAGCGGGAGATCATGTTAAATCAAATCAAATACCAATCAAGAGAAGCGGCAGTGGTGGCAGGCTGCTATGGGCACAGAGCGTCCCACACTCCGCTCTCGCCACCCTTCTCCCCACCCTGCCCCACACCAGGTCCCAGGCACTGCTCTCCCCTTCCTCCTGCCGGCCAGGGCTCCCCCTCCACCTCAGGGTGTCCCTGTTCCTGGGCCAGCAGGATGGAGAAGCCCTGACCATGCACGCTGGGGACACTGGCTGCCTGGTGAGCACCCCCCAGCCCTGAGACCACAAGGAGTCATGACGGGGAGACGAGGAGGAGATGCCCACGTTGTGCAGCAGACAGGGGAGATCAGATGGTGCTGGATTTATGGAGGGTTTGATCTTGCTAAGAGCGTGCTGAATCAGATTAATGCTATTAACACTTACGAATTGCCCATTAGCAGTGAGCTGAGCTGCAGCACAGGAGGCTGCGGAGAAGGAAGGCAGTCGTGGGGTGGGGGCTGGCAGCTGAGCCCCCTGTGCACAGCAGCCTGCATGCCCCGTGCTCGCTCACCCCCAGCTGCTGCCATGCTCCTGGAGCATTAATGCTCCGGTACCGAAGGGATGAATTCGGTTTGTACCCGTACAGCCTCCAGCGGGGATCCCCCCTTGCTCTAACATACATCTAGCTGCCTGGAGGGAGATGCCGCAAGCACAAATCAACAGGGAGGAGGAGGAAAAAGGGAGAAAGGGGGGAGTGGAGGGAAAGGAAAAGCCCCAAAAGCCAGCGTGGATGAGGGCAGGGAAGGAGAGGGGAGAAATGGAGAAGGCAGAGGTGGCACAGGTTGGTGCCTCCTTGGGGACCATCACCACCAGGGCCATTTCTCTCCTGATATTGTTGCTTTTCTTGAATTTCCCTGGGCATGTACAATTAAAATCAATGAAGTCAGCTTTGCTTTCATGTTCTCAGTGTGGAATTGGTTGGGATAAAATCACATTAAAGAAACAGTTACATATTTAAAGCCAGAGACTGCCTGCACTGGAATTTTCTTGCACGCAAATCAATGGAAACACTTCTCTCGGAATTAAAGTCTGTTTTTTTTTGTTTTGTTTTGTTTTAAACTCCAAATGAATCCCAGTTTTACACTATACAAGCACAAAGGCAAATCTGAGCGGAAGGCTTTATTTCAAGGAGGGTGGAAAGCAATTTTCAATACAGCACAATGAAAACATATTTCCTCCAGGAAAAGAAAAGTAATCATTATCTAGAAAATAGCTCGCACCAAGTCACAGCCCAGAGAGGATTGCTCTCAGCGAGCACCGGGCTGGGCAGACGGACTGACTGGGGAGGCTGGGGGTGAGATGAACCAGGGGTTGTGGTGCCCGTGGGGCAATGCCCACATCCCTGCTGGCTCTCCACATGCCCTTGCCACCGCCTGCAGAGCCAGGCTGCCCTACGGCCACGCCACAGGGCAATTGGGCTAGGATTTCCAAAGCCAGCCATGCAAAAAAAAAAAAGGCAAACAAACACTTTTCCTCCCCTCCCTTCCTTCTGGAACAGACGCACAATAAAAATCTCAGCTCTGCAAGAGCTCCCCGGGGTTGGGGCATGGCCGTGCCTCAGTTTCCCCAACATGAGTGAGCTTTCCCAGTAGAGCCCTGACAGACGCCGCTCTCCACCTCCTCCCCCTGCTCAAGCAACAGGAGGAACGAATCTCACCATGGGTGGGGAGAGCAGCGGCACTGCACCACGTCCCCTCCGCTACCCGTGAACCCGCGCCCCCCCACCCCGCGCCTGTGTTGTACTTCCCATGGAACAAGAGCCTTGTTACCATGCGGAGGGCAACAGCGGAGCGATTAGCGAAATTTGTTACCCGCATGCTCTGAACAAAATTAAATTAAAAGTGCTGCTTTGCTGTCAAGATAAGGGCCAAGCCGGGGAGATAATTTTTCACTCTCAAACACTCAATTACTCGCGGAGGCTGCATCAGATACAATCAAAAAATAAATAAATAAATAACGAGGCCCACGCTGCCGCTGGGAACAGATGTAAAAGCCGTTATCTCCAGCACAGTCTGGGGATGTTAAAGAGCCTGAGGCTGCCACGGCACCGGGACTGCTTTAATTACAGACCCCTCTGCTCCCCAGCCCATGCTTTGCAGCTGGCTCCCCGTGGCGGCCCCTTTCCCCAAAAAGCTGCCGGAGCAGCCCAAACTGGGCTCCCCTGCAGGAACGGCATCAAACTGTGAAGGAGAGCAGTGCAGGGGCGGCTATTTGCTGATGCAAAAAAAATTTAAAAAAAAAGCACTACGTTTGTTTGCTCTCTGGAAAAGGGGCACTGACGACAGAGCTTTGGTAGCCAAGAATGTGAAGTCACAACATCCCTCATCTGTCCTGGGGGATGGGGGGCAGGGGGTGCACCCCAGCACTCTGCGAGGTAAGGATGTACAGCACAATGTTACCCAGAGGTGTGTCACAGGGGTTGTCCCCTCCTGGGTGCTGCAGGCAGCAGCACAGTGAAGCAACCAGGTCTGTGTGGAGCCATCGGGTCTTCCCCGTCTGTCCATGCTGGCAGGAGGGCTGCGTTTCCTTCCCGGTGGGCAAGCAGCAGGAAAGCTGCAGGAGCTGGGGCACAGCCAGCCCTGGGAGAAGACACACTAAGCGCAGCCCAACAGCAGGAGGCACAGGACAGGCTGATTATTCCCTCTGGCCAGTGTAAGCGATGAAAAATGACATGTTTGCATTATCACCTTTTCTTTCCCATTTGATCCCTGACGGCGTCCGTGATGTGCGAGGGCTGCAGGTGGTCCAGCAGCCGGTGCAGCTCAAAGCAGGGACACGGCTCGCCGAGGGCCTGGTGACACAGTGACACGGTGCCCACACCGCCGCGCATCCCTGCTGGGGCTGGGGGTGCAGTGTGCATGGAGAGAATCACCCAGATTTTATTCTGACTTTTGTTTAGTTCCCCGTGAAATAATAAATGCCTGCTGCCTCTGGAGACGGGAGAGGATCAAAGTGAAACTTCCTCACATGTAACAGCCCCTGAATAACTAATATTCCCTTATAAAAGGCCTTGTTTTATACACCAAATACAGACGCAGATCAAAGCTCATCTCATTTCTCTAACAGCTCTCAGAAAACTTTGCAAGCCATCCAGGCACAAAAAGCACCCGCACGTGGCTGACACCAGTCCAAGACCCCTAACGGGACTCTGCTCACTTGTGCTGATATTCCAGAGCACGGTGCTGGGGAATGATCTGAGAGCCTCATTCGTGGAGGTCTAACCCAAGGGCATGCCACGCCACATCCCTGGGGTGCACAGCGGGTCTGCTGGGGTAGAAGCAGGTTATTGGGACGGGAGAAGGTAAAGGGCACAGGAAGGCAGAACCCAGATGAAAGCGGTGCCTGGAAGTCGGGAAGGAGCTTTCCTCCTCTTGGAAAAGATTTCAGGGAGTGTCAAAGCAATTAAAAAGCCAAGAGTGGCAGAGGAGAACAAGGAGGTAGAGAAGGACTGCTAGAAGTGTCAGTGGGAAAACAGGATTGATGGGAGTGAACGACAGGACAGCGCGTTACGTGAGCAATGAGACAACTGGCAGCAAAAAATCCATGCTCTGAGTAAGGGTAAGGGTAAGGAATGGGTTGGGGATCTAAGGTTTAGGGGTTAGGGTTGTTAGGGTTTCAAGAGAAAGTGCAGAGTCCTGTTGTGTGTGGGGTTTTGTAAAGGCTCCCCAAGGGAGTTCAGGTGTACCCAAAGGCTTCCGTTGGGAGCACTTTTGATGGGAGAAAGTGGCGCCGTATGTGTTTTTTAGGGTCCTAATTAGGGTTTGGTTTAGTGTTCCAGTTAGGGTTAAGTTCAGGGTTGTTTGCATAGAGAGGAGGTGCAGAGTCCTGTTGTGTGTGGGGCTGCATTAATGTTAGGGTTAGGGTTAGAGTTAGGTTTAGGTTTAGAGTTCGGGTTTGGGTTAGGGTTAGGTTAGGGTTACGGTTATGGTTAGGGTTTGGGATAGGGTTCAGGTTAGGGTTATGGTTAGGATTAGATTTAGGGTTAGGGTTAGGGTTAGCTTTGCCATTAGGGTTAGGTTAGAGTTAGGTTTAGGTTAGTGTTAGGGTTAGGTTTATGGTTAGGGTTTGGGTTAGGATTAGCTCCACTGTTAGGGTTAGGATTACGTTTAAGGTTAGGTTAGGGTGAGTATTAGGGTTAGAGTGGAGGTTAGAGAAAGGGTTAGTGTTCGGTTAGGGTTAGGGTTAGGGTTAGGGTTAGGGTTAGGGTTAGGGTTAGGGTTAGGGTTAGGGTTGTTTGCAAAGAGAGAAGGCACAGAGTCTAGTTGTGTGGGGGGTTGTGTTAGGGTTAGGGTTTAGAGGTTAGGGTTAGGTTAGGATTATAGTTACTGTTAGGGTTCGGGTTAGGGTTTAGAGGTTAGGGTTAGGTTAGGATTATAGTTACTGTTAGGGTTCGGGTTAGGGTTCAGGTTAGGGGTTACAGTTTGGTTAGGGTTAGGATTAGGGTGCTTGTTACAGTGAGGGTTAGGGTAAGGGTTAGTGTTCGGTTAGGGTTATGATTAGAGTTAGGTTTATGGTTAGGGTTTGGGTTACTTTTAGGGTTGTTTGCAAAGTGAGAAGGTGCAGAGTCCTGTTGTGTGGGGGCTTGTGTTAAGGCTAGGGTTAGGGTTAGGTCAGGGTTAGGGTTAGGGTTCAGGTTAGGGTTAGAGTGGGTGTTAGGGTTAGGGTTAGGGTTAGGGTTAGGGTTAGGGTTAGGGTTAGGGTTAGGGTTAGGGTTAGGGTTAGGGTTAGGGTTAGGGTTAGGGTTAGGGTTAGCTCCGCCATTGGGGTTAGGGTTAGGGTTAGCTCCGCCATTGGGGTTAGGGTTAGGGTTAGGTTAGCGTTAGAGCTAGGGTTAGGTTTAGGGTTAGGGTGGTGGCTAGGGTTACGGTTTGGTTAGGGTTAGCGTTTGGGTTATGGTTTGGGTAAGGCTTACTGTTATGGTTAGAGTTAGGGTTAGGGTTAGCTCCGCCATTAAGGTTAGCCTTAGGATTAGGTCAGGGTTAGGGATAGTGTTAAGCTTTGGATTACAGTTTTTGTTATGTTTAGGATTGAAGGAGCAGAGTCTTGGGGGGGGGGGGGGGGCGTTGCACAAAGGCTCCCCAAGGGAGTTCAGGTGTACCCAAAGGTTTCTGTTGGGAGCGCTTTTTGATGGGAGAAACTGGTGCCATATGCGTTTTTAGGGTCCTAATTAGGGTTAGGTTTCGGGTTTTGTTTGGGGTTGTCTGGAAGGAGAGAAAGCGCAGCGTCCTGTTGTGTGTGGGGTTGCATAAAGAATCCCAAAGGGCGTTTGGGAGTTTTCTGCCCAACAGGCAGACAAGGACCGAAGCTCCACAGGAAGCCCTCTTTTGCTTTCACACACCTCCCCCTACACTTCTCCAGAGAGTTTCTAAAAGGAGTTGGACATTGGTGATGTAGGGGATCCTACAGCCCTTAAAGCTGGGAAGACACACGTTGCATCATGCTGGGGGCTGCAGACAAGCAACACTCCTACCTCTGCTGCTGGCCTCATCAGCGTTACTCCTCCGTGCATCCCCATCCTGCAAACCAGATGTCAGCGTCTGCTGGTGCTGAGATAACCGAGCAGCCAGACCCAGCACAGCACAGTGAGCTCGCCCTCGCTCAGTATTTACCTCTGGGAACATCCTGCTAATTTACCTTGTCAAGCACACCCGTGGGCCTCGTGAAACCTGCAGCCTTTCTTCTCTAGCAGAAAAATAAAGCCTGCAACCACTTAGCCAGCCTGCTCTGACACAGCACAAAGTCAAAGTGAACCCACGCAACACCTAAGTGGAAACTTCCCATCACATCACCCGGGATCAATGACTCGACGGCATCAGTAATTGTGCTCAATCCTGCAAAACCTGGGCTGAGGAGAGGAGTCTCGAGGAATTTCTCTCCTTGGGCCTGATAGCTATCGCACGGCACCAGCAATGTCACGCAGCCATTGCAGAATCAATACGGGAACATCATTGTAAGAATTAACTGTATCTGACGATGCGTCCTTCTCTATTAGAATTATGATCTTGTCTAATTATGGATCTTTGCTGAACTTGTAATTATGAGTTTGGTACTGTGGCTTCCCACTAAGCTATTGCTTTCCTTCCACAAGGGATAGAGAAGTCAATGAAAGGATAATGGAAAATTCCTTTCAAGGATGCTGCAATGGCAAAATTTACCTAAACGGGAGGGAAAATACAATAGGGACTTTATGCAAGACAATTCCCTTGTTTACCCATTACTGAACACAAACAAAGGTGTTTTCTGCAGCATCGCTCAAGCCCTAACACAAATCTAAAAACCAGCTCTGCCTCCTGAGTTCCCCTCAAAGGCAGTCATCAAAGCTTCCCAGGTGAACAACTCCTCTTTCAAAGAAAAATAAATGTATTCTTCCCATTTATCTGTTCCTTTACATTTGCATACAAGAAGCATAAACGAACAACCCAAAGCCAATGTTCATGTCAGTAAGAATATCTTTGTACTGGGTGTACGCAGTGCAAGCGTGTTTCAAGGCACTGGCAGAGCACTTGACCTGATGGGGATGGTATAAGGGCACCAGGAAAGCAAAGCTGTGTTTGTTTTTCCTTCAAACACAATTTCCTGCTCCTTGCTTGGGCACCACCTCCCCTCTGCCAACAAAACAAAAACCAAACCCCAACCTCAGCAACTTTTCCGAAGTACCCATGGACTCGCCCACAGCCCAGGAGCTCAGATAACTCATTGAGAATACAACTCTTAGTTTGCCACACAACCGATTTCTTCCTTGTTTTCTAAAACAGGCATCAAAAAGTCTTTCAACTCCTAATCCATCTATATTAATACTGAAACAAGTAACTTAAGTCTTGATTTCTCTCCCTGCTTTTCATCAAAAGCTCCTTTTAAACTCAGTGGGAATTTCTCACGCTTCTAAAACACGCTGGGGGAAAAAATAAAACCCGAATTCCTTCCATTCATCAGGAACAAACGCCATACGCCATGCACACGTGTGTTGATTCCAGTGTGCAATCATCACGCTGATCATAGGTGTGGAGGCAATTTCACATTCAAATTAAACACATTGTGAGCATTTATCTGAATGCCTAATCACTGAAACAAACGGAGCTGCACTTGCGGCGCTGGGCGCAGGCACCTACCTAGCACGCTGCTCTCTGCCAACGCCGGGCTCGGTGTGGAAAGCCAACGGAGGGAGCAGCCCCCTGTGCAGTTATTAAATCGCTTCCCAACAGAGTTATTTCCTGACAGCAATTTTGCAAGTGCAGCAGCAGCAAGGCTTGTGCTGGCCTCCTCCAAAAAGACTGGGAAGTGGACAAAACGCTTTGGTATCGTGGCACTGCAGGAAACACGGACACTGGTTTCGAACTGCAGCCAACAGTGCCATATCTCAGCTGTGCTAACTCACAAAACTCTGGTCTGTAAATCCCTGCCCCGGCCCTCATTTTGGATTCGTTCCTTTTAATTGCATCTGTGTTGGGAGGGAGCGGGGGAACTCCCCGTCGGGCAGGTGCTGCAGGTCCCAGGCAGAAGAGCAGCACCCAAAAAATTCTCTGCCCCTGAGCCACCCCAGCGCTGGCCTGGCAGTGGGATGTGGGAAAGGGGCTGGGGAGCCACTGCTTGGGCTGCTGACGTATTTAACATAACCAACGCCAGAAACAATCACAGAAATATTAAGCACCTCAACGACACCGCTGGGAAACGTTACTGATGGATCCTGATAGATCCTGCACCCTGCTGCATGGCGGACACGGCGCTGGGATACCCTCACCATGCAGACTGCTCGCACGGCCCTCACCCACAGCCGCGTGGCAGCAGCTGGCATCGCCCCAGGGCAGAGCCACGGTGCTCAGCTCTTTTTTTCTCTCTTACACCCATTCACGCCATGGGTGGCTGTTTCGTTCTTACCTTTGCTTCGCCTCCTGCTCCGGTACTGCTCGGTGTAGAAGGTGAGCTGGGTTTCATCGTCTGCCTCCGAGCCCGAGTTGCCTTTGGCGCGTCCAAACCCGATGCCACCTGCAAGCAGCAGAGCAGAGCGGATCAGTGCTGACAGGGGGCGTGCAGCAGTGCAAGCAGCGAGCTCCTCCGCACGGCCGGTGCCTGTGGGGTCCAGTAACGGTGCCTTTAGGGTCCCCACCACAGAGCGGGGGGCTGCTCCCCCTCCCTGCAGCATCAGCTCACCCCAACAGCCACAGGACAGCCAGCAGCACGCATCCTTACGCTGCCTGCCAGGCTCCAACGCCATGAATATCTGGCACAAGCTCCACAAGGCGCTGGGCTGGCTCTCAAGCATTGAGGTCTGCCTGCTGAGGGAGCTGGGGACACTGAGGGACCCCCCTGCGTCCCCGTGCCAGTGCCCAGCTGCTAGGGAGGAGCAGGCATCTGAAAATCAGCACGGACTGGCAGAAAGCCTGCAATCCTAACAAAGTTTTGAGCAAAAAGGTCTCTGGGGCTTGCCAGTGGGCCTTTAAACTGCCATTAAAATATTTTAGTGTTTTTTAAAAATCCTTTATTCTGGGCAGAAGCACAATTTCTTGGCAGGAGGACAGAAAATGAAAGTGCTGCCTTCTGCCCTGGGAAATTCTTCACCGCCAGGATGATGGGTGGGCAGGCAGAGCCCCGGGGGCAGCCTGGAGCTCCCGCACAGGGGGATGTGCTGCTACCCCTCTGTGCCCTGACCCCACGCAGCACCCTCAGGGCAGCAGGAGAAGGAAGGGAAGCAGTCCCAGCATCTCCCTTCCTCCTGCAAGCAGCCGGGAGGACTCAGCGCTTGCACATAGGTCCGGGGACTTCACAGCCTCAGCGTAAGCCACCCCCTGCTCTTATTCAGACCTCCCCATCACAGCAAAGATCCCACTTCAACTAAGGTTTTGAGGGGCAAGGCTGCGTGGTAAGAACAATACAGCATATTTTCATCAGGGAGAAAATCTGACCCACGTCCACGGGCTGCAGCCCTGCCAAGCATCCCCTCTGCAGCCCCACAGGGACAGCCCCGGTCCCCTCTGCTCCCAGCGGTGCCCAGGGGCAGGGACAGATGCTGACCACAGGTTTTCCCCCTGGATGAAAGGAGGGAAATGAGCTGCTGGTGCCTGCTGCAAACGCCAGGGCCAGCGGGGAGCAAGCAGCAAGTCCTGGTGGGGCAGCAGGAACGGCTACAGCAGGGCTGCAAAACCAGCAACCAAAGCAAAACCCCTCAGGGAAGGACGAGGAGGGGAAGGGGATCAGGTTCTGCTTGGCCAGGCCCTGCTCTAACAGCGGTGAGTGCTGCCAGCCCGCATCCCAGCCCCTGCAGCTGCCCTGTGTTTGTTTGCCGGTTGCGTGGCGGTGATGGATGGCTCTGACATGTTGAATTACTCAGGCTGGATGTCTTCGGAGAGCTGGTGACAGCAATATTGCATTTTCTTATTACCCAGAACCATGCAGGATGTCAAAGTACGAGAGGTGGGGACCCGCGCCAGCCCACAGCAGACACAGCTCCTCCGACCCAGCGCGCGGTGCCCGGTGAGGACCCGCAGCACCGGGCAGGGAAGGGCTTTTATCCATCCCACCCGCTGGGGACACCGGGATTCATTCTGCCCGTGGTTTGCAGGGAGAAATGAGCACGCAGGATGGAGCAGTGCTGATCTGTGACTGATCCCACCACGACTCTGGTGGGTCCAGAGCCTTGCAGAAGCCTCCCCTGGGCCGGCTGCGTGTCGGGGCGCTGCTGCCAGCACGTGGAGCCCGGCCGGGATGCTCAGGGCGAGAGCACCAACGCTGCTGCCATCTGCCTGCAGCCGCTGGGAGGGAAAAGAGACCCTGATCACTGCAACCGATCAGGGAAGAGTCCCTTCGACATGGGAACAATGACACCAAGGCGCCTGGGACCAGTGATGCACGGGCAGTGCTGTGCTAGCAGCCCCTGGGCTGCCCGGGCTCCCCATGGTGCAGCACTGCGCAGGAGCTTTTTAGGAAATAAGACCTGACGCCGTGCTCAGTTCCCAAAAAACATGCCAAAAATAAAAAGACCACAAGATTTTGAGTCCTGTTTTAGAGGTTTACATCTGCAAAGCACAGCAACGTGCTCTGGAAGGACTCGCAAACCCTGCTGCTGATTTCCCCTGGGGCTGGCACCCAGCAGCACCCCAGTGCAGCCCCTTGCCACCGACACCCGAGGATGGAACCGGACCACAAGGACGGCACTGGAGAAGCAAACAAATTCCCATGTCCCGTGGCCGGGACCAGCCCCACGGCGACAGGCAGATGTCTCAATAAAGGTGCTCTCGTCACTAATCCTGTTTGCAGATTTACAAGCTCGCTAATCCCCTCAAACAGATCCCGGCTCAGCCCCGCGCTGGGCAGGGTGCGCGCTGCCGTTTCCGAGTCAGGCGTTCATTTAGATGGAGCGAGGCAAGGATCCAACACAAACACATCCCGTGGACGCATAATTAAAGAGTCTGTCCTTAATGAGCACCTCTTACAGCCCAGCCAGGGCTGCAGAGCCCCTGTAATTTGGGCACCTGGGCTGTCCGAGTGCAGGTGCACAGACCCCAGGGCTCCAGGCGTCCTGCAGAGCAGCCCCAGCATTGCTCCCCCGGGCTGCTCAGGGGGGGCAGCAGGGCCACCAGCACCCCCACAGCCCCTCCACGGGGGACGGGACACAAAGCAGCCAGGAGGGTGCAGATTTTCTGCAATTTTCCTATTAAGAGGTTCAGCTGCCAGGCAAGAACTAAGGAAGCGAGACGCAGGAGCCGCAGGCTCTGTCCTCCCGAGAGCCTCTTTGCTGGCCAGCCCCACGTGTGTTTTTTAAATGCATGTTTCTGTCATTAAAAATAAATAAATAAATAAATAAATAAAAGCAAACGTGAAATTTTAAATCCCTCCCCCAAAGTCAGGAGGTGATGGAGCTTCCCACACACACGACCGTGGATACAGAGCAGATCACGGCTGAGTTAAAAATGAGGAAATAAGAACTGGGAGCTCTCTGGGCAGCTCCTGTCAGAGGCTCTCACAACCCTGGCCCTGCCTGCTAACATAAAAGGGTTTCCCACACCCGTCCCCTCCAAGAAGGGGCCAAACCCTGACCCCGCAGCTTTCGCTGCCCACGACCTCCCTGCAGGATGGCGGCTGCTGCCTGTGCCGCAAGCTGGAGCCACACAATTAGGTAGGTGGGAGGTTTCAGGTGAATTCATTTACCCCCCAAAAGCGTGCCACAAAACTGAAATGCTGCCTACCCAAACGTGCCCGGAGAAAGGTAAATCAGAAGTGGAGAGGGGGGAAAAAAAGCACGCAAACATTTTATCTTGAAATGTGGACAATCAATGCAAAAATGACAAAAGGAAGGAGCCTCTAAAAAATGAAGCACTCCGCTCAGTTTGTCATTGCAGCAGGCGTGTACACACACACACACACACACACACACACACGGGCACAGTTTCCAGTTAATTACAATTCTTCCTTCTCATCGATCTTCACTGTCCCTTCCCTGGACCACACCGTGCTCCTGCAGCAGGATGTGCCCAGCTCCCTCCCAACCCTTCCAGCGCTCGCACAGCCCACGGGGGCACCCTCGGGGTCCACTTTCAGCAAGGAGCAGCCGAGGGGAGCTGGATGCTTTGACCCAGATGAAGGGAATGCCCTGTCTGAACCCCAAAAACCTCCCCAGCAAAACCAACAGCTCCATGGGAAGGGGGGCAAAGGAAAGGAATTGAAAATGCAGCGGGGATGGGACAGCCTGCCCAAGCCCAGCCCTGCCTGTGAAGCTTTTGGTAAGTTATGGCACAGGGCAGACCTCTAAAATGTATTGAGACACAGCCCTGACCAACACTAAATCAGGTCTCGGGCCCAACAACCTGTTAATCACTTATTTATTTTAAAAGGGGAGAGCACCACGGAGCCTTCCCGCTGACCACGGAAGGTGAGACGAGCCGCGCACGGAGGGCAGGACATCTTGGCCACCAGCCCCAGCACGACGCTGCACTTCGGGACACTTTTTACCAACACAACGATGATTTTTACAAATACAGCGATGATTTTTGTTTACAAATACAAAATGCACCAGTGGCCAGGGTGCTTTTAAGTGCCTACCCCAGGAGAGGGCACCAGACCCCGCTTGGAGCCCCGGCCTCACCCAGCGCAGTGCGACCCTGTCCTGCTGCTGGCCTGGGGACACCGGGCTGGGGGTGCCCCAGGTGTCCCCGCCTTGGAAAAGTGCAGGTGGGTGAAACCCAAGACAACGAGGCTGCTCCAATTAGCACCGTAATTAATGGGCATCCTGCTAAAGAGAGCTGGGCTGGAGGAGTAATTTCATTTTTTTCCCCCCTCCATCTGATTTTCGAAATCTCTCCTTGTCAGCTCCGAGGGATGCTGGTGCCGTGCATCACGCACTGCATCCACTCGGGATCTGCAGAGCCACCAGCGCTCCTGGCAGGACACCTAACCCGAGGAGCCCAGGGCAAACCCCAACAGCTCCGTTCTGCTGTAGGACTGAAAGATGCACAAAGAAACCCAGCGCCCCCACAAGATTGACTTCCCAGCTCAGGGACCAGCCCTGGACCCCAAAAACCCTGGTGACCAGCTCCTGAACGTGGCCCCACAAAGCACGGAGCCCGTCCTGACCCACCCCAGAGCTCGGTGAAGTTCCGCTTCTGCACCTGCGCCCCCGTTATCCCCACTCCCTGTATTACTTATAAACCCTAAATACAGCCCACTCGATAGAAGTGTTTGGGGAGAAAGTTTGTATGAAACAGGCATTCCAAAAAAGGAAAAAAAAAAAAAAGTGGTACTGTAAATAGAGAGGGGGATTTGGGCACTTTTTTTTTTTGTTTGTTTGATTTTGGTTTGTTTTTTTTTAAAAAAGCAAAATCATGGTAAAATACAGGCATTCCCAGAGCTGTTAGAATCCCTTAGTGCAGGATCAGAGGCAGTGGCAGGCAGCAGGCAGCGCTTTAAATGCTCTTAGCGGGGGGAAGCGGAGCAAGGCAGAGCTCATCCGAGCTGTCTGTGCTGGGCTGGGTGTCGGGTTTGTTTGTTTTCCACTGCGGTTTTTATTCCTCCCTTCTTTCCGTGAGGCACTCGGAGCCTTTCTGGAGCCTTTCTGCAAAGGAGGAAATCCTTTTGCTGAGAGCAGTTCCTGCCGAGCGAGCACTCCAGCTGTAGGACTCTGATGAGGTTAAGCATTAATTAAATCGAACCGCGAGGAAATAATTACACACACGCATCCGTCAGGCCGACTTGTCACTACCCAGTAACAAAGTTGGATGCAAACTCCATCAGCACAACTGTCATGTGGCTGTTAGGGGGAAATAAATGCATCCCAAACGGACAATTTCATTTAGAGAGAGGGAAAAAAAAAATGGATTGCGAAGGATTAATGAGGCGAAGGGTTTGTGTTTGCAGTTGGATGTAAAATGCAAACATCCTACATCGTGATATCATCATTTAACCTTAATGTGCGGGAGCGCTCCGACTGCCTGCCCGCCGGAGGGACGATTAACGCTGGCCCTAAAACCCAAATTTCCGAATGGGAGGGGAGTGGAGGAGGCGTGGAGACATCGCTCCTGACCCCGCACAGCGCCCGGCCTCGCTTCACGTGCGGACAGAAATGGGAACGGGAGGGGAGGGGAGGGGATGGTGCCGCTGGGAGCTCTTTGCTGGAGTTGCCGGAGCTGCCTTGGTTCTCAGGGCTCTTTTGGTGGTTTCTGGTGATTAAATCTTTGCAATTTTCTCAGGGAAGACTCCCATAAATCTCCCCTTAAAGTGTACGGGGTCTGGTACGCCCTAGGGCTCCCCACCGTGTCCGAGGGTGCATGCACACAACCACCAGCGTGAGCGCTTCATGGAGGAGCAGAGCCCCACGGAGCCACCGGCACAGAAAGCTCGGGGTGCAGGCACCCCGCTCACCCCACAAACCTGCTGCTGAAAGGGCACCCCCGGCACACAGCCCCCGAGAGAACAGATGCTTTTGAGAGAAGAAAGTTCAGCAAGGGGCAGGGCAGGGAGATTTGTGGCCATGCAGCTGGGTGTGCTCTGCCTCCCAGGGGTCCCCGCTCCCTGCTGGATGCGCAGACAGCAGCAGCAAAGCCCCAAAGCAAAAAAAAATCCTTTTCACAGCATGGAGCTGGCCAAACACGCTCCTGGGGGTGTGCAGAAAACCTCCTGCCTGGAAGATCTTCTGGAGGATGCTCAGAAGACCTCAGCCTGCCCTGGGGCACCCTTGGGTGGGTGCAGAGGGTTTGGTGGGAGGCAGCGAGCAGCAGCAGGGAGCTGGGGCAGGCGGCACCCCAGGGATGGGGGCTCAGCACCTCGGCTGGGGGCTGGCTGCAGCAGTGCCCATCGTGCGTCCTCCCAGCTCAGGGAGGACGAATCGACGTGCCCCACTAACGACCAGAAAGCCTCTTGCCTACGTGTGCTTTAAAGGGGAAATAAAATAATAATAATAAATAAATTAAAAAAAAAATCAGGGTAATTTCAGCAGACAGTCACTTTGGACCCTAAAACATGCCCCCCTCCTCCTCCCTGTGTATGCTAAAATGCAGATATATGGATTTGAATAACTACTAGAAAACAAACCAAATAATTTAAACCAGTTAAAGAGTCAGAACATTTTCTTCACACTAAGTGAATAATTTATGGGCAGAGCTGAAAAAAAAAAAAAAAAGCTCTCTCCAGGCCTGTATTGCAGGAAAATGTATCCAGAATAAAAGATCACATTTCAGACTCATAAATAAATGAAAAACAAAACCAAGAGTAAACAGAAAGCAAAGTATTTCCTCCCTAGCTCCCCGCAGCGTGCCGGGCAGACGCGGCCAGGCCCCCTCCTGCCTAGCCGTGGGGCCAAATCCTGCCCCGGGGCTGTGCCAGCCCACCTTCTCCTTTCGCTCCAGCCTGGTTGCCAAAGCTACACCAAGCCTGGCGGCACCCCAGCACGCTTTGCAGTGCCCTAAAACGCTGCTCCCGCCCTCTGCGTGACCCCTAAAATAAGTGCAAACTAACCAAAATACTGCGAGCACCGGCAGAGCGCGGTGAGGGGAGGTCCCAGGGATGCCAGCTACATCCAAAATGAGCCTCAGCCATTTCTGCAGCTAAAGCCTTTCCATGAAATGGCATTTCACACCCGTGACACCCCAGCTAGGCAGGGCGGCTGGGCAGGGAGCAGCCTCACACCGGACCCAGACGCATCCCTGGGGAGGACACGGGGTGGCACCGCTCCTATCCACCTCCACCAGCCCATGCGGAGGATGCTGCGGGGGGTTTCCCTCCTCACCCCACCACCGAGGAGCTCCAGGGGTCCCTCTGGGCCAAGCCCCTTGTTCCTTTACACCCGGGCCAAGCCACCGGGACACGGCACATCACCAGCAGCAGCCTACCTCGGGGCCGGCTCCGGCGTTTGCGTCTCCCCACGGAGGTGCTGCGCAGCGCGGGCTGGAGCTGACCGATCTCGATGGGCGTGTTGGTGCGGAAACTCTCCTTGAACTTCTGCATCAGGGACTCCACCGTCTCCTGCGTCACCTCGGGAGCTGCAACACCAACAAAGGGACTGTGGTTAGAAGGTGCCCCAGTGCCCCCAGCCCCACCGGCACAGCCCTTTCCTCAGGGAGCCTCAGCCCCTTGGGGCAGCATGGGACACCAGCCTGCCAGGTCACCCAGAGAGCACCTCCCAACCTCTCCCAAAAACACAGAAACAAGCAAAGGAGGAGTTTACAGAAACTACATTTTTTTTTCATGTTGCTTTACAGCTCTCTTGATCATTCCTTGCCCCTTCCTGCACTCGGAAGCCTTGTCCCAAGGGCTTAAAGCAGGCAGAACCCCACCGGCAGCCACACGGAGCCTGCATCCCAACCCCAGGCTTAGCAGCTTTTGGGTTCTCCATTTACACTGCTCAAGCCCAGAAAAGACTTTGCTTCGATAGACCACGGCAGACTTGCTGATATTTATGCAACTGCTCTCCCAGTTCTCACCCCCCAGCACCCAGAAATACCTTTAAAAAAAAAATAACAAAACCCCTAAAAAAAGCAGAACCGCCCTGCCAAACCCTCCACAGCAGGTAGAAAACAAAAATGCTTGCAAATGGCAAAGATGAAATTCAGAATCAAAAGTTCTGTCCTTCAGAAGGTCACAGAGGTCACTCGGGTTTAACAAACAGCCCAGCCTCCGTCAGCCCCCCGAAAAAAATCATCAGCACAACACCACCTCTGGCTCCGTCCCCATCACAAGGGTCCCGGAGCCTCGGGTTGGCTCAAGAAGCTCACCCAGCCTGCAGAGCACCCACGGGGGCTGGTGCAGACCACGCACGTCCTGCCCACCTGGGGATCAGCCCCAGCATTTTGGAGCTCCCCAGGTGATGCCCAGACCCACCGCAGCCCCGGCAGAGCTGTGCTGGACCAGGAGGGGCTCAGGGTGCGCGGCTGCCCCGCACCGTGGTCTCTGATCCCCCCTGCAGCTCGTGGGGAGCCTGTGTTAGTGCGCAGTGAGGAGGTGGTCGGGCAGGACAGGGTGTTTGTAATCCTCAACGAGGATTTGGCTCACACGGGGAGACACAGAAGGCTCCAAAAGTGGCCGTGCAGAGCCCCAAGCACGCAGAGCATCCTGCCCGCACTGCCAAGGAGGGCAGGGGGAGCAGGGAGCAGGGAGCAAGGTGTGCCAGCTCCAGGAGAGGGTTTCCAACCTCACAGCTCCTCCGGACAGCAGGGGCCCTGCAGCCCCAAGGCACCTGTGTCTGTCCTGAGGGATTGAAGCTTTGTGGCACCCCAGGGGGTTCTCTACACCCGCATGCCACAGAGGTGCTTAAAATTTGCCAAGGCTGTCACAAGGGGATGCAGAGGAGCCGCCCGGCTGCTGCTCCTTGTCTGCGCAGGCACACCAGGAGGGCTCGGAGAGCTTCTGCATGAAGCCATCAGCCTGGTGCTGCCACACAGAGCGAGGATCAGACTCGCTGCCTGGTGAGCACTGAAGGTGGACGCATTTCAGGAAAGCTCCAGAGAGATGTTGGCCTCAGGGAGCAGCCACGCTGCATCTCCCGATTATGTGACATCAGGGTCCCCCAGGCACCACACCTCAGAGCCCCACAAACCCCCTTGAGAGGAGAGCTTCCAAGCAGCAAGCACCACGGGACCCTGTGGTGCTGGATCCCCCTTCAGACACCATCCTGGGGGAACTATAAAGCAGGGAAAGGTCCCAAAAGAGCACCTCGTGCCCTCCTCTGTGCTATTCCCAACAGCACAGCACGCGTCCCAGCACAGGGACGGATGCTGGGGGAGCAGCAGCCGGTAGCAGGCACGGCTCAGCCCCCGGCGTGGTGCCTGCAGGATGCAGGAAGGAGGAGGTGGAGATGTGCTTGCAGCTCATGAGGAACCATGGAGAGGTTGCAGCTCCTGCATGTTCCCTGTTCGGCTGAGAGGAGCCATGGGGTGGCCGCTCCCCACCTGGCCACTGCGCTCTGCACCTCCGTCCGCAGCCATCCCAAGGCTCCTGTGCTCATCTGTGGGTAGCAGGGGAAGGGAGCAGGGAACGGGTATCGTCTTCATAGGGAGACAGCCAGAGCAGCCACCAGCTCTTTGCAATGCTGCGGGTATTTAGTCTAACTCCAGGAAGGAGAGAAAGAAAACCCAAGGGTCTGACCACTCAGCCCGTGTGCACTGGCACATCCGTGGCCTTTCTACCCCTGAGCGCTGGGGTTTGGAGCAATGCAGAAAAATGTGAAGATCCCCATGCCAACGTGATCTCAGCAAAAGGAATTTGATGTGGCCGGTGGGGCAGAACCAGAAGGAAACCCCCACTGACAACGGAAAGGTAGCTGTGCTTAAAGCGGCACAGCAACGGGGGGCACGGGTTAAGGGAGGACCCTCCCGCACTGCCAGCCACGACGAAAAGGAGGGAGAAGACAGCAAAGACGACAACATCCAGCAACGCCAGGGTGCACCATGCTGATCGAGGCTACCAGGACCCTACTGAGCCTGGGGGTGCCCACCACAGCTGACCCAGAACCCCCAAACTGCAGCCCCGGCTTTCCCCCCACCAACACGCACACTCTGCCACGGGTGGACGGAGACCTCGCAGCCACACGTGCTTGGCTCTGGACGCACCAGGACCACTGGGCAGAGCCCACCACTTGCCTCCTCTCCTGCCCCCAGCTCCCAAGGGGAAGGAGCTGGATTCATCGGGACGTAGCTCACACCTCGTCACCGCTTCGGGAGTTTTCGAAGCCCCGCAGGGGTGGTGAGATCCGCCCCAGGGCTTGGCACAGCACCGCCACCATCTCGGTCTCACTGCGTCCCAACAACGCCTCTGGCAGCACGGAGGCAGCCCAGCACCCAGCTGAAGCAGAGGAAACGCCGGGTTCCTCAGCCTCCGCAGAATCAGCCTCCACCTCCACCAGCGAGCTGAGGACACAGCTGAAGGTCGCCGTACCTTTGTAGAGCACATCACACATCGCACACCTCCCTCCTGTCCACCCCCGTACGCTATTCTGAAAGGGATTTGTTCTCCTTATGGCTCCCCTATTCGTTTGCACATCTCCCACAAAACAATTCAGCTCAATAGCCTTTCTTTCTTTCTTTTTTTTTTTTTATTTTCTGGCACAAATTGCAGTGAGAAAATATGTTCTTTGGCTTAAAAATTACAAAACCCAAAAAGTCATCAGCGGAACAGTGTGATTTGGGTAAAAATACTCCGCAACCACGATGGGAAGCAGCAGCGTTTGTACCAGCCTCCGTGGGACTCCCACTGCAGCGAGGAGAGCTGTGCCTGGGCTTTGGGGGTTGTTTGGGGGAGAGAGACCCAAACCAGCCCCTTACCTCCCATGGCCAGAAAGAAGCCCTCAGCCTTGCTGTTGGGATGTTTTAATTTCTCTGCACATCCTCAGAGGATGCTCGCTGGAGAAATGCCCTCAGCCTAAGCTCCTGCAGCCACAGAGCCCCTGGGTACACTCAGTCCTACAGTGGGGAAGGAGGAGGACTGGCAGCTTCTCTCCAAACTCAGCGCCTTGGTGAGATGCTGGAGAGCTGCAGAGCCCCACAGCCCAGCCTGCAGCACGTCCAGACACAGCGGCGAGGCTCAGGAGTCCACAAAGGGAACAGCTTCACTGAGCGTCCCAGTGCTTGGTGCTTGGCTTCAAAGTTCAGGTCCCCGGAGCCACGAGCATCCCTGCCCTCACGCACCACCTGCACCCTCAGAGAGAACAGGGAAGGCAACGCCTGCGTGTAGCGGAGCCTCCCACGCTAGATATTGAGCAAAAAGTATTTAAAAATATCTGGGTTTGTAAGCACCTGGTTTTCACGTTGCTCTCTTTGATTTCTGAGTGTCCAAGGGTCGCAAATCGATCTCCTGGTGGTTAAGATGCTCCCAGGTTCGGAGGGGAGGCAGCAGCGAGAAGCCTGGCGAGCAGCTCGAGCGCTGCTCAGCTGAACACGCCGCTGCGCCGGGATCGAAATGCTTCACGAGAAGACGTCAAACTAAATTAAGGATTAACTGCAAAAGTTTGGATGCAATTAGGAGTCAAGGTTGGAGGGGTTTTAGCTCCTCATTTACTTTGACTTTTGCATTCCTTTCTGCTGGCCCCGTGACCACGCGCACGATGCTGCCTCCGCATCTCAGAGGCCAGCTCCTCGTGAGAGCAGCTCCTTCCCTCTCACCGACTGCTTCCAGCATTTTTTGACCAATTCACCTTCAGAGCACAGAGGAGGGTGCTCTCCTGTCAGCCACTGGTGCTCTGACAGCCTCACGTACCACTACAGCCGTAACGCGCTCTGTAAGCATCAGGTACGTTCAGTGGTTTAATACCGGTGTAATTGTTACCTCTAAATCAACCCCCTGACTTTCCATAAGCTTGTTTTGATGTTACTGGAGGGGCATTTTGGAGATTTCTATTTTACAAAGTATTTTAAGAAATCGACTTTCCCATCCTGCTTGGGATGAGCACGACTGTCACAATGCTGGAGGTTTCCACGTGCTGGGAGTCCTCCCTGCTCACCTGCTCTAAATAATGGGTGTTTGTTGTCTTCCGAAGCATGAAATAAGCAACGGTGTTTGTTCTACAACTGGGATGTGGGCTGATTTCCAACACTGCCACCCTAAAGGTACAAAGCTCCACAAAGCGGAGAGCTTCGCTAGCATAAAATTAGATAATTATGACAAAGGCTACGTGATAAAGGTAGGAGAGATTTGTACGACCATTTTACCCTTACAGGGACGCCAGCACAGCTGGATAGCAAAGTCCTGCAACTGAGTACAGTGAATCTAAAGACCTAGGAAACATTAAAAACTACCAGGCCTGCTCTTTAGCCAGCCACCACACAGCTCTGCCACCTCCTGCCTTGAGCAAGAGCCCCCGTCCCCATCGGTCCCCTGCTGTCCCCCCATGTGCAGCCACACCAGGTCCAAGCAGGACTAGGAGAGTACACGGCCAGCTCAGCGGCTGTATAAATAACCCATTATATGCATATAAAATCCAAATATATATATATAAAATATAAAAAATATTTATATAAGCAGGTATTTATTTTTATATATACGTTTGCACATATTTATAAACTTTATGTATATATACAAATTATGTATATACACCTGTGTGTGTCTCTAAATCAAAGCAAAGCACAAATAACCAGGTACAAATCAGGGCCCTGAGCACCTCCTGCAAAGCATACGTCTCCAGGCCACCCCTGCGATGGCAGAGCGAGGCTCTCAACCTCTTTGGGAAGCTCTTTCACTCACAGGGGTTTTCAGGTTGAGCAGCACAGGGCCATGGGAACCCCAAGAGCATTTTGGAAACAGGCTCGAATCCCATCTCAGCTTCCTCCTTCTTTTCCCTCCCTTCCCTTTTTGGCTGGGCTCTAAAATAGCAGATGTATACATTTCTTTACGTAGGCATTAATATACATTAATAGACTATTTTAGACGTTAATAAATCTCTCGCTACAAAAATAGATTTTTATACGTAAAGACCTGATTGGAATTGCAAATCGGCGGGGGGATGGGGTAGCAGCAGGAGCTGAAAGTTTCATTCCCGATGTCTCATTTGAGGGAAGCCGAACAAACGCACTTTCCTCCTTCACACACTCGGCAGATGATGGTTCCCTGCCCCGCTCCCCACCACCCTCGGCTCTGGGCTCGGAGCCAGCGCTGCCCTTATCTGGCACGAGGCAGGAAGAAGCCCTGATAGCATCGCAGGTTTTCAGCAGTTCGACAAACCCAAAAAAGTCTCCGCTGGCTTCTAACACGGCTCGGGGAAGGGGGACGCCAGCAGAGGCGTGCGGCACGGTGGGGACGCAGCTCACGGAGCCACGGGGGCTGTGATCCCACCGAGGGGACAGGTCCGGAGGGTGCCACGGACCCCACAGCCCCCTGAGGTCTGGCTTGGACTCAGCACTTACCCGACAGAGAGCTGTGACCCTTATGGACATCTGGAGGTTTTTCTTGAGGAGATGTTCCTCCGGGCACCCTGCAGTGCCCAAAGCTGGCCGGGGTCACTCCGAGGTGCTGCAGAATCCAGGCCACAGAGGCTGGCTTTAAAAACACCTCGATGGTAAGAAACCATTCAAAGATTTGCTTCCTGAGTAGCAAAGAAAGTCAAGCCTCGGGTGTAAACCCATCTGAGACAGACCATCTTTGGTTGGATGCTGCCAGCATCACTATTTTCTTTAAGTCCTTCAAGCAACATAGTCTAAAGCTCAGGAAGGTAAATGTGGCCACTGAGAAGACCCCGCTGGTGCTGCCCAAGCGTGCAGAGCACGGGGGGTTCTGTGATATCCTCCAGGGGTCACGCCAAGAGGCACCACACACAGCCACGAGCACACCGTCGGCTGTCCTTGGGCACGAGCTCAGCCAAAGCACCCGCACTAAATAAATTCTGGGAGAGCCCTCGCGTTTCATCGCCTTCCTCCTCGCTTTTAGCCCACCACAAAGAGACAGAGCCCCTTTTTTTCCACGCTGATGCAGAGCCATTTGGCTGGCATGGCCCTAAGTCTGCTGTGGATCAGAGCAGCTCGGCTCAACCCAGGTAGCCGGAGCAGAGAGAGATCACAAAGCAAAGCCTGGGAGGGAAAGAGGGTTAATCCGGATCAATAAAACCCAGCTCTTTGCTTCGCCCCTTTTTTTGCTCCCATGTAAAGCTTTGCCAGTCCTCACACCTACACAGAGCTGGGGCAAACACCTGCAGGAGCAAACACCTGCAGCCTCTGCCCTTGCTCTGGGCAGCTGAGCAGCCCCTCGGGGTGCCGAGCACCCAGCCTGCAGGGTTGGGGCTCCGGAACCCCCGGCAGCGCCCGCCCCGTGCCCCAACCCGTCCTCATCCTCTCTCCAGTCACGGCGCTCAATCACTTCCCAGCTAATTGCCTCCACTCATGTGTGCAAACTAACCGTTTACTGGAAAATGCCACGGAATGTTAATTTCATTTGGAATTGGGTAATTGCAAAGCACTTCCTTTTTTTTTTTTTTTTTACGGCACGAAATGAATAAGCATTGTATTAATAGCGCCGCTCCCAGCGCCGACCACAGCCGCGGCCCCACCGCCGGCAGCTGGGAGTTATTGGTCACCCCTCGCTTTCCCCGCCGTGCTTCCTTCCACCTTTCCCTTCCCCTTGCCACGCTCCTGGCGTCCCATTTTGGTAATTAAGATAACGTGGTGTAATTATAAACACATTTCTAGAGATCAAACGCCCGCCAGCCGCAGCCCAACAGCCCAGCTCTGCGCTTCTTCCTAGGGGGTGGCTGTGTTTGTGGCACAGCCCCCCCCTGACATTTCCAAGGCATTTATCCCCTTCACCCATTTCTCCTCCTGATGGGGACTGCAGCAAGGAAAAGCCCCTGGCAGGGGGATGCTGCCCCACCAAGCCTGCCCCATTTCCCTCCAGCCCAGCACCGAGAAGGTCCAGGCCACCCGAGACTCAGCTTCCCCCCCTCCACTCCCACCTTTTATTTTATGAGGCACCGTAACTTTTTAGCTTAGGCAGCAAGCAGAGAGCAGAGAAGATGGGCAGGCCCTCGGCAGCAGCTAACACTCCTCAAGTTATAAAATAATTGAAAACTTAAATAAAAACACTCTGGAGGAAGCTTCCCCGTTCGGTGCTAATGGGCACACGAAGCAGCCCAGGGTAATGTTGCGTGGCAGGGAGGAGAGCTCCTGGCTCCGAGCAGTGCTGACCTCCAGCTTTCCTCATCCCACATTCCCCAAATCAGAGGAAAACCACCCCAGGGAGCCCCGCTGCGAGCCCACCGAGGGCAGGAGGAAGCCTCAACCCTAGGTGGCCGAGGAAACCCAGCGGGAGGACGAAGCTGGATGTAGCAGCACCTGCTCGCCTCAAAGCCCAGGCTATGGGAAGTAAAAACCCTTCGGAAACACCGGCACCAGGCTGAGCTCAGCAGGACCAAGGCCGTAACTCACCGGGGCCTTCAGCGAGCGGTGATTTGAAGCCTTGTTAACGAGCTCCCTGTCCCGCCAGCCCTGCAGGGGGGTCGCTGCCAGGTGATGGATGGGGCTGCGAGGTGCCGGCAGACCCCAGGGCTGCGGAGGAGCCCGGCCCCGATCCATCTTCTCGGGGACAGGCTGGCAACGTGAAGGAGCAGGGTGGCGGGGCCAGGTACAACGCGACCCGAAGGGAGAGGGCACACCCAGGGTGACAAAGCACCAAGTGCCACGTGCCCAGCACCCGGGGCTGAGCGATCCCCGTGCTCCCAGGCAGTGACACGAACTCGGCGATGCAGCCCAGGGGCTGCCCGAAGCTCACCAGCACCTATCTGCTCCCGTCAGAAATGGGAACGTCGCACGTTTTTCTCCCTCCTTGCAGCCTCCGTGCTCCCTCTCCACATTCACTCTGGCTTCAGGAGCCAAAGGCAGGTTTTTTCCATGCTGACACTGTGTCATGGATGGGAAAACAGCTCCAGCCCTCCCAGCTCCACTGCACTGCACGGTGCAATGCACCACGAAGCAGTCCCAGCACGGAAAACCTCAGAGGGGAGGAAACTCCAGATCCCACAGGGTCTTCCGAGGAGAATAAGCAGCCACCACACGGACTTTTCAGAACTTGCATCAGGCAAAAAAAACTTCTCCAAGCTAATCCTGGTCAGCGGCTGGCCCACAGCCCCGCCGTGCCGTTAATAATGCAGCACGTTATCAAACATTCATCGGCACGCACCCAGCGAGGAACAACGCGGGCCCGGTGCCCATATAAATATAGCTCCTGATGGCTTGTTTTCTTTGGACAGCCAAAACTTCACAGCTCATCTTCTCTGAGCTGGTGATTTTGCCTGGATGAAAAGCACTTTGGACACCCAGGGAATTCAGGGCTCCTGCACGCAAAGCTGCCGCGACAGCTTCAGCAGGCGCTGAGGGGCTGAGACGGTCCCACAAAGCCTACAAAACCCACAGCTAAAAGAGCTGCTGCCCTCAGGGAACCCAAGTCACCGAGCTTTGGCCATGACAGGGGATCACAGCGGGTCCTTCCCTTTGCACCGAGCCACCTGCCCGGCTGCAGGCTCGGGCTGCCACAAAGCCCCGAGACGCCAGCAGGGTGTCACGAAGCCACCATCCCTTGGGGATGCTCAGCGAAATGCTGGCAAACTAAAACACCCCGTTTTGTTTTCCGTTCTCTACGGCATCATCAGAAGCTGATTTTCCATCTGCTTCTTCCCTCCTCTGCCTCATAAAATCAGCGAGTGGAGTACAGCGAAGGGAGGGGAAGACAAACAACGACAAAGCCGTCACATCGGGAATCTGCCCTAGGACCCCTTTCTCTACAACGATGCTTGCTGGGTGTCAGGAGCAGCCCTGGGTGGTCTGCGAGATGTTAAAGCCTTCACTGGGTGCTAGAGGGATGGCATCGTCCTAAAATCAAAGGGCCCCATGGCTCACCCAGTCCCACCTCTGCAGCCGAGCCCCCGGTCTCTCCCTTTCAGCGATGCTCTCCAATCAGTGGGAATTAAGCACACGGCACTTTGAGACAGCCTTAATTGCTCTGATAACTACAGGCACTAGCTAAGCGTGTGCTTAAATGCTTCCCTGAATCAGGATCCATTTCCTGCCCTGTTGGGTCTTGTTTATTTTGATTTAAAAATAAAAAAAAAATAGATCTCGCAGTTGGTTGGTTGTGTTTGCGGTGTGGAAGCGGAGGACTGCAGACAGCCCTCTGCACCACGGCCACACGGGCTGCATGAATATACATTTTTCAAAGGTCTCTGCAAATTACACAAGGAGCTGCTGAGGATTAGGTCCGGGAAAAGCTGATCAAATACAAAGAGGGTCATGATCCCATTAGGCCCCTGAAAAGAAGATAAAGCCCCGGGACGCATCAGACGCCGGCCTGACGCACTGTCCCATTTTCCTTTCCAGCCCCAGCAAACGTTAAGCCATCGTTTTATTTATTACAGGCTCGGGAAGCCTCTGGTTGGTGCTGTGCCTCCCAGGGGCCCTGCATCTGCCTGCAGGAGCAAAGCCCAGCGCCCAGCCCCACCGCAGAGGTAGGGGCACCTCTGTGGGATCTCCACCAGGGAGGACAACGTCCTAACCCTGCCCACTGCGGGGCACTGCCTCCAGCTCCGTCCCTGTCTCTAAACCCACCTCCAAACCCCTACAGCACTCTCCTGTTTGTTTTAGGAGCAGCACCTCCTACCTGCCCTATCGCTCCGTATCTCGGTCCTCCCTTTCTCCAGCCTCAGGAATGGGGAGCACATCCCCGGCTCACATCAGACCCCTCCTCCCCTTCCCCTGTGCTGCTGTCCTGCATCCCTGACCCTGCCAAAATTATTCTCCTTTGGCGCCTCCACCTTACAGAGAAACCCAAGAGCAGTTTGGCCATGAAGTGTCAGGACCACGACCTCTTTCATCCCCATTTCTCCCATTTCCCTGTGCTCCCTGGCCCGCTGCTCCCACACCTCAGGCAGAGCCCCCTGTAGAAAAGCAGCTCCCCCCCAGATCCCAGCCCCAGGGGAAGCTCAGGCAGCCCCGCCGGATAACAGCACCTGGTGGAGGTTGTTCCCAGGCCTGGAGCAGATGGATTCAGACCCCTGCCCTACCATTTGTAACTTCTTTAGCCCTTGTGGCACCTGCTGTGGCTACCTTCTCCGGGTCAGAGATGAGGAGCAAACACGAAGGGACGTGGCCACCAAAGCAGGCGGTGGCACCAGGGCTGGATCCACCTCTCCAGGCTCGCTCCCGCTGCCAGAACAACTCCGAGGCAGGCTCAAAGCCTCTCGCTCTCACTACAGAGAAAGGCACGGATTAAGTGAGAGGAACTTCAGAGATTTGCCACCTTAACACAGCGGGTTAGAAGAAAGCCCAGGAGATACTGACTGCACAGCCACACCTCTGATGTGCCTGCAGCGTTAATCGCCGGCACTGCCCTGCCTCCTGTCTAGACTGGGCGGCCCTACCCAGCCTGCGCCGAGGCGAGCACGAGGACCTGCTTGAAAAGGTTTTTTATAGAGAGAGATATTTTTTTTTAAGATGAAAGAAAGAAAGAAAATAAAGAGAGGTCTTTTGTTGCAGACTGGAATTGCTGATATTTGATTTCCAAGTCTGAGATCTATTTTCTGCTCCGCTTTCACCAGGCAGGAGTTTGGGTTCGGCAGCCTCCTCTCCGTGCCCCACTCCTGGCTTCCCAATCCTTAGAGGGTCCAGGGAACCCACGGACAACCCCACAGGCACCTAGAGACATCCCCACCTGCTTGCCGGGCTTCAACTATCTTCGTTTATCAGCTCCATCTAAACATATCCAGCGTGTCCCACCTGCAGCAGCGTCAGCCATACCAATGGACTGGGGGCCAAACCCCTCGGGACAGGGCTTGAGAAGCAGAAGCAAAGAGATCCCGCCACTGAGAGATAAAACAGTGTCGGCAGAGATGACAGCCAAGTGTGCTAACAGATCAAAGTGAGTCGGGAATTCCCACAGGGCTGCAGAGCTCGGGGCCATCTGCTTGGGAAAGGCGAGAGAGCAGAAACCCTCAGGAGCACGGGATGGGAAGCACCTGGGGAGATGGGGCATGGCACAGAGAGGCAGCGAGGACACAAACATTGCCCACACAACTTCACCACTAACTACAGGCTGCCTCATACGAACGGGGACTGGGTTTGGACAGGTGACACCCACAAGGCACAAACCCTGCTGAGATCTTCTAATTGCCAGTGATAACCCCAAACCACAAGGAGACTGTGTGGCTGCCTTTCCATACCGACACAATAGCATCCTCTTGGCTAATTAGAAACAGTTATCACCTCCTCCCTCTACTTCATTTTATTGTATTAATAAAAAAGAGTACTTTCCTTCTTAAGCTGCCTCAGATTTCTCTTCTGTCTAAATTCATCTGGGCTCTGAGCAATGTCACCGGGTCAGCTTGTGCTCCTGCTGCAATTCTAATTTTGTCAGCTTTCCATTTTCTAGGGAGTTGGGGGATTTTTCTTTCTTTCTTTCTTTTTTTTTTTTCCTTCCCCAAATCAAAAATGATTTTGCATAACAGCAATAATGTTAATGGCCCTGCACGGCGCATCCAGATTACAGGCTGCGGCTGGGGAGAAATAAACATCTCATCTTTGCCCTGCTGTTTATCTACCCGCAGCAGAGCCCGGTATCAGGTCAGAACCTGTAATTTCATTAACTTTATCACTCAGACACGCTCGTTGCTGGATGTCGTTATTCAGCACATTGCTCCCCTGGTTGTTTGCACCGGGCTGCACTTCGGGTGCTCCGGCAGCACGAGGGAGCTGCCCTCGCAGCAGCGCCGCCTGAGAAGGCAGGGAACAGGGAACATCTGGCTCAGCGCACCCGTGCTCGGCTCACACATGGTTTGGGAAGCAGTTTACCTGTGCTGCCTGAGCTGCCGGGCTGGGCAGGGACTTTTCTCCCATTTTTCATGGCTGTACCTTGTGGAGATGTCCAGCGTGCTTCCCGCCTGACCTGATAAATACAAAAGCATCACACGGAGCAAAAAACACTTCCTTGTAGAGAGGGTGATTGAGCCCAGCAGCCCAGGGCACGCAGCACGGTGTGCGTGGATCCCAGCGGATGGAAAGCTCCCAGCACCTGCACATCAATCACTGCCCAGCACCTGGGGGAAGGCAAGCGGCACGAGCAGGTGGAGGGCGAGCCGAAGCGCTCCATCTTCATCGCGTGTGCCATCCCTGGTAATTAATGCTGGGGACTGACACTTGAAAGAGCCTTTGGTGACAGCCCTGGCGATGATACCGTTTGGAGCCCGCTGACAAGCCCCAGTTGATGTCTTATCACAATGCTACACGCCGGGAGTGGCAAGGGGAGCTTTTCCCCGGGGTGCTGATGTGCCCCGTGTCCACGGGCACAGCTCCTCACCCAGCCCTGGTAATCGCACCCAAACCCAACAGCCCCGGGCCAGGCAGCGGGGCCATGGAGGCAAGGCAACTGGGGAGAAGCAGCGTCAGGCTCCAGCTGGGATTCCCTTGACTCATCCATCTCAAATCCACCCGTAAAATTCTGCCTGAAGAGCCCCGACACCCCGCGCTGGGGATCAGCAGGTCCGTGGTGTCCGCTGCATCCCACCCGCAGGTCCCCGGGGAAGCCCAGCTGCATCTGCTGCTCGTGGCCAGGTGGCAGCAGCTGCGGCTCCTCGGACGTGTCCCACATCTCCGCAGCTCCCGAGCACATGCAAGCCAGCCAGGAGGGCTGAGAATTTGCATTTCTAGTCTAGGAATCCGGCACCCGGACCGCCTCATCCCCGATGATTCAGTCTCTGTCTGGGCAGCTTTAGCAGAGGAGCAAGCAATGCACACCGCAGCTCAGCTGCTTCAGCAAAGCCTCATCAGAGAGGGGAAGGTGACCGTGGGGGAGGAAACACGGCGAACCAGCACGGTTTTCAGTGACCAGAACCAGAAAGGCACAAATATGCCCCACGTCAAGGCACGAAGCATGATGGCCTCATGGGCTGTACAGGTGGGGGCAGCAGCCCGGCACGCAGCCCCAGCTCGGGGGTTTTGCAGTCAGCATAAAAACGATTTTATTACCCGCTCCTGAAGCCCTCAGATAGTTTAATATTCTGCCCTAGATCTTGTTTACTATTATGTTTTGAAGAGCACTGAAATGCAGTTGCTGCTGTCTTCCCCACTCATACAACTCTAAATAATTTATAGAAAAGCAAAACAAAGAAGATAATATGAAAGAATAAAAGAGGCAGCTCCGTTACAGCATATGAAGGCCTTCATTTGTTCACTCCCGCTAAGCAGAGGGTCGGGGAAACATCTATTAACACGGCAGGCCTGTGAGAGCCAGCTGCACACAAAGGAGGACGCTAACAGGGATGCTCAGAGCAGCACTCGAGGACGGCAGGCGGACCCCTCCACGGCTGTTTGAGCAGCAATAACCATCACTGCTGCGATCACCTTGCCTAAAAGAGCAGAGCGTAAGGATCATTTCGTGGGTGGAAGAAACAGCCTCAGACACCACCGAGGGCTGCCACGCTTGGGGGAGCTGCCTTCCAGGCACGATGCATCGCCGGGGCTCTGCTGCTCAGCCCCACACGGTGTGGTGTGAGGGGTGGCAGGAGCAGGAGCTGAGCCCAGCGGTCCCTGTCCCCATCCCTGCCAGCACGGGTGCTCCAGCGGGGACCACTCAGCCTGTATGGGATCACCACGCTGCCCGGGGGCACGTCCTGGTGGCACCCTGTGAGCAGAAAGCCCCGTCCACCCCTGCGCCCATCCTTCTGCTGGAGGCGCTCAGCAATTAGCGCTGCCCCGTTGTTTATCCAGCTGCATTTCGCCCTGCTGTAGGTTAACTGCATTAAACCGCTCCTAATGACACGTCGATAAGTAGAGGTGGGTGATGCAGCTTCCCAGAGACAGGTTTTAAAAATGCAGGCAATCAAAGGCACATTAACCCGAGCACTCTGGGGAAAGTGCTGCTCCTCTCCGTGCAGGAGGAACAGCCGCGTCCGATGGCACAGGGCCCTGCCTGCCCTGTCACCTCCAGCCTTTGGCTGCCCCAGCTCCAGGCTGCTTTGCCCACAGGGACCCAAGCTGGGACTGGAGCTCCTCCACGCCCCAGCACCTTGGGGAAGGCACAAAGTACCCGCAGCACCTCGCCTGCTTGGAACAGGCACCCCAGCCCCACTCCCTGCAGCTGCCAGGGGGTCCAAACCTCTCCAACAGGCACGTTAGCCAGCTCCACGCCTCACAGAGCACACAGCACCACGCAAGCGGTCACTATAACAGCCAGAACCCACACGTATAATTTTATAGGCTTCAGATGCTACATAAGCTGTGCCTGCCGTGCCCTCTGTAACAGGCTGAGCACCACGGGCAGGCAGAGTTCACACCTGAGACCTGCCACATCCCCACAGGTTCAGCGCCGCCGTTCTTCCCGCACGGGGATTTCTCTGATCTGCCATTCCCAGCTCCTCCACGCACGTCTCAAATCTGCAGCCCTGATCACATTGTTTGTGGGTGACTCCAGGCTCGTTTGTCTGACTGCTCGCAGAATGAGACACGAGGAATGTTTTTGCTGCTCCCGGAAAACACGGCCTTGTGCAGCGGCTCTCGGAGGAGCCTGAGGCTCAGCGGGGCCCTGCCACGCCGACACGTTTGCCAGCTAGAATTGATGCACTGCTCGACAGCGAGGCGATGAGCATTTCTGCCACCCAGAGAATAAAAATCGGTCTCATTGATGCCCCTGTGCCAGCACTCACCCCCAGCAAGAAGCCAGGAGGCATCCCAGCATTTCCGTCCTGCTCAGGAGCCTGGCACAAAGGCTGAGCAGGAGCAAACCTCATCAGCACTGCTGGAGGAGCAGGAACGGCTGCTGAGGTACTGCACAAACCCATGGCAAAGGAGCAAATCCCCTTGCTTGGGGGGTAAACGCTACCTCTGCTCCCCAGCCAGGTATCCTCCAAACCTCAGGGGATTTCACAGCAGTCCCTGCCGCTGCCAGCACCAGATAGGCCACCCAAGCTTGAAATGAGAGCTGTCAGCTTCCCGTCTCATTGTGCTGGGCCAGCTCTCACTGGAAACGGGAGACTGCTTTGTGGAGAGGATTGGGCAAAAGAGACAGGTCACGTCCTAGGGAGCCACATCTCTGAGCCCCTCTTAGCAGCCAGCCCCTGCAGCACCCGAACCTCCAGCACAGCGTAGCAGGGTCACACTGCGAGACCAGGGACAGCTGCGGGCTCACAGTGTCCCCAGTTTCCCCAGTTTCCCCAGTACCAGCCAGCACTGAGTCCCCTCTCATGGCAGACAGCTTCAGGACAAGGTCTGCAAACCACCTCAAGGATCAAAGTTTAGGACAAAACCCCATGAGAGAGGTGATTCCCCTCCCTCCAGCCCCAGGATCCTCCTCTCTCAGTGGCCCCACACAGGGCAGACACCCTGGCAGGGGACGGGGAGAGGGAAAGAGCAGGGAAAAAACCAACAAACCTTTTTTCTCATAGTCGGGCTTCTCCTCCCCGCCTCGGCCCAGGCTCTCCAGCGTCCGTGTCACCTGGCTGCCAAATTCATCCTCCCTGGTGCTGGGCTCTGCCCGCCGCGGCGTCTCCTCCTCCTCCTCGTCCTCGTAGTCATCCAGGATGGGGGTCTCGCGGATGGGCACCCCGATGACCGAGTTGTGGGCCTGCAGGCGCGAGTTGCGGAAGCTCTCGCGGGCCTGGGGGCCCAGCAGCACGGAGGGGATGTAGTGGATCTCGTGGGTGGCCTCGGTGCTGGCGCTCTTCTGCGGGATGCGGCGGCGCTTGTGCCAGCGCCGCTGGGCGTACAGGGCCACCGTGAAGACCAGGAGCAGCAGGAGCAGCGCGATCAGCCCACCCTGCGGGACAGCAAAGAGCACACGTCAGGAGCTGTGGGTAGGGGTGGGGAGGAACTGCTGCGACCAGCATCCACGAATACTTTTCCACTTCCATCTCCAGAGCATCCTTTCAGCAACCCAGAGCCCACCTGTGCTCTGCAAGCCCCATCTGGGTGGGGATGTGCAGCCCCTGGGTGCCCTCAGGCACAGACACAACCAACCCTGTGCGCCCTGCCCACAAAGAGGGGAGGGGACGTACCTGCACCCCACCTCTCGGGAGCAGAGCGAACCTTTAGAACAGCCCAGCAGCCAGGGCAGGAGCAGCGAGGTCTCCGCAGGGACCCCACGTTTTGCACAGAAGGCTGGGCAACGACCGGCACCGCACAACTGCTGCTCCTCAGGGCATGGTTACCCAAAGCCGTTCAACATTCCTGCTTGTACCAGCCCTGTTCCTCCTTTTGGGAGCTCCAGGACAGGGCTGCCCAGCCACAAGTGATGAAGGCAAGGAGCACAAGGGGCCAGCCTCCATGTGTTGTTCTCACCCCCCAGCATGGGCTCCTCTCACGCTGCCGCTCTGCGGAACACCTCACGGCCACATCCTGCACCCAAACCCTTGGCTCTCCAAAACAACCGTGATCCCATCGATCACAGCAACGTTATTTAAACTCTTTCCTCTTCCATCCTTGGGTAGCATCCCTCGAGTCACCCTCAGGCCACAGCGCATGCCCCATGGCACAGCATTCAGTGACTTGGCAGTGGTTATGTGGGGTCAGCAGCAGACCCCCGGGCACACCACCACCTATTCCAGACCACGACCTTCTCGACCAAGCTCTTCATTTCACCCAGCTCCCACCTACATCACCAACAAAAAGACATGCCACCACCAAAATGAACAAACTTCCCCCAAATCAATGTCTCCACGGATGTGGCGGTGCTAGGAAGCGCAGGAGGGCCCAGCCCTGCCCCTGGCTGCTCGGGAGCTGCGCCTTTGCCAGCTTTGAGCCTCTCCATCTCTGCACAGCACCGAGGCATTTTTATCCCGTGGCAGACAAGCAAAGCAAGGCACGTAAATCAGGCACGGTGCGAGCAGTCGGGGCTTTCCGGCGTGACATGTAGCAGGCAGGGCAGGACAGGCATTTGTTTGGCAGAGGGAACGCCGCGGCTGGGAACTTTACAAAGCATGCAAGAGCAGAGCAAAGACATGCAAATATTTCTTCTGCATTCGATGCAAAACACGGCGCCGTGCTCAGACTCATAAAGAGGATGGGTTGTAAAGGGGCGTCAGCAGAAAGGAGCCGGCTGGGAGGCGGCGCTCAGGCAGCCCTGGGGACACGGGCGATGGGCAGCGATGGGCAGGGTGGTGCTGGGGGCATCCTGCACGCCTGGGGCAGGGCTGCGGACACAGGACAGGGAGGGGGGACAGGGAGGGGAGACCCCAGCCCGGCACTGCAGGCAGGAGCCCAGCTCGGGGTCTCGCAGCAGCAGCAGCCCGCTCCCCTCCCCTCCCCTTCCTCGTCTCTTCCCTAATTGACACTAATGGGAGACTGGCGGGGGGATTGGGGATGACATTGCTCAGCGTGACTCTCCCAATTTAGCTGATGTGCCATCACAAACAGCAACGCTTTAGCGGCCAGGAAGCACACCAGGGAGCAGGGCAGGGCTCGCTGGAGCTCCTGAAGGGCCCCTCCTGCACAAGGACCCCCCCGACCTCCCCTGATCAGAAGCAGCAGTGCACTGCCGGGGGCTGCACAGTGCCTGCTGCACGGACATCCCAGAGCAGCCCCAAACCAAGGCTGCTTCCTCAGAAGCCTTGTTTGCATGAGAGAAACCATGGCACAGACCCTCCGAAAGCAAATCCCAGCGAGAAGGATGCAGCAGAGCCACAAACCTGGAGGCAACAAACCACGCGGCAAAATCAGGTCTGCCTTGGAGCTGTACTTAGAGTGAAGCAAGAGCTCTTGTGTTAGACAAGTGTTTAGGAACAGCGCTTGCTGATGTGACTACTGGGAAAAGCCCTCCCCAGGTCCCAAAAGCCAAGCCCCAGGAGCCCCAGGATGGGCACCTCATGCACCAGGACGTGCCCTGCAACTGCAGCACAGAGCTGCTCCTCCCTGCTCTGTACCCTCTGGCAAACAGGCACCGCACCCCAGAACTGCACAAGGGCAACCCAGACACGTGGAAAAGGCCAGGGTGACTGAGAAAGCCCAGGCACGAGGAGCAGCTTTGCCAGCAATGAGCTGGGTACGGCTCTGAGCATCCTCAGCAGTGCCGAGGCCACGCGCCTGCCCGGCTGGGCGAGCAGAATGCCAGCCCTGGGGGAACGGTTTGGACCTGAGCGAATAAAACTCCCAGCCGATTAGATTAGAGATCCGTCCGCTCAGGAGGAATTACAGAAAGGCCTAAAGCCACAGATGTTATTAGTTTGTTGTTCCTCCTGGCTCGGGGCCCATCACTAGCAACAACGGGGGCGGCTCAAGCAAGCCCAGGGCTCCTGCAGGGAGGGGACAGGGGCTGCTGTGACCAGGTCCCCGTCTGCCCTGGGCTCAGTTTTATGGCTCTTTGGGCCCTGCTGGGAGCTGGGCTCACATGGAGCAGGCACTCGAGCAGCCCAGCTGCCCGGCAGCGCTGCCCAGCCCTCGGGGAGCTCTCCTGGCGCTCAGCAGCGGCTCGGTTTCACGCGCTCCCCACGTCCCTGACCCCGCGCAGCAGCGGCTCATTTCAGCGCCGCGCACACGCAGGGAGAGCTTCCTGGGGAAAAAAAAAAAAAAGTCAAACTTAGGAGGCATTCAAGCCAGCCTCATTTTAATCTATTTTTCATGTTAAATTATCCAACTGAGGGAGCGGGAGAGAGAAAGGGGAAGGAAGGGATAATATGAGAAATGTTTTATTTGACAATGTGTCATTCGGAAACTGATTATTTCTGTCTCAGAGCTTTTTAATATTCCCAAACAATGGCCGAGCCGCGAGGGGATTTGGTATGCTAAGGCTGGATTTATAATACTCTGTTCTGCAGTGATAAGAACATGGGCCTTTAATCCTCTGAGCTGTGAACATGCATATTCTCCCGCGTAATGCCCTTCCTTCCCGCGTGCCCCGGGCTCGCTGGAGCCTTCCCCGTGCCACATCCTCCTTGGCCACCACCGGGGACGGGGACGTGTCCCAGTGAGCACCAGGCTGGGAGCAGCCCTCATCCTGCCCCAGGGCTCGGGGCAGGAGGAACCCAGGGTGCAGCGCCAGGGTCTGCAATGAGGCTTGGCAGGAAAAAGTGCCTGGGCGATGAAACAGCGCTCAGAGACACGGCAGGGAAAGCTGCCCGGTGGTAACGAGCCCGTCCCTCCGGTGCCTTGTTAGGGCTGTGCACGGGGACAGGACATGGCACGAGGGAAGAGGGGGCTGGGGAGGAAAAGGTGCAGGTGCAGGACTGCAGAGCTTCACGGCTCATGCATGGGGCGGGAACAAAGCTCAGGTGAAGCTGGAAAGCAGCAAGGCTGAGACTTCTTAAACACCAAAGAAAAACTGTTGGAAGAAGCCACCTCCAAACCCCAGCAAGGACTGCCAGAGACTGGGTGTTGTATCAATGGCACAGGCTGCAAAAGTGCTGATCCAGAGGGTGATCAGCCTTTGGGTACCTGCCCAAAATGCTGAGCGATTTCTGGACAGCCAGAGACACGCGTGCTGCTCCCAACCAACCCAAGCCATCCCTACAGTCTGGGTGAAACACCATGCAGATGTTTCTGCCCCCTGCAGGGAAGGCAACCAGCTGCTACCAAATGGTCTGCCCCACAGAGACCATTTCCAGGTGATCAGAGGATCAGAACTTCAAAATACAACCCCCTACAAGTTATTTTTTTTTATTTTTTTACATGGGAAGAGGATGGGAAAGGCCGCCTGTCCCCACACAAGGTACCATCCTTCCCCAGAGAAGCCGGCACAAGAAATCCTAATGGTCTGCAGCAAAAAGGGGCTGAAGAAGTAGGTCACCTTGGAAACTACCTGAGCTTCATCCCGTTTTTACCAGTGCTGAGCAAGCCCCACTTGCCCCTCTCTCAGCCCTCTCTCCTGGGCTAGGAGACAGCAGGCACCTGCCAGCATTTCCTGACCGTCTCCCTGCCAAGTGCTGGCACCTGCCGGCTTCTGCCCCTGTACTGGCACCAGTGTTTGTGTCTTTGTTACCTGAGGTTTGAGAAAAACATCTTTCAGGCAGGACATTCCCAGCCAGCAGCTCCTGCAGCGTTCCCTTGGTGACCCTGGCTGCTCGCTCGCACCTCCGTCACAGGCTGGCATCCCTCCATGTGCCCCTGCTGCTTTCCCTGGAGGGACTCATCTTTACAGAGAGGCCACAAGTGACCCACGGCACCGTGCACAGCTTTGTGTCCAAAGGCAGGAGACAGCCTGCGATTTCCCAGCCTGGCAGCCCAAAACCCTTTTGGTCAGACCACAACATCCTCTCCGCAGCGCTGAGCAAAGCTGCTGCAAACCAGCGCCGTGCCCAGCCCAGCGCTACAACGAATCCCTGCTGCTGCTCCCCCTGAGCACTAACAAAATGCGAGGCCCTGGAGGAAAAAAAAAAATAATACACATATATATATATATATATTTTTTTTTTATATATATATATTTCTCTTCCAGCTTTGAAGCCACCAGCATTCCTGCACAACACCCATCGCAAGTTATTGCCCCGTGCCATGCTGACAGCCAGCCCCACCGCCGCCTGCTTCTGGCTGAGCCAGGGCCCCCAGCCCGAGGCCACCGCCCTGGGGACAGTCCCCTGGCACGGCCAAACTGTGCCCGAGCAGCAGCCACCCCCGTGGTCACAGCCCGCAGCTTCGGGGAGCAGGGCCAGCAGCGGGGGCACTGCTGGAGCCCTGCTGGAGCCCCCTGCGAGCCCCGGCACGGTGAGCACGCAGAGGCGAAAGCGTGCGGCCCCCGCGAGCTCTTCATGCCGTGTGCTTCTCCCTTCCTTCCCTTTCTGGCGGGGAAGGTAATTAAACACTAGAACAATTTACCAGGGGTTGTAGTGGATTATCCATCACTGTCAAGTTTTTGTTTTTTTTTTTTTGTACCACGGCTGGATGCTTTTAGAAAAGTTACGCTCTACTTCGGGTGAGAACTGGAAGGCTTCAGGAAGTCCCGAGGTCCGAGCAGATGATCACACGGCCCCTGCTGGTCTTTTAGTCCCCTCACTTTGTCCTTCCCACATTTCTTACAAAGATTTCATCCCCTCCAGGCTGATGCAGATGCAGGCAGAGCCCCAGGCCCACAGAGCCGAGCGGGCAGGGAAGGCATGTGCCGTGCAGCAGCCCACCCAGGGGCGATGCCGCAAGGACAAAGCTCCCGGCCCCGTGCCCAAACCTCTCCCGGCTCGTCTCAGCTGCTGCCCAGGGCTGCAATAAAGCAATGCTCAATGAGCAGGTGCAGCAAACATTTGCGTTAGGTGTTAGCCGTGCTGTAATTTGAACTAACAGATTTCTAATTCATTTAACTAAAAGTGATGGTGAACTGCGGGCAGGGACCCTGGGAACGCCGCTTGGCTGGGCAGAGCCTTGCACCCAGCACAGCTCCTCAGGGCAGGCCCCAGGGCACAGCACAACCCAAAACAGAGCTGGGAGCACCCCCATTACCTGTTCTAATTGTGCCTGTTAATTGGCAATTAATGCTCTGCACCCAGTCCTCTGCCACAGCCCAGCTCGGAGGTGTCCGTCAGTCCCTACCATGGCTGCAGGGCAAGCCCCAACTCTGTCCTCTGCCCCCTGTGCTCGCTCACACCCCATGCAGCTGCACGCAGAACAATTTGGGAACCAGAACGCCCCATCCCACTCGCTCAGCCGCCCCTTTTGGGCCAGGAGCTGGCGGGGCTCATTGATAGGGCTTTAAACTAGGTAAGAAGGGGGATGGGGCTGGAGCGAGGACTGTTGGGGCTGTACCAGGGGGAGCAGTGGCAAGGCCGGAGGATAAGGTAAAGGCCCAGCTGAAGTGCATCTACACCAATGCACGCAGCATGGGTAACAAACAGGAGGAGCTGGAAGCCATCGTGCAGCGGGCAGGCTACGACTTGGTTGCCATCACGGAGACATGGTGGGACCAGTCTCATGACTGGAGTGCTGCGATGCCTGGCTATAGGCTCTTCAGAAGGGACAGGCAGCATGGAAGGGGTGGCGGTGTGGCTCTCTATATTAGAGAGTCTTTCGATGTTGTAGAACTCGAGGCTAGGAATGACAAGATCGAGTCCCTTTGGGTTAGGATCGGCAGGGACAACAAGGCTAGTGTCCTGGTCGGGGTCTGCTATAGACCGCCGAACCAGGATGAGGAGACGGATGAGGAGTTCTACAGGCAGCTGACAGAAGTTGCGAAATCGTCAGCGCTTGTACTCGTGGGGGACTTCAACTTCCCTGACATATCCTGGAAGCACAACACAGCCCAGAGGAAGCAGTCTAGGAGGTTTCTGGAGAAAGTGGAAGATAGCTTCCTGACGCAGCTGATTAGTGAACCTACCAGGGGTGGTGCCCTGCTAGACCTTCTCTTCACAAACAGAGAAGGACTGGTGGAGGATGTGACTGTCGGGAACAGTCTTGGGCAGAGTGACCACGAAATGGTGGAGTTCTCTATTCTTGGCGGGGCCAGGAAGGGAACCAGTAAAACCACTGTGTTGGACTTTCGGAGGGCTGACTTTAGGCTGCTCAGGACACTGGTTGGTGGAGTCCCATGGGAGGCGGTTCTGAAGGGCAGAGGGGTTCAGGAAGGCTGGGTGCTATTCAAGAGGCAAATCCTAATGGCACAGGAGCGGTCTATCCCCATGTGCCCAAAGATGAGCCAGCGGGGAAGAAGACCAGCCTGGCTCAACAGAGAATTGTGGCTTGAGCTTAGGAGGAAAAAGAGGGTTTATAATCTTTGGAAAATTGGGCAGGCCACTAGGGAGGACTATAAGGATGTAGCGAGGCTGTGCAGGGACAAGATTAGGAAGGCCAAAGCTCATCTGGAGCTCAAGCTGGCTACTGCCGTTAAAGATAACAAAAAACGCTTTTATAAATACATCAACACAAAAAGGAGGACTAAGGAGAATCTCCATCCTTTACTGGATGCGGGGGGAAACTTAGTTACAAGAGATGAGGAAAAGGCGGAGGTGCTCAATGCCTTCTTTGCCTCAGTCTTTAGTGGTAAAACCGGTTGCTCTCTGGATACCCAGTACCCAGAACTGGTGGAAGGGGACGGGGAGCAGGATGTGGCCCTCACCATCCACGAAGAACTGGTTGGTGACCTGCTACGGCACTTGGATGTGCACAAGTCGATGGGGCCGGATGGGATCCACCCAAGAGTACTGAGAGAACTGGCAGAGGAGCTGGCCAAGCCCCTATCCATCATTTATCAGCAGTCCTGGCTATCGGGGGAGGTCCCAGCTGACTGGCGGCTAGCAAACGTGACGCCCATCTACAAGAAGGGCCGGAGGGCAGACCCGGGGAACTACAGGCCGGTCAGTTTGACCTCAGTACCAGGGAAGCTCATGGAGCAGATCCTCTTGGGAGTCATCATGCGGCACTTGAAGGGCAAGCAGGCGATCAGGCCCAGTCAGCATGGGTTTATGGAAGGCAGATCCTGCTTGACGAACCTGATCTCCTTCTACGACAAAGTGACGCGCTGGGTGGACGAGGGAAAGGCTGTGGATGTGGTCTACCTTGACTTCAGCAAGGCTTTTGACACCGTTTCCCACAGCATTCTCCTCAAGAAACTGGCTGCTCTTGGCTTGGACTGGCGCACGCTTCGTTGGGTTAGAAACTGGCTGGATAGCCGGGCCCAGAGAGTTGTGGTAAATGGAGCCAAGTCCAGTTGGAGGCCAGTCACTAGTGGCGTCCCCCAGGGCTCGGTGCTGGGGCCGGTCCTCTTTAACATCTTCATCAATGATCTGGATGACGGCATTGAGTGCACCCTCAGTAAGTTTGCAGATGACACCAAGCTAGGTGCGTGTGTCGATCTGCTTGAGGGTAGGAAGGCTCTGCAGGAGGATCTGGATAGGCTGCACCGATGGGCTGAGGTCAACTGTATGAAGTTTAACAAGGCCAAGTGCCGGGTCCTGCACCTGGGGTGCAATAACCCCAAGAAGAGCTACAGGCTGGGAGAGGAATGGCTGGAGAGCTGCCAGGCAGAGAAGGACCTGGGAGTGATGGTGGACAGTCGGCTGAATATGAGCCAGCAGTGTGCTCAGGTGGCCAAGAAGGCCAACGGCATCCTGGCTTGTATCAGAAACACTGTGACCAGCAGGGCTAGGGAGGTGATCGTCCCCCTGTACTCGGCTCTGGTGAGGCCGCACCTCGAGTACTGTGTTCAGTTCTGGGCCCCTCGCTACAAGAAGGACATCGAGGTGCTTGAGCGGGTCCAGAGAAGGGCGACGAAGCTGGTGAGGGGCCTGGAGAGCAAGTCCTATGAGGAGCGGCTGAAGGAGCTGGGCTTGTTCAGCCTAGAGAAAAGGAGGCTCAGGGGTGACCTTATCACTCTGTATAAGTATATTAAAGGAGGCTCTAGCGAGATGGGGGTTGGCCTGTTCTCCCATGTGCCTGGTGACAGGACGAGGGGGAATGGGCTAAAGTTGCGCCAGGGGAGTTTTAGGTTAGATGTTAGGAAGAATTTCTTTACTGAAAGGGTTGTTAGACATTGGAACAGGCTGCCCAGGGAGGTGGTTGAGTCACCATCCCTGGAAGTCTTCAAAAGACGTTTAGATGTAGAACTTAGGGATATGGTTTAGTGGGGACTGTTAGTGTTAGGTCAGAGGTTGGACTCGATGATCTTGAGGTCTCTTCCAACCTAGAGATTCTGTGATTCTGTGATTCTGTGGTGCCTGCTTCCTTCCCTTCCAGACCAGATCTCCCAGCAGCTCCTCCCTCAGCCTCCTTTGCCTTGCTGCTCTTTTTCTCGCTGCCGCACCTCTCAATTTAAATATTTCTTCTGCAAATCTTAATTAGCGCCCTGTTTGCACCTGCTTGCAGAACATTAATGATGAAAAATAAGGCCGAGCTCTGCAGATGTATTCAGCCTTCCCTCTCCTACACCTGCCGTCATCTCTGCGCTGGGCTGGCTCCCACCCTGCCAGCTGCAGGACACGGACCCCCGCTGCACAGCCCCTCCAGCAATAAAGGAGGAGCAGGGCAGGGGGAGGACGCTGTGCTCTGCTCTTCCCCGGAGCTGGGACACCGTCAGCTTCCAGCCGTTACCCACCCGCATCACCCCTGGGGCTGCCCACAGGACCAGCCCAACAAAACGAGGCGTTTTCAGGTGTTTGCGGCCAAAAGGGGGTTGCAAAAGGCTGGCACGTCTCCTACAGGAGGGAAACGGGTCTCACGGGCAGCGGAGGAGAATAAAACCTTCGGGAAGGCCTTGGCTCCTCAGGAAGCACTGCCCTTTGCTGCCCACGAAGCGGGGCACCACTAATTGGTGAGCAGCCAGCAGGGGAACTGAGGTAGGGCACCATGCTCGCACCCCGGACAGCCAGCACAAAGGGCAGCAAGGACGAGACTAAACCTCAGGACATAAAAAATTACTCCTCAGATCTCTGGATCCAGCCTCGAGGTCGGCACAACTCAACCACATTTCTCAACAAGAGACAGCAATGACACAGGACAAACCCCAAAACCCATAACATCTCCCCAGGCGCGCTCCAAACCCTCCCAGCACCGCCTCACCGAGCCACATACCCACACACCACCTTCGGGTGTGCTCAGTTCCCATCACAGCCATGAAAGCACAGCACACGCCTCAGCGCCTTGCTCAGCAGGCACGGCTGGGTGAACAGTGGCCAGAAGAAAACCATCTTGTGGCATTTTCCCCTCTTTCCCTGCCTGTTACAGCACTGCTGAGTTGCAGTGAGGACAGGCACTGCCACGGCACCCAGCCCTGCACCACACTCCGGGAAAAGCACCCAAGGGTGCTCCAGGCAGCACCCAGATGCCCATGAAGGGTCACAGACTCAGGTCACCAACACAACTGGACCCACAGTGGTGCAGGTAAATGCAGATCCTGGCCCAAAGGTTCAGCAGGAGGGGTTCCTGCAGCATCCCTCCGCCAGCCCCGTGCCGAGCCATGCACACCCCGGGCATCACCGTAACAGCACGCGCAGTGCTGCGCAGCACGGCACACGCACACGAGCTGAGAGTTACAGTTGCTGTGGGAACCATAACTTTAAAATCTCTGACTCTCCTGCATTAAAAGGAAGAGCCAGACAAAAAGTCACATTTCCATATATTTTTTTTTTATTTTATTTTTTTGAAGCTGCACCAACCTGCATCACACTGAGCACATCGTGTACCTCGCTGGGATACCAATCCGCAGTGGCTCCTAATCCATTTTTGTAACGTCACCAAGGCATTTATTCTCAGGAAAGTGAAAGAGAAGGGCTGGAGGTGCTTCTATTAGGCGCCTGATGGCCGGCTCTTTCTAACAGCAGCGCGTGGATCGCATAAATTGGGATTTTAATGCGCGCTAAACGGCTCGCCGAGACCGGCTGACCTGCTAACCCGGAGCTTGCCCTCAGAGAGGGAAGATTTTAAAATGCATTAGGTCGCGTGCGCTGGCGCTCCTGTTTCCCTGACGTGGGCAGGAGCTGAGTGCGAAGCCCTGAAAAAGCTTTTGTGTCTCGCATTTTAGCCAGGCTCCAAAGCAGAGGAAGAAAATCCACTTGAGCTAAGAACCAATAGCTCTGCTTTTAATGAGATTTAATAAGAGGCCACCGCAGCCGGCGAACCCCTCTCAGCACACACGAGGTGCCAAGGACAAGGAGCGCTGGGGGTTTTGGGGCCCCTCGTGCCATGGGGGAACAACCTGAACACCAGTCCCCGACAGCAGCAAGCAGAGCCACCGCTGCCACCACCCCTCTCCTCTCTCCACCACCAGACGAGCCCAACGCCTGCCTCAGCTCACCTCTCCCTGCAGGCAGCTTCTCCTCGCCTCCCCGTGCCACGAGGATGTCCTGTTGGCTCTCCAGGCATGGCTTTTCTGCCGCAGGCCTCCCCTTTTTTCCAAACACTCCCCCAGGAGCCTTCCAGCAGCAGCCACACTGCCCCCTTGCCCCCAGGCTGAAGGTCAGGACCTCCCTGCAGCCCCCCGGCCCTGCAGTCCCAGCACACACACACCCATCAGCAGCCCTCAGCCAGGGAAAAGGCAAACAGGGAACAGCTCGGTGTCAAGGAGGAAGAGCAGAGACCTTCAGCAGGACCTACAGCCCTGGGCTGAGAGCTGCAGCTTGCCCCCAGCAGGCGCAACCGGTCCCACAGGAGCCCCAGTTCACCCCACAGTTTGTTCCTACACTTCCCACAGAAGTGTCCTGTCCCAGGCCGAGCAGCGCTGGCGTTAGGTACAGCACAGGGTCCAGAGTGGTGGCACAATGAAGGAGGGATACAGGTAAATTAATTAAACAAACTATAATAACTCAGAGAAGCCTCACATTTTTATCAGCCTTTGCAGCACCCCTGGCTGATTTCAGACCCTGTGTGGCCACTCACAGACCTCAGCACCTCTGCTGCTGCCCGGAGCTGTGCCACAGCCACCACCTGCACTCTGCTGGGACACCATGGCATCCTTGGGGTCTCCAAATCCAGGGGTCTCCGACTCCACAGCCCCCAGAGCCTGGAGCCACCCGCTGCAGCTCCCCCTACCAGCTCCAGGCTGAAACACCAAAGCCAGGTCCCAAATTCCTGCCGTTATTACAACGCCCACCATCAGAGCATTTGCTAATGAGCAATGAAGCACAATTAAAAGTAAAGCACGCCCGTCAGATGAACGAGCGCCGCGTGCTGCTGTTGCAAACAGCACCTTTTTTTGTTGTTTTTTTTTTTAATCATTGTGTTTATCCACTTCCTCCCTCGTTTATAAAAACGCAGCTAATTCTCGGTGGGTCTCCCCACCATCCGTGCGAATTAACGCTGCTCCCACTGCCTGTTCTGCATACATTAAAAAAAATTAATCTAATAAGGGATGCGCCTCTCCGGCTGAGGGAACGTGAACGCAGCTCGCAGGGCGCCTCCAGCTTCCAGGGCCCGCCAGCACCACGTCACAGCATCCCTCCTGCTGCTCAATTAGCAGCGAGCTTCCCGGGGCTGCCAGCTCCTGGGCAAAAAGGTGGCAAAGGGTGGCAAACTCGGCACGGTATTAGGGTGTGAGGATCGCAGCAAATTCCTGCTTGGTACCGGTGCTATTTGCATCCCGAGAAACCTGTTAGTGCTTCTGAAAAGCTGTGCAAGGACAAACGGGGACAGGGAGCTGGGCGGTGTCCTCGTACCCGGTGGCCCAACTCTCCTTGGGGTGCCCCAAGTCCCGTTTATGGGCCAGCTCTGTGCTGCAGTGGGGCACGGTGCTGCTTTTCCTCGTACTCAGGATGGAGCAAAGACAGGTGAGAGGATTGAAAAAGAGCCCGAGGTTTATTTTACAGACAGCTCAAAGCAATTCGGAGCTGGTGGGAAGGTGCTTTTGTGCGTGCAGGCAAGGAAGGAAGGAACTCCCTTTGTCGGCACGGGGTCTTTTAAGGGTTTCTTACCGAGCCCGGAGCTGGCAGCTGGTTTGGGAAGGACCCAGCCCATTGTGTCAGTAGGGCCGGGCGCTTTTATAAATGCAAAGATTTCAGCATAACGAGCATCCTTCTGAAAAGAGGCAGCACAAAGCACGGCTCCGCTCAGTATCACCGCGGCGCTGCAGGGGCAGCGGGGAGGAACCTGCCCCCGTGGGTGCAGGCAGCACACGGCACCCATGGGTGCTCCGTAGGGCTGCAGCCACAGCAGAACTGAGCAGCTGGATTTAATTTTCCTGCCTCCCAGTGAGCTTTGAAGGGGACCAGACCCCTGACCTTGCAGATCTGGGCTTGGGGAAAGCTGCCTGCCCCAAGGATGGGATGGGAAAGGCTGAGCCTGGCTCTGCAAGGGGCCCTCGGCACCCCTGGGTGCTATGGGAGCGTCTCCAGGGAGCTCTGCAGCCCCAGGGGAGGCAGCCTCCACCCCAAAGCACTCCTTATCTGAGCTACCTGCAACCCCAGTCCCTCTTTCTCCTCTACAGATACAGCACATCAAAGCTGATGGAAGCAGAACAAAGGGAGAGACAGAAACCACAGCTCCTCCGTGCGTCTTCCCCGGCTCTCACACACATCTTCCCCACAGGACAGAGACGCTGGAAGGCACCAGGATGCTGGAATTGCCAAAGGGTCTGTGCTGGAGCAGTGATTTGGGGCGGCCCAGTCCAGGCTCACTCACCAGCTTTGGATTTAAAGCACCACGATTTGAAAATTTGTCACTATTTCGGAGCCAACGAGCAAGAAAACCCAGACTTGTGCTACAGCAGGGCTCAAAAGAAGAGACCTAAAGGATTTCTTGGGGAAACCCCATCCCAGCCCCTCCAGAACCCCGTCCCTGCTCCGTGCCATCGAGGGGATGCTGGCAGGGGCTGCTGCCAGGGCAGGCTCTCACTTGTGCTCCCAGAAAGCGCAAAGCAGCCCTCGCCCCCAGCTCTAATTACAGCCACATCCTCGCGACGAGCAGACAGACCTTTAATTACGACAAGTTGGGTTCCGACGTGCCCAGCGCTGCCTGGGCAGAGCCAGCAGCAGAGCCAGCTCCTCTCCGCCTCGTGCTGCCGGCAGAGCTCGTGTCTGCTGCAGCGCTGCCCCCACCGCGTCCCCAATTTGGGGACAGGGCAGCAGCATCCCAGCTCCCAGCCTGTCCCTATACTCTGAGCCCACCCCACGTGGCCACCTCCCCCTGTTGCAGCACTCAGCCTGGGAAAGAGGCTTTATGGCAGGCACACCAAGCGCTGCCCCAGCTGGAAACAGCACTGAGCATCCCAGGGGGCTGTCACCCAGCCCCAGTAACCCCAGCCCAGCACTGGTGGTGACCCCAGCACTGATGGAGCAGAGCTGCAGCGCCGATGCCACAGGATGTGGAGCCCAGGTGCTGAGCAGTAACTCCAAAACACCCAGGAGAGCGGCTGCTTCTGACCAAGGTCCCCACTTTTAGCATCTCTGATGCTTCAAGCACTGCCCTGTGCAAGGAGATCTGCCCCTTCTGCCCCCCAGATCCCCTGCACCACCCCAAGGAGGGTTCTCCAAGGCCGCCCAGCCACGGCTGCCCAGCACAGGAGCTCTGAGCTCTCCAGCACCGCCGCAGCACCCTCCCCACGGCTGTTGTCAGCCAGCATTTAACTTCACAGGTGAATTTCCTCGTCCTGCCTTGTGCCACCCCTCCTGCCTCCTTCCCACACCAGGGACGTCCCTGAGCCACATCCCCTGGTGCCCAGCGAAGGCAGAGGAGCAAAATTGGAGCGAGCTGAAAGGAGAAAGGTGAGCAACGAGTTCCGCACTGAGGGGCAAAGCCCTCCAAACAAATCCCTGCCAGGGGTCAGGACTAGGAAAGAGCCACCTCAATCTTCAATTTCATCTCGTGTGGAGGGAGCGGAGGAAATAGGATTTGCCTGCCCCGGGTACTCACGGGGATGGGGCAGCAGCCCGGGACTGCCAGGAGCACATCTCAGCTGAACTAAGCCAAGCACACGCAGTGCTCCTGGCCTCCTGCAGAAGGGAGAGCACCCACGGGAGATGCAAACACGGCCACGTGTTCCTGGGATGCTCACCTGTGGGGCAAGTAAAGGCAGGTGAGACGAGACACCCCCTCTGCAGGTTTGCACGGGGCTCCTCTGGCTTTCTGCCCCTCCACCTGCTGCCTACAACAAGAAACTCTCAGTACCAGAGCACTCAGCTGGCATCCTCAGCACCCGACCTCCTTTCTAGCTTTTATGTCAAAAGTGTGATGTCCTGTGGGACACAGGGAACCAGAAAAATTGTCCCCAGTCCTACGTACAGGTGAAGGGCCTGGGACAGGCTCCAGCACACACACACGCGACCTCAGAAGCCCAAATGAGGCCAAAGTCACTAAATACAAGCAAACAAACAAGCAGAAGAGGCCGAGGTGGGCTCTGCTCCCTCTCTGCAGCCTCGTTTCAAGCAGAGCCCCCTGAAGCAGGGCAGAGCCACCTGCGTGCTGTTCCAAGCCCTGCAGCTGCTCCTTCCCCTTGCCCTGATGCAAAACACATCCATCACTTTAAATTCCCAGCGTCACCTTAGGGCTCCCTTTCCAGCGGACACAAGATAAAAATCTCTGAGCCGGCCAAGCAATTGCAGCTGGCAATTTGCTGTAATAGCCCCGCACAGCATGAGGAGAGGCAGAGCCCGTCCCCAGAGCACCAGCGAGTAAAGTTACACACGGCGGAGGTACACACAAAGGAGAAGGGGACCAGGGGGGTCAGCAACATGTGGGGCTGCTCTGGAGGCTTCTGTAACAAGATCCCAGAGCCTTGTCCATCACTGATGGGTCTCACCAGGACCAAAGGAACCTGCTCTGCCTCCAACATGCAGCCCTTCAGGGAGGAACAGAGCGAGGCGAGCAGCAGGGCGAGGTGCTCAGGCAGCTCACCGGGCTTCAGCTCTTTCCCTCGGTGACCTCCCTGCCGTGCTGGGCACGCTTTCCCTGTGCCCCTGGTGGGACATCATCACTCTATCTGGCCAAAAGTCATTAAATCCATGCACCCCGGTGTCCTTTTGCAACTCAGGAACAGCACAGCCCCTGTTCTGTGGGAGGGGGACACGGACGAACCCAGTGCAGTGAGCAGGGAGCGCTGGGGGCTGTGTGTCTGCTCGCTGCGCCAAGCAGAGCACTCCAAGCTCAATCCTCGGAGCAAAACATTTACAGGGAAAGGATTTCAATCAATCACTTCAAACACCTGCTTATTTAAAGCAGTCCAAACATTGTAAAATTCATCTGAAATACAAGGCTTCTGCAAACTCGGGCTGGAGGCAGTGTGCTGGGAGGCAGCAGTGTCTCCAACCTGCTCCCCCTCGGCTCAGCCCAAACCTGCCCCGGGCAGCGCAGGCTGGAAGCCCTGCACAACAGGACAGGGAAACATCCATCACGGGTGGCAGAGCTTTATCGGTCCTGCCCAGGGCAGGGAGATGGATTTAACGACCTCCCCAAATCCCTTCCACTCCTGAATTCCCATGGAGGAGGAATCCTCACACAGCACAGCCCCCAGGGGAGCCGTCACTCACCGAGCATCCCGATGGGTATCGAGGGTTAAGCACGTGTGTGCGGCTGGAGTACTGAGAACACAACTTCCCCACCCAAAAAATAATAAAATAAACCTTCAGTCACAAAGCAGCACAGCTTCCAAAGCAAAATCACATCAGTGTTAACCTGAAAAACTTGTTCAAAAATGACTCGGGGCTGTCACTTGTGAGAGGACCTCGAGCCTTCTGCTCAGGCAGCCCAGGGCGCGCTGGTGACGTTTCCATTTGCACCCAGTCCCACCAGCTCCCAAACTGGGAGCCTGAGGGCAGCTCTGCAGGGGTGTGGGGGCAGCACAAGGCATGGATGGGTGCAAACACAGCGGAGTTGCTCCCTGATCCCTTATCTCCCGCGTTTGAAGTTTGCAGTATGTGCACTGTCAGGATGTTTTCCAGCACAGATAATCGTTGAGATCCGAAACTCCTCAGAACAAAAACACACAATTAGCAATTCCCCTACCAATTAGGGGAGGAAGAAAGAAGCCCGAGACACGATTAAAGGATTAAAGCCTGTGCAGAATGGAAGCAGCCCACGGCACCAGCCACGAGGCTGAACGAGGACGGAGCAGGTGCTGGGGCAGCGTATGGTGGGCACGATGGGTGCTGGATGGAGCACGAGGACATCAGCAAGTTTTAGGACCTGCTGCATCGCCAGCCAGGTCTGCAGCTGCCCTAGCTTGGGAAAGAACAAGTCACCAAGGACATTTTTCTCTACTGTCAAAGATTTGGGACTGTCAGGGCTGGTCCTGTGCTGGGGCACTGCCTGGTTAGGGCCCTCAGCCACAGAAACCCGATGGGCTCCCCGTTACGCCGATCACAGCAGCTTTCCAGGCAGCTCCCAGGAGCAGCATCCCCCACCCCAGAACCCCAGGACCCTTCCCCACCACAGCCACGCTCCTTCCCCCACCCCATCCCGAGGGCCTGGTGCCGGGGTCACGCTGCTGGAGGCGTTTTTGCTGCCGGGAGCTGCACTGAGCCACGGGCACGCTGTGCCGCGGGAGGCAGCCCACGTCTCCACGCTCCCTGCCACCCGTTTTGAAGGTGACAGACAGCACGCAGAGAGCCGGGAGGCAGCACCAGCCGGGGCCGAGCGAGGGGTTTTCTATTTATACGGCCAGAACCACCGCCACCTCCCAGCCCACGCTCCGGGCAGCCGCTGCATAGAGCTCAGGAGCCATTAACACCCCCCCGAGCTCCGTGGGGTCGGGCAGCGAGGGAGGACTTGCTGCTGAAACCTCAGCACTGGTGTGCACGAGGATTGGGTGCTTTACAGAGACATCCATCCCCTCTGGCCTGCCCCAGGGAGAAGGCAGAAAGTCCCTCAGACCCTGACGTCCCTGCCCAGGGGAGCTCTCATGGTATCCAAATGTCACTGCGATGCCCGAGACTCGCACTCGGGAACCCCTGGTCCCCAGGGACTGCCCCTGCCCTCTGCAGACACCTGTCTGGGCTTCCTTCTCTGGCCTTGTCCCTCCCCACATGAACAAGGATGGTCCTAGTCCTTAAAAAAAACTTTGAGAAGAGGCTGAAGGACACACAGAGAACTCCTGAAGGGCAATTTGTTCCTGGTTATCTCAAGACCAAGACCCCAGCGCTGCTGCCTGGTGCCCAAAGGCTGTGCAAGGTGGGAAGGACAGGACAGGACCTCCCCGTATTTCCAAATTCCCTCCCTCTTCTCAGATCTGTCAGCTCAGCAGAGGAGGAGGTCAGACTTCAGGCTTCCTCCTGCAAAACCACGCCAGTGAGTGCTTTGTGCCAAGGGCACGGGAAGCCGCAACCAGACCTCAACTCCAGAAGAAATCCCTGCCCAAACCCCAGCTCCTCGCAACGCAGAGGGAAACCTGGAACACAGAGAAATCCTGGTACGGGCAGAGAGCCACAGACCCAAAGCCTCACAGCTTTCAGACTGAGCTGAACGTGGCACAAGCTGCACCCAGGCTCTGTGCTGCAACCCCTGCCTGCAGAAGCAGTAACACGTGGCTGACAGAATGGCCAAGCTGCCACCTTCCTGCTCCCCCCGAGCTCCGAGTCCCGCTAAAAGCCTTGGGCTACAGCTCTAGGGACACAACACAGCTGTAGGAAGCCTGCAGGGGACAGCAGCAGCACCGAGACACCGCCTTGCATGGTCAGAAAGGTTGAGGGTGCACCAGCCCAGCAGGAGCCCAGCAACAGCCTCTGACCCCAGGAGGCAGCCGAGCCGCAGGGGAGCTGCAGCTCCAGCCCTGAGAGGTGATCTCAGAAAATGGGGAGCAGAACCACCCCAAAAATGCAGGGGATCTCGCCCTCCTGGAGAGGAAGGGCTCTGAGGACGCACGGCTCATCCACCCCTCGCCCTCCTTCTAGCACCGACTCCGCTGCACTTGCAGATTCCAGCTGCCTAAGCAATTTCTGCAGATATTTCCTCTTTCTTCGCAATCATTTGGCTAATAAGATGAGCAGGTTGGGCTCATTTATTTTGGACACCGTTCGTGGGTCATTAGCAGGAAGGCTAATCATTGCCTTGGCAGAAAACATCGCTGCTGCTTCAGAGCTGGCTGCGTGGTGTGGGGAGGGGGGGAGAGCAGGAGTCTGGAGTAGCCTCGAGAAAGAAAAAGTTGGGAGTGCCTCTAGAAATGGAAAATCCCTCTAGAAATGGAAATTCCCTCTTATTTCCCATAGCAGCTCATTCATAGCAGCTGAGCACCGAGGGACACCTCCGGAGGATCGCTGGAGCTGTTTGAAGAACAACTTGTGTTCAGCTGGGGAGGGCAGGCTGCGTGGGGAGGCTGAACCCCTGGGCATCTGAGCAGCTGAAGGATGAATTTCTGGTGCAGGCTGCAAAACCAAGCCCCCAGCTTTTCTCCCTCAAGATATGGGAAAGCAGAGGCAAAAGATGAAGCCCGGGACACAGCAGCACTGCCAAGCAGAGCTGTCCCCAGGCTCCACCACAGCACAACCACCTCTCCCCAAGGGCCCAGGAAAAGCCCCCCAGGGGATGCCCTGTTAACACAGGGACCCCCAGAGCACATCAGGGCTGCTCCCTTCACCAACTGACCCAGCGAGGGCAGGACAGACACCAGGGAGCTGTGCTCAGACACCTTGAGTTGTCCTGCTCCCCTCTGAGGGCTGCAGCTGGCCCCAAATGTCCCAGCACGTGTGTGCCAGCGATGCTGTGACCTCTCAGCAGCACCCCAGGGGAGGCAGAGGCCGGGCACCCACGGCCCCAGGAGGATTTTGGCAGCCACCAGCTAGCCACGTGCCTCCCCTCCCAGCTGACGGACCCCAGGGTGCTTGCCAAAGGAGCACTGCAAAGCCATTTCAGGGGGCAGCAAAGGCTGGGAGGGTGCCCAAACTCTGTCCCCTCCTCTCCCCGGGGTGCTGCGAGGGGCTCTTCGGTGTCCCTGTGCTCCCCGGGCAAAGCCCCACCAGCCCCAGCCTCATGCCAGAGGTAGTGGGGAGCCGGGTGGGCTCCACAGGGCTCTTTTACCAGAGAAAGAGGAGATTTGGGAGCTAATTTAGAGCTTGTGTTTCCTAAGCCCTTTCAGACACCGAGGCTATTGGCAGGCAGCGCTGCAACCCCTGCCAGTCCCAGCAGCTATACAATGTCCTTTCATTGGCAAGGGCAGCGGCGGGGAAAAAATAACGCAGGGAAACAAGGGACGTGTGATGGAGAGCTTGGCTGAGGGCTCCCTCCCCCTCCCAGGCCTGCATGCCAAGGAGGAAGAGCATAAAGAAGTGAAAAGTGGCTGTTTAAAAAAGGAAAAAAAAAATAAATAATAACCCCCCACACTGCTCATTTTGCTAAGGGAAATGTGGCCAGCATGAGGAGACAGCCGGAGGTGTCCCCCAGCCATCGCCTGCCCTGCATGCTGCACGAGGACCTGTCCTGGACAAGGACACCAGGGGGTGGCTGGCACGGGGGCTGCGAGCCTCCAAGCTTGTCCCCAAAGCAGGCAGCTGGTCCCAAAGTGACTGCCCTGGGGATGCTGCAGGAGATGGGCGCTCACCACGCACCACGGGGTGTGATTTTGTTCATAAAACTCCCTGCAGCTGGAGCACCACGGCTGGGAGTGGTGACCACCGAGGGAATGAGATGAGCCCGATGTTTTATCACTATTGGCCTGGGAATTAAAAGAAAGAGACCGAACAGGAGAGCGAGGAGACTCCCAGCCACCCAGCCAGAGCACACACACCCCAATCTCGTTGGCGTTTCCCCCAAACCCCTCTCAGCTGGGAAGGGCACTTCCACACCACCACAAACACCCGCAGAGTGCCAGAGGCAAGGTCAGGCCTGGCAGGGGGGCTGGAAGGAAAGGGTCCGAGGTCTGGGGAGGGACACACTGGGACTGGGGTACCCAAACGCAAAGCAGTCGGTATCCCATGGTGGGAGCAGCTTGGTCAAAAAAAATCCCTCCAGGTCTGTCCCTCTACATCACTCCAGCCCCAGCTGTCCCTGCACACCACGCAGTTGTGGAAATCCTCGTGCAAACCCACACGTCCCTTGGAGGCAGCAGAGGAAACACGAGACAGGAATCAGTTGGTATCTCCCTTCCGAGGAGCTACGGGCTGAGGTGGGAGGAGGATCAGGTCCCTTCATTTTTGACTTCTGCAAGGTTATTTCCTCACTGGCAGCACTAAGCAGCAGCTACTCCAACAGCTTGGGTGACTGCTCCTCCCCTCAGCCCCCAGACAGCTGAGGACAAGCGGTGAGGGTGGCAGTTCAAGCACACAGCAAGGGCGAGGAGGACGGCGAGCAGCCCCACGCTGCCGCTGCTGCTCCAGCACTGAGCCCAGCACCACCCTGAGCGCCCCAGGTGGGTCTGTAAAGGGCAGACAGCAAAGAAGGAGCTGAGATCTGTCAGCCTGCACCCAAGGGCTGCCCAAGACAACACATCCACAGCCTTTGGGGCTGAACAAGGCCAGCAGCACGCTGGCTGCATCACCCCAGGCTCGGGGAGCTGCAGGCAGTGACAGCAGCAGGCTCTCTGTGCAGGAAAAAGGCGCACAAAAAGCCTTCCCGTGCAGCTCACTGCCTTCCCCAGCCAGGGGGGCACGGCCACATCCTCATCTCCTCCTTAAACCTGACCAAGGGCACAAACCTTCCCCGATAACCCCGTCCTCAGCCGCCACGCGCCCTGCAGCTCGTTAGCTGGATGCTGCAAAGCACAGGGAGTCTTTGGCACTAATTCAAGCAGGAGGTCGAGGTACGTGCAGCTTTTGTCTCATTTCTGTTTGTTTCTGTGAGCCTTGTAGCGAGCGTGCCCTTTGGTTGCAATTTGTAAGCCAGGCTTTTCTTTGCCTAACCCCTTGCCACCGGTGACTGGCAGCCCAACCACTCCAGCGGCTCAGGAGCCTCGAGAAGCAGCTTTCTGCTCACTGCCTCCACTATTTTCCTCTCCAAAAAGCAGAGGCTGGATGTAGCACTCACCTGGATGCAGCAAAGGGGCCACGGGTGAATCTGAACCCATGGGGTCCCCCAGGAGGAAGGGGAGACAGCGTCCGAGGAGCTGCACGTCCCTCCTCGCACCCCGAGCACCCAGAAGGGAGGTGGGGGAGCTGCCTCTTGGCTACTGCCACCACCACCACGGTCCCACCCCAAGACTCCGGATTTAGGGTTGTGGTGAGGAAAGTCCTGCTCAGGACAGTGAGTGAGCTGCAGCTCGCCACAGGGATGGCTGGTGATGGGGATGTAACCAGAAATACCCCCGTAAAGAGGAGCAGAGTCACTAGACATTGCTATGGCACCAGCCTGCCGTGCTGCCATCCTCCTGCAGGATGGTTCTTGCTTCCCCATCCAAAAAAAAAAGAATAAGAAGGACAGGGAGAGAAACATAATGAAGCAATACTAATTGTGGAAGAAGCAGGCCAGCTGGCTAATAACTCTCAGTACTGAACCCTAACAGCTCCTGGTCCCTGCTCGGCGGCGCTTTGTGCTCAGCCAGGCCCAGCAGGGTGAGCTGGGGCTGCCCGCGCCCCCCCAGCCGCTGCAGTGCCTCACCCAGCACCCAGCCAGGGCAAAGCCAGCCCGAGCCAAGGCCTTCAAAAATCGTTATTTTCCTGCGGCTATAGATAATTGGATTTTTTTATTTTTTTTATTTTTAATAACCACCATTAGTTTATTTTCTTCGCTGCGCACCACGGACACCTTGTGGAGGCTAGAAGGGAGCTCCTTCCCTTTGTCCGGGGCAGCAACGCGGAGTGGGAGCAAGGACAGGTAAAAATAACCACACTTGGCCTGATGCTGCTCCCAATTAAGCCGGTGGGAATCCTGCCCAATTTCCTACAGCAGCAAGATCCACACACACACATGCACACACTTTTTTTTTTTTCCCCTCAAAGAAGTTCTCAGCTATATCAGCAGCCCTGTGACAACCAGCACAACCACCCATGTGCAAGCTTCCCCCTCTATTTAACATGAGCAGGTATCGAAGCATCCCCTCAAAATAAAAAAGGAGCAGATCACAGATAACCGGGTTTGAGTTTGTTTCCAGCAGTTCCCTGGTTCCCAGGGGATGGCTGCTCACCAGACTCACCGTTCTCACCCATGGCACTGCCTGCTTCTGGTTTAGCCACAGTTATTTTAAAAATAAAATAAGAAAGAGCTTATCAAGATTTTCAACGCGTGGTTTATCTGCTTAGGCAGTTTCACATCAGCTGAAACGAAAGCGTGAGTGCTTTTGGGGAGGATATGGGAAGCGCTGAAGAATGGAAACATTTCATTCCGACACGTTACCGAACAAAGAGCGCTCTGCCTTGGCGCATCGCAATGCTGCCTCGTGAAACTAAGGCCGATTCATTTGAAATAAAAAAAAAGCCCCTAATGAAATCAAACACCGTATTTCTGGGGACAAACAAGATATTGCATTTCATCCCATCATTAAAACTTGTTCCAGTCTTCGTGCTCTGCCAGCAAAACGAGAGTTCACGCTTTTGTAGCGCTGTAACACAAAAATCTTTCCCAACATCTCCGAGCTCCTCCACATCAGCTTTATCACAGTTCACCTTCACACGAGCCAACTCCCGATCCTGATAAAGTTTAACTGATAACAAGCGTTTCTAACAGGCACCACACAGGTTTCCAAACAAGAATAACTACCATGAGGAGGAAGATCTGCAAACAGCAGCAGGGTTGAAGGAATAAGCAGGACGTCATGCTTCTCGTCTGAACTAGTGTCCCCAGCGCAGGGACAAAATGTGCCACCTAGCACCCATGTCCCCAGCTTGGATTCTCATTTGGGGACTGTTTTAACTCAGCACACCAAAGGGGCTTTGCAGCCCAGCACATAGCCCAGCACCGCTCCCCTGCCCCACAGAACGCTCGGCAGGTCCCACTTGCCTGGGCACACTCATCTCAAAGCCAGCCTGGGTGTCACGACCACCACAACCACATCCCAGGCAGTTCAAGGCTGGCAATTTAGGGTGATTACATCTAGGCTGGTCGCTGCAGAGCGTTTCTGCCTTTACTCCAGTGTTCCAAGGCACCTAGCAAGCGCCTGGTGCTTTACACTCAGACACGACGCAGAAAATCAGCAGGGGGCTGCTGCACGGAGCGGCTCCCTCCAGGAGCTCAGCCAGGCTTCCTGCAGCGGGGGCGAGGACAACAGCCCCATGCGGGACGGGGATGCTCCTTCCTCTCCCTCAGCTCTGCAAGCCGGAGCTGGCCCAGCAGAGCTCGGCTGTTCCATCTGCTCATCCACGCTGAGAGAAAGGGCGCTGAGAAAAGGTCCAGGCTCCGCGACGCACGCGGTGCCCCCTGACACCGATGCTGCACGAGCATTTCTCCCGGACAGATGGCAGGAAGGGGGAGAGGGAGGAGGAGGAAGGAAGGGAACGAGCTCGGGATAAGAAGCTGCAATCTGTGAACTCACAGCCCAGTGCAACCCCCTACCAAAGCACACTCGGTGTTGGCAGCACAGAGGTACAGACAGGGCGAGGGCAGACACACAGCGCCGCGCTCATTGCCCACGTTTCGAGCCATGAGCTAACCCTGCTCTGCTCCTCTCCCCTCTTCCCAAAATATCCGTTCCTCCTCCATCTCCTCATCACTTCAGCATCCCTATTCCAGCTCGAGCATCCCCCAACTTCACAGACTACCTTTCCAACGGGAGCTCCTGCCTTTCCCCCTCCAACCACTCTCCTTTTTCAGTACGCTGAGGTTGGGAAACGTCTACGGCAGCAGATGCAGCCCACGCGTTTGATGCCATCTGCAAAACGCAGGCCCCTCCCGAGCGCCTCTCCGTGCTGCTTCTCCCCAAGCACCGACTTAGATTGCCCTGGGGATGACATGAGAAAGTTAGTTTGCTGCTCAGTTCAGATGAACTAGGAGTATTTATTCATCCTCACTTTATCAGAGATGCAAATCAAGCACTCCAGTTACATATTTTAACACAGTGGGGGGGATCTGCGAGATAGAAAGCTGGGAAGTGTCTAATGTATTCACAGCAACTAAGGTAGAAAACATAGATTAGCGGAGAATTATTAACATAACAGGTGCCTTTGTCACAAAGGTGACACTTTAAAGACAAATCCCCCCCAAACAAATTCCCTAAACACAAGAGCGTGTCACTAATTGCAGTCAGCACCTGCATTGTGCCATCCCTGCAAGGAGGGGACTGGTGAGGATGGGGAACCGAAGAGGCTGCTTCTCCCAGCCCAGAAAGAGTTGGTTAATGGAGTGTGGGGACAAAACTCGAAGCTGGAGCAGGTCCCCAGCCCGGGGACAAGCAGATGCCACCACCACGGCAGGAGGACCAGGCCCCCTGCAGCCCTGGATGCACCTGCGGGTCCGTACAGCTCCTCCTGGCCCCACGGATCAGTAGGGGAATGGCTCTCAGACAAGGACACACTGGATCCAATTAGAAAAAAACGTCTCATTGGAGATCAATTTAGCTCTTTAATACGTTTCAGATAAGGAAATCTGCTGCGGCAGCGATTTTTTCCCCTGCCCTAATTAATTCCTAAACATATCGCAGGCTGGGAGCGCGTGTTTTATGAATCCGGTTGACCTCCTGGTGCAGAAATGATGACACAGATGCTGTGCCTTCTTCATTACCTCATTATTCACGTTCCACCCGCTCTCCAAACGAGCTGCCTGCCACCAGCAAGGAGGCAGAGCAGGGCTCCAGCAGCACCTGCACCCCCTGGAGCACTTGGCTCCTCCAGAGGGGTTCCCTACACCCCCAGCAGCACGGGGCCACGGGACTTTTGGGGCAGCCAAGCTAAATCCAGGAGCCTAACACGAACAGGGTTCCTCAAGGAAACACGGGCAGCATGGCACAGAGCGAGACAGTCACAGAGTTGTTACAGGGCACGGGAGGAAAAAAAGTTTAAGGAACATAAGGCAAATGAATGCACTTCTGGAGAGTGCACTTCTGCAGAGAAGCAGATCCAGAAAGGAGGCAGCAGCTCCTAAACCCCAAAACCTCTCAGATGTGTCCGCACTGCTTCCAAAGGCAGGCGCTGAGCCCCCCAGGAAGGCCACTGGTTGGTGCCCCCCCCAGCACCACGAGGTTTCCTGGGGCCACAGCATCCCTCCCCGGCTCCACTTCAGAGCAGGATGCTGAATCAGAGAGGAGCATTTCGGAGCACACTTTACACCATCTCGGAAGCTGACAGAGCACAGCACCAATGCCTGATCATTAGGGAGATGTCAGGATGCTTAAGAAGAAAAGAGGAAACTCATATAAATAAGAGCTGAAAAATCTGCCGGGAGACCTAGAAACCAGCAGCTGTCTCCTGCCACGGGCAGCCAGCAGAAAGCAGGAAGCAAAAATAAAAAATAAAAGCCATCAGCCTGATGAGGTCTGGTCACCTTTTATTCCAGACGCTCCAATAGTGCCTCGCAGGGAGATGGTATGAGATGAAACGAGAGTTTTTTCTTGTTCCCATCCTCACAGATGCCCACCTCGCTGCTGCTGGAGGCAGAGCAGAGGCGGCGAGTGATGGCTTACATGCACACGGGCACGTTCCCAGCTTGGATCTCCCAAAATCCCCTGGCAGCCGCTGCTGGCATTGTTTGCACAGGTGTAGGGCACAGAAAGCCAGCCCGCAGCACCCGTACCTGCATTTTCTTGGCTACTGCAAGAGCAGATCCGCCAGGAACACCGCAGCAGGATGCAACAGGACTTCATCTCCACTCCTTGACAGCCCCAACCGGGGAAGGTTTAAGGCATGCACGAGGTGGCTGTACCCCTGTGGCACCTCCTGTGGGGTCCCCAAACCTGCACACACCATCTGCGGGGGCAGGAGGAGCTGGTGGGCGCAGCGCAGGGAACCACAAGCCTGCCAAAGAGCTCAAGCGTGACCAGAAATGGCTCAGTTCAAGGGAAATTGAGCTCGTCCTGGTACCCGCAGCCCCGCATCCTGCAGGTAGGCGCCCTCCTACAGCTGGGAAACGCAGCTCTGGGCCCGGATCTGCAGAGACACAGAACGGTAACTGCAGAGGCACAATATGGTGGGAAAAATATCTCTTATGTTTTGTTAAATTCCGCAATTTGCAAGGCTGGAATAATTAGTAGCTTAAAATGTTTTGACACAAGAGGCCCCAATAATCATGATAAATCAAATCAGGCATATGCCCAGATCCTTGAAGTGACAGATGACAAACAGAGCAGTGACAAGACGCTCTATCATGCGGGGAATCATTGAGTTAATGGAAGAATTATTGCTTCTGAAATCCACTCCAGTCCTATTGTGGGGAACATTCCAATTTATCAAAGCCAAATGAACATTAATTGCTGCAGCCTGGTAAGTTTTCGAGCTGCTGTGACCTTCATTGAATTTTAATCCAAAACAGATAAGATTTACTTCCACACAAGAGGAAACAACACAATTAAACCCAAATGACAGCTAAGATTATGGGGAAAAAACACAACAGGCGTAATGACAAAAATATTGATTCCTTTCTACTTGACACTGCAAAAAAAAAAGAGAGTAAATAAATAAAATCTAGCATTTGCTTTTCTTCTTTTTTTTTTTTCTTCCCTTTTCATTTCGGAGACAAATCTTAGATGCTCAAGCCAAAAGGAAAGGGGTGGCAGACAGTAATGGAGACCGAATTCCCTCTAACTACAGTAATTAATGTTATGTTTCACTGGGGAGAGATTAAGGCAAAACAGTGAGGTAAGAAAAAAAAAAAAAAAAAAAGTGTTTTGTTGTTAGAGCTAGCCTTGAGCTTGGGGAGAGGCACGAAGAGGCTCACGGCTGCCCCTTGCCCACCACTTCCCCCCCAGTACCCCAAAGGATCCAGGTCTGAATTAGCCCAGAATTAGCCAAGGCGGCGCATCAGCAGGGAACCCAAAGGCAAAAAAAAAAAAAACAAACAAACCCATCCCGAGCCAGCCAGCCACGCACAGACAACCAACATCGCTGGGGAAAAAAACAGTAACAGAAGCAGAAAGCCAAATTAAATGAGAGCAATGCTGAGATTTGGTTATCTGAGGTCAGAAGCGAGCTGGCTCCCCAGGCAGTGCAGCGGGGCTCCTGGCTTTGGAGGCAGAGCACGAGCGAGGAGCAGAGGCAGCCAGGTCATAAACATCTACACAAACCCACAGCAACGTCTCTGCACGAGAGGCTTCGCCTTGGAGACGTCTCTCTGGCCAATAAAGCTTTGCCAGCACACTCCCTAAACACGTCAAGCCGGGAATTAGAGAGATCCCACCAGGCAAACCTTACCCAGCTTCCTATAACTCAGCCGGAGGATGCCAGGACAGGTAGCAGCGCGTGTTGCAGTCACTTACAGGAGATTGAAGGGAGCTCTTCCCAGCATCTGATCCCAGCCCCTGCGGCGAGACACCAGCCCCGTGATGAACGGGGCACGCAGGGACTGAACGCCAGGTGGGCAGGAGCACGGGAGCTTCTGTGGGGAGCGAGGGCACGAAGGAGGGTGACACAGTGACATCGAGGCGAATGGCACAGCAGGAACAGGGCTGGGGACATGGCAGGCACGAGTGAAGACAGGAGTGGGGCACCCAGGGGGCCAGGCTGGCACCCAGAGGGCTGGGGGGGCTCTCCAGGATGTAACGTAGCTGGGGTGAGGATGGGAAGTAAAAGCACGGGAGAGCAGCCCGGACAAAGCTCAGGGACTCGGGTGAAACCTTTAACCCAAGAAACAGACTTCTGACCAGTTCTACTTCGGCTGCACAAACCCATGTGGCTTTGAGAAGGAAAAATAACAACCACAAAACACATTTACCTTCTGCTAGCTGCTCCAAACTTGGCTTAGGTTCACTCAGAAAAAAGTTAATGAATCTTCCAAAACACTGTGTCAGGTTTCCAGTCCCTGTGACGAGATCCTGACCCAGGGAAGATGTGCCTGGGGCTCCGGCACTGCTCTGCCTGCCCCGAGCCCTGATCAGGACCTCGGATCCCACTGCCAGGATCATCAGGTCTTGTAAGGAAAGCAGAGTTACAGCTCGGTCTGTGCACAAGGAACTCTTGTTGCTGTCATCTTCACCTTGCTCACCTACAAGGGAAGGCTCAGGGCACACGTTAGCTCTCACACCAGTGCCGCGGCTGCTCCCGTGTTACTGATGCAGCGGTGCGTGGCACAGCACGCCGTCAGCAGCCAGCCCAGGAGCAGAGCACAGGAACATCTCCTCTCTGCTATGCACGGGCACGTCTTCAGTTCCACCCGACTGCCACCACGGCACCTACATCACAACTTACAGCAAATGAAGGCTCTGGGTAGGAATTTTTCAAATAAAGCCTCCCTCCCTTTCTCCAAAGCATCAATCCATTGCAATCATCACTTTGCAACCCAGGGATTGAGCTTTGCACACCCCTGACTTGGGTTTTGCTCTCTTTATTCCTTGCTCTCTCTCTCTCGCACTTTTTTTCAGGCTCATTTTCTCAGTATCCCAGTTCCACCTCCCCCCCATACTCCATCACGCTGACATTTTTAGCAGGATGTAAGAAGCGTTCCCAGCCCAATCCGCTGAGCTGCGGTGCCCAGCTCCTGTCCCTTCTGCCATGCCGCTATCATATTAGGTCTTATCTCGCCCAACAGCCTCAATGCAAAGCCTCTCTCCGCATTCACATGCGCTCAGTGCCCAATCTAAAGCCTCACTGACAAGAGCTGAGACACTCCAAAACACAGATTTAAGTTGTAGAAGCCAAATAGCTGCTTGTTCAAGTGGAGAGAGAGGAAAAAAAAAAAAAGGCTTCACGCAGCTATCGTCTCTGCTCCTCCTTCCAAAATGAAAAACCAGAAGGTGCGGAGACAGCACGCAGGCTGTGAGACATGCACAGAGGCACCTTTTGCACAGGTTGGTGACGTGCACACACACACACCACTCAGGGGACCTACAAGTTTGGTTTTCTTTTTTTCTTCCACCTTTTCTTTGAGGGGCAGCTCCTCTCAAAGGCAGGTAGGGGCAGTCCTTTTGGTCCCAGTTTACAGAGGGAGCTGTAAAGCACGGCAGGATGGTGCACCAGATTCGGACACACGGGTAGCTACCTCACCAGGTATTGAGGACAGCATCTCAGAAGGCTGCAGAGCACACACATATGATAATAAAATGCCACAAAAACACCCGAGATGAGGGGTACTCAAAGCATTTCGATCACTCTCAGGTCAAAATTACGCTCTGAAAAAAAAAAAAAAAAAGGATCATACTATGGCTTGTACCCACTCAATAGGTAAAATTCAGTTTACAAAATCTTCAAAAAAGAAGTGATCGAGCCCCTGATCTTGCCTTTGAACACGCCAGAATGCAGGACCAAGGAGAAACACCCCACTAACACGCTGCAACAGTTGCCAGCAGAGGCACAAGGACTCACAAGCTTCCTGCTGTCCTCCTAGCAGCACCTTCCCATCAGTCTGTTGGTTTATTTTATTTCATTCTCACAGAAGACCAATTTTCCTTCTTTTGCTGGCCCATTTGAACACGTTTCTCCCTCTCTGGAGGCTCAGAGTCAGACGAGGAGCACAGAAGGGACGCAGACACGTGCAAACCAGACTCTCCAACCTGTCCTGTACCACCTCCCGTCCCCTCCCCGATGTCCCCCGTGCCCTTGGCCGCAGCTGGCAGCTCCGACTCACCATGACAGAGATGTGAAGAATGTGCATCTGCTCCTCCACTATCTCCGAAGGCTCCTGGAGGCTGGGAGGGGTGGCCCGGGAGAGCTGCTCGGCGCTGCTCATGGAGACGTGGAAGTACAGGGTGCCGTTCTCCAGCCACTGCTGCTTCCAGTGCACCAGCGAGATGTCAGCCACCGTCCCCGACATCTCTGCAGGGACAGAACACACAATCCAGGGTCAGCTTTCTGCACGATGCTGGAAGGCAGGCATTTAGCAGCCCTGCAGATCAGGGCTGGTGAGTCTCTCCCCTAGGACTACCTTCCTGCTGGATGAACCTGAGCGTTGCTTTCTGGTCTCTGTCTGCTATTTCGCCTGCATACGGACAGGAACAGTTTTCTTCCTGAATAAAAGCAAGGGGCTATGAGGTGCCCTGGGATTGCTGGACAAGAAAAGCAACAACAGTAAGTAAAATGCTGCACAGGACTCCATAAACCTCCTACAGGTTGCCCAGCAAGCTGCTGGAAGAAGCCCCCGGAGGTCTGCAGCCAGGCCCAGCAGAGGTTTGCTGGTGGGCAGGAGGCAGATGGAGGGCACACGGTGTCAAACGAGCCAAAACACAGAGAAGTGTGCATGCTCTGGTGGTGTTTACACCAGAAACCTTCTTCCAGGTAGCACCAGAGCTGTGTTTAGCAGGACCAGTCCCAGCTCAGGCTAACAAGCACCAGCAAGGAAAGCTACCCACCAAGCTTGACAAATACCGGCCTCGGGGCTGCACGTCTGCTTGTCTGCCCCTAATTTTACCTGCCACATCCCCCCCGGCAGTGACTTACAGCCTCAGCCCGCCAGGAGCCAGGACGCCAGCACCCAACGCAGCAACAACACATTTAGAGCACCACGCCTGGTTAATTAGGGGTTGGGGCACTGCACAACCAAAAGCAAGCCCCAGGTGTGCGCCCCCAGCCCACCCAGAGGCAGCAGCTCCGGGACTCAGCTGCGGCTCCAGCCTCGGCCAGGCAGCAGCAGGAGCGCTGACAGCTCCGCAGCTGCCCATCAAGTTTTGAACAGCTCTCTGCAAAGAGCCGCTTTGTCAGTTTGGCAGCCAAACCAAAGCCAAAAAAAAAAAAAAAATCCGAGTGCAAAATAAGCCAAAATATTTCTCCTTCCACCACCTCTTTTTGTGTGTGTTTGTTTTTCCATCTGCAGCACAAGCGCTGGGAAGGCAGGCGGGCTCCCGGTGGCGGTCCTCTTAGTCACCGGGCCCACGGCTTCAGCAGCCATCCACGTTGTGGGGGACCCGAATCCAATTCCCTTCTGTTTGGGAAGAGGAACCCAACGCCTGACTCCAGTGGATCGTGACACGCTTCGTAATCCTCGACAAATGCTCTGCCTTACATAGATGCTTGCACCTTCTGTGGCATGGCAGCTGAGGGGCATCCCTCCTCCTGAGGGGACAGGAGTTGTTGGCTGCACTGGCAGCTTTCTGCTGTGCAGAGGATCAGAGTAACTGCTTTTTTGGTCTGCAAAGCACCTCAGAGTAACTGCAGCCCTAAGGGGTGTCTGCTCCACAAAGGCCAGAGGCCCAAGTTCAGATTCCCCCTGCACAGAGGTGGGGATGGAGACGAGGTCCTCCCCACCACCCACAACAAGGTCACCAGGGGAGGATGCCCTGCCGATGGAGCTGCAGGAGCAGCTGGGGCATTTTGCTTTTCATTTTCCTGAACACAGCTGGGCAAAAGCACACCCAGCTCCGAGGGGAAACAAAGACATGAGCCCAGCTGAGGCCATCCCGAGGAGCTACCAACACCAGAGTCCTTCAAGGCACCCGGGTTCTGGACCACTGGTAGCCCCCCAAGGCTGCAAGACCAGGCACTTCCACTGCCACAGACCTTCTCCATTCCTCAGAAATACTTTTTCTTAGCCCTGAAACCAATGCGTTTTCAGCAGCGGCTCCTGGCTTTGTGCCACAGATCAAAGCCGACGCAGCCCCCCCTGCTCGCGGAGAAGTCCCCACCGTGCCGCGGCAGGGCTCAGCAGAGCTGCTCCTGGGGGGTGCCCCCAGCCCCTCCGCTGCCGCAGCACATCACAGCCCCGCCGAGGGCAGGGACAAGGTTACCCCATTACTGCCAACCCCCTTATTCAGCACCTCGCTAATTATGCTGCTGGCATAGCGCTGCCAGCTGAACCTCATCGAGGGCTGTGCTCATTATCGCTGCCTCCCAAGCACAGCGCCGGTCGTTATCCCCAATCTCTGTGCACATCTGAGCACTCAAAGTGAAAAAACTAAACAGCTCCTGACCATGCATGGGATCCATAAAGAGCCCACGCTTGCACTTTGGAGAGGATGCATGAACTCACTGTCACATCTCTGTCATTGCAATGAGATGTCTCCTAATAATCCCTTCTCTGCTTTAATATAAATAGCTGTTTGCTGGAGCAAATCAGTAGCAAGAGGGGCTGCTTGCACTCTTTACCCTGTAAATCTAGCCAGCCCTGTGGCTCACGCTCCAGGACAGGAGCTGGTGCAAGCTCGAACTGTCTAACAAAATGAACACCTTCCCTCTCAGCTGCAAAGAATCACAGAATTATTAGGGATGGAAAAGCCCTCCAACACCATCTGGTCCAACCATACCCCTACCACCCATGTCACTACCAGACCCTGTCCCCCAGCACCATGTTCAACCTCTCCTTGAACACCCCCAGGGACAGTGACTCCACCACCTCCCTGGGCAACCCGTCCCAGTGCCTGACTGCTCTTTCTGAGCAGAAATGTCTCCTCATTTCCAACCTGAACCTCCCCTGGCACAACTTGAGGCCATTCCCTCCAGTCCTATCACAGTTACCTGTGAGAAGAGGCTGACCCCCAGCTCCCCACCCCTTCCTTTCAGGCAGTTGCAGAGAGCAATGAGGTCTCCCCTGAGGCTCCTCTTCCCCAGACCAAACACCCCCAGTTCCCTCAGCCGCCCCTCATAGGATTTGTGCTCCAGGCCCTTCACCAGCCTCGTAGCCCAGCTCTGGACACGCTCCAGGGATGAGAGTGTGTCCAGAGAGATGAGAGCAGAGGGTTTCTTACAGTGTAAAAGAAAGAACAAAACTAGAACAGTATCAGGGCTATTTAACCACAGTTGTCTTCATAGCAGTACTTCAAAGGTCCATTCTGAAGCATCTTGTCTAATTAAAATTGCAGTGAAGGTTACTTTTAGGAGCAAAAGGAATAATTCAGCCGTGGGAAAGACATCACAATCCTTTCTACAAATGCAAGGAGACCATGGGAACAGCACAGAAGCATCAAGAGAGAGGACCCCGCTTATCCAAACCCATCTTAATCCTGCTCTGAGGCACAGACACCCACAGGGGAGGACGATCTACAGCATTACACACTCATGACACACATCACCCACACATCCCTGCAGCAGACCTTTCCAAATGAGCTTGGGAAAGGGGGCTGTGTTGCCCATACCACAGCAGAGACCCCATGCAGGGGTCCCTAGCCATTGGGACCCTACCAGCCCTGTTCCCCAAGGCTGCATGGCAGCAGGGCAAAACTTTGGGGTCAGTATTTCTCCAAAATTCTTACCTTTCACACACGTTTTTGCATGGGATGTTTAAACGGATCACAGAGAACATTTCTGGGGAGTTCTGAGATCCAGGCAATTTTTTGGATTTTAGCCTAGACTGAAGATAAGCCTGTTTCATTTTCAAAAGGTCTCTTCCAAAAGTAGAAACTTCAATTTAACATTCATTTCACAATTTTAAGCAAAACCCAGCAGCGAGGCAATTTCTGACGAAAGCTGACTTGCCAAGCCCGGGTGCCATTTCCCATACTTTCATAAATATCTGAATGCTCCTCACCCCTGAATCCCGTGTTGCAAGAAACCTGGCCATTACTACTCCCAGCACTGCCAGAATATCATGAGCCTTCAATCAGGTTTGCTGCTGCTCAGGGAGGAAAAAAAAAAAAAAAGAAAAACACGTTTTTGAGCCCTGGTAGCTGCTGAACACTTCAATATCCAAATGCAGGCAAGTTTCTTGGCCTCAAATACTTGACATAAATATTATACTGCCTATGTTTCACTGGACACGCATTGTCACTCCACTATCTACACAGTAGTTACAGCAGTGATACGCCATCCATCAGAAAGAATGCAATAGTCTGCAGCAAGATTGCCTGTTATCAGAGCTTTCAAATGCTTTTGGAACAAATTAAGGGCATTCCTGCACCAAAATAGAATGAGATACAGCCACAGTATTAAATGGGCAGCAATGGAAAAGCACTTGTAGTCTATAGCTATTCAAGATTTCTGCACACAGCAGGCAGGGAGATCACACTCAGGGCTCACACACGGAGCTGAAGTCTGTCCCAGCGCTACAGCCACAGCTCCCTGGGTGAAAAATGAAGTAAAACAGCCACATTGACCCCACAGCTCCCACCTCACACTCCTACCTGCTCACTGTGCTGACAGACAGCGCTCACGGGGAGGAAGATGAGAGCCCTCCTTCCCCACAGCGCAGGGCCAGGTCACTGCTCACCAAAGTCCTGCTTCTCCTCCCCTCAGCAGAGCCCCAGAGATGGCTCCTCAGCAGCCTCATCCAGCCTCGTGCCCCCAGCTCCTCACACCTGCCCCTCACCTCCTGTCACAGTCACACAGCTTTGCCGGGCTCCCCAACCCCAAAGCATTCCCATTTCTCCCACCTCAGCCCTCTCCTCCTCCCTCCCGTTGTTCCCTGTGCCCACTCCTGGTGCAGCTGAAGGCGCTTTGCTCTGTCCTGCTGTAATTTTGGCCCTGCAGCCCCGCCACACGGTGCCCTCAGCCAGGCCGCAGCCATAGTGGAGCAGCGGGCAGGCCGGCCTCCTCCGCACAGTCTGCTCTGGGGAAGCAGCACTGGGACAGATCTCGTCCCCTCCCTGTTCCTCCATCACCTCCTTCCTCTCAGCAATGAACCCTCTTTCCCCACACCTTCCCAGTCCTGTGTGCTGCCTCAGTCCCGTCTCGGATGAAGGATTAACTGGGAAGCACCACACATGCTCCCAGTAACCCCACTGAAGGGCTGTTACGGTTAAACAGGGTGCTCCCCACTCATGTCAGAGGTGATATAAACTGCCCCAAAAGGAGGCTGGATGACATCAGCTAATGATTGTCTGAATTCCAAAAAAAAAAAAGAATATACAGAGTGCTTTATCCTTTTCTGCCCTTCCTCTGGGTCCCATAGAGCTGCAGCTTTCACATTTTCCTTGAAAGCTGAGCAGGCCATCCAAATAAAACCCTTCCAGGGCTCATAACCCAGCCTGGGCTCGTGTCAGTCGGATGGTCACAGTCCAGGACAAGGTCAGGGAAGCAAGGGGATGGCAGAGACCATAGCCGGACCCCTTCCAAGTGATTTCATAATTCCATTTTCCCTTCGCTATCTCTGCAATCCTTACATATAAACATTTCATTGAAGTCTTCAACTCCTATTACAATCAAACCTAAAAGCAAAAAGGCCTAAATGCACTTGGTTGCGAACCAAGACGATTCCCATAAAAGCAGATTATGCTGACATGATGAATATAAAATGAAACAGCAGATATTAAAGTTGGAGAATTGTTGCTTCATGCCTTCCGGGCTGCTGGCTGCTCTGCCTCCCTCCTCTCCTCTCCTTTCCTCTCCTCCTCCTCCCGCTTTGTTTCACTGACGGCAGACCGCGGGCAGAGATAGCCTCTTCACCCCTGCCTTCTCCGAGGCAGGCTGCCAGGCCTGAAATATTCAGCAGCTCCCCCCCCCCCGCCAGCCCTTATGCAACGCTTCAGCCTTCATCGGTTATTTGGGAGGTTGCAGCCCTGCCTTATCTGCCGTGCCGTTTCACAAAGCCTGTTTTGTGTTTAATTGGCTCGTTCCTGCTAATCTGCCACGATTGTTGTATTTTTATTCTTGAAGGTCGTTATTAGCTAGGTGAGAATGGTCTAGCTAGGTGAGAATGGTCTCCACCAGGCACGGAGCGCTCTGCAGGAGGTCGGTACACACCCAGACCGAGTACCCGCTAAAGAATGCAGCGGTTCAGGTCACAGGGTGCAGGGAGTGTCAGAGCCTGTTCCTGCCATCGGCAGGAGGCAGAGACGCTGCGTGTGTTAGGTGTGAGCAAGTGGATGACCTGATCCGCATGGTGGCGGAGCTCAAGGAGGAGGTGGAGAGGCTGAGGGCCATCAGGGAGTGTGAGCGGGAGATTGACTTCTGGAGCAACTCCCTGCAGGGCATCAAGGAGAGGTACCGGGGTGAGACACCCCAAATGGGGGTGGACACCCTGCCCAGTCGCCGTCGGGCAGAGGGAGGGGATCTGGGAGCTGAGGAGGAATGGAAACAGGTCCCTGCTCGACATCGCAGGCGATGCCCTCCTCTTCCGACCCCACCTTCCCAGGTGCCCTTACAAAACAGGTTTGAGGCCCTGGAGAATGAGAGATCAACAGAGACTGAGGAAGAGGTACAAAGTGTTCCCAGGAGGACTCCTAGGGTGAGGAGGTCAACTCCACACATCAGGACTGCCTCCGCCAAGAACGAAAGAAGGGTGATTGTTGTGGGTGACTCTGTCCTTAGGGGAACAGAGGGCCCTATTTGTCGGCCTGACCCTACCCGTAGGGAGGTCTGCTGCCTCCCTGGGGCCAGGGTCAGGGACATTGCCAAGAAGGTCAAGCACCTGGTACGGCCCACTGACTACTACCCGCTATTGGTCTTTCAGGCTGGTAGCGATGAAGTAGCAAAGAGGAGTCCGAAGGCGATCAAAAGAGACTTTAGGGATTTGGGGCGACAACTTAGAGGTTCAGGCGCGCAGGTTGTGTTTGCCTCTGTCCTTCCGATAGGGGGGATGGAAGCTGAAAGGTGCGCTGTTCGCATAAACTCGTGGCTTCGTGACTGGTGTGACCGGCACAACTTTGGGTTCTTTGATCACGGGAAGGTCTATGCTACACCGGGCCTGATGGCACCGAATGGGATGGGCCTCTCTCGGAGAGGGGTAAGGATCTTGGGTCAGGAGTTGGCAGGGCTGATAGATAGGGCTTTAAACTAGAGTCGAAGGGGGAAGGGGCTAAAACCAGGCACGCCGGTGAAGACCTAAGGGATGGTACGCTAGAATCAGAGGGGCTGTGTGCCAGTGAGGTCCTTCGGTTCGATCCACAAGGTGCTGAGTGTAAGGAGTCGCACCTGAAATGCTTCTACACAAACGCACGCAGTATGAGGAATAAAATGGATGAGCTAGAAGTCCTGGCCCAGTCCCGCAACTACGACATCATCGGCATAAGCGAAACCTGGTGGGATGAGTCCTGTGACTGGGGTGTTGCGATAGACGGTTACAGGCTCTTCAGGAGGGACAGGCAGGGTAGGCGAGGTGGTGGGGTGGCGATGTATGTGAAGCAGGGGCTGGACTGCGTGGAACTTCAGGTCGGCGATGGCAAAGTTGAGAGCCTCTGGGTAAGGATCAAGGGACGAACGAATAAAGGGGATGTCGTTGTGGGAGTCTATTACAGACCGCCTGGCCAGGACGATAGCGCCGATAACTTATTCTTTACAGAACTAAGAGAGGCCTCGAGATTAACTCCCCTTGTCCTTATGGGGGACTTCAACTTGCCAGACGTTAACTGGGAGTGCCACACGGCTGACACGAGCAAGTCCAGGAGGTTCATGAAGCACCTAGATGATAACTTTTTGGTGCAGGTGCTAACGGAGCCAACTAGGAAAGGTGCCCTCCTAGACCTGTTGCTAGAAAACAGAGAGGGTCTGGTGGGAGATGTGGTGATTGGTGGCCGCCTCGGTCATAGCGACCATGAAGTGGTTGAGTTCAAAATTTACGGTGACAGAAGGAAAAGTGCCACCAAAACCTCATCCCTAGATATGGGGAAGGCGGACTTCAGGCTGCTCGGGGAACTAGTCAGCAAGGTCCCCTGGGAAGCTGCTCTTGAAGGCCTTGATGTCCACCAGTGCTGGTCACTCTTTAAGCGATACCTCCTAGAAGCACAAGATCAGGCGATTCCTAAATATCGCAAGTCAGGCAGGCGGGGCAGGAGGCCGTCGTGGCTGACCAGGAACATTCTTATGGAGATTAGGCGGAAACAGAGAGTGTTTCGCTACTGGAAGGAGGGCCGGGTGACATGGAAAGAATACAGGGATGCTGCTCGTGTCTGTAGGAAGAAAATTCGTGTGGCTAAAGCACACCTAGAGTTGAAGCTGGCTGTGTCTGTGAGAGATAATAAAAAGGGTTTTTTTAGATATGTGAATGGAAAAAGGAGAACTAAAGAATACGTAGGGCCGCTCCTTGACAGGGAAGGTCTTCTCACAGACGATGACATAGGCAAAGCAGAGACGCTTAACGCCTTCTTTGCCTCTGTCTTCAATGCCGATGATGGGCTTCGGGACCCAGGGTGCCCCGAGCTGCAGGACCGGGACGGTGGGGATGACAAACTCCCGACCGACCCTGAACGTGTGCGGGATCTGCTACTCCACCTGGATCCCTACAAGTCCATGGGTCCGGATGGGATTCATCCCCGGGTGCTGAAGGAGCTGGCGGACGTCATCGCGGAACCTCTCTCAATTATTTTTCAACGATCCTGGGAGTCTGGAGAGGTCCCGGTAGACTGGAAGCTGGCAAATGTTGTGCCGATTTTCAAGAAGGGTCAGAAAGAAGACCCTAGCAATTACAGGCCTGTCAGTCTCACGTCAGTGCCTGGTAAAATCATGGAGAAGATGGTTCTCGAACGTATTGAGGCGCACCTGGGGGACAAAGCAGTCATTGGTCCCAGCCAGCATGGGTTTGTGAAGGGTAGGTCCTGCCTAACTAACCTGATTTCCTTTTATGATAAGATCACCCGTATGGTGGACCAAGGGAAACCAGCTGATGTGATTTTTTTGGACTTCAGCAAGGCTTTTGACACGGTTTCCCATAGTATCCTACTGGACAAAATGTCCAGCATACAGCTAAATAAAAACATCATACGATGGGTGAGCAATTGGCTAACGGGCAGGGCCCAAAGGGTTATGGTGAATGGGGCTGCGTCAGGCTGGCGGGCGGTCACCAGTGGGGTCCCTCAAGGCTCCATTTTAGGGCCGGTACTTTTCAATATTTTTATAAACGATCTGGATGTAGGAATAGAAGGCATTTTGAGCAAGTTTGCTGATGACACCAAACTTGGAGGAGTTGTGGACTCGAATGAGGGTGGAAAGGCCTTGCAGAGGGATCTGGATAGGTTGGAGAGCTGGGCGATCGCCAACCGCATGAAGTTCAATAAGAGCAAGTGCCGGGTCCTGCACCTGGGACGGGGAAACCCTGGCTGCACGTACAGACTGGGCGATGAGACGCTGGAGAGCAGCCTAGAAGAGAGGGATCTGGGGGTCGTGGTAGACAACAAGTTGAATATGAGCCGGCAGTGTGCCCTGGCAGCCAGGAGGGCCAACCGTGTCCTGGGGTGCATCAAGCACGGCATCGCTAGTAGGTCGAGGGAGGTGATTGTCCCGCTCTACTCTGCGCTGGTGCGGCCTCACCTCGAGTACTGTGTGCAGTTCTGGGCACCACAGTATAAAAAGGACATGAAACTGTTGGAGAGTGTCCAGAGGAGGGCTACGAAGATGGTGAAAGGCCTGGAGGGGAAGACGTACGAGGAACGGCTGAGGGCACTGGGCCTGTTCAGCCTGGAGAAGAGGAGGCTGAGGGGAGACCTCATCGCAGTCTACAACTTCCTCGTAAGGGGGTGTCGAGAGGCAGGAGACCTTTTCTCCATTAACACCAGCGACAGGACCCGCGGGAATGGAGTTAAGCTGAGGCAGGGGAAGTTTAGGCTGGACATCAGGAAAGGGTTCTTCACAGAGAGAGTGGTTGCACACTGGAACAGGCTCCCCAGGGAAGTGGTCACTGCACCGAGCCTGACTGAATTTAAGAAGAGATTGGACTGTGCACTTAGTCACATGGTCTGAACTTGGGTAGACCTGTGCGGTGTCAAGAGTTGGACTTGATGATCCTTAAGGGTCCCTTCCAACTCAGGATATTCTATGATTCTATGATTCTATGATTAGAATAAGCCATGTTGCTTACGGCACTGCTCCCCAAATAACCAAGCCCTCTCTGCGTTTCCCCTCCTCTCTCCAGCGCTGCTCAGGCTGTGGCACCTGCTGGATGTGCTTAATGAAGGAGCAGGTCCGTGGCGTGACGGGCAGCATGCCCGTGAGTTATTTCCAGTGCACGGATCCAGGCTGCTCCCACCTGTATGCTCGCCACCTGCTTCAGCCCAGCAGGACCCGCACCCTTCAGACAGGCTTCAGCAGCTCACCTGCACGGCTCCGCATCGTCGGCTGTCAGCAGAGGGGAAGCTGGAGATCTAGTTAGCAATTATATTCCCTCTTATGGCAGGCTCAGAAACACAATCTCATCTCACACGGGCTGGCACCGAGGCCAGCACTGACAACTACTTCTTCGTCTCCTTGCCCGTGCATTGCCCTAATCCTGCAACACCGCTTCTCCTGCTATTAGTCCAGGAGCTCTTCTGAGCTAATGTTCTCCAGAGGTGCCAACTGCCGTCCAAGTGTTAGCTTATAGAGACTTTGGTGCTAGCTACCACTTATGTTAATAAACCAAAATTATGCAGAAAGTCATAAACACAGAGCTCTCCCCAGTGCCCTTGCCAGTACAGGATTGCTCCCTGCGGAATAGATTATAGCACTGTGCAGACTCGCTCCAAAATGACTCCGGTAATGGGGCTTCCCCCGTGCTCCCCAGGGGACAATTCTGCAGTCAAACAGGCCCTAACATTTCTTAAGGTTTGGGTCTTTTGGTAGCAATGCGCTTTTTTTTTTTTTTCTCCTCAATCATTAGCTCGCTTCATTATTTTCCCCCTTTCCCTCTGCTCAATGTTAACATGTTCCTTTCCTTCTAGCTGCACTCCCCTCACAGTACTCCCTAGGGCAATGCACAAACACAGCTTAATGTTGTAAGAAGTAATAGAGAAGCTCAGAAGTTTAAGAAGGGAGAAAAAAGATGACAAGATCCCTCTGATCATTTCTTTTCAAAGCCCCTGTGCACGAGGAGCACTGTGCTGCACCCGCAGGGTATTTCATGGGTGGCTTTGGCTGCGTGCGTGCCTGCTGGGGCTCAGCGTGTCCCCGGCGCTGGGGCAGGCAGCCGGTACACACAGATGGATGGATGGATGGGGTCTTAGTCTTGAAGTGACCTATGGGGAACCCCCCCAATGGTGTGAGCAAGTTTGGGTGCTCTCTCAGCATCTCCTTTGCTCTGCCAGCAGCATCGCGGGCCTGGCGCTGGATGGATAAAACGTCAGGCACCCCAGCGCAAGGGGGGGACGGGCAGTAAAGTGGGTTTGGCTATTTTGAGGCTTTGCTCAAAGTGCCTAGAAGGAGAACAATGAGAAGATCCCCCGTAACAGGGATCCACCCAGCAGGAAGCCCCCTCAGTTCAGACCCAGCCTGCCTCTCCCTGCTCTGGGCTGCAGCTGCTGAATGCTTTGGGAACAAGCGCCCCCAGCACCACAACGAGTGGGGATGAGGTGGTGGCATTCCCACCCAGCTCTGACTTGGCCAAAAATCTTTCCCTGTGACTTTTCAGCAGACGCAGTGAAACCTTGCCCGCACCCCGCTGAGCAGCAGTGGCTCCAGGCTGAACCATTCCATGCTTTTGGCAACAGTGAGGCCACCAAGCACCCCAGCAACTTTTCCCCCTTGAACAGCAGCACTCCCAGTTTCGTAAGGCCTGCCACATGCATCCGAGCTCGTGCTCTTCAACATTTACACCCATTTAACAGTAAAGCTCTCCCCTTTTGCTCCAGTTTGTGGGTACAGGAGAAGCACGTGTACAAAGAGCTCACATCATTGCCGACACATTTGACCTTAAAGATAGAAGAGCCATGGCACAAGCCATCCCGAGGCTGAGCATCTGCCCAGCTCCAGCACAGACCAAGCAGCTCCAGCCCTCCTGCAGCAGCCTGGTCTGATGCTCGTGGTCCCACTAACAGTGCTGGATTTCCTCCAGTTAACACAGGCACAGTGAACCCAACCAGAACATTTCCATTCTTCTCATCTTCCCACCAAACTAGTTCATGAACGCACGTGTGTTGTTTTTTGTTTTAGACAGATGTAATTATCGTGGAACTCAACAAGAGGTCAGCAGGCTGCATCACCATGCAGGTGAAGGCTGAGGACCAGATGAGATGGGGTGAACAGTCAAGACAGAGTCAGCCCCTTCCACGAATCTCTCCAGCAGGAGCTTCAAGACAGCCGGAGGGTCTTTGCTCCAGCAAACCCTCTCCCCTCCTCACTCTACAGCCCTCAGCACCATCCCCACGTCCCTACTAATCAAAGGCTGCGGGGCCCCGATGGCAGCCAGCGAGCAGGTATTGATCTGCCTGCACTGCCTACAGATCATAATCTGCCTCCACGCACCTTAAAGAAGCTCAGCGCACGTTCCCCGTTCTTACAGCTGCTTTGATTGCAATTCAGTCTCTAGTACATTACCCTTATTTATAACGCCAGGGCTTCAGCGTGGCGCCTCAGGCGGTCTAAAATTATTACAGGGCCCTTTTGACTTTCAATTCCCTTCCATTCAATTCCATTTTTATTTGTCAGCAGAGACTCCCATTGACCAGCGGTGGAAGCCAACTGCACGCAGGCAGACGGTGCTGCTGCATGTTAAGCCAATCCTATAGAAATTGCTGGCACGCAGCTCAACACCATGGGTCAGCTCAGCTCCAAGACGAAGCGCCAAATCCCTGGGACAGCAGGGCACGGGCTGCAGCTTCCTCAGAGAGCTGCAGGATCCATGCCCAGGAGGGTCAGCTGCCGCCATTCACCCAGCCAACGTAGCCTTCGTCCAAAAAATTGCAAAGGGAAGTGACTTTAAACGTCACAGCCACTCTTGTGGACCTTCTGGAGATGGAAGAGCAGGCTTGCGAGAGAGATGGGTGGGAATGCAGTGTTGGAAATCGCCACGATGTATGGACAGGGTGCAGCAGCCCTCTCCTCTTCCTCAATCCCCACTCCCAACGGAGGCACAGCAGCCTGTTTTTAGGGTCCTCTGAGCTGTTACTGAACAGCTCAAAGCTTTGCCACTTCCCTCAAGGCTCACTCAGGAGACAGAGGGTTCACCTCTGCAAGGGCACCTGAAGGTGTAAGGAAGAGACGAGTGCCTCCTCTAGCCAAAGGAGAGAGCTGCTAGCCCATGCTGCACGAGGAAAACTGCAGCTCCCCCCTGCCTCCCCTTACTCCTGATCCTAAAAGCCAAAGAGACAGAGCTGATAAATGGGAACTGCTGATAGCTGGTAAAAGCCTTTTTAGACTATTTCAAAGGAACAAGCAGGGTTTTGGTTTTTTTTTATAGCTCAGTTATTAGTCCCTGTTAAAGAAACCAGTGCACATCACTTCAGTGGGGAAGCTTTTCTGCAGGTAACAAGTACACAGCACCGCAAACCCTGCCCTGTGGCTGTTTTAAGGTTGGGCTATACAAGACAACAGGGATGTCCTGTGCTGGGAATTTCAGCTCTCTGCATGGGACAGGAGAGCTGCAGCAGCAGGGCAGGCTGCTCTGCTCAGCCCTGACCCCCCAGGGCTGCCCTGCAAGCACCAGGCACAGATCCTGCTCCGTGCTCAGAGTGCAATTTCTCCTGCCCGGAGACCCCCCTGCACAGCGCTGCCACAGCTCCGCTTGGAGACAGAGAGGATCTGAAGTGTCTCATGACACAGGCGGAGGCTGCTGAGCAATATCTGCTCCGTGAGATAACCACCGCGTTATTCTTCACGGCGGCTGAGGGAGGGTGAGGGAGGGCAGGCACGGCGCTCACGCCACCGGCTCTGAGCAACAGCTACGGCACCAAGAGTTTTGTTAAGTGCATGATGGACATTACAGGCATGAATTAACGCTGAACTCTCACTGATAAAAGCATTTGCATGTCCAGAGAAACACGAACAGGAACCTTGGTTAAACAGCAAGGCCACAAGCTGGGAAATGCCTCTGGTTGCAGCACGCGCTCCCCAAGCAGGCAGCACAGGAGAGGGGACAAAATATTTAAACCCAGTCCCAAAGCAATCAAGAGAAGCTGCGAAACCAGCCCCAAGCAGCCTGCATCCCTCCCGCTGTCCTTTAAATGACAAAGGAAGTGACAAGGAGCCCAAGGAGCCGTTATGGCATTAGGTGAGGTTTGTGCAAGATGAGCACTGCTGGAGTAACGGCGCCGTATTCCAGGGGCAAGCATTGCTCAGAGCTTGATTAAAACTAGTCAAGTGCTTTATAACCTCTATGCATTTTTAAATGTCTCTCTTTGGGAAACATAGCTCTTAAAGTGATAAGGTAGCTTGATAGCTCACGGCACTGCTCAGACTGGGAAGTGATTTTTTCTGGCATGGTTCCCCCACGGACCTCCCCGCCCAGCTGGCTCCAGCAGCAGACACAGCCCCTGCAGGACCTGCCCATGCACTAGATGGGATGGGGAGAGGAATGGAGATGGGGAAAAAAGGGTTTGCTGCTTCCTACACGAGCACCAGGACAGCTCTCCCTGCTGAGATGATGCCCTTCTCCAAAAAGATGTCAGCACAAAGCAGAGGAGCACACTCAGGAGACTGGGAATAAGGGAGTGCATGGCTGGTGGCTGGCATCCTGAGAAAAAAATGGGTAGTGGGGAACGTGGGTTCTTCTGCCTGGGTGTCACCTGGAGTGCCAGGGGGTGCATTGAAAGCTGAGCAGCCTGGAAAGGTCTGGGCTTACCCATCCCAAAAAAGACAGAAACATCAGCTGCCAGGAAGGAGTATTTGGTGGAGCCCTTCCCAACACATCGTGATGGGGCTCCCACACTAACAGGGCCCTTCCCTTGCTTTCCAGGCAGACATTTGCTGTTGTTAAAATGTTTTAGGGGCTCTGCCTCTTCCCTGGGAAAGGCTTTGGAGTACTCACTCCCCAAAAAGCCTCTGGTTATCCAAAGCCTCCCAGGTACCCAGGCACCGTGGCGGCTGCTCACAAAGCTCAAGCTCAGCTCTTACAGCAGGGAGGTCCTGCAGCATCACGGGGATTCACTTCTCTCCAGTATTACACCTTCACGCAGGAGAACCTGCTCCTTCATCTACCCCAGCACCCAGAGGGACCCACCTGGCCCAGGGGACACCCCAGGGTGCAGACAGACAGACAGACAGACCCTTCCCAGGCAGGACACACCAGCTGGGCAGCCCCAGCCCAGGAGCAAAGCGCTGCAGCTGGCAGCAGAAGGGGCTTGCCAAAACTTAGCTGCGGAAATCATCGCCTCTCCCTGGAGCGACTGGTGCTGAAATGAACTGGGCTCGCTGCGGCTGATCCCAGATCACAGAGCAGCTGGAGGGCTCGGGAAGCGGCATCGGATGATGAGGAAACATTAACATCGAAATAAATAAATAAATAAAAGGGAATGAATTTATTAAGACTTCTCCGAGCCTGTGGGCAAAATAATTTTCCCCCGTTTAGCAGTGGGTAAACCAAAACAGCGGCAACGCAATTTGTCAGAGATTAAAAGCAACTAAGTGGCAGTGACACTTCCAGCCTGAAGCTGTGATGCTCTCCCAGAGTGACACCATGGCCTGACCCTGGCACGACCACGCTCCCTTCCTGCAGCAGCCACACTGCCCTCCTCTTGCAGAGAGCGCTTTGCCTGCTGAAATAAGAACACGATCTGCCTGGATGCCAGCCCCAGCCAGGCACAGGGAGGTCTCCAGCCACTGCCCTTGCCCAAAGGCTCGTCCAGCTGGAGCATCCCGGTGCCACGTCCCTCCAACATGCAGAGGAAGGCCAGCTTTGCTGTCACTGCTGCCCTCACCCGTTGCCAGCTCGCAGCTCCCACCCCACCCCAGTGTTCCCACTCCTCCCCAGCCACATCTCGTGGTGTTCCCCACCAGTACAAAGGCTTCATGAGGTTCTCCCTGCACCCCCATCCTTCCCTCCTACAGTACCAATGGGGCGACCTCCCCACCCCATCCTTCATCCTTATTTTTCCCCTTCTCCTCTTCCCATCAAGTACAGATCATTTCCCATCCCCTACTTCGCCACAAAGGCTAATTCATGCCCCCATTAACCGAGGACCTGGTCTCCCCAGCATCACCGCACCATTAGATCCACAAGCAGCATGGTCTCACATTTGTATCCCCATTTGTTGTCCTAAAAAGAGTCCTGGGGCCCCAGCAGGGCCACCTACAACATGACAGCGAAGCCACGGAGCGCTTCCAGCCCCGATCTGCATACACAGAGGTCATGGGAGAGGCAGAGGGGGATGAATCCTTGCAGCCTCATTAGAGGGAAGGAAACTGTTTCTGCAAATAATAATTGATTTCTAAATTTATCCCCTAATTAAATAGGTTCCCTGGATGAATCTGCATGCAGGCTGCAAGGTGATGATTTAGAGCCCGGCTTCCTCCGGGAATGCACCAACACATGTCTGCAAATTGTCTCCCCCCCAGATTCAGAGGAGGGGTGATCGTCTCCCCCCCCCGGCAGGCAGGAGCAGACGGGCCCCTCCTGCCACCTGCAGCTTGACGCCAGCCAAGCCAAGCTTTCCTCTGCATGAGGTCTATCGGCTGCTCGCCAGGGAAAAGGGCATTTGTCACCTGTCTCCTTGCTGGTCCCCGCACGCCGGCCCCGCGGGGATGCTCTGATGGACCCGAGCGAGGCACACATCACAGCGAGAGCACACAACTCACAGCCTGCCAGGCAGGAGGCTGGCTGGAGGCTTTTCTTTGGCAGGCAGCAGCCATAAAACTATGGCAGAGCTGGAGCTGTGCTGCCTGAACTCAGCACATCGCGGCAGCGAGAAGGAGAAACATTATCTCCCAAACACGCTCTTGCTTCCTACATCAATTCCACGGCTGCTCCTGTCTCGTCGCTTTGACTTTTTCCTACAGACACCATCAGCTAATAAAACCTCAAGAGACGGATCCTGGGATAAAACCCGGCTACAAGCTCTGCAAAAATTAAACGCATTTATCACTCTTGTGCCGAGAGCTCTTTTGGCAACCAGCGTGCCCTGATGCTCCCAGACAAGCGTCAAAGGACGCTGGATGCGGGAACGGCACGAGGCGGCGCTGCCACGTTGCAGCCCCAGCTCATGAACCACTGCTGCCCAGGACCCCTCTGCCAGCCCTGGGATGCTGCTGCAGCACGTGTGTGTGCACACCCTTTGGGGTGAGCAGGTCCCTTCTCTTTCCGCCCCCATTAGCCTTGCAGAAGCCCAAGGGGGCCGTGCCATCCACGTGGGACCCCAGCTTGCCCATGCACAGGGCGGGTGCCAGCACAGAGATGGCTCTAAGCCCTCCCCTCCTGGGAAATGCCCACAGCTACTCACCACCTGTAGGAAGCAGCAGCAGCACCTTCCACCTCCTCTTTTCTCCTCCCTTCTTTCCAGCCTCCCGCCCCACAGCATCCTCTGGGCTCTGGGCACACGCCATCTTCAGGGCTCCATCCCTTCGGTGTTGAGTTTTTGGGACGCAGAGGCACAACTCATCCCTGCTGCTGCCCCACACGCTGGGGTTCCTTCTCCTGCCACCTGGAGCACGCAAGGACCAGCCCCAAGCACAGCCTGCGCATCCTTTCCCTCACCACTCACCCCATGGTGACTACAGCACGCGCAGACCTGTACCCACTCAGACACGTGCTCTTCCTCAGAGATGCCAAAAATGCCATCTTTTGGCATTTTCTCCCCCCAGTACCCTAAAAGCATTCAAAACTGGAGCATCTCCATGGTAGTTTTGGATTTCTCAGCGCTTCTGGATGAAAACTATCTTGTTAAAGTGAGTTCTCAATCAGAAATCACTGACGCAGATGGAGCTGGGGCCGTAACCTACTTCTGCACTTAAAAATAAAAAAAGCTATTAGGTGGCTAAATACTTTCAGAGCTGCTTCCCTTCATCTCTGCACTGTGGTACTTGGTCTGCGGCAGCGCATCCTCCTTCATAAATTGCCTCTGAGAGCCTCAGATCTCTTCCAAAAGAAAACAGTATTATTCACAGGACAAAGTAGGAGAGAGAGATGCAAGAAAACTAATTAATGCCTGTATGGAAGAGTTTGCAATATACAGCATTTAAATGAAGCCTGGTTTTCAGATCAGAAAGCTAACAACTCCACGTTGCGTCACCAGCTTTCTTTTCCAGAAGTACATCTTTTGCTCACCTTGAGCAGTTTTAAAGCAAACAAAATTCCTGTCGGTACCGAAGCGAATTCAGCTTCTAGCTCTCCACCACTTACCAACTCGAGCACATTAAAACTCTGTTAAAAGCAGAGCAAGATGAGTCCTTGAGGCCCCGTTCCCCAAGGATGCATGCACATAAAGCAAGGAAAATGTGTGGTTATTAGAGTTTAGCTTTATTGTTTTCATAAAACACACTGAAGATTGTGTTTATGATTGTGGAGAAAATAAAACCCTCTCTCCAATTGTTAAAATAATGAACACAGGATACTCCAGTGACTTCTAAACAATCAAACACTTTGGACGTGCTTAGCACCCTCTACTCAGATTTTGGAAGAGTCTTCACAGGGATGGAAATAAGCCTCGTTGGGTGAAGGATAAAGCCACGAGCCCACCCTATAGCCAAAGGCAGCAGAACAGTTTACACAGCCCGTGCATGGGACTCGGTTCCATGGATCAGAAAGGGAACCATTTAAAACTCCTCGCAGAATTACTTAAGAGCCAGTTTTACTGGTTTGCAGTAACACCTGAGCTTCTGAATGATCTAATCCCTTTTGAAAGACAGACTTTGGCATCAGAACCCTTCAAACACATTCAAAAGCAAACAAAAACATGATCTTAGCCTGCACTTTCTCCCTGCTCCCCCCGCACAGGGTTCCCACGTGGCCTCAGATCAGCTTTGTCACTTCACCACGTCGCTGCTTCCTCACTCCTGACGGCTGCTCTCAAAAGCTCCCACAGCCTTTTGCAGTCTTCAAGCAATAAGGCAGCTCATGGGGTCATTCCTGCCTCCCACTCACCCTCCCCAAGTGCTGTAGCACAAATCGTGCCAGTTTCTGCCCTTTCTGGCACCCCCAGCCCCTCCTGCTGGCCCATGGGCACAAGCAGCAGCCCTGGGGACATCACAGGGCAGAGGCTGTCCTCAGTGCCACTCACCCCCCTGATGCCCACGAAGCCTTCTCCAACACAAATTCCACACCTTCAGGGGGATTTTGCCTGCTCCACATCCCCGTCACTCCCGAGGGCTCTGCACCTGGCTGTAAGGAGCTTTGTGTGTCCGTGACCTCGTGCCAGTCACATCGATTGCACCGCGCAGGGAACCGAACCACCTCCGCCACTTTGCTGCTCTACCTGGAGGAAGGACAACCCAAAGGTTTGCTTGTTTGTTTCCTTTAGATATTACAAAGACTGTGCGAGGTTATAAATTAATAAATGGAGCTGTCTCTTCCATTTCGCAGTGTGGTGATGGAAGGAAGGACACACCGTGTGTCCCTTGGGTGGCTGCCAACGCACCTGCACAACCTGGTGGCAGCAGGGCAATGGGGCAGGGAGCCAAAAGGCACCGGGCAGGGTCCTTCCCTGTCTGCTCAGTGCCTCTACCCATCCATCAGTGCCCACCACCTGCCTGGCACCACCAGCACAGCAGGGAGCAAATCGTCTCCAAATGCATCTTCCACGCCAGGTGATGCCTCCGTGTCCCTGCACCCCTACTTGAAATCCTGGCCCGACTCAGGACCTCTTGGCCACATCGATGGTTAACCTGACCTGGCAGAAGACGTATTCTGCAAAGCTCCAGCACAAAGGGACAGACTGGGAGAAGAAAATGGAAAAAAACAAAAACAAAACACACCAGAGATACTGAGAAGGTGTTGGCAGAGTCTCGCATTCAGGCAGTTTTGCACACACTTTCTGGAAGGTATTATTGCCTGCTCTAAAGCATCCCTTTTAGTGTGAGCCTTTGGGGCTTGTAATAAAAACCAAGATGTTTTTCCCGGAGCCAGGTTAGATAGAAGACATCTAAAAATTAAAGCAGCAGCCTAAAAAAAGATTCCAGTACCGTCCTTCCCATTACGGATATTTATTTGCAGGGTCCTCGGAGACAGAGGTCAGCTCGGGAGCGCAGAACCTGAGCTGCGTTTGTTCCCAGAGCTGGCACAGCCTGCACAAGCACTGCCTGCTCCTCGGACCCACCTTGCTGATTAACAGCTTTGTTCCAAGAAGCGCATAACAAGACCGAACTGAGACTCAGCTGGTTTCAAAGAACCAACAAATTCAAAACACACAGCCAGCTCTTCCAGCTAAGGCAGCTCCGAGCGTCCAGACTAACACCACGGTCTCTGTGCATTACAACCCAGCAACACGTCCTAAAATCAATGAAAGTGGAATAAAGCCAGAGCCCTGCTTTTTTCCTCTCCTGCAAACTTCTTTTGGACATAACCAAAACCAACACGCTGCCCTGAGGAGATCTGAGTTTTATGAACCAAAGCACTTCCACTCGTAAAAAGCTGAAAACCAAGTTTTTCCTGCAAGAGATTCGTCACCGTTGGCTGCCCTTGATCATCACATCACAGATGAAATTGCTACCTGTACTCAGTGTTAAGATACTCATTCGAACATCAGAAATGAAAAACGGCACCTTCCCCGAGGAGCACTGACTCAGGGGCCCCGCAGGATCTCGCTCTGCCCTTCGCCCTCACCCACCCGCGGTGCCCACCGCCGCCGGGCTCAGCCCGCTCTTCTGGGCCCCGCTTCTTAATGTGAAGAAAGCTCCGGATCCATTCGAAATGAATTATACTCCAGTAATTGCAGCTGCTGTAGGGCAGTATGAGGTCAAACTGCCCATTTTGTGCTGCGTCTCAAACACTGGAGGTGATGAACGGGCTCGTTTCCAGCAGAGGCAAGTGCCCACGGCTCCAGGTGAAGCCCAGGGAAGCTGAGGGTGCCCAGCACCCAACACCACGCCACCGGTGGGTGCCAGGCTCTTCCCTTAACACAACATCTGAGCTCACTCTGTGTAACCACAACCTTGTCTCGTGCTGCCCACCCCTGGTCTCCCTCCTGCAAGCCCTCCTGGTGCCATCCCCAAGGCTGCCCGCATCTGACTGCTGAAGAAATCTGTCTCTCTCCCCAGAAGGGCTTTTTCAGCCCAAAACAGGGATTTTCCCCCTCCCCTCCCCTCCCCTTCTAAGTCTACGTTAATAATTAAGATAGGGTGGGATTCCAGAGACTAATTACCACTGTAAAGTTACTCTCCTGAAGGCTGATAAGGGAAGTAATTAGGATGGACAAGCATGGATTACAGAGCTCTAAATCTCTCCCTCTTGTCAAGATAACGCTGCTGCCCAGCCTCACAAACGACAAACGAGTCCATAGGCAAACAGGCAGCAGGCAGGGGGCTGGCAGCAGGCTGGGCTCTGCCACATAACCCCAAAACACCTTTCTGCGCCGTGTTCCTTCCAGCCAACACACCGACACCGCTCCCCCTCCAGACACCGTGCCTGTGGCTGTTTTGCCTTCACCTGGTCTCTTCTCACCTCCCCAGATATAAGCTAAGAAGAAGTGTGTGCTCAGACACCGGATAGATGCTGGCAGCTGTTCAATAGGGCTGTCACAAGACCCATGTCCCCTCGAGATGAGGGTAAAGGTGATGCTCACAGTGCCACAGCAGCATGCAACTGCCTGGGGAATGTGGCTGCTTGAAGGGAAACCCAGGGCCTGGGGGATCCCAAGAGGACCAACCCCATCTCCAGCCACCTTCTGTCCTGTGCCTGACAGCCCCAGCGGGTTCATCCACACCAAAGAGGTGGGTCTGGGTATCTGGATTCATCCACAACACCCACAGGGACCACGCTCTGGGACCTTGCACGGGTGATTTGGAGCCTCACAGCGATCAGAATTAAGACCCCAATGCACCACGTCCCTTGGCTGCACAGGCTGCAGACCCCTGCAGTTCTCTGCATTTATGCACTACACAGCAAAACCGAGGGTCAGGCTGCCAGAACCACCCAAATAAATCTTCATCTAGATGGCAAGGCACGCGCACGCCAGCTAACTCGCCCCAGCTCCCCAGCGCCAAGCACTCGGATCGCGCTCCCCTCCCTGCTGCAACGCCAGCTCCGGGGCCATGCACACAGCGAATGCACTCCTCACACACACAGATTATTTTCCTCCAGCAATTTCAGGCACCCTGCACTAGAGCATTTATAACTAATACATATTCCAATGTTCCCATTCACCCGAGACACCCAAAACTTTCCTGGCTCATTTGTCAGATTTTTTGTTATTATTATTTTTTAAAATACCTTCTTCCCCTCAGGCCAGTCAAATCAGCCCAGTTAATTTTAATTTTCATGGACGTGGAAAGTCATCTCAAGGTCACTTTTTGGTTCTTTTCCAGTTTCACGTCTTGTGCATTTTGCAGGATTTGCAATCCAGGCTTCTGATTACCGCTACGTAATGCAACGCAAAGGAAGCGGCTGAGGAAAGACAGTGATGAAGCACCCCATTGACACCCAGGTAATTAAGGAGAAACAAACATGTTTGTTGGCTGAAACAAGGGGAAAAAATCATGCAAACCACTTTATTCTAACAAGGTGGAGAGCGGGGAGGAAAGAAAAAGTGGCAGCTGATGGGTTTCCACCAGAAGGGCACGCTCTGCTCAAGCCGCTCTTCCAGGGGTGTCTGCAGGAAGGTTGCAGGTGCCACAGGAAGACTTTTGTCACTTCTTATCAGAAAGACAGCCCCCCCCAAAAAAAAAAAACAAAAAAAAAAACACCTGTAAAACACAACCTTTGAGATGCCCGCAACAGGCAGATCGACAGAGCCCCATTTGGAAGGGAAAAGCAAACATAGGGAAAACCCACATATGTCCTAAGGGCTCAGAACAAAAGCAAAATCCTGAAGGCTGGATGGAGATCTGTCTCCTCCTGGCCAGGTTAACATCCAGGAGAGGGATCCCTTGGGAAAATGGTGACAATCCGGTGACAGCTGGGTGTTTGCTTGTGCTCAGGGCCATGCTGGGACGATGCTGGTGTCAGGCAGGGGCACGCCGTAGTGGGTTTTACCCTAAATTTTGTCACTTTGCTCCCAAAGTGAGCGCGATGCTGGTGCATCAGGCTGCGCTCCAAACGTGTTTATTAAATGTTTTTAATATTGCGGTGGCAGACAGAGTAATACAACCCAGCCTGAGTCACACATCTTCCCGTGTCCGCGGGGACTGCGGGTACAAGCCTGTTTTTGTTTCTTTCCTAGGGAACGATCGAGATACAGGGCTCGCAGCTCAGATCACAGCCGCTCTCCAGGGGCTGGTGATGGTAATTAGTTTGTGTGCGTTAGAGGCGTTTTTTGGTTTCCATGCCGTCCTCCGAGAGCCTGGCAGGAATACTCAAACTGCCCGGCAGAGAAACCCAGCCTTGATGTGGGTGGTGAGCAGCTGAAAACCTGGCTCCGAGCCCTCAGAAACCAGCCCTGTACCACCAGGTATTTGTCCTCTAAAAAGCACCATATTCCAGGCTGGGTTTTGTATTTTGTTTGTTTTTTTTTTTTTTTTCTTCCCCATGGGCCAACATCGCATAGAAAGGAGCATCAGCAATACCCTCTCTAGTCCCACTTATTAAATCACAGTCACCAACCCGCTGTGCACACCCAGAGGCCAGCCCACCCCGCTGCAGGCTCAGGAGATGTCTCCCCCACACCTAAGCACCCGTTTTGCTCAAGAAGCAGCGCTAGAAACTCCTGCCACTGCCTTGCCGTGGCCAGCTTAAGAGTGAGATGCAGAAACCCATCTGCACCTTTTGGGGCCAGCAAAGCCCTAACACTCCCGGGACTCTCCTAGCACAGAGCTCTCCTTCCTGACGTTGCTCCTCTTGCCCCCACAGCACACAAAGACTTCTTGTGGTCTCCTTGCTGCTGGTCTGGGGGTGCTTCTCCACTAGGAGCTGCTCCCTGCAGGTGGAGCTGATCCAGTTCAAGGTCCCACCATCACCTCCCCAGGAAATGCAATGCAAGGGCAAGCCCACAGACCCCAGCAGCATCATTGCTTGGAGGAGGAGAAGGAACAGCAGCGAGGGCAGCACAGGACACAGCATCCTTAACACCAGCTTTAGCTCTGTGCCAAACAAGGTTCCAGACTTCCTCGGAGCAGTTTGGACACAACACTGAGCGCCACCAAAAGCCTCCACCAGGCAGCAAATTCCTTCCCCTGGTCCTGCAGGAAACCTTGAAAGCCACGAGATGTTCCCAGCTGCACCCTCTGCCTGCACACCTCCAGCTGCACCGGCCAGTTCCTCGTGAGATGCTAATCCCGTGACAGTGCCGCTGAAGTCAGGGCTATTTTCCTGCTGACTGTGAAATCGGTAAGGAAAAAAAAAAGACAAATGTATTGCCACGTACATCTGTCCAAATATAGTGCTGCCAAAGGCAGATTGGACATCAGGGCACAGCCATGAGATTAAGTCATGTTTCTGTTTGCTGAAAGCATTGAGAAAAAAAAAAATCCACTTAAAATGTTTTGCTGTCAACTTAACGTTTCATCTGGCAATTAGTTCCGAAGCAGGGAATGCCTAAAACAAAGTAAAACTAGTTTTAAGAAAAGTTGCATTAAATCACTGTTAGGCAAAAAATATTTTTTTAAAAAGATGTTTGAGAAAAATCTCTCCACTGCGAGAAGGGCGCAAAGGGAGCTTGCTTTGGCCGTGGGAAATTATTACTTAAACATAGAGGGTTTTACTGCCCAGAAGAGGACAGCGGGGCAGGCACGAGGTGTCCCTGGAGAGCCCATTTGGGGTGAGCCCTGTGGTCGCAGCCAGCAGTGAGGACACCCAGGCTCACCCCATATCGCTGCGAATGGTCCACGGGGCATCACCAGGCAGCTCACCAAGCTGACCGGGGGCTGCTCCAGCACCCCCAGCAGACCAAAACCCAACCCAGGCCAGCGGGCTGACCGAACCAGAGCTTGCTGGTGCTGCTCTGCCTCCCTACAGCAGCATTTATTAGGTAGCATTTGTGCGCCGAGGTGCGGGCAGAGCCAGCTGCTAATGGTGAGAACCGGCTGTGTGCAGCAGCCCCGGAATGACTCCAGGGCGAATTCTGCCTGTTAAGCACTTTATTTTCCGAGTCGACACGCTCAAGGACTTGGTGGTTTCACATTCAGACAAACCTGCCGTCACCCGGCGGGGCAGGGCGGGCGGGGGGCGTGCGGGGATGCAGGTGGGATGCAGCGGGCTCCCCGCCGCGAAGCACGAGCTCAGCTGCAGTGATTAGCAATCAAAATTAACACACAAAACAGCGCGCACTGAACCCAGGGGAGAGGGAAGGAGAGCGACGCGGGAGGCAGCCGGTGGGTAATGTTAAGGGGAAAAAAATAAAAGGGGATGTTTTCATCCAAATCCACTTTCTGCCTGTGGTTCCGTGGGGCTGAGCGCTGCCACCCTTCCCGTGCTGCGGGCAGGGGGACGGGATCTGTCCTAATTAAACAGGCTCAGGCAAAATGACCCCGGGCTAAGAGAGGTGCCCTGGAGCCGCAGCATCCCTCCCACCACGCTGGTCACAGCAGGGGCTGCAGGAACAAGGCACCAGGACACAGAGCTGGAGGGGCTGCAGGGCTGGAGGGCTGCTCGTGTGCGCCGAGCTGTGCCGCCGAGCCAAGGGTGGGGATGGGGAGCAGCAGGGAGATAAGTGCTCGCGGAACAGGAAAGGATTAGATACTTACAAATATTTTATCCTAGCTAAAGTAATTGCACCACTTGTTCTTATGAGTCAGAGCTATTTATTTTCATGCTTCAGGGCATCGGTTGATCACACCAGCTGAGGTCAGGCAGAAATTCCCCATTGCTCCTGCGAGCGTTTTGCATATTGCAGGAAGCGCCTGCAGCCCAGGGCGCCTCTTCTCCTGCCTCCTCCAGTGCCCACCAGCTGCAGGGCCCAGCAGGAACAACATCTCCATCCAGTGGCCGCTCAGCCCCCCCGGCACAGCACTGAAACCTCGTCGTGCCCTCCCCAGTTTCGCTTCTGCCCACGGAGAGCTCACATCCCACGCTCCTGTCCTGCCCGGAAGGTGCTGAGGCTTTCGGACCCTTTTGGGCGAAGCACACCCAGCCGAGAAGAGAGGCTATCCGTCACCCAGGAGGCAAAAACAAACCCAGCTCCTTTTCACCCGGAGCACGAGGGAAAACCAGGGGCACCGAAGCTCATTTCGGCAGCCGGTGACTCCGTGGCCTCTGCTGGGAGCAGACACGGATAACTGCTCATTTCCCACCACTTAGTGATTCACAGCTCTAATTGTGTCACCACAGACAACTCTCCCCAAAAAAAAACAGCATTTGGCCATTAGCAGAGGCGAGGAAACAAAACACAAACAGGCAGCACACGCAGGGAAGGGGCAGAGGAATGCAAAAGGCAGCCAGAAGCACTGGACCAGGGAAAGAAATCCACCTGCCCTGCTCCCTCCCAGCGCTAACCAGCCAGCCTGCGGGTAGCTCCAGTAACTCAGGAGCATTTAATAAAGGTCTTGGGAAGAACCAAGCATTGATCTCTGGGCAGCGAGCATGAAATGAACAGGCAGAGGCCAGCACTCACCAAATAAAAGGTTCCCCTTGCACAAACAGCAGTTCTGCTGCTCGCGGAGCAAAGCGCATGCACGCAGGAATGCCAGGGACAAGGGCAGGGAGCCTGCCACGATTTGGGATGGGTGCAGCAGCCCCAGCACAGAGGTACAACAAGGTCCCACCATGCCCCACAAACCCCATGCTTCTGGCTTGAAATGCCTCACAGCTCCACAGCTGTGCCCCAAATGCTCCACAGCCCAGCTCGCCTCCACCCTTCCTTTCATCAAAACTAAACCAAACATTTTTTCTCCCCCCAGCTGGCCTCCCAAGCCCCCTCACCCCTGCCCAGATGCCCACCAGCAGGCAGGGTTCCTGCATTTCTTCATCTGCGCTTCCCCCATCCCCACAGTAATCACAGTGCTGTGGCAGCAGCTCCAGAACTTTAATTCTGAGACCATTTCTGTTACCATCCCTGGTTTTGACTCGCTACCCCAGACCCCGCTCCCCTTGCCCGCATCCTCCCGGTCACATTTTGGCAGTGAAGTCGTGCAGGTAAGGAGGACTCCCAGCAATTAGGTATAACGATAATACAGACACCGCTTTCATGCAGAAAGATGTCTGAGCACTTCTCCAAGGGCAGGAGCACAAGCCTGCTCACTCTCAAGCTTTGACATTACTTATACCATCAGAAACACCATCAGGACCATATTTGCAGCTTGTATTTGTTTACTTCTCAGACAAATAACGTTATTCCCATCCACTCCAGAGCTCTGCCGTACCCTCCTGCTCCAAGAAGGCAAAACCCTTCAGCCCCAAGTCTCCAAACGCAGCTTCCCCACCCAGCTCTGCAGCTCAGCTCTCCCGACTTCACCCAGCAAGGCACTTCACCTCTCATCCCCCCACCTGTCACCGGGGATCAGATTTTTTCCTGACACGCTTTGTTATCCAGAGATAGCAGATTCTGTAAATGCTGAATTATTATCATCAAATTATAATACTCAGAACATTGTCTCCCTTTGGGACTCACGCTGCAAGGGGAGGGAGCGCAGCGCAGCACTCAGCGCCGCGCCGTGCTCGGTTCCCTCAGAGGCAGCGGGGCTGGATGCTGCTTCCCTGCTTTTTCTCTTCCTCAGCTGTCCTGAAAAAGTCTCTCTCTGACAGGTCTTCTGCCAGAGAGGATTGAACTACATTTGAAAGGTAATTTTGGAGCAAATGGGAACAGAAGTGTCAGAGTTGTCACCAAGAGATTTTTGGAATTTCCTCACCGTTTCAGAGGGCGAGGGAAAATCAAGATGTTTGGCACTTCGCTGTGTTCAAAAGGGGACGGATCCAACATGGGACGGATCCAGCATGGGATGGATCCTGCACCGCTGCCTCCCACAGTCTGTGGGGCTGGAGGACACCGCAAAAGCCCTCAAAATGGAGCCAGCCCCCAGAAAGCCCCACACATGTGGGTTTTCTCCTATTTTCACCTTCAGAAATTAAAACAGAGCCTCTCACCACATGGGACAGCTGAGTATCCCACCAAGGCTCCCACAGAAGCTGTCTCGCAGCCTCTTCCCAGCCCCACCAGTGGCAGCAGCACCGGCTGGGCACACCCGTCCCCAGACACACCGGTCCCATCACATCCTTGGGGTGTCCCAAGGTCAGAGCACACAGGCACAGAGCCAGCAACCCCCAGGTCTGGTGTGTGCCACGCAAGGCTTTGTGCCCCCTGCACCTCCACCAAACTGCACGTGGGACAGCCTGATGGGGACAGCATCTTCTGGGCCAGCCCGTGGAAGGACCTGCACCCACCAGCCCATCCCAACCCCACACAACAGGGGTCCTGGCACCGTGCACGGGGCAGACTCGCTCCTGGAGATGTCACCACGTCACCAGCTGGCGGGCGGTTTGGCAGAGCAGCATGACCTGCTACACGGTGTTGGCTCGCTTCAGCATCTCCAAGCCTCTCCAATGTCACCTCTCCAGAAGTGGAAAAGACAGCCAAATCTTCAGGCGTGGGCAAAGGCCAACAGATTGCTAAAAGAAGTCGGGAGAATCGGCCTCCCCGGGCAGCACAGCCAGCGAGAGGAGGAGGGCAGCAGCCTCACTCGGCTGAGCCCTGGTGTCACCACTAACACAGCTCATCCCGTGCCTTCCTGTCTCCATAACTCAGGCCACCAGCCCCCGAAAATCTTCCAATTATTTGGTTCATGCTGGGGGTCCATGGAAGCCCACGTACCCCCCAGCACCATCCTGCCCCTCGCCAGCTCAGGGCACAGCCCGGCTCCATCCCCAGCGCTCCTGCTGTCACATCCACTGCCGCTCCCTGGGGGTTGTGGCAGCGGGTGATGCAACACCTTGCATTTAATTGCAGGGGGAAAAAGGGAAAGAAAAAATATGTTCAGAGTGATGAAGAACCCCTATCATAAGCCACGTTATTTGTGTCTCTTTTCTAGAGAGTTTCAGAGTTTGCTTGGGGTTTGGTTTGTGCTTTGCGATTCAGGTCTGCAGTGTGCACAGAAATAAGTCAGCCACGCGCCCACGGGCCAGCCATCCATCCACTCATGAACCCCTGCAAGGACAGCACAGGAGGTGCCCGGCACTGCCACCAGCTGGCATTGCACACCCAGACAAACACCTCACCTCCCCGTCGACTGCTTGCTGCCCTCCTGCCTGCCCTCAGCGTGGGGAGCAGGCAGGTACAAACCTCCCCAAAACACTTATCGCACCAGGATCACTGCCGGACACCTCAGGGAGAGGAGAAAATATTTCAAAAGGAAACTCCCACACCCTTGCAAGCTCTAGGGTTAAACCTGCTCTCCCTGCCATTGCGCTTTTCAGTTTGCTTGCACCAGAAGATGCGGGCAGGGCTTTCCCATGCCCTTTGTGCTCCCACGCGCAGCAGCGAGCTCGGTGGGCACCGCGGGGAGGGAAGAAGCACAAGGGCAACAGTCACAGGAGCTCCTCCGGAGGACAAGCCGTGATTAAATATTTATAGATTTTAATGCATTGATTTGTTAAGTCGGGAAACAGCCCTTTAGGAGCTTGAAGTTGCCTTTCAAGGCAGCTCTTAATCAGCAACGCAGGTGCAGCAAAGAGGAGCTCAGCACGAGGCAGAAGCCACAAGGAAGGGTGGGCTTGGGAGCAGCGGGAGCAGGGCTTCCCCCTCCGCGGCTGGGATGGGAGCTGGGCAGCTCAGAGAGCCCAGGAAGAGATTTATTCCTCTTTCTAATTAAGGTTCTCCTGACAGGGATTTATTTTTGGGCAGAGCTTTTGCAGGAGAAAATTAAGTGATGCTGCTGAAGGAGAAACAAACTCGGGGGTCTGATGCCAGCCACGAAGCAAAGACTCCGCGCCCCTTCCCAAATCAGCACAAACCGGTGGAGAGAGGCTGCTGCCTGCACCTCTCGCTGCATCTCCAGCCCTAGCTTGGCCCCTAACCGTGCTTCGGGGGGGGAAATAAAAAAAAATAAAAGAAAGAAAAAGAAAAAAAAAGTGCCCAAACCAACTCTGCTTCAAATGCATCAATAACCAAAAGCAGGGGGTGCCCCAGAGCTGCTGGAAGCGCTGCCAGGGGGGCACAGGGGGCTCCTGCCAGGTGAGGACACGGTCACAGCTCTGGGCCCCTATCTGCTCCTCATGGGCATTGACACTGCCCTTGCCCGGGCTAGGACAGAGCCCCAGGACTGTGATATTTGTCCTCTGGAAACACCTCCCCCCTCCTGCGGGAGCGCAGCTCATTTATTATGGTGCAGAACCAGACGCGCAATGCCCACCCAGCAAAGCTTCCTGGAATCCAGCCATGGAAAACAATATTTCCAAGTAAAATGACAGTTGTAATTTTAATTCAGCCAACCGGAGGGTACAAATTAAGCGGTACCCCTTTCCTCCCTCCTTTCCTTGGTGAAATTATGTTTCCTGAGAAGAAAACCGTGAGGAGAGCTTTGGACGCTCCTCTCTGGCTGGGAAGCATCAAGCAGTCCCAGGGCTGCCCGTACAACATCCCATAGTCCATTGAATCCATTAGCTTACTTATCAATATGAGATTAATTATTCCAGTTCAGCGGGATGTTTAGTTATTTCCTTTCTGCTCCAGCTACCGCGCTCAGAAGAGCCGCGGTGCTCTCGCCTTGCTTCGCTGGATTTGCTGGTCCTGGTGGTCACTTCCAGCTTTTAAGACACAAACAAATGCCTCCTCCGGGCTCACAAACAAAAAGGCAAATAAAACCCATTTGAGGAGAATCTGCTGATGGCTCTATTAAAAAATTGTGTGTTTTCCAGCGACAGAAGCAGGGAGCAGAGCCCTGTCCCCGCAGCCACCTCCCACCCCTCTCCAACCCACCCCAGGGTGCTCCAAGAGCCGAAGCTCCTATGAGGGCTGGGGTCACCTTGAAAAGTATAAATGAAACACCTGGAGATTGGGTTCTGGCTGCCCAATTTTAACATTAAAGGGTGGACGGGGGAAAAAATCGGGAGGGAACATGCAAACATGGGGAATACAAACTCGCACACGTTTTGTTCCCGAATCCTCCAAACGTGACTCACTTTGTTCTATTGTGACAAACTGAAACGCCTCTGAGGAGTTCATTTCACGTCTCATCCATTCTCTGAATAATGGGAAAATCCCTCTTTGTTTCTCTAAGATATCAGCACACACTATGCACCACGTATACCCAATTCCATTAGACATAATGGAACGAGATTGTCCCAGAAGTTGTTTTCAATTGCTTGAGTGCATCCTTCATTTAGGGAAACAAGAATATATGAGCTGCTCTACCCGGGCTGACGTGCGGACGCAATCTTTAAGCTCCAGTCAGGGCCATTTGCTTCCTGGCAGGGCTCTGGGATGGGACAAGGGTTGGTCCTCCCTGTTCCCAGCTCCAGAGCTGCCTTCAGCAGGATGCCCAGGTGTCCTCCTTGGGGAAAACCCCAGTGAGATGAACTGCAGCCAGCACCCAGCCATGCGTGAAGCTGGAGGTCAAGCTGTGCCACAGCCCCAGGGGTCCTCCTACTGCATTTCAAGCTCAGGAGTTCCTAGCAGGCTTGGATGCCTTTGAGATATTACAGGAGGTGCAGTGCAATGCTGAGGATGCTGTGAGATGCACCAGGGATGTCCGAGACACACCAAAGATGCCCGAGGTGCACCAGGGATGGAGCTGATTCCTCAGGCTCCCCCTCGTGCCGTAATCACAGCTTCAGTCAGAGGGCTGGAGGAGAGCAGCACCGAGACCTCAGCGCATAACGAGAAGCCTGCTTATCTGCCAAGGAAAACTAATCCCCAAGGAAAGCACGTTCTAGCTGGCTGCCTACAATTTGCTTTGACTTCTTGGGACAAAAGAAAGTTTGAAAGCCTGGGAGACGCAGCGGGCTGCCTCAGAGACACCGCGATAAGACGGCGGCTGGCTCCGCAGCTGGGGCTCGGTGGGGGGGGAGGAAGGATCACAGCAGACAGCTCGGGTTTTGTTTTTTAATTGGCTGCCACCCTGAGATAGCTCTCTTCCCAGCATGAGAGCAAACTGCACCTTAAACCTCCAGGATGCTCTTGTTGCTCGCATTTGCTCGAAGCCTTTGCGGCACAGGTGCTTAAAGCAAAGCGCACGTCGGAGACACGCTGCTGAACGGGACGGATGCTCTCAGAGCACACACACACACACACCCATGTGCTTGCTGCGTGCAGTTACCCCCCAGCCACGCTCCACAGCACAGACTTTGGGCATCTCAAGTTTAACACGTTTTAGATTTCCCCCTTGGAAAAACAGGCGCATGATCCGAGCACAACCAGAACGACAAAAACCGCACCTCAAAGCACAGAGCCGCTTCTGAGCTGTTCTTCTCCACTGCACGTTTATTTTCTTTTCAGATTTACCTCCCCAGCCCCCTGGGGAAGGGACAGACCGGCTCCTGCAGGAGCCCAGTGGAAGCCCAGCAGGGGCTGCGGAGAGAGGAGTGGGGCTGAGCTGGGAGGGAAAGGGTCCCCGAGCAGCCCCTGCACCCCCTCCTCGCGCCTCCCCCCCGCTGGTTCTGCCTCCTGCCCAGCCTCACCTTGGCCACGGGACAGGGCTCAGCATCTCCTCCCCGCCTGCCCAAAAGCTTATTCCAGCCCTGTCCTAGCCTGCAGATGGATGAGCTCAGGGCCACACTGAATCATACTTTTTCCCTTGAGCTGGCACCCGGCCCTCCTTCTATAGCTTCTCCTGGCTTGGCTTCAACAGCAATAGGTTTTATTATTATGCCTTGCTGCCCTAATTCTCTCCGCACTCAATTTTCCACTGACTTGGTGACCCTCTGCCGTGCTGGCTCACTCCGGGCAGGCAGTGCCAGGTCCCATGCCCATGCCAGCACCTGAACTGGAGCAGAAGGGCAGTAGAAGCATCCTCCTGGGGGGGAGGAAGGCTGGGGGGCACCTGAAGGGGGACCTGGAGCTCCTTTGGGCTTCAACTACACACATCCCAGCCCTGCGTTCGGGGAGGGACCTGGACCTGCAGCACCTCCGAGCTGGTGCTAGTGGCTGCCAGGAGCCAGGCTCAACCCCCAGCCTCTCCTCTCCATCCCAAACCTGGCTCGCAGGAGGCTCCCAAATGCTGTAGGGAGCAGCCCCACGGGGCACGAGAGCAAGGGGACAGTGCCAGCACAGCCGGGGGCTCCGGGAGGAAGAGTAGGATGAGGAGAGTGCTGGCTGCAGCTGCCTGCCGAACACAATGCGGAGAGGGAGAATGGCCTGTGATTACAATTTGGAGGGCTTCTATGCACTGAAAGGGAACTGATTCAATTGTGCCACAACTCCTGAGAAGCTGTCAGCAATCAAGGCATCCTCCCTGCTACAATCATCGGAGGCAGGGTGCGTGCAGAGCAGGAGGAGCACCGTTTAGGTGATGGCAAGGTAGGGCTGCGGGGCTCATTCTGCAGCTGTAATTTCCTTCCCAGAGCAAATCCATCGCAGAGGCAAGCGGGGAGGCAGACAGGGGACATGGAGGAGCCCCCGGGTTGCAAAACACTGCCCTGGTGCATGCAGGTAGCACTGAGACCCACCACGCCACTTGCAACCTCACTGCAAACCTCAGCCCAGGCCAAGAACACGTTTAAAGAAAATAGATTTTTTTTTTTTTTTTTTTTTTTAAGCAGACAAGCTAGGAACAACCCCCAAGCTCCCATCCTTCCCTGACACCTGCCATTCCCAGGAGGGGATGTGTGGTTTCCCCAGGAACGTTTGCCAGAGGGGATGGGAATGAAGCTGCAGAGCTGACGGAACAAAATTGGAGCCCGGCAGAGCCGACCCAGCAGCAGCAGCGGGCTGGGAGCATCTCGCTGCTGCTCCCTTACAAAACTCACTTTGCATGGCTGGAAAGCAACCCCAAGATTTCAGCTTTTGTGCCTGCAAGAGTCCAGAGTTTGTCGTAAAGCATAACTGTGCCAGAATCGCAAGGGGGCTGCTGTGCTGCTGGTGGGAGAACTGAGCCACCGGCGTGCTGGGAGCAGCAGTGCAAGTGCTGAATATTTCAGAATTTATCACAAGTGCGGCACGAATGGGACTTTTACAGCTCCATTCATGTGCAGAGACCAGAGCCCGCACCAGCCTGTGCTCCTCCCAGCAATGCAGCACCCAGGAAAACTCTTCATCAGGAAACTCTTCCCTCCACGTCCCATTACCCAGCTCCCAGCCCCAAACGCAGCCTGCACCAGGGCGCTTCTCCCAGCACAAACCTGCCGTGCCAGGCACACATCTCCCACCACGTCCGTGGCTGCAAACCCTCCACAGGGCTCCAGGAGCAAGGGCAGCACACGCAGCATCGCCTGCACAGGACCAGCCAGCAGCCAGCCAGGGACAGGTTTGGGTTTGCACTTGCATCCCTGGAAGAGGAGCCAGGCACCAGCAGCTCAGATGCCCATTGTGCAAGGCATCCTCTCTCCCATTTTTGGGGACACCAGGACTCTCATCCTCACTTGCCAATTTGCAGAGCTCCCTGTCAACCTAAGTTGCCTAAAACTAAATTTTTGTGTTTTTGTTTTTTTTTGTTAAGCTTTGGGATACTCCAGCAGAACACGCAAATATTGCCTGAAATCAGGAAAATCCATCACGTGCACACGGATAGGTAGGAGCCATCCTATTATCCAAGGAGATTGTAATTACCTCGTTTGCCTATTAAAAGGACACTGTGACAATATTTAAGCTGGAATGCTCTGGTTATTTGCTAAAAATTACGTGGTAGCAATCAAGTGAGAATTTAAGCTGTAATACAGTCACAGCAATATTGCCAGTAATTGTTATTGGTTACTCAAATTATTTTTAATGTATTAGCCAACATGTTTAAATATGCTTTTACATGTACACACACATAAAGGTACAAACTTCTATAATGTTTCTCAAACAGCCAGAGCACATTAGACCATGCAAGACCGTGTCAGACCACCCCACTTCACCAAGAGATGGCCCGGGTGGCCCGAGCCAGATCCTACAAGTGGATGCAGAAGATGAAATCCCCCATCAGGCAACCAGCACCAGCGGGGAAGAATTCACTGAGCCCTACAGGGCAGGGGGGAGCAGTATGACAGCAGGATTCTGCCTTCCCTGCAAGCACCCCCTGGGGTCACCAACTCATCCGCCTTGGGATTACTGAAGGAAATGTCCTGGCTCTTTCTTAATTTCTTAAAAGGCTTCTCCAGCCCTGTTCCCGGGCTTAATCCTGGTTTTGCTGCCCTTAATATGGCCCACCCAGTTGTACAGGGTACGGAGCATCATTTTCCCTAAATAACGATAAAAAAAAGGAAACAGACTCATGTTTTTACTTGGCATCTCCCTCAGAAAACAGCAATCTGCTTACTTATTCCTTGCACTCTGCAGGGCTTAAATCCCAAATTACCTTTGCCGGGCCAGACATGGCAAATAAATCCCTGCTCCTAGAGATGTCCTCGCCATTATCAGAGCGCGATGGGACCAGCATCCCATTGACCCGAGGACACCGGGAGCTCCGGCTGCGACCCTGGCTCTGTGTCACCGCCTGCCAGCCGACACGTGGCCCCAGAGGGATTAGCCGGATCGCCCAGGGGACAATGAATTTCCCATCTGTGAGCAGCCCCGGGGAGCACAGGCACCAATATTCAATTTCTCTCTCTGCTCTAGCATTTAACCTGTGGACGGGAGTGACGGGGTGGGGAGAGAAGGGATGCAGGGGAGGATGGATGTTTTTATTCAAGGCATCCCTCCCACGTCCTACCCTCTCTGAGAGGTGCGGGAAGAGGCTTGCTTTATTTGCAGAAAGCAGAGAAAAAAAGAGCAATATTGCAGGATGTTGTAGCCTTCTGGCAACTCGGGTACGGGAGAGCCGACACAAAGCAGCTCTGCCAGAAAGGGGCTGCTCCTACAGCTCGGGAGCAGGAGAGATTGCAGCAATCACACAGCATGACCCCCTGCCTGGCAGTGGCCAGCTAATTTCAGTTTGGGATTTGTGCTTCGTTTTCAGCCTGAATCTATCTAATTGCAGCTTCCAGCTGTTGGATGGGGCTGTGTCTGAGCCCACGAGGCCGGGGGGCTTTGCTCCGAGCAGCCTTATTTTCCCTCCTATACACAGAGACGTGGCCCAGCTGATGTTATTTTTCCCAAGCTTTCACAACAGGGAAAGGCCACGGATGTGTGCCTGGAAAACGATCCACTGCCACAACACAGGAAAGAAAAATAAATCCTCCCAACGCAGGGCCGGGCTCAGCCCTGCATCACACCTGCCTTCCCTCCGCACACCCAAGGACTGACCAGTATTTTAGAAGGAAAAAATACAAATAAAAAGACAGCCACGGCCCCGGGTGTGCAGAGCTAAATATCAGACTGCAGGAGGGAAGGAACTTCGTTCTCGGTCTAATTGGGGGTCAGCCAATTCGGAAAGCAGCAAAGCACAACCTGAGCAGGTCAAGGCAACACAACTTCCTTAAGGGACTGTAGGAGAGAGGCATGCCGGGCAACCTGGCGGTGTTATCTGCAAAAGCAAAGCCTTTTAAAATAGATGAAGGTGATTTAGAGGGTCTAATTTCAGCGGATTTTCGGAGAGCTTATGATAAAAGTGCTTCATAAAAGATTAAGGAAAATAAATGGCTGCCCAGTAAGGGGCACAGCCAGGCGCGGATTACAGCCGGCTAGACGAAAGGAAACAAAGACAGTGCCTCCCAAATTGAGCAGGGGTTAGCAGGGGCCAACTGCATTAAAGGAAGGCTTCAGGAAACAAAGGGTGAGCTACAGTTCTGGAGAGTCTCGGGGAGCCCGGGTGTGCTGAGGATGTGGGGTCTGAGCAGCCCAGAATAGATGGAGGGGGAAATCCTGCACAGCACCAGGTGCTGCACGGGCTGTGCAACCCTCTGCTCCTCCAACACTGCTGCTGTGCTCAGGAGATGGATTTTGGGGACCGCAGGGTCCTGTGGGGTCAGCATCTCGGGGTCCCACAGCACCTCTGCCCCCCAGCCATCAGGTGCACAGCTCTTGGATCAGCGCCTTCTGAGCTGCAACATCCTCATCAACAGTCAGGTATATAAAATAGAGCAGTTTGTGGCTTTTTGGTGCTACCTCCCCTCCCTACCTGCTGCCCCAGAAGAGAAACAAGGTTCATACAGACCCCGAAAGCTTCTTTTTCTCAAGAACTCCCCCAAACATGCTTCTCTGCCAAACTGGACGGGGGACCCTGGGCATGTGTTTGCCTGCATCCACCAAGCTGCAACGCTGCTGGAGAACGTCTGCAGGCAGGACTGTGCACGGAGCTTGCTCTAGAGGCAGCCTCAGAAGCCTCTAAGCAAATATTTGACATATATCTTGGGGAGGTTGTAGGGAGAGGGGGCTGCCGGTTCATGCAAGCAAGTTAAATTGGAGAGAAGCTGCTTCAGTGCTTTTCATTAACAACCCAAGGGAAGAAAAGAATGGAATTCCCAAGTCTAAAGTAAAATGAAAAAAAAAAACACCCTGTTCTTCATGCGAAGCTAACGCACAGTAAATCAATCAAACTCTGCTCCCCCATGACAGGGGAGGACGCATCATTGCGCAGCGCTCATCGCTCCCCCCCGGTGATTTCTCATCTCACCAAAGCCTCTCCCAGCAGTGGCCCGGGGCCACGATGAGCTACACGGCCAGCCCGTCCTGTCCCACCGGCTCCCACAGCCTGCAAAACACCCCCAGTGAGGCTCTTCCCCTCACAACACCAGGAGAAGGATCAGTCCTCAGGCTACTTAAGACCTTTGACAGTTTTTTCAGGAAGCCAGGAGGGTGCCGCATTAGGAGCCTCCGCGCACCTAACGAGAAGCCATTCAGCTACAACTTCTCCAGCAGTCCAGACAGAAAGCGCCCAGCTTCACAGGGATTTTTTGGTAGGGAGCACTAATGGCATCAATTGGGAAGCCAGCCAAGCTTCCTACACCCACCACCACGTGCTGCTGCCTCACCAGCAGCACCCAGCAGAGCGCTTCCACCCAGCCCCCAGCCACGCAACCCGCTCCTGCGGGCAGGAAAGCAGCCGGGCATCGAGGTTATGTAGGATAAAAGTGTTCTCATTTAGCCTGAACTCAGACTTGAGAGCCTGGTTTACATCCAGAAGCACCACCGGGTACCAGCCCTGCAGTAGGGACTGGGAAGAGGCAGTCACCTGCTGGATCCAACTGGAAGAGCCGCGCTCCACCAGCAACAGGAGCTCTCCAGCAGCCAGCTCACGTGCTCCCTGCTAACGAAGACACAAGTGAAACTCGAAAGGGAACACGTTTGACAGTCTCTCTACATTCCCCCCTCAGCCAGAGCCAGCAGAGCACATCGGTCAAATCAACGCCTCCATGCGTGTCCGGCAGCCGCTCTGTGCAAACATTGCGAGGGAAAGCCCCTTCAAATGGGATTTCTCCCCACTGGGGGCTCTTCCTCCGGTACAAATCTATTTAAAAAGAAGATAAAGTATCTCTACTTTGACTGAGGTTTTATTCAGAGAAAGCTCTGGCTCAGAAATAATTGCCATTTGCTATAATTGGTGAGATGCAGGAAGGGACTAGATACAAGTGGAGTCTGGTGCAATTTTGGGAGATTTGTTACGCTTAGCTCACTTCTATCAATTTCAGTGGCTCAGACGCTTATGACCTGTTGCTCAGCTTATTGTGAAAATGGCTTTTATTTACTGCACTTCCATTAAAAGATGAAATCCATGCATAGGGCTCACAGGGCAGAAAATCACAGTTTACGTCTCAGCTTATCTCCCTTCAGCGGCCTCAGCTCATTTTCGCCCTGGCTCGCTCCCAGCTGCCATAAAAAAAATATTTCCGAGCAGTGTTTTGAGTAGCCAAGGCCCCTTCCAGCCCACAGGGCAGGCGGCGCATTCAGATTTTAAGGGCGCGTTTGGTGCTGCAGCCACTGCATCAGCTCGGGCTGGGGCTCGGGGATGCCGAGGGCACCAGCAGCCCTCCTGCAGCAGGCATGGATCCTGCTGGGCTCACAGCCACCCTCAGCACCCCAACCAGCGCTGCTCTGCCACGGGGCTACCAGCTCCCAGCACCTCTAAGCCTGGGAGATGGGGCGAGCAGAGGGCAGACCTCCTGCTACACTCGTGGAAGGCAGGTTCCTGCATCCCTGTATCCCAGAGCCTCACTGCAGAGAGAGCATCGCTGGCACAGAAGCAGGCTCAGTACCTCTCACACCATTTTTCTTGCACTATTTTTCTCCCAGTGCTTCAGCACCAGGCAGCTCCTCGGCCCTCGTGTGAAGATGCTGGCACAGCCCTGCCACCTCGACGTGCAGCTGGAGTGGTCCCAGCACAGAGTTGCTGAGGTTACTTCTAGGCTGCCACCTTAGCGGAGCCGTCACTCTTCAGCAGAGATCAGGAGACACGTGCATGTGGGGGAGAGGAATGGAGCTTCAAACAAAGCAGAGCTTTTTTAGTCCATGAAAAGCACAGAAAACGCCCTAACTCCTGATGGGGCCATGTTGCAGCAGTCAGACTCACCGGCTGCTGGGTGTGCCGTAACCATTTGCTGGGTCAGCATGTGGGGAGCAGCTATCCCAGGCCAGAGACAGCAAATTCAGGGCTGGCCAGCCCATTAACACACCTCCACCCACACGTTTCTTCCTCTTCTTGCTTTGTATTTCCACCCTTGTCCTTTGTGCAGCCCCACCAGGCTGCAGGACAGGACCCCTGGCACCCACTCACCCGCACAGCCCTGGGCAGGGGCTCAGCATCACCTGCACAAACAGGGAGCTCCCCTGGGCCCTGCGAATGGGAGAGAAGGGAGGACACAAGGGGATCTTGCTTAGTCAAGGTCATTTCATGAGTCAGCAGCAAAAATGAGAACAGGATCCCAAAATGACCCAAAAGCCCCATTTTTCACCAGGCACACCTGCATGCTCATTTGTGCTTCCTTGAACTGCAGCAAAGTGAAGACAATCAAGGGAGGCTGCTTCTCTTCCCCCTCCATTCCAAAATGATCAACAAATCGCTTCCACCTCCCCAGCCCTCTCCCGTAACTCAGAAGAGGAAGGGGCACAGCAGATCCCCAGCCCCACCACAATCAGTCGCTGTGGCTCCGCTGAGCCCCTCTGACCTTTGCAGGGCAAGCTGCAGCTGCCAGGCTTGCCAGGAGCTGTGCTCCCAAAGCTCGCTGCTCTGCACGCTGCAAAATCCTGGCAAAAAGCCTCGGAGCAGCTGAAAGCCTCAAGCTGCACCTCCAGCCTGTGTGGCAGGACCTTCCCTCAGCACCTCGGTGACATTGCTGTGCTTTTGCTCGGTCCCTTGGTTTTACAGAGCAGGAACCAAGCTTGGAGCACGGAACAGGACACAGCAAGAAACAGGACACCTTGAAGAGCATCGCTGAAGTCTGCTGCTTTTGGAAAAAGCCGAACACATCCCATCTACAGCAGCCCCATGGTGCAGCCTCCAGCTCGCTCCCACCCCAGCTCCAACAGCAGAAGACTCCTCCAGGAGGCCACCAAGGACAAGACCTCACCCCCTGGCACATGATACACACTCAGATTTGGAGCACCAGGCACAGGGAGCCCAGGGCTGTCCCGAAATGCCCAGCAGCCTGGGGAGGAAACAACAGAAAACCAGAAACCCCTCGGGTTTTGTGGCCAAGCCTTCAAGGAACAGGAGCGGTGCTATTCCTGGTGGCAGTGCTGCCGGGGTGTTACTTTGCTGCTTCAGAAAAAAACTTGAAGAGCAGCAGGATAAAAAAGCAGATGCAGCCAAAAATGCAAAGAGATCCCTGGAAGTGAAGCACTTGCCAAGCTTCTCCCTAACGCTTCAAGACACCCACTCATCCTCCCCAAGGGCCTGTCAGACTCGGATGGCAAAAAATACACGCTCCACTCCCACCCGAACCCAAAAGAAAGGACCCTTAAATAAACCTGGAATCTAGGGCTGGCAGGGAGACCGAGGTGGGGGTGGAAGAGGAATTTTTGGTGTCTATTTTCTAACGGGGGAACCGCCTGACAGCTCTGTCACAGAAGGCCGGGGCTCGCGGCCCTGCAGCTCACGCAGCCCCCGGGGCCTTCGTAAGGGGTTGCTTTGACACGCTCCGAGGCTCCGGGTATCTGAGAGCACATGGTGGAAAGTAGAGTTTAATGGTGCTAAAAACCCACCACCACCACGAGGAAATGGAAAATACCAAGAAAAGGCATGGACAGGTGCCTACAGATGTCATCTTCTGTCCTGCATCTCAGCGGTGCTGCCCGCAGCAGGAGGCAGTGCACAAGCAGCCGGGGCTGCACCCAAGGGCTCACAGCCCAAATATGTGAGCAAGGAGGCCAGGTTGGGGCTGTGGGGATGGGGACAGCCTCTGGAGAAGGCAGGGAAGGAGGTCTCCCTGCTGGGACACCCACCAAGCCATCACACCCCTCCTGACACCGCTGCTCACACATCCAGCCTCTGCCCCCAGCCGGAGGCAGCTGCCTCCAGCCTCCCCCCTCACCCAGATGCTGTCCTCTGGCTGATCCATTATGCAGACGCCTGCTAAACAGCTGTGAAAAATTTGTTTTCATTTGTCAGCTTTCAGACCCGCTCTAATTGCAACGAGCACGGCTCTGCCCGTCACGCCGCACGGGATCCCCGACACAGCAGCCGAGGCTCACAGCCTGGCCCTGCAGATCCTCGGGGACAGCCACAGCGATGCTGGTCAGGGAGGGTTTCAAGAGCTGTCTTCCATGCAAACACTTCTTTCTTCATCTTTTAATGTGTGTCAGTTTAAGTTTAAGGCACTTTCATCTTCCAAACAGCGTCACAACTCCCCTTCAGCAGCTTCGTACCAACGCTGCAGTTCCTGCTGCAGCTTTTCAAACTCGCTGCTCACACACACCCAGCTTCAGAGCTGAGGAGCTGCGATGAAACTGGAGCTGGTCACTCACTGACTAAAGCCAACTTCTCCTTTCATCCCGTGCTAATTAACAGGAACATCCCTCCCTGTACACAGACCCATGGTCAGCGCTCGGTGTGTCCGTGAGATGCTGTGCAGGTGCAGGATGGGGATGCAGGAGCCTTGGGAGCTGCTGCAGGACCCCCTCCAGCTGGGTCAGGGGGCACAGACCCCACTGCAGCCCCGTGCCCTGCAGGGAGGCAGCAGCAGACCCCTGTGGTGTCTCCATCTGTGTGTGCCCTGCTGCGTGGGACAGACACGGGTGGCCCCAGGAGACCACTCTCCCAGGGCAGCCCTTCCTTTGAAGGCACCTCGTGCTCTCTGGGGAGCTCCCTGAGCCCTGCAAATATTTGTGAGAAGTTGGAAGAAGCAGCAGAGAAGGCTGGGGGTGACAGCCTGGCCCCCAGCAGCGCAGGGAAGCTGCAGCTCCTTCCCCAGGGCCTCACATGCCCTCCAGCTGCGAGTACCATTACAAACAACAAAACCTTTTTTTTTTTCCAGCTTACACCTTCCCCCACTCAACAACAGCCAAAGGAGAACATCAACACCTCCTGCTTTGCCCTTGGGTGCCTTCAGAGCAGTTTTATGGAGAGGCACTTATAGCCAGCAGTGATAAAACCCCTAACCCTGTGCTAACAGCCCGTCCCTGCCTCTGGGGCTGCTGCCAGGTCAGGAGGGATTTCCCCCTTTTCCCCTGCCCTTCCCAACCCGTCCTCCCAGAGCAGGGGCCAGGAGCTGCAGTCCTACAGCTCCTTGGGACACCTCTCCCCAGGGAGGTGACCCCGGAGCTGCTGGAGCCGTGCCAGGCATTAACAGGTAGATTTGCCCTGCTCCTGCTGCTGGGGAGCTTCACAGACTGCTGAAAACTTCACTTTAAATAATTCACAGCCCACCCCAAAGCAGCCCAGAAACCTGCCAAAAAGCTACCAGCAGGCAAGTGCAGGTTCACACCCGTTGGGACTGTGGTTTTGGGGAGTCAGTTCTGCTGGGAGAGGCCACTGGAGAGATACCAAAGGGTTCCCTGAGAAGAGGGGGCTCTCACCAAGCCCAGCGCTCCTTCAGCATCCCCCAAACTCCCCACAGCGCTGCCCAGGGCCCTGGCTGCTCAGCTGGGAGGAGTGCTGCAAGCAGGTTTTTTTTTTCCCCCTCCTGTTTTGTATTTAAGTGGCTCATTGAAACACGCTGTAAAACCCTTCACGGGCAAGGAGGGGAAGGTTTTACAACCCTCTAAAGCAAGCTCAAGCAGCAGAGAAAACCTCCCCCAGCACGCACAATTTCGGGTTACCCACGTGGTGTTGGGCAGCACACGCAATCATGGGGCTGCTCAGGTTCAGGTGGCCACAGGCAGACCTCAAATCCTGGCAGACCCCAAATCCTGCTCAAGCCACAGCTCTCACCCCTGTTTCCTCCTGCCATGGTGTGCTAAGGAACAGCTCGGCAGCAAAGCCAGCTGCTACAAAATCAGAATAAAACCCAGAGCAGTGAGGAACAGCATGTCCACAATGCAAACTGCTGCTCCAGCAAGACCCCAAGCTGGCTCCGAGCAGCCCCAACCTCCTCCCCACAGCAGCACCCCATCGGATAAAGGATTTCCTCCTGCAGCACAGCACGAGGCAGAGGCACGGTGAGGCTGGCTGGGGTGCCCGGCTGCCGAGAGCAGGAAAGGGGAAAGAGCAGCGCTGGGATATGACGAGATGTAAAGCAGTGTAATGCAGTCTGCGTCTTCGAGCAGCTCCAGTTCCCGGAATTATGTTAAAAGGCGATGTTGCGGCTGTTTAATTAAGCACGCTCCCGGTCCCTGTGATCGTGCTTGGAAAAAAAAAAAAAAGGCAAGAAACACACGGCTGTTGAGCCAACACAAGGCACTCAGCTGCAACAATGACAGGAGAAGCGACCACAAACTTCTCCTGCCTCTTTGAAATTTAATCAGGATCGAAGGATCTCGATAGCCAGGGGCCAGGAGCTGTGCTGGCAACGCTGCCCCTATATCTTGGTGGCCCAAGAAGCCACCACGGCAGGGCTTGGGGAGGGAGGGGAAGCTGGAGGAGCTGCAGGTGGCAACACCCATGGCTCCTTGGGGATGAGTGTGAGAGGTTTGGAGCTTCCAGTGCAAGAGGAAAAGGAAGAAAAGGCTGCTGCACAGAGGGGAAAACGTTCCTCTCCTGCAGCTCCTGCTTCTGGAGGAAGGATGAGCCCTGCTAAAAGACCTGTGGCCAAAGAGCCCCACGCTCTGCCTGCCAGGCTTCAAGAGTGGGCCAGTGGATGAAGGAAGACAAACCCAAGCTGGAATAAACAAAATTATTTATCCCATTCAAGAATAAAACCCAGATCAAGTCTTAATAAAAGTTTTAAAATAAAAACAGTCCTCACAACTTTTCCCAAAACCAGCATCCACAGCACTAACCTGGGACAGAGAACCCCCTGATTTTGAGGTGCCCTGCTCCATCCTGGGGTGCTCACAGCAGTCCCATACCCCAATACTACAGAATAACCTCCCCTGGTGGTGTGGTGCCTTCAGCTTTATCATGCAACCATCGGGGATCTCAGGGCTGGAGGCACCTCAGCCCCATCTGCACCGTGCATCCTCCATCCCTGAGCACCAGGATGCCTTTAATGGGAGCAAGTTCAGGCCGTTTCTGATCTTACAGCTTGTTTATAGCATAAACTGGAGGAGCTACACAGGATGGGAAAATGCATCCCATAAACAAACTGCTCAACTACGCGGGCTAAGTGTGCACCACTCCAAACAAAAATAGATTCGCGCTAACCTCAGCTTTTCGAGCATATGCCTCCGCTGACGGCTTCATTTAGTGCCACTTATCCCACTTCCAGTTTGGATTTTTGGCCACAGCCACCACCGACAACAGCTCCAGGGGGGCCAGGAGCAGGAGAAAGCAAACCCAGCTCGCAGGAACAGGCTGCACCCCCAGAGCAAGCAGCAGGAGGTGGCAGCAGCCCAGGTGTCCCCAAAGGCTGCAGCACGTGGCCACGGCACCGACAGCATGCCCAGAGCTGTTCCCCACCACCTCACTTCAGAAGGGGACACGGTGACAAAAAAAACACACCAGGGTGCAGGAACTTTCACCATCTCCATCCCCAGAGCTGCCCCGGCAGCAGCCCCACGCCCGGCAGCTGAACCCTGGCTCCTTGCTTACGGCCAGAAGCGATTTCTCGAGCGCTCCAGTTTTATTATCCACTTCCCCGGGGCTGTGCGGAGGGCACATTCCCCTGTGAAAGCTTTTTCTGCCAAGATGCAAAGCTGTTGAAGCTGCGCGAAAGTAATTCCCACCCACTCCTGCTGCCCCAGGAAGGATATTTCTTATTTTTCACCGTTTTTGCATAACAAACAGCTCCACGGCTTTCCTCTCACTCCCAGGGAAGTCAGGCTTAGAGGAAAACACCAGGCATGGAGCTGGGCTCAGACCAGCCTCCATCCAGGTCCCTGGGTGAGGAGGAGCAGGGGGACACATGCAGCAAGGATGAGGCTGCAGCCCTCACCGACAGCACCCTGTGCCCCCAGCAGGCTGCGGCACACCGCGTGCGTAAAGCTCCTCGGGAATCCTTCAAGATGAAAGGTACACCGCGGTACGGAGGCATTATATCCACCGGCTTTGTTACTGCACACAGCTCCCAGCATGGTTTTATTGCCGGAACACAAAGTTCAGCCGAAGCCTGGGGGCTCCTCAGGTGACAAACACAGCCCTCTGTGCTCCCTCGGTGAGGGGTGGAGAAGGCAGGAGCCCCCAGGCAGTGAGGACAGCACCCAGCTCAGCCCCTGTCCCTGCCAAAAGCACCCCTCGGGTCCCCAGGGTGCTGCTATCAGCTCCTCTGTGGTGTCCCCTCCTCTCCAGCAGAGCCCCCATCCCAAACACCCTTGCTGGGAAGGGTCAGGAGCCCAGGGCTGAGCCTCACCAAGGGGTACCCGGTGCTGGCATCCTCCAGCAGGCCCCGAGCTGCCCTCCCAGGGCACCAGAAAGCAGGACATCTGCTGCATTCACACAAGGGCATGACCCTACAAAAGCCCAGAGAAAACCCAACATGATGCTTGAGCCCAGGCTGCCCTTCCTGCAGGCTCCTGCCAGCCCCTGGGAGGGAGTGAAGGAGGCGTTTGTATGCTGGGAAGGAACTGAGATCCTATAAATGAGTCTGTAAGTGCAGCAGGACCCTGGGCTGCCCAGGGTGGATGGGATGGAAAGGAGGGAGGGAACATACACCCACCGCCTGCCTTCCGCATCACCTTCCCCACACCACCCTCTCCTGGGCACCCACCTGCCCACACCGCCCTTCTCATGTCTTGGGGAAAGGGAGCGTGTCCACCAATGATGCCACGAGCCTGCCTTCAGAGAAACCCAGGAGGAATTCCCTGGGCAGCTTCCCACACAGGAGAGAGTTTAAACCTCTCCGATTTATACGGCAGAGAGCTACAGAGGATGAGAAGTGTGACGGGGGTAGAAGGGAAGGAACACAGCGATATGTCCCAACCAGACCCCAAGCTCTCCAGAGACACCCCCTGTGCTGAACCAGACCCAGAGAGCCACAGCAGGGGAATTCCATCTCCCTCAGCACCAGCCTGCATGAGACAGCACTGAAAAACCAAGACCAGAGTGAGAACAAGCAGCAGGCACCTGGTGGGAGCCCCCTGGCCCCAGAAACCCACCCCAGTTGGGAAAGGGGGGCCAAGAGCAGACCCCACTCCGGGCACAGGCTGCACAGACCAGTTAATTAGGAGAGCATCAGCTCCTACCCCAGCTCCTGCCATGCCCCCGGGCAGTAAGAGCAGGAGCAGCAGGGCAGGCACAGCACAGCAGAGGCTTTGCAGCCAGGGAAGAGGTGCAGTGACCACGTTCACCCCAGCCCTACTGCCTGACCCCCCTCACGGCACGCTGCTGGCGTGGGAGCGGAGAATCAGGAGCTGATGTTGCTGAGCAGTTGGCCAGAGGCAAAACGTAAAAAAAATGCTGCTGCCTGGTCCTGTTTTCTGTCACTTGATGCCAAAGTTTAGGGATGATCTGTGCTGCCAGGTACACCACTAGGTCATGAACCCTAAAGGGAGGAATACGGGCTGTGAATGGCCTCAGGATGGACACAGCCACAGCCACGCTGCAACCCCAGCTCGGGTTGTGTGAGCACCACGGGCAGCCCCCGGCCAGCCTGGGAGCCCAGGTCCTGCAGCAGATCCCTGGGGAAGGCTCTGGCCACAGGTGATGCCACCCCTCCTGTGCTGCCTGCCTGCCCCACAGAGATGAGGGAGGGGAAAAACAAATCAAACCAAAGCCTCAAAGATGCCAGCACAGCTGAGCACTTACAAGGATGCCTGTGGGTGCCCAGCAGGGATGCACCAGCCTCCTGCATCTCCCCCCCGCTTCACCATGGGGACTGGTGCAGCCACAGCCAAGTGGCCCCAAAGGGGACAAAATTACCAAATGATGCTGAGAGATGGTCAGCAGCAGAGCCGGGAGCAAACCTCAGCCTCCAGACCCTGCACTGGAGTCCGTGCACTGCTTATTCATCTGCCTTTTGCTTTTGGGAGGATCATTTCCCAGCCTGCGTTAGTCTTTGGGTCTTCACAGCAAGGGCAGCACCTCCCAGTAGGCAAACCTCAGCACTGCAGAAAGGTACCAGGCACCAAAATAAGCATCCAGCCCCCAATGCCAGGCTGAAAGGGGACATCCCAGTGCAGCACCCAGCCCCAGGCTGCAGCACAGCCCTCCTGCCACCCTCTGCTCCTCCAGCTGCAGCTGGGACACAATTTGTGGTTTATTCTCATGCACTGTAAGAGAGGGTGATGGTGCATGGGGGTGCCAGCCCCAGGGGGCTCCCTTACATCCACACCGCTCTCCTTCTGGGCACCACAGCCCTTGTTCCCTCTCCCTGCCTGGATCTCTCCCGTGCACACGCCTGGAGCGGCACCATCAGCTCGGTAATCTTCCCAAATACAGCAGTTACCAGGTGACTGGGAAATCTCTTTTACTGCTGATGCTGCTAATGGAAAATTTCTCCCCTTTCTCTGCTGCTTTCAAAGCCAGTCTGGTTTCACACAGACTTTGTCTCGCACGGAGATGGCGGAGTTGGAGGCACAGAGGGGGGGCGCGAGGCTGGTGGGGAGCAGGTAATGAGAAACGGGGGGGGCTCCTGCCTCTGCCTCCCTCCCCACCAGCCTCCCCTGCCCCAGGCAGACCCAGCTCCAGCCCCTGTCTGCCCCATCTCCTCACAGCCCAGCTGCCCCATGGGGATCCTGCCCTGCACCCCAGGAGGCACGCAGGATGCACTCAGAGGCATAGGGGAGATATCCAAAGGGATCAATAGGCCAAAATTATTTACACCCTGATTTTTTTCCCCTGCCTGTCTCCTTCCCAGGAAGAAACCAGAGAGCCTTGCCCAGCCAGTGCAGATGCAGGAAGCCAAGATTGCTGCCTGTCCCCTCCGCATACCATCCTGCTTCTTCAATACCATTAAGTGTCTCCACGCTGTCTGGACACTGGAAACCTTAACCAAATTAGCCAAGCCCCAAGCAGCAGCACAAGCATTCAATTGTCTTAAGTGGCACCACTTCTTAAGCTGGTTATGCACAAGCAGCATCCATCCCTGCTCCGAGCCCTCGCAGGTAGCGAGCGGGAGCAGCAGGGAGGCTGGACGAGGCTCATCGGTCCCCAGTTCACGTGGCTGCAACTGGAGGAGGGAAACTCCGCCACGAGCCGCTCTGTGGGCACTGCAGATGGGAACAGCATCGCCGATGCAAGGCGCTGCTCAAAGCGCTTCTATTTTCCTCGCTTTTCCTCCCAGCCCCTGCCTCCCCCCATGCTCCACGAGGCGTTTTGGTGTGATGGTAGGTGTTTCCCCAGCCACCTGCGACTGCTAACATATGTGCCAAGGTAGCACAAGATCGATGCCTCCCCGTTCCCACAACACCAACCCATTCTTGTCCCATCTCAGCCAGCCCCATGCCGAGCTCCTGTTACTTGCCCAGCACCAGGGAAGCCCCCAGGTTCAGCCAGGTTTCACAGCCAGCCAGTGCTGTGTATTAGCACCATACGGCTGAGGCAGAGCAGAGCCTTGTCCATCAAACAGCCTGGATTTGCAGTTTTAGGGCTTAGAAAGGCAAAAGCAGCACATTTTACATGTACTGTCCCTCTGTGCCGTGGCACAGGCTTCCTCGGAGGCTGCCCCCCTCCCCAGTACCCAACACACATGAAGAGAAATGTGAGCTGCCCACCTCATTCTGGGGAAAAAAAGCCTATTTATTCCTCCAGCAGGAGAGCAAGAAAGCTCTCTGGCACACCGACAGCCCAGGCAATGTGCTGCCCTGGCTCGGGGAGCGGGGGGATCCCCAGCTCCAGCCCCGCGGCACCGCTCCAGCCTGCCCGCTGCGCAGCGCAGGCAGCTCTCTCCATAGTTAATCTTCTGTTGCCACTAGCTGGTCAACACGGGTACTCTCAGAAAGCAGCAATTCCCCGAGTACAGCTTCCCCTTCAGCTCAGGCTCCAGTTTTAGCTGCGATTTTCTCCCCTGAATGTACCCAAGATGAAGCAAAACCCCTGTACCCCACGGTGCTGGACACGCTGCATCCGACCTCGGCTCAGAGAAGGGAAGCAGACATCCGAGGACTGACCTGTTTTAATGAACACTTTGTGCCCACAGCCCTTCTGGGAGCTGTAGAGCTCATCTTTCCTGCATCCACAGCAGCAGACCTCAAGCTCAGGACCCACATCGCTGCTACAACCCCAGCAGGGCCGTTCTGGCTCTTGGTGCTGCCCTTCCTTTCCCCCCAGGGACCTGGCTCAGCTCCCCGGGCAGCAACACATCAGAGCCAGCAGGCACCAGATTTCCCCGCAGGACCCATCCCAACCTCCTGCCAGCCCTGACGGATTCCCAGGCCAGCAGCTTTGCATCCCTGCAGCCCCACACATCCCATTTCAGATCCCAGCCCCCTTTCAGAAGGCTCCTGAGCATTGCTGGATCTTCCCCCCACACCCTCCAACAACTTGTGCAGCACGGTGCTTGTGGCATTTGTTACCCCTTCCTCTTGCTGTGATACCACCGCCCTCCCCAGGTTGTCCCCACTGATGCAAACCTGACCCGGACCCTAGGCACTGCAATAAAAAACAATCTTAATTGACCCAATCTCTGCCCAAAGTGCTGTGCAAGTCTTCAAGTCCAGCAGGAGGCGGTTAGCAGAAACAGGAGTTATCCAAACCTCACCCACCTCTGCCGCACAGAGAGGACCCACTTTGCTGAAGCCGTGCCCTGGAGAGCTGAGCTCTGCTGCTTAGGGGAAGCCAGAGCATCACAAGAGCCTCAAGCTGGGAACATCATCCCTTTGCCACCCACACGACCCTGCTCAAGACCCCACAGACCAGCTCAAAGAAAGGCAAGAGCCAGGAAGAGCAGCGCTGCTTAAAGCACCACCAGCAAGCTCCGATCTCACCAGGGTTTCCAGGCCAACCCTCGGCCTCTCCCCCCAGGCTCTGCAAAGCCAGGAGATGTTGACAAAAGCAAGCAGCAAAACCCTGCTCATGTATTTTCAGGGGAAAAAAAAACACAGTGAATTCAAACAATCTGCAGGGGACTAAGTGTTTTCCATTACTTTAATGCATTCTCATCCTAGCGAGGAAAAGAAGTTCAAGCTCCAAGATGGCTTCAAGAAAAGTTAAGAGAGGAGAAGAGGAGCAGCAGCACAAAAGCACCGGGGAGATGGGGGAGCTGCACAGCTCCAGGGACGGGGACAGGCTGCACGCAGAGGGGCCACGGCGAGACACCGGCAATGCAGAGGCACGAGCACCTCTCCGCCAGCCCCAGGAACAAAGCGCTGCAGACACCAGTCAAACAGCATCCATTAGAGCCATTTAGCAGAAGCGTGTAGTAAACTGTTCTTATGTAAGCCACTACCGGCTAAGAGCAGTGGTAAAATTCTCTCTGCCTCTTCCTCTCCCCTCTCTCTATATATATCTGCACACACACACAAACAGAGCTCAGCCAAATTAGCTCTGAAGCTAACTGCTTCGTTCCCTGAATTGCACTTAAAGCAGGCTACGCTGCTCGTGGAGCAGCTATTGCACAGAACACATGGCTGCTGACTAAATCAAGACACATACCTTAGAGAGACCTCATTGTATAAGAATAAAGTCAATGATAGGCTGCTCCATTTGCCAGTGTAACACTAGAAGAGTTAGGGGAAAAAAAAAAATACCGCAAAGCATCAGTTGTATCCAAGGTTAAGGAAAGGGCAGGGTGCTTTTTCAGGAAAGGGGATGCACAGCAATTCATAATGCACTGGTGGCGAAGTTACATTTGTCATTTCCTGCCATCACCGTGCTTTGCTGTGTAATTTTCAAGTAATGTAATCGTGGGGTAAGGGGAGAAACATCCTTCTTGTCTCCGAAGACAGAGATAAAGGAAGCAAAACGAGGCTTGGGAAGCGCAGACAGCGAGACGCCCTGCTGGAGAGGGGACACTGAGCTAACTCCAGCTGCCCACAGGCATCTCAGCTGCAGCTCCCCTGCTGCAGCCGGGGAGGGATGCGAGAAGGAGATGAAGGAGATGAAGTTTCCCAACTCCACCGAGGGCAGGAGGCTCCCTCGGTGCCCACACACCTGCAGCCAGCAGCTGAGCATCTCCAGGCTCCCACCACCCCCTAGTGGGCTCCTACCTGTGGCTCTGCCCAGCTGCAGGGGATGCCCCCAGCCATTTTGGGGAGAGATTTAGGCTCTTGGTGAGGTTTCAGGCTCATCATCCACAATGTGTCACATCTCAGATTGGCAGGGAGCAGAAAAAGTTGCCTCCCACCTAGAAGGGCTCCTTTAAAGACGAGGGATGCAGAGCGCTGCACGCGCTTTGTACCAGCCACCGACTCGAAGCATCTGTTTCCTTAGCCCATTTTAACTTGATCTGCCCTTAAAAAAAAAAAAAAGCAGAAGTTTCACACAGCTACAGACAAGGCTCTGGCACCAGCCAGCCTTCAGCTACAGATCCCCCATCCTCCTTCAATGCACAGGAGGGATGTGATGCTCAGGAGCCACCCCAGGCAGGGAATTGCTGAGCAGCCAGCCACAGGACCACAGACCACGTCCCTCGGCCCCAGTGCTTAAATAAACCCATCACCAACAACCAGCCAAGGTTTTATTTCACGCTTCCTGGCCTGGAAAGGCTTTTGAGCCCCGCAGAGGGAGCAGGAGGGGCGGGCAGCAGGCTGGGGAGCAGGGGAGAGGCAGTGCCCGACCTGCTGTCCTCCAGCAGCCACCCCAGAACTCAATTTATTCCCAAATAATTTCTCTTCAGAGCCCAGAGCGTCAGCGCAAAGGCTCTGCACCGCCTGCTTTACTATGCTTTTCTTTTCCTCCCCACCCCCAAAATCCCTCCAGGATGCCAAGCCAATGTAGCTGGCCTGGGGCATGGGTTTTAGGAGCGCTCCCTAACACGTCCTCACCCCAAAGCCAGGAAGCTTCACTAGCAGCCAGCACCCGGACTCAAAGGCATTTGGGAGCCTTCATCCCACTGCAAATCAGCAGGACCTCAGCTCCTCCACAGCTCCTGCAGCTCGGGCCCAGACATCCACTAAACATGCTCAGCACCACACACAAACACACATAAGCATCAGAAATAAAGGCTATCAAAGATTTGGGCAAAGAGAAGCAACTGTTTAAAGCAATCCCTGCCTGCAAGTCCCTGCAAAGCAATTCCACTGATCTCCCACATGTAACATGATTTTCACCTCCAAGAGCCCATTACGAGGCAGCAGCAGCGCTCGGATTCCCAGCCACTGCTGAACTTAGAAAAAGATGGAGTAGGAAAAAAAGACAGCAGAAAACTCCAGCGTTACTTACTGCCCTAGAACAGCCAGCACACAAGCCAGTAGGAACCCTCCACAGCGCTCACCCTGAAAAGAGTTAAGTGCGAGCGAGGCTCAGTTGCCACTCCAGGAGATGGGAAGAAATGCGACAAATTTGAAATATCAGAGCATCCACGGCAATTCATGAGCTAGACCTTGGGGAAGGACAAGTGCTTTACTTTCTCTGGAGGCAACCCCCTGATTAATTTCGGGACCCTGATGAAGCCATCCCACCACAGGCAAAGCTCCCATTTATCTCCCAACCTGCCCGACACCTGCAGGGTAAGGGGAGCAGGAGGGGACGTGCTGGTGTCCTGCACCCAGCCACAGAAGCACAGCTCTGCGAGGGATGTGCTCCATATTTAGGAGCGTGTGCGTAACCAACATCCCAGGCAAGGCAGAGAGATTTTTTTTTAGATGTGGTCTCCTCACCAGCAGTCAGTCACAGGAATAGGATTTGCTCTACAAGATCATGTCTCAGATCTATCAAGACAAATCTCTCTCCTCTAACTTGAGCTGTTACCTACACTACACACAGGGGTTTCTCTGCCTTCTGATATATTTAGAGCAGCGCGCAATTCACACCCAGTCCCTGAAGAAACTGTACTCTAATCTGAAAATTCAAGGCACTGAACCATGAAACTTCTTGTTACTTTTAATCACTGTAAGGTAAATGTCATTCCTACTGCATCAGGTCTGGTTTCCACTGTTATTGCTTCAAATAGACTACCTGGTTTGTTTGGGATTTTTCTGTTTGACCAACCGTGTCTAAGGAAGCCAAACTGCAAACTAGAACCGTGATGATGCTCAGCTCGAGAAGTACCATTAAGCTATTTATTACAGGTTAATCGCTGAGGGAAAGCATCGCAGGAAAGGACTGGGGGATGCAGTCAGTCATTTTCCTGCCCTGGCACATCAGACCCGGGGGAGCAGCGGGGTCACTGCCAGGAGGTGCAGGAGCAGCCCCATGGCTGTGTGCCCGTGGGGTCAGCCTGCCCGCAGAGCACCTCGATGTGCCGGCCACACGCAGCACAAGCCGCCGGCAGCCTCAGCCGAGCTGTGTTAACATGCAGCATCTCAGACACAAAGTTAGGCAGGTGCTCAAACCATCCTGGGTTCAGACACCAAAACGCAAGCAAGCGAGGGGATGAAGAGATCAACAAAAGCCCTCCAGTGATGTGGCACAGCGAACACGCCGCCTTCCACGCAGAATCCTGAGCACTTCGCTCTGAGGAGAGCCGGGCTGATGGCACACAAAAGGCTGAAGGGGACGAGGTGCAGCTGGGGCACCCCATCCACACCAACAGGAGTGGGCACGGGGACCGAAGTACGGCACCAAAATGATTCCTGGCCCCATCCCCCTCCCCGCAAAAGATGAAACGGGGAGAGAAAGTCTGCAGGCACGCTGCGACGGAGCCAAGAACCCGAGTTGTGCATGAAGCAAGAGGGAGCGTGAAGGCAAAGCGTGTCGAAATGTACGAGACACACAGTCCCTGCTGCTCGCCCAGCCGCCGTGGTACCTCCTCTAGGGCTCAGCGGCTAAGTTGGAGCAGGGGAGGCAGCACCCACCACTTCCCAGCGCTGAGCCTTCGCTCCCAGATCGAACCGGCAACGGCAGCAGCGCTCAGGCCCTGCTTAAAAAATAAAAAATAAAAATCCCTCCCCAGCGGAAAAAAATAATTATAAAGAAAAGCAATGAGCAGGCAGCAAGGACAACGCCAGAAAGCCCTGAAACAGCGCCGGGAAGCCGGGTGCGGGGCAGGAGGAGGAGGATGCCGGGGGAGAAGCCGGGCACGGGGGGCTCCGGGCGGCGCGGTGGCGCTGCGGGGGGCTCGGGGGCAGGTGCGGGGGCACCTACCGAGGGTGAAGAAGGGCAGCTCGGTGTTGTCCAGGTCGTCCTGCACGGCGACGCGGCCGGGCAGCTCGCTGCGGACGAAGAGCAGCAAGCGGGAGTCGGCGGCGGCGGCAGAAGAAGCGGCGGAGGCAGCGGCGGCGGCGGGCGGGGGGGCACCGCTCCAGCTGATGTCGTTCTCGCGGAGCACCGGCAGCGTGGACACCGTCACCGTCTTCACCCGGCACGGACCGGGGGGCTCCCGAGGAGGGGACGCCGCCGCCGCCGCCGGGGATGCCGCCGCCGAGCCGGGCCCGCCGCCCGGCAGCACCGCCGGCAGCAGCAGCAGCAGCGCGGCGGAGCGGAGGACGGGCGGCATCCGAGCGGCCATACCGGGCCGGGGCCGGGCAGCGGAGACGCCGAGGAAGGAGCCGAACGAGCCGAGCCCGGCCGCTCCGAGCCGCCCCTGCCCGCCGCCGCCGCCCGGCTCCGCCTCGGGTCCGCCCCCGGCCCCGCCGCCGCCCCCGCCCCGGCCCCGCTCCGAGGCCCAGCGAGGGCTCGCACGGCCCCGCTCCGGGGGCCCGGCCGCCTTCCCCCCGTCCTCCGAGGCTGGGGGATGCTGCACGGGGCGCCGCGTCCTCCCCCCGGGCTGGGGGGCTCGGGGCTCGGCTCTACCTGCGCCTCCCGGGCAGCCCCGGGCCGAGCAGGGGGGCTCCTGCCTGCACTTTAATGCCAGCACAGCCCTGCCACCTGCTTCTCCCTGCCTCTCCCCCACTGCTGGGACTCCCAGCCCGCTGCCTGCCTCGCTTTGCCCCCCTCCCCTTGCAGCAGCCAATTCCTCTCCCCCTGCTGCTGCCCTTTGCAGAGCAGCCCTCGCTTTCTCTGCTTCCTGACATCCAGGTTTTCCTTCCACATCTTCCCCCTGTTCTGGCACCGGGAGCTAAGCTCATTGCCACACGCACCCGCAGGCTCATCGCTCCTTTTAGGCGATGCCTGGCTGCCATAGCACAGAACTGTGCTTCCCGAGAGCTTTTCCCAGTTGTTAGGTCTTTGCAGGTGAACGGGCACCTCCAGGGTCCTGGGCACACGCAAGTGGCTCACAACAAGCCTGGAGCAGACAAAGCAGTGACTTCTAGCAAAGATTTCTGTCCCAGTCTTTAACAGCCAGCATTTAAATGGGAGCCAAAGGACTGAAGGGTGCCGAGGTCTGACCGCAGACCCCCACATCCACCCATCACAGGGTGCCCTGGTACCATCCGAGGGCTGGAGCATGAAGACAAACCAGATGAGCTCCACAGCTGCAGTTTTGGTTCATGCCTCAAGCCAACTTGCTCCTGCAGCAGGGAAGCTGGGATTAGGGGGATCAGCCCAGAGGCAAACCCCATTCCTCCAGGCAGAGGGCACAGGGCTGACCCCAGCCCCGCAGCAGCACGAACCGCTGCCCACAGCCAGCGTGACTAAGGGAGACAAGGAGCAGCCCACAGCCGTTGTGTGTCAGTGACTCACAACAACAATTTCCGAGTGACTGCTAATCTACCTGATTTTATTTGTAGATGTACAGATAAAAGAAGATGTCAAAACCCTAACAAAGCACGCTTAATGCTCAGGCTTATATTATTTCCACAAGCTAATTAAGATCAATTCATCATATGCCTATTGAGGCAAAACAGCCTTCTGAGATACCTAGGTCATCAAATGTTAAAACCGCAAGTGCAGAACAGTGCAGGAGATGAAATGCAGCAAGCAAACAGCACAAGCACTGCTCCGGGGGGGCCAGGCCCTGCTCCAGCTCACAGCCTCGACGAGCCTCAGCCCCCACAGTCAGCATCCACGTGCATGCAGGGCGTATTCCCAGCTTCAGGAGTGAACAGAGACCAAGAAGTGCTCACCAGTACACAGGCAAGCCATTACAAAATGCTTGCCATGGGACCCCGGCTCTGCTTGATTGGGAGGGCCAGCATTTCCAGGAGCACTGGAAATGCAAAATCATGCAAAAATGCAGTCAGAGCAGTCAGCTGTTGGGTGGGAAACCTGTAATCAAAGTTCTCCCCTTCCCCCCCCCCCCCCTTTTTTTGTTTTAAAAGGGAAAAAGGGTAGGCTTGGGACTGGCTTAGGCTGCTGTCACTACATGCCCTGATTTCTTCTTCCTAATTTTCAGAATTCTTCTATGAAAAAAAAAAAAATAAATTAAAGAAACAGTACTGCATAGGCACCCAAAATGACATGATAAAACAGTGTCTAAAAAGTGATGAAACACATTTTAAAGAACTGGAAATCCCCCAGAAGTGCATCTATTTAAGGCCACAGCCCCGTTACTTAGCTCTCCCTGCAGCAGCCACTGCAGCCCCGTACACATCCCACTCAGACCTTTCTTTGCTGTTGGCTGCAGGAGGATCCCACAACCAGCGGCAGGCAAGGGGCTGCCAGCAACCCTTGGGCTGTGAAGCAAGGGGCAGCTCATGCTGGTGTGGGGGTTTCCTTCAGCTCTGCAGTGGGAGGAAAACACCTTTTAGCTGTATCCAGATGTCCTCTGATCCAGTACATGCCATCAAGCAATGAGTTGAATGGTTTTAGGGTTCGGAGTGGGAAAGTAAAGGTCAGGAGATGGGTTCAAACACCTGCTTCAACACTGCCTGACTTTGGGCACGTCCTGAAAGAAAGAGAGCTGGGAGGGACCTTGGGCTGCCTTGTCTGTGCCCCTACCAGAGACCCAGCCAGGTCTGCCTGGATGTAGGATCTTATTCTGCCTCCGTTCCACGTTGATCAAGTACAGCTAATAGCCGGCTTCTGACAAGCACATGGATTTCTGCGAGTCCTCCTGCACAAACACGGACACAGCGATAAAGGAGGACTTGCCTCAAACCACTACCTTTACACAGGCACATGCAGCTTAAAATTAGCCTGGATCCATCCCAGTGTAAATGCAAATCCATTTTCATGAGGAAAGGATTCCACCAGCCTTGTGGTTCCAGAGAACTGAGCTAAACACTGTGCTGTTTGAAAGCCCCCGGTAATATTTGCAAAGTGAAATATTTTAGTCCTGGTTTATAACAGAGGTAATGGATTTCCATTATCCACCCTGAGCAGCATTCAACAGAAAAGTAAATGGCACGAACAGGGCAAAGCACACTGCAGTGAGAAAGTCCCACCTGCCAGTAGGATAGCTGAGGATCGCTTACTGAACTTTGCTTAAGTTGCTAAATTTTTTAGTTCAAGCATGTACAAACTGTGGGTTCCCAAGATAATAGCAATGGGATTTCTCTAAGTGAGGTCCATTTCTGATATATTCCTGGTCTTCATGGATGCAGCCCTCACTCAGGGAATCCAGCAGCAACCCAACCACTGGATGCACCGGGGCCAAGAATAACAAAAGCTGCCACCCCCAGCAAAAAGTCAGGGATGGAAGTTGTCTTATGAGTGGAAATGCATCGTGCTGACAAGACCCATCTGGCTCAGGTGCAATGGGGTGGAAGGGGGCCTGTCAGGAGGCTCCAGTTCCATTCACACCTTGGCTGTGAACCCCTTGTGCAGCATGGGGAGCACCCCATTCTGGGTCCACCCTCACAAAGTCAGCACTCAGGGGGCTGCATCAGCCCCTGCATAACCCAAACGCAAGAAATACCTGTAGCAACCCCAAATGTGGGTTTTTCAGCACCAAAAAGCAGGCTTCCTCTGCCTGAGCTGGGCATTTCTCTGCTATTTAGCCCACCAGTGGGCTGCTATCAGTGGAGCAGCCTCTCGGAGGCACAGCACACATCATGTGCCATGAAATCCAGGAGCCTCAGATACACCGAACTATGCCTGCCTCATGCCTGAGCCTGCCCACACTTTCTGAATTTTCACCTGAGTGGATTTTAGCAGGAACTTAGGCACTTCCTTATTTCCAAGCAGAGCTGCTCAGATCCAGGGCTTGCCCCTTCTGTATGACTATCCCAGGTGGGATTCAGGTAAACCCACGGTTTTGCACCTCTCTGAAGAGCTTTGTGCTGAATTTTGCTGGAAAATGCTTAAAATACTTACACTACCTAGGCATAGGAAGGATGGAGAAGGAAAAGTCATTCTCATTTAAAGGGTCACAGGCAAAGCATTCTTGAACCTTCAGTCCTGTGAGCTGGATTTCTGGACACGCAGAACTAATGCATCTTTTATTGGCTGGCACCGAGGAGGAGGTTATTGCAAAAATATCAATAGCAGCTTTCTGAAGTGGTTTTCAATTGGCTCTATTACCAAATATATGTGCGTAGAGCAACAATCATTAAAACGTACTACGTATTTACAATATACAGAACAATTTATGTCTGTAACACCACAAATCGGACTGCTAGCAAGTGGAAAAAGTCAGAGCTATGATGCAATCAGAGGCTTATATTTCACCCTGCAAGAGTCACCTCAGCATCAATAACTCCGCTACAGAAGCAAGAAGGATTTTTATATTCTGAAGGAAACACCACAAAATTAATTTTGCTCCCAAGCCGCAGTGTAGAAATGCTGGTCTTCAGCCGTATGGTACCTGACTGTGGTCTGCGACCACATTGCTCAAGCTGTGCCTTTGTCAGCTCACGAGCAGAGCACGAGACAGGCTGGGTCAGCAATTCGGAGAAACGCCTCCCGGGAGAGCGAGCGAGGGGATGCAGAGATCACCCTTCGCATTTCAGTAGGTGACATCCTTGCTTCTGGGTTAATGGTGAGCCAACAGACCCCACGCCGTGCTCAGGGCCGCAGGAGATGTCCTCCTGACACAGCATCACGCTAGGATCTTCCTGGCCGCTTGCAGATAAGCACCCCAAGGGGATGCTTTGCAAAAGCAGGGGAGCTAAAGCCAGCAGCCAGGAGCAGCTGGATTCCTTCTTCCCCCTCTCAAATGCAAGTTAGATGCAATAATTCACTCAGACACTGCAGGGATATCCAGTAAAGGATCTCCACACGCAGGGGAACCATCCCTAAGCTCAGTTCAGGAGACCCTGGGCTAGTAATGGGAGGATTAAGAGGGCTGCACAATTTTCACAGCCAGCTAAGGCCTTGGAGCATTTGGAGCCAAGGTATGGAGTAAACATTTGCTTTACAAATAGCCCTGGTACACAGGTGCCCATCACCACAGGGCATTTGTGAATTTTCCTGACTCTGGACTGAAGCAGCACTGAAAAGGGACCCTGCAGAGCCCAAGGCAAGCCCTTACCTCAACACCTGGAGTCAGGCAGGTGCCTCACCACAAATCCCCTCTCCAGACAGCCCCACAGCCAGGGGGAGGCAGGGACAGCCTGGCCAGCACCTTCTGGAGCAGAAGAGACCCCAAAAACAACCAGCAAGCAACCAGTTGCTCGAGCCAAAGGCTCAAAGCGAGGCTGTTTTGCTGGAAGGGGGCTGCAGCAGGAATGCTCCACACCGAGCTTCCCCCTCCTTCACGGCCACCCTCAGCACTGCTCGCCGAGCACTAACAGCCTCCGGCACGGCTCCCTCCTGCCCGAGATGAAAGAAACTTTAAATGCACGTAACTCTTGCACTCTACTTAATTAATCAGTTTGTGCATTACAAGTGAAACTTCTTTGATGCATGAAATATTGAGGAGCAGCAAAGGGAAGGAGAGGGGCGGTGGGGGAGGGAGCAAGGCTTGGCTTTCGCTGCCAAGAGATGGATGGGCTGAGGGACAGGGGCTAAACTGCAGACAGCACAGCTCCAACAGGACAGCCTGGTGTGATAGATGCCAGTAAGTAAAGGATTTTTCCCTGCACTTCTTGCCTCTCAAGCAGAGGGTTTTTACTCCATGTTCAAGCCCTCCATGCTCAGCCAGGTTAGCTCACACTGGCAGAGGAAGGGGACAGTGCCTCATTAAACTTTCATGAAAAATAATCTCTGGTTGATTCATTGTTTTTTATCTCATGATGGCTGCAAGAGAGTGAAGCGAAATGCATCTTTGGTAAAAAAAAAAAAAAAAAAGACAGCTCCGTTCTGGAAAAGCCAGCCTGGCTTTTAGTCAGATGAGGCTCTCCCAGAGGATGGGTGAGTAGTTATCCGTGTTACGGGTCTGCAAGTGCCATTTCCACACCGAACTACAGAGGAGAGAAAGCAGGAATCTGCGCACGTCAGGGCGGATATCACAGCAGCCCTTGATAGCGCACGGTGAGAACTCGGTGCCACAGCGCTGGGCGTACAACAGAGCCACTCTGCTCTTAAAAACAAACAACAAAAGCCCTTTTCTCCCAAAGCACCACACTTGATCAAAGTCACCTGTCAGGTCTGCCCCAGAGTCCAAAGCACAACCCAGAGCTTTTGCTTTCCATCCTGCTCCTTTGGAGCTCATCCCAGAGCAGGCTGGGCTCTGGGCAGGGGCTGTCAGAGCCCCCCCTCCCTGCTCAGCCCCACAGCCAGGTACAGCAGGTCCTTCGCAAACAAATGGTGATGGTGTAGCCTGCATTAGCAGTGTAAAGGGTAATAAATGAATAAATGGGTTAATTATATCCACCACAGAATTTAATTATACCATCTCTGCTCACTCCGCTTCAGCCAGATTCTCAATTATAAGTCTTTATTTTCAAGGTTTTACAGCTTGGACATAAAAATTTGCTCTGGGCTTCAACGTGACACACAAGGTCTTCTGTTCAGGGACTGCTCCAGATTTTTTTTTTTAACCAATCTTTTTAAAAAAGGTCAGGTTGGGGGGACCAGATGGCTCAAGGGGAAGGTAATGAAGACACAGGGCTTCTCTGAAAGTGGTGGCTGGCCGAACCCAGGCAGCTTCACAGAGCTGAGGCATTATTAAAGCCTGGCTGAAACCGTGCTCAACTCCCCTGTCCCTGACAGGTGGGAGTCCTCATCACCAAATCAACATGGGGCTGCTGCTAATTGGCACCCCCAGCACCCATCAGCAGGGACCAGGGGTTGCAGGGCTGGGGCAAGGCACCCCCAGCCCCCAGGGAGCCAGGCACAGCAGGGCCATGCAGGGGAAGCTCACACAGCTGCAGCCTGCACCAAGAATGTGCTCCAGGGCTGCCAGGTGCATGCTATGCTCACTGCCTCCCCCAGCACCACGAACACACCTGTCCCACCTCCCCCTGTCAGCACCCTGCTCCCAGGGGAGAAGGGCTGCAAAGGGTGGGGGTGTGGGGGGGTGAATGGCTTGAAAAGCAGAAGGGGAATGAAGTCTTGCACTTTTTCTGTTATGGTTTTGAAGGTAATTTAGGACCCACCTCCCGCTTTCTGGAGTTGACAGTATTGAAATCCAGTATTTGTCTCGTTAAATGTGCTCTGAAATATTCTGGTCATTCTAAAAATGTCAATAGTGTTACAGGAAAAAAAGCACACAGAAAACATGTTTACCAGCAGCAGAAGCATCTCCAGTCTCAGGTCACATCCTCATTCAATCCAAGGTACATTATTCTTGTTGTTTCCTCATTGAGTTAATTAGTTGATTTGCTTTTCCTGCCCTATGCCAAACCCCCACCTCCCCGCACATGGAAGCACTGACTGCCAGCAGGGACCAGCTCTCAGCAGCCTCCCTGCCAAGGCTCCTCACCTGCCTGCAGCCACCCCACCCCTGCTCTCCCTGCAGCACCAGGGCTGCTCATCCTGGCTGGGCACTGCCTCCTTGCCTGGGAGCACTGCAGGTGCCTGCTCCTCTTCCACAAGCTTTGGCCACCCTGGCACATGAATGTATTTCACAAAGAAGTCCCCCCCACAACCCCAGTGCTGGTCTTTTGCACATGCTACATGTCTTATATGCACTTGGTAAACTAGAACAAATCCACCTGGTAAGTCAGACTCCAGTGGAGCTGAAAACATTTACCCAACAGATCCCAGCAGTTCCTTTTCTAGCTGGTACATGGGAATTTAACCCTTAGGAAACACTGGCACACATCAGCCAGCCAAATTACTGCTCAGAAGGCTATGATATATAACAGGAATTACCGGTAATAAAGGAAAAGATATATGGAATGGATTAATCAAATCATAAATTTCTTAGATCTCCGTGGCAGTCCATAAATCAAACCTGGATCTATGCTTCTGGCCCTCAGTCTGTAACGTGAAATGCAGATGACCTACATGTACATAGATTTATTTTTTTTTAGATGCCCAGTTGGACACACCCTGAGTAAATAATCAAGTGTATTCCCTAAAAATATCACCTCCATGTATTGCAAACTGCACCATTAAGGATGTGCTTTTTGAAAGGTTAAGAAAGCCTGTCCCCACACCAGGAGTTAAACTGGACCCAGAACACAAACTACTGGGCCAGGGTAACCATGGCACAGCTTGGATCAGCTGTAGCTTTGAGACAGGGCTCTCTAAGCACAGGTAACCACCCTGAACTACCAGCCACCCAGTTCGGTATTTTTTAACCCTATTTTTGTGTGCATAGCAGCTGGAAACCCTGGAAGAGGAAATACTTCACTGCTGAAGTTACACTCCGACCTGGCTGATTTAAAAGAAACCCACAACTACAGGGAGCAGGATCTGTCCTGTGCCTTATCCATATTTCCATCGAGAGCTCAGAGCCATCCTCTTACACCAAAGACCTCAGCCAGCTCAGACTGACCCTTGCTTTCAGCCCACTTGTTTTTAGCACAGTTCCACAGCTTCTGCACTTATTAACTTCTGCTGTTCAGGCAGGAAAGCTCTGATAACACTTCTGCCATCCCTAACCCTCACTCAAGCCCTGCCTCTGACACCAGCCCTTGCCTTGGGACCTCTGCTGCCCCAGTCAAAGCTGGATTAACATGCCTGCATCCTAGCCTGGGAAGGTCTCAGCTGCTTTGGTGTGAGATCTTAACAAAATAAGAGCAACAGCGTGCTCAGAGTGAGCCTGCTCCACAGCCCAAACATCAATGTGTATTTACCAGAGGGAGCAGCAGGCTTTAGAAGTTCGATTTCTTTTTGACTGTCCACGAGAGACATGAAACAAGGAGATTAAACACCAGGAATAAACACCTATAAATAAAACTGACTATTTAAGCCCACAAAAGACAGGACATCTGTCACGAAGGCTCCCACTCTCCTCCAGCCCCAGCACAGCAGTGCTTCTGATTTTGTTTACAGCTGCACAGGACAACATCAGAGCCTCCACCTTCCCTTTGAACCTGGCTCTTGCTCTGCCAGGCTCTACAGAGATCCCACTTAGACACCAGTTATCAAAGTCCTGCCTTGACCAAGAGACTGCAGCTGTGGATTATTGTTCCCCCACCCTCTTCCTTCTCTTCTCTCCAAAAGAAAGGTAAAAAAAAACACCACTAAAAAAAGCCTATTTGCTTAAAAAGCCACTGACAATGCTTAACCTGAGCCCAAGTGGGAGAGGGTTAAAAGCTGAGATGTTCTTTAGCTGAATACAGGCGGAGGGTTTGCAGCAGGAGGATGCAGGCTGTGTGTCTGGCAGCGGATGCCCTCTGTTGGCATCTTTCAGAAATATGATTAGCGATGCAAGCTGGCTGCTCCGAATCGATGCGATTTGCTCATTGTTTATCCTGGGCCACGTGGAACAGCCCTCGGTGCAGGGCCTGAGCTGCGAGTACAATGTAAATGGCAGCCCCTGCTCCTGCTCACCAGCGGTGCCCCCGCACACAGGGGGAATATTTACACACCCTGTGCAGCACAGCAATGCAAACAGCACAGGGCAGGGACCTGTGGGACTCATCCTGCTTCTGCACCTGCTCTAGGGGTAGCTGCAGGGAGATGCTCACACCTCACTTGACCCAGGTGCATGCCCTCCTTGGCCATGGATGCAGTGCACTGGTTTATGCTGGTAGGGTGGTGGCTTTCTGCATGGAGCAGCTCTGGCAGCAGCTCCACAAAGAGCACCCAAGGCACAGGGGAGCAAGGGCACAAGAGCACAAGAGGAGAGGAAAGCAGTGAGGCACAAGCAATGATCTTGCAGCAAACATCAGCACTGAGTATAGAGACCGTGGGTTTCTCTAAAATTGCTCCTTCCAAGAACACGAGTAAAAGCCAAACCACCTTAATTGCCTCACACAGCTACTGCTGCCGCCAGGGTTTGTGCACAGGCCAACAGGTTGAAAAATTGCTCCCCTAGGACCAAGCTCTCTCCTGCTCCATGCAGCCCAATAACCACAGCTGTGCTGAGTCCCCCGAAGCCCTCCCACCTTACCTGAGTAAGGCTGGATGCCAAGAGTCCAGGGTATAAGGGAGTTTCCAGAGATAGCACTGAAAGCCCACTCAGGAGGGCAGTTTGTGGGGCATGACCCAGAAGAACAGCACAGCCACAAAAGGCCTGGAGACAGCCCAACACACAGACAGAAGGAGGTTCAGGGCCCTGGTCTGGGCTTAAATACAGCTCTGCTATGGCTGGGCCAGGTGGGGCTCATTGGGGATCGTTAGGGATCGTTAGGGGTCATTAGGGTTCTCCTGGCCCTAACCATTTCTCAGGTGCAAACTTTTAGGCAGGTCAGGAGTAGAAATGATGTCTCCTGCTGCTGGGCTTTGTCTCAGAAACTGCTAAAAGATACATAAGGAGGGCTCCATCTTCCACATCCCATTTAATGGCAGTTCAGAGGTGTAAAGCTGCTCTTCACTACACCCCCAAAAGTTGCCTCGATGCAGAACAAGCACAACAGTTTTTGTGATTGATTTGTGGTCATTTTATTGCTGAAGAAAGCAAAAGTAAACTCTGAACCAAAGGAGATCATAAGCAATAAATGATGATTATTCCAGTTACAGTCTCCTTTGTGCATCTCTCCGAGGAGACTTTATAACAGATTATATGGTCAGAGTAGATTTACCCTTGAAGGAGATCTAAGTGCCTTTTTTCCTGAAATGGGTTGGAATCTTGCTTTAATGGTAGATAAAAAACAAGGTGCAGAGAGGACTTGTCTGTATGTGTGTGGGGAGTCTCGTAAATCCTATTTGGGTATATCAGGGATAATCTAAACAGCTGGTAATAATAAATGTGAATAATCTTAAATAAACCCTGTGAAGCCAATGCAAACATTTAAGTCACTTATTTGAAAGAGGCCATAGCAAGATCTGCCTTAAGAAAGACACATCAAAGAATATCAAAGTTCTTACATCTGAGCACAATCGCACTCATCCTGCTCCATGACCCAAATTTAGCCGGTCTCTGAATTTCAAGCAAACACCTCCTAGCCAATCTGGCCTTTAGAGGAGAAGCTGTCAACACCCTGAGCTATGGGGGCGTTTTGGTACCCTCTTAAATCAGCTCAAAAACGCAAATGAAATTTTGCGGTGGTATTTTACGGCTTCATCTCATCAGTGAATGTACAGCTCAGCATCCTCCTGAACTGCTGGGCTTCCACAAGCCGGCCTGCAACGACCCCAAGCAAAGGATGGGGACAAAGACCTTTAGCTCTGCGCAGAGTTTTCAGACCCCACCTCATCCCCTTGCGTCGTGGGAAGGGTAAATTGACGGCTGTCAGCCCTTCACCCTAGCTGGGGGAAGGACTTGGTAATGTCTTCGGCTCATGAATATGTAATCTGCTGAATGCCTGTGCAGTACACTTCTAATTGCCTTTGTTCTTGCAGCAGGAAATTCTCAGAGCATCTTATGAGTTTTTCTTTTGTTCCGTCAATTTTCTGAGTCATTCTTTTAGTTTCCTCAAGGTTTAATAGTAGCCAAAATTCTGTTTCCAATAAGTCCAAACAACCTTAGTTTTATGTATAAAAGTCTCCTGGCTCTCCAAATAGTCTTAATTTAATTAATTCTTAAAGAATGCCTTTAAACTTGAGCAGTCATTAAAGAAGTTATTGTCCTTTTTTCTTAACAACCTTTAGTGAGGTGCCTCTTGACAGATAAGTAGTTCCCCAATTAATATAAATATTCCATGCTTCAGCTACTGCTGAAGTAGTAACCGACTGCAGCAGCATCTGACCTTGCCGTGTTGTACATAAAGCATCTCACTAGTCATGTAGCAAATGCAAAGGGGAAGCTATTTTCTGAGCGTCTGTACACAGATGCGCAATACTTGCAACTGCACATCTCAGGAGGAGCTTGTCACTGCAAACGTTCAAGGAATCAACCAAGCTTCACGGCAACAAGAGGAAACACGAGTTGAACAGGAGTAGCTAAATCTTCCAGAGACTTGTTTTCCAGTCCTCTGTTTGTTTTTTGTTTGAAGTCTTCAAGGTGCTTATAGACAAAATTACATTCAATCAGAATAATATATCACCTCTTTTGGCTGATTTAAAGTACATATTTTTTCCTGCAGGAATAAAAAATAAATATGGAAGAAGCCTGATTTTTATCAAATGCCTTATGGATCTCACAACACATTTTACATTCCTCTTTTTCCTAAATTTTCTGAAACATTTATTTTAATTTTTTTTGCAATAAAACTCATGTCTATGCTACACGACTGTCCAATATACTATATTTTTTTTCCTCTTTGCTGAAAAATTCTTGTTAGCTGTTGTGTGTTGACCAAATGGTTTCTGGCTTTACAATCTGTCACTAGTACTGCATTTACAGCTTGCAATTAAGGGCTTCGATTAAATATTTTGCACAAAGCTGCATGTTCCAATAGCCAATCCTTATATATTTCCCAAAACATGGCAAAAAAGATAAGTGTATGGAAAATTAAACCGAGACTGAAGTTACAAAAATGGCCTTTGGAGTCTGGATAAATACATACAGTGTTTTATAGCCGAGGATAGTATCTCTTTTGATCCTGCAGCTTGCCCTTGGGTGACAGGAAGCAGAATCTTCCCTGGATTTCTTTAAATGAGGCTGAAAGCCTTCTTTGGTAAAGCGTGCCTATAGCATGGGCTGATATTTGCTGCAAGTACGTGGGGTAGTTTTAAAATGATGTGTTTTTTACAAAAACATATGGTGCTAAAAGCCATTTCTTTTCATCAATATGGATAGGATACCCTTAATTAATGCAGAGACCACCACGCTCTTCTCGCTCCCTTACGGGGGCTGTGAGGCTTGCTGGAAGTTTCCCCCAGCCTGGAGAGGAGAAGGTCCCTGCAGTCCCTAGAGTTACCTATAGCCATCCACGATGGGTTACATAGCGATGTGCAGGCGCTTGGGATCACAAAGCAATCTGACAGAAGACCAGGGATGCCAACAGGAGACCAGAGCTCCTTCGGATGAGCGGAGGCTCTTGGTGATATCCCCTGCACGTCTCCAGCTGCCCCGTGCCTCCTCCTTTGCTGTAGCTCGAGTAGAGCCGATGTCAGCCGAGCCAGGCTCCTGCTCCACTCTTTCTCCAAGGCACGGGGGCTTGGCAGCCCTCCCAGGACACAGACAAGGGGAGGCCAACTCCGCGCTCGCTTGACGTGAATCATTTTCTGCGGGTTGGCTCTTGGAGCCTGCACGGGGCTGTCTGGCGCGAGGCCTGCCAGTGGACCAAAGAGCCCTCTCTCCGCTCCTCTCCTGGGCTTCTGCCCATCTCTGAGTAGCTATTACAAGCTCCTATTTCTCTATCAAATGGCAATTCTGCAAAGGAAAGGAAAGATAATTTCTCTCTCCCCAGACGCTCATCCAGGAGGGCATCCAGGATGGATCAGCGCTGTGCAGACTGCTGGAAGCTGTGGGCTTCTCAGTTGAGACTTCAGGGGTCCATCTGGGGTGGTCCAAAAGGATTTTTCCCTGCTAGCTGCTGTCGTCTGTCTGGTGGAGATGTTGCTTTGGGGATTGCTGCAGGAATGTCATCTCTTGTGCTTCTTCACCTGACACAGAAAGCATAGGGACGCGGCAGTCACGGGTAATAGCTCCCTAAAAAAATCAAAAACAAGTCCCCAAAACAGCAGCAGATGAGACCCAAGGACAAGGCCGTTATGTTCTTTGCTCAAACCTCCCCTTCTTCCCCACCCAGTGCTGCTGAGCATGCAAAGCTGCTCCTCTTGCCATCTCCATCCAGGTGCCTCCACCACGCGCTGACACCCAACCAAGGCAGGGCACTGCAGGGTTTTGCACACGGTGTGCCCTAAATGACAGGCAGAGCCACCAACGTGCCATCCCGGGGGGCTCCGCACAGCCCCAGCACACACATCAGGCTGGGTCAGGGGTACTGCCAGGGGAGGGCATCGACTCAGCCCCCAGCAGAAAGCTGCATGTCACATCCTGCTGACCGTGGCTCTGTCCCTCCTCCCTCCACACGCCTGCATAGGCGGCAGGAGACATTTCGCAAAAGGAAAAATGTTAAATTCAGCATTTCCCCAACCTCCCTGCCATGCCTTTGCAGTGCAGCAGCAGACGCTGGGTGCCACGCAGGGCAGATTCCATTGATGCAGAGCCTGAGTATATCCTGAGCGCAGCTCGCTTTATTTACACCCACTCACCAGTCCTCAAATAAATCCAGTGATCTCTTTTTCCAGGGCTCCCTGAGCTTCCAGGCACTGGCTTTGGCTAGAGCTTTCACTTCAATCCAAGATCCAAGCAGAAAAGAAATCACCGCGTTTTTCTCTTTCCGAAACTGGGTCTGCAGATAAGCCTTCATTCCCCAAACAAATATTCCACTTTCCTTCTCTTCTAGACTACTTTTCTCCTTGTAGCCAGTTCCTTCCAGTTCTCATAATTCCTGCTGTTTCCCCCTGATTTCTGTCCAGTTGTCGAACCTCTTCCTTCCCATATGATAACCCCTCTGGCCACGGAGCTCTGGTTCAGCATCACCAGTCCCCACGACTGCTGCACATCTCCTAGATCATCTGCCTTTTTATACAACCTGGGATGATGTTTGTCTTTTCATACAACCTGGATGATGTTTGCCGTTTTTGTAGCAGCTTGATGTCACTGGCTCCCGCTCACTTTGTGGAACAGAATAAACCCCAGACCTTTTGCTGTTGAACTGAAGCCCAGCTCGCCTGCGCAGTCCATCATCCCCAGGCATATTACTTTCTGGCTGCCCCAGCTGAATCTCAGCCTCTTCATTTTTCAGTTCATTTCTCCAGTTTGTCACAGAGGCATTTGAAGAAGGGTGTCCTTGATAAAGCCATAATCACTGAGACTCCTCTCCTGCACACCTTCTAGATACCCGCACGTACTGTATTTGTATCTTTCAATCAGATTTTGCAGAGATTGCAGTTAAATCGATGGGTCTGTAGCTCCCCACCTCTGCCCACTTTCCCCATACTTTTTAAAAGTTAGGCGATTTTTGTCCCTTTTCAGTCTTCTGGTGCTTCCAGAGATAACCCCTAATGACTCTGAGATTGCCACAGCCAGTTCTGCAAGTATCCATGGCTTAAATTCACCAGGTTTGGAATAATCTTCCCAGAAGGGTTTTCCTCCTTGCTTCTGTCAGTCAGCAGCTGGCTTATCACCAGGAACAGAAGGGATTATATCCCTTGTAAGCATTTTATCCGCTTATCTGTGGATGTTCATTATCTGTCTATCACTCTCTGAATCCTCCAGAGCCCTTGTCCTCCGTGGTCATTCCGTAGCACTGAGTTCCCCAAGTCGGACCCTTCCACTCACCTGAATTTCAGTGTAATCAGAGCCAGGCTCTTCTCAAGCTGAAGGATGAGTAGCAATGGTCACAAGTAGCAACAAGAGAAATTTCAACTAGTTACAAGAAAAACGTTCACAGTGGTTGGAGACAGCCTGGATGAAGCGCCAGCCCTGGAAGCATCCAAGGAGCAGCCCTGAGCAGCCTGACCCAAGTTAGCCCTGCTCTGAGCAGGGCTCAGGACCTCCAGATTTCCCTTCAGCCCATGGTTTTGCAATGAAACATTTCCTTCTGCTGTGGCTGGGGTCTCCACTACATTCTTCCTTTTTGATGTCTCCTTTTCATGGGCCACCAAGAGGAGGGTCAGCTCCTTCCACCTCCTCCAGCAGCACCTGCTGTGTGCAGCATCCAGTGCCAGGGTACAGTGCCTCTGCTGATGTCCTTTTCCGTTCAGAAGCCCCCAGTCCTCCCAGAAAACCCCAAGACTCTTTCTGGCAGCCCAGTTTATGGATAGGTGGGAAGGGAAGAGATGAACACAAAAAGTTCCTGTGAGGATACCCAAAGACAAAAAATCATTCTTTAATTTTTCTTCAACTTTTCCCCGGTGAGGCATAACAGACACCCAACCCTAGTGGAGTTTCAGAAAAAAAATAAAAATGCTGTTACTTCTCCAACATTGAAAGCAGACCAGTGAAAAACTAGACAAAAGAGAAGAAAAATTGAAGGAAAAATGGCAAAATGTTCTTCCCTGAGACCCACCTCCTGTCTCTGCAGGACCTGCTGCCCTCTGCTTTCTGCAGTCTGTCTGTGTGTCCAGGCTGGCCTCAGCTGCCTGAGCTAAAGCCTTTGTGGAGGCAGGAATGTGTCAGTAGCCAGCCCCTTTCCAGCACCCCAGGGGTACGTCTACAAAACTACCAGATTTACTCTGACCTGAGACTTCCCTGCCTTGGAAACTGGCGCCCATATAAGCTTCATCTTTAGGGATGGAGAAAAAACAAAGGACCAAACCAAGAGAGACACTCTGGGTGGGTCTGGGCAGAATATGGCTTCTGCAACATGCAAAGCTGGTTAAAATTTAAAATTCAGAGCACTCACTTTTTGGGGTCAGGTGAGGGACCGCGACTCCAACCCCTGCTCCTGACCAAATATCCGTGACATAAGCTTGGTTTGAACAACAAGCACTTGAGAGTCCTGGATAATCTCCTCCTCTCCTCGTGTCTCCTTCCCCTTGTAAGAGGGTTTTACTGCACGGCTCTTGGCCCTGCTAAACCAGCTTGTTGGGGTTGAATGCTCTTCAGGAAGGTTTGAGTTTTGAGAAATTGCCTTTACACTAATATGAAAAAAAAAAGAAAAAGAAAAAAAGAAAAAAAAAGGGAGCATGGGAGAGAAAAGAAAAACACATTTCTTTGAAAAACTCCAGTCCAGCTCTCTCTACTGGAGAAGAGCTCTGTCGTACACAATGGAGCCTGCTTTCTCCTCATGTGAACTGCTTTCAGCTTGCTCAACAATAGGAGATCAAAACCAGAGGAAGAAGTGATTTCTAAGTATCTGAGCATCTTAATGGGAAATTCTCCAGCAATTGCTCGGCTACTTTTATCTGCAATTAGATATTAACATTCCAAACCGGAGTATTTTCCGGGCGAAAATGTAAAGTACTACAAAGTCTTGTCATCTACTTTTGCTATTTCCCTCAGCCCATGCCCAGCATTTTTTTTTCTTTTTTTTTTTTTTCTTTCTTATCAGCATGATCAAGGACCTGATGAGGAACACGGGGGAGAGAAATGCCCAGGAAGGGCTGCGAAGGGAGATAATAAGAGGATCTTTGCACTCCAGCGCTACTTGCCTGGCCTCTTATTGACAGAGCCTCCAAGATGCTCAAAGATAGCCGTGCTGCGAGTTGCATTACCTTGAGATTTATTTCAGTGCCACAGAAAAGTGGGGGGAGTGAGGGCAGAGGGAGGGAGGACTGCAAATGTTGCTGTGGGTAGAGTGATTATAACCAGAATTTCTTTTTAATGCAAAAATCTTTAGCCCGACAAAGGATCCATCTCTGGGAGAGGTTTTTCACCACCCGATCCCCCACCCCTTTGCATCAGAGCATTGCAAAATGTACTTGGAAGAGCAGTGAGTTCGTTTTAACCGATAGCATTCAGCGCTTTTTACTGTGCTATTCATCCATATGACAAAGCTGAGAGGGGAGCCCATACTTCTTCCTGACTTTTTATTGCTTTTCAGCCCAGTGGGAACCAGCCGACATGAAAAAAAAGTGGTTTAACCGCAAAATATGTTTAAGCTGCTTTTTTTTTCTTTTTTTTTTTTTCTTTTTTTCTTTTTTTTTTTTTTGGCATGTCAGGAGGAAGGAAGAGGGGGAGGAGAATAATGGTGGCAAAACAGTGGCAAAATAGCAGTCATAAAAACTAACCCAAAGCCAACCAAAACGTTGGCGCATCAGTGCCTGTTCCTACACATTGGAGGGAAGGCTTGAAGATGGAGCCAGGTGACGGCCTTCCCGTGCTGGGTCTGTCACGTTATGTGACAAGATAAATGACAGGATGGTTTTCATGTGACCAGGCAGAAGCTGCAGGGAGCCGTGAAGGACCAGGAGGACTGGGGGTCCTGGCACAGGGCCCACGGAGCAGTGCTCACCCTGGGAAATGGCAACCTGCTCTCTGCCCACCGCCTTAGGCTCTCTGAATCTGGCTTTTTTCCAAGCCCAGGCCATGGAAGCACATCTGAACGTGTCTGTCTCAGGGTCGTGCACTTGACTTTGCTTTTTTGAAATCCCAATTTCTGCCTGCTGTAGGTCTCACCAAGTGGGCTGAGATCCATGTCAATCCTTGCTCTGAGACCAAATAACCTTGGAAAGCAGGGAGACTTCCAGAACTTGGACTTTGTAATTAAGTCCTTGTGAATTTATATTTTATTTTATTTCTAGAATAAAATAGCCTTTGATTTTCTTTGGAAATGATTTTTTTAACCTGCACTTATACTTTTTTTTTTCTAAACTAGAAAAGAAAAAGAACCCTGCGTTTAACAGAACTGTTATCAAAGTATATCACACCAGAATGAAAAGGAAAAATGTAAGAAATGGAAGGGAAACTGTATTTACATGATCCCAACTATATTATTTATTTATTTATTTGCAACTAACCCTGCTGATTGACCTGAAACACAAACATTTAATTAGCTCTTTGAAAAAATGCTTACATCTTCAAAAAGAAAGAAAAAAAAAAAAAAAAAAAAAGATTTCTGATTTGAGAGTCTTGCTCTGTGAATAAAATGGAGGTGTCTGAACTGTTACTGCCACCAGACGGTGCAGGACCCCTGTGTCCCTCTCAGTGCCATAATGCCCCTGCCTCCAAACACCCAGCTTTAGCCACACACAGAAATCTCACAGAATCACAGAATTGTCTAAATTGGAAGAGACCTCCAAGATCACCGAGTCCAACCTCTGACCTAACACTAACCAGTCCTTCACTAAACCATATCACCAAGCTCTACATCTAAACGTCTTTTAAAGACCTGCAGGGATGGCGACTCCACCACTTCCCTGGGCAGCCCATCCCAATGCCTCACAACCCTTTTGGTAAAGAAACTTCTTGTAGCAAGGGGACCTGCCCCTAGGAGAGGCCTACGTAGGCCTCACAGCCTTCCACAACAAGCGACCGCTCCCAGGTCCAAACCACCCAGCTCCCCACCAGCTCCGCACTCAGCTACAGAGTCTTTCAAGGGTTTCTTTTTACCATAACCTCTCCTGATAAAGTGATTCTCTCCAGCTGAGCCCAGCCTGGCTCCAGTCTCCTTTGCCTTACCTCCTCCCCACCGAGGGCCTCCTGGTGTCCAGTGGCTGCTGCATGCAGGCTGTTGGTGCTGCAGCTCCTTGGGTGGACTTAAGGCACTTCAGAGTGAAAAGCCACAAAAGATCATGCTTTTGCCACCCCCCCCGCCCCCAGCTCCTGTAATTTGCAAACTACTGTAAGACAGGATGGTAAGAGAAAGGATGGAAGTGTCTACACATGCAGATGCAGGAAGAAAATAAACACCTAGAAATAAATGTATTTCTTATAAAATACAGTGAAGGCATTATCCAAAAACACATTGTTAATTAGCCAGTCCTACTTGGGTGCAAAGCCCTAGAGGCATGGCAAGGTGACAGCCACAGTCTCACCCCTTCTGAGCCATAAAGCATCGAGTCTGCCTATACCTCGGTACATGGGGGTCACAAAGGCTCTGCATTTGTTAGCATGAAGCAGGGCACGGAGCACGCCGGGGCTCAGCAGAGGTCGGTTGTTGCCCTTAGTGCTTCTCGCTGGCTTGTCCAGCCCTTGCTGCGAGTCCTCCTGCTCCAGATCCACCAGTGCCTGGGCTGGAGAGCATCAAAAGGAGATGGAGGTCTAGCAGCACCACAAGGTTCCTCCATCCTTGTGTGATGGCTGGGCAAGAGTAGCTCGTCTGCCAAGTCTGTAGTGACAAAATGCTTGCCCAGTTTAAAGCAAGAGGCAAAGAGACCTGTGCAGTGCATACTAGCTGGTGAGATGCCAGGTGAAACGGATAAATGTCTGTGGCTCAGAATGTGGGAAAGGGGAAAAAAATGTCCTCGTCCAGCTCGGCAGCCCACGAGCCGGCTCCAGCAGACAGTTCTCGCTTGCTCGCTTTCTTCTCTGGCACAAGTCCAAGTGATCGTTCCCCGAAGCTGTCTGCGAAAGTGCTATAGGATTTAATGGGAATGCAGTTGATGGGGTTTTATAGAAAATTAACACAGTTTATTGGAATCTCATTTGAAAACCCATAGAGTGCAACAGCAGGGGGTGATTTTCTAACAGTCCCAAGGAGAATTAGACTCCTCGCAAAGGCTCTTGCTCCCAAGACCTGTGGCCTCTTTTCCCTAAGCCTTCCTCCCCCTGAAGAGACCTTGAAACAAGAGGTCATTTCCCAAAAAGCCATTTCAGTTCAGTTCCAGCAACAAGACCTCGTCTGCCTTCATTAAATGTGAGCAGCTGAAGCGTGAGGAGAGATGCTCTTTGTGTGCCACCCATAGGTTCCTACCATGGCTTGATACTTTGGGACTTACAGAAAGTTTTCATCCTGATTCAGGAAAACAACAACAACAAATAAATTGTTCTGAGGAATTTCATCCAGAAAAGACTTCCAAGAATATATATATTTGTTTCTTTCTAAAAAAATGTTGTTCTGTGGGTGAGTTGACTGGAGTGCCTTTGAGCCGGGGCTCCTGTCCCCATGTGTCTGACCCACCAGATGGCTTCAGATCCCCTGAAAGTGGGTGCCCTGCCTTGTAAAGCTGTTACCAGAGGCTGGAGGCCCTAAAGGTGGCTGTTGAGGAGTTTGATGGTTTCCATCAAGGAATGGTTTGTTTTGGCAAAAAAAATATCCATCAGCATTTTCCAGTGATTTCCTTTTTCTCCTCTTGGTTCCCTACCCTGTGTAACAGCAGCCTGCAGGATGGGTGTCCAGCCTTCCCACCATGAGATGGGGTTAGTTTGGGATAGGCCATTTCCTACAACTCCGTTTCTTATCTTTGTCAGTCTTAGGAAAGTGCCTGCTCACTTGAGGAAATGCTATTCGTTCTTCTTTTCCTTTTTAGATCACTGAAACGAGAAGCGAGCCCATCTCTTCCTCTCTCCTGGCTGCCAAGCCACTCTTTAATGTTTAAGCAGTGCGTGGAGCTTCCTGATTTCCACCTCCAAGGCACTGATTTTCAGGACACGACTTACAGGACACCGATTCTCAAGCCAGGTATCAATACGTACCTGCTGGACATTTTTTCTGGATGTCTTCCTGTGAGCATTTCTCCCGGGACTTTGCAGAGACTGACGCTCAACAGTAAATACTAAAAAATTATCCTGTGTAGTAAAATGAGGTATGAGACAGCAAACACAGAAAAACATTTGGACACAGCCTTGCTGCTAGAGACATTAGAATAACCAAAGGGGCTGTCTGGGGGAAGACACGTTATTTCTGAAAGATAACTTCCTAATGGCACAGCGTCCCTCCAGCCACGCTGCTGTCTTCCATTAGCATCCAGGAGGGGAGATCTCATCCAAGGCCTGCAGCTGAGAGGGAGTTATTGATTTGTTTATCCTGTACGGCCATCGAAAAGCATTTGGTTCTTGTTAAACCGGTGCTGTGGCAGCCTCGGTGGAGAGGGGGGTTGTGGCCAGTGCCAGGCTGGACAGGGCTGCTCCGTTTTGCATTCCACAATTGCAGCAACCCAATTACGGATATTACCCTGGATGCAGGTGTGGAGGGAGGGCCACTCTGCTTATGAGTGATGCTGAGTGACTGCGCCTCTTGCTGACAGCCAGGAGCATTGCTCTCTGCCCAGCACTGCCACAAAGCTGGCCGCAGTACAAGCAAGAGCCTCCTGGGGTACTCCATCTTTGCGGGGAAAAAAATAGCACCCTTCCCTCACCGAGGCTGGAGAACAACAATAAATGAAGAGTAAATTGTTCAGAGATGATCTATTTTGGCTCGGAAACCTGCTCAGAAACTTTTCCTAATGCCTTTTCCCCAGTGCAGGCAGCGCTGCTCCAGCCTGCTTCCTAATGACCAGCATTAGTTTGCATTAGATGGATTTGTGATGATTTCTTTCTGCCTGGCTGCTAAGCCTGCAAGCAATTCAAATGAAGTTCAGCTCCCCGTGCCCCATCTGGCAGCAGCAGATCCCCCATCTACGTGTGCTGCCTTCTCAGCTGCTCTCCCTCTCCCACATCCAGCAGTGGGCTGAGCTGCCTGAGCTTTGCAGGCCCACGGACACATGCTGGGGCTCATTGCAGCCCAGCCCCAGCCATTTCCAGCCACTTGCTCTCGGATGCACGATGGGCACTTGGTGGAGGAGGGCAGAGGAGGAGGAAATTGGTATTCGAGTGCTCTGCGCAGTGGCTGGCCTGAGCAGCAGCAGCAGGAATTGGCGATGCTGCAGCTCCCTGTTGGAAGTGGGGCCGAGGAGGGAGAGGTGCCCCAGCCCTGGCCCCCACCAGCTCGGTCTCTCTGGCCCCTGGTTGATGTTATCACCTGGACTGAGGCAGAACAGCTCGGTACGGTTCCTGTTAATTCCTTTTGGGATGCCAGCAGCAGGGGGACCATGGCTACGTGGGGGAAAACAAGGCAGTTTATCACATTCACTGAGCGCTGAGCTCCCATATTAAAATCCTAACTCAGAAACCGCGCAGTTCTGAAGACATTTGCCCATAAGGGACAACATCAGGGTTCATCCTGACCACCCACCAAGGTGTTCTGTCACTGCCTGGATCTTAAAACATGCCAGGTAATGCAGATTTCAAATCATCCTTTCTTTTTTTCTGGCAGTGGAGAGAAGGCCAGAGGGACTGGGAGAGAAATGGCATCAGCTGGGTGTCCTCAGCCCTCCTTTGGAAACGTTTGGTTTCTGCACCCTGGAGGTGACTCCCAGCGGCTGTCAGACACCCCTGAAGGCTGGGGATGGCACGAAGCAAGGCAGAGAAGTGCCACGTCAGAGCAGCAGTGATTCCTCTTTCTTCCCGTCCCCCTCCTCATCCTTGGCGCTAGGCTAATGACACCGCCAGGTACTGAGCAATAGAGAATTGAGCCTGTTGTTTTTACAGCGAAAATGACTGAAAAGTGCCTGCTGGGTCACATAAACCTGTCAAAAGAACAGCTGGGGCTTCCTGCGAGAGGGATAATAGTTAAGAAACCTGAAATTCTGAGAAGAGGGGATTATGAATCATCAGCAGTATTTACAGTGCAAGCCCCTGTTCCCTGTTTTTTTCCCCTTGTTTCCCTCTCCTTTCCCCATGGCAGGTAAATAAGCCAAGCCCAAAGCTCTGATGGAGCTCAGACTCTTTGACCATCCAAATGGGATGTGTCTGGGGGTCTGGGGGTCCCCCCACACTGTGCAATGAAGCCCATGGTCTAGCAAAGCAAAGCCATGCGGGGCTGAAACCAGAACATCTGAGCAGCCACGCTCGAGCCACGCAAGCCTGAACGCTATTTAATCTTTATTTTAGAGTGTTATTAGAGCTCAGATGGTGCAGAGACCTACTGGGGCTGGTGCGCATGGGGTTAAAGGCTGGCTGAGTGTTTGCAGCCGTGCACATGAAGCTGAGAGCCAAGCTCCCCCCTTCGAGGGCTCATCAGCATCAGGTCTCCCCGGGGGGGTGCCTGCAGAGACAGGGACGTGGATGTGTGGCTGCTGGGGGACAGCAGCAGGTCCCTGGATGGGAGCTGGGGCTGCGACGTGGGGAGGGGAACACGCAGGGAGGGGGGAAAAGCACGCGGTGGTTTGTGCTGGGCAGGTGCCAAGTGGAAATGTAAAAGCAGATCAAACACAGCCGGGTTAATGAGAGTGCCATTCCCTGGGCCTCTCCGAAGTGGGGAGAGCAGGGACGGGCTGGACGGCAGGCACTGAATGATATTCTGTAATTAGCTGGCAAATAGAATATGATATTTAGTGTAATTGCTCGGAAGAACATCTCGCAGCCCTGCTCCATGCATTACGCGCTGAGCGCTGCATCCCAGCTGCCACAGCAACTTTGCTTCCCTTTGTTTCCCCTTGCCTGTCATTTCTAATCACATCGTTCCCAAATTTGATTGCATCATCTCTGAGCTTTAGTTGCTAGGGTAACACCACAAAGTCATTATGTGCAGGAGACGAGGATGCAGCCCCCTTGGAGGACCGGTCATTTGACCACCCCCGTGTGCCCCCCAGCCCGGATTCCTTTGGCTACCCCTTTTAAAGCAGATCCCACCGAGTAAAAACTGGTGAGAGGCTGGTCAGTGATTTCTGTGGGAGCTGGAACAACATGGGGAATGACCATCTGAACATGAGACAAAAAGACCCGAATAAATTGAGCAACTCAATGCGAGAAGTGGGGCCAGCAGCAAAATCACGCTGATTTTTAAAGCACTGGGCTAAGGCGATGACCCTTGCACCACCAACAGCCCAGCCCAAACCTCCTTGTTTTTTTTTGCTTGTGTAAAGACAGACAGCCCCATGGTTTGTGTGGGGTTTGTGGAAGCAAGGGCAGGACATGCAATGAGCAGACGTATGAGCGACACAGGTTGGCTCGGCCGAGTCCAGGTGCACATCTGCGACACCACTACATTTCTGCAGCGAGATGAGGAGGTGACGGCACACCAAAACCGTCCTGACACAAGTGATGGTAGCGGTGAAGACATCATGGAAAAGGTTTCAACAGGGACTACCAGAGTGCAGACTGTGTGTGCTGGATGGTAGAGCAACCCCCAGCTCCATCCCCTTTTTTTGCTATTGATCCCTGGGCTAGGAAGGTGCAACCAGTACTGCCCAAAGCTTGCTCTCGGTGCATAGCCCACAGGTGGGAGCTGTGCAGGGAGCATGGTGGCTCTGATAGAGCAGATCTGGCCCTGCAGAAAGCCCTGGGTGCTGCAGGACTTGCCATCACCCCCTGCCCCATAACATTTCAAACCCTATCTCCCCCAGCACGGGCTGCAGTCCTGCCCAGCAGCATCTCCAGCCCAGCAGTCGCCTCCAGCCCTGCCTTCCTCTCCCCCTGCCTGCACCAAGAGCCATCCCTGTGGCAGTCAGCTCCTTGCTTTTCCACCCCACCACCTCCCCGCTGCCTGCGGAGCCAGGACGGGGAGCTCCCAGCCCCCAACAGTGCAAGGCAGGAAGATGAAAGATATTGTTTTTCAGGTGGAATAGCTTCCAAAACGGTACATTTGCAGTCAAAGTGCTGTTTGGAATGCATATGAACCACTGCCTGCAGCAATAAGAAACAAAGACATTAAAGTTTAGATAGCAGTGTTTTTATTTTTAACCAAATGAGTCAGTCTCCCCTCTAGCTCCGAGCAGGGGAGAGAGAAACTTGGGCACGGCGAGTTCAGAGCGCTTTAACCCCGTTGGGATCCTGCTGCGGGGAAAGTTCAAGCAGCCTGCTCAGTTTAATTGTGTCTGGAAAAGGTATTTAAACCAAAGTTGGCGCTTTGATAGTGCTTTGGTTGGGTGGATTTTTGTTTGTTTGTTTCCCTGGATTTATTTATTTATTTATTTACTTTGAAAGAAGAGCTTTCTTTCCCTGCTTTTCTTACTGTCTCCTTACTCTGAGTCTGTTTTGCCTGTCACGATAATTGCTGAGCAATCTCCCCATCCTTATCTCAACCCTTGAGCCCTTTGTGTCGTATTTTCTCCCCATTCCCTTTGAGGAGGGGGAATGGAGAGTGGCTGTGGCTGAGCTCGGCTGCCCACCCGAGTAAAACCACCCCACCACATGTGCATGGCTCCTTCCCCCTTCTGCACCACAGCCCTGTCTCTTCCTCCAGCAGCCTCTCTCTCTATCCCAGCCCGTTTCCAAGGTTCCTATCCCTGTAGCATCTACAAGATGAAGCATCCAGCTGTTCAAAAATGCCTGGGCTCTTGCCTTGGCCTCCTTCTCTGAGAGCGCGGCTCCCACCGTGGCACAAAGCTCAGCACTCCCACCCTGGACAAGCTTAATTCAGAGCGAAGGCTTATGTCCTCGTGCTGGATCAGGCAGCGAGGGCTCAGCAACTTGCAGGGGAAAAAAAGCCTCAAATAGATGGAAAATTACAAAATGACATCACTACCTCTATTTATTGGTTTTCTATGCCATATGGAAATTTATGTAAATATTCAAACGAGAAACAGGCCCTGGAGCTCTGGTGAGTTCGCCAATGTGCCACCAGTGCTTGAAATGTTGGCCATTGTTGATGCTTTAGGAGAACAGAGTGAGTGAAATGAATCCTGGCTCCAAGAGTTGTCCAGAGACATGGCTTCATTTTTTTTTTTCCAGCACAATGCCTGCTGCTCTCATGAAAAAAACATCCCAGAGTCCCCCAGCTGCTCCAGCGAGAGCTGGCTGCTCAGCCCGATCCCAACCAGTGCTCAGCACGTGGGTCTGACTATGGAGCAGGGATTTTTCACAAGCATTTCCCTTCACCAAAGCTTACAGAGGAAGGTGTGGATTTGCAGAGAGGCTGTGCATAGGCAGGTGGGGTCTGGTGGCATCCGGAGCAGTGTGTCCACGCGGGGCATTTACCATGGCACAAAGGGGACAAAAGCTGCTTCGAGCAGGTGATGGGGGACTCTCCGCTCCCCAGAGGTGTAAGGTTTGATCCCACACGTGATCCCCAAATGACACGGAGGCTTTCTGAGAGAGGAGGTGGAGGTGGAGGGGGAAGCCTGCCAGCCAATTTGTGCTACGGCCATCTCCATCTGTTTCTTACGGGGCGATATAACCTGCTCCTCCCTGGAACATCTGGGGAAATAGGAAATGTCACTGTGAGCAATGTCCCCATTATCTGAGCTGCATGGAGCTGGACTGGACCAAAGGTTCATTGCCAAAGTGTAAAGTTTTGTGGGCTTTATACACGTATACACATGTATATATATATAAAAATATATGTAAATGTGTATGTTTGTCTAACTTACATCCATTTAGCTCTAAAAAGTGTCCCACTTTTAGAATCTCTTCTTCCTTTCATTTTCTTTGTTTTCTTTTTCTAAGACTCAGCATTCTTTTTTTTTTATTGCATGGGGAAATTTTTATTTTTTTTTATTTATTTTTAATTATTTGGCACAGTTTTGGAAGGAAAGCTGGGATTTGCAGAGCACAGGGAGAAATCTGAGCAAAGTTTTCCTGGAATAATAATAATGATAATAAAAAGCTATTCCCGTGAATTAAAGCTGGAAAAAAACTCCCAGCTATGCAATTTCCTTGCTTGTTAATAATTATTGGAAGTTCAAACATTTTTGACATAAACATTACCACTGGTGCTTTGAACGTGTGTAATGCTTTATATGTGCTAAGTGTTATTATTATTTCAAAAGACTTATGCCTTGAGTAAATTATAATTTGGGTAATTGCATTCTGCCTACCAGAACCCATCCTGCAGCTTCACTGGAGTGTGGAAGCTGCCTTTGCTCCCTGGCCTGCCCCGCTTTGCTGTGCTGTGCTGTGTGATTAAACATCTGCTCCCTGCTCCCAGCGGGAGCGAGGATGCGTTTCAGTGGCAGGGTCAGAGCTGGTGAAGTAACGCCACTCGAGAGAGGTGCTCACAGCAGGGAAAGCAAGAGAGGTGAGGCCACAGCGGATGGAGGAGGTGGAAAAGGATTTGCTTTTCCATGCGTGCTCGCTGCTTTGGGAATCCAATCCAGCGTTGTGTTGAGCTAGCTCAGAGTTTTGGGAGAAACCCTAGATTTAGTGTGACTGGCTAACACACCCCCAGGATGCCCATCCCTCACCAACAAAGTCAGCACTGGCACAGTGATGTCAGGTAGGAATATCCAATGTAGTTGTGGTTTGCTGGCCCTTTGTTGGGAGTGCTCTTGTCCAAGTCTTTCCCGTGTTTGGATGGTGGGTTCCATAACACCATGGGAGGATTGATTCGTGGTTATACCTGCCCTGTGTGTGCACTCAAGGCTGAGTCAGCTGAGTCATTTTATGGAAATGCTGCCCTTAACCCTTAAAACACTTTGAACTGGGTCTACAGGCCCACTTCTTGCTTGCCTTTGCCCTCTCCTAGCTCTGCAGCGGGCTTTGTTTCTGGCAGAGACAAAACACCGAGCACCCAGTGGTATGTCTGAAGGACCCCCTGAAGTGCCTGCAAACCGGTGCAGCAGGTGTAAAACCAGGCAGTAAAGCCTCCATCAGGAAAGATTTCTTTCCCCAGGGTTATTTCACTTGTGGTATGCATGGAAACAGCAAGTTCTCATTTCAGTCAACAGCTCTTGGGAGGGGTCTGGTGTCTGGCAAATGCTGAGGCACCTCCTGCCTCTCCAGTGGTGTTCAGCAGAAACGATGGGTGCTGCTCCGTGCTGCCAACCCTGAGCTCTCCTAAACAGGGAGATTAAAGGAAGGGGAACAACAACGAGTTTGTCCTTTAGCTCTGAGTAGGATGGGAACAGGAGCAGGTAGGTGGAGAATGGAACTGGGTGTCTGCTTTTTATTTTTACCAGTCACTGGGGTCCAGAGCTGGAGCTGTAAGAGGAGAGACACAATTCCACCGATAAAAGCATGAGAATTGGCCCTCAAGGACTCCGCAGTGGGGTAGGACTAATATGAGTCATCAGTCATGGCAGTGAATAGGGACATTAACATACTTTTGACTAGCATGTGCTAGCATGAATGCAAACTAGAACAAATCTGACAAGTGCACGAGTCACCGAGCCTCCCGTGCTCCCGTGCATCGCCAGCCTGTGTACCTCAGCAGCTCTGACGTGGCAGATTTCTTCTTCATATGCAGAGGGTATGTGCAGAAAGTGTGTCCTGCGAGCGCTGGGCTCACCAGAGAGGAGTATGTTGCTTATTGCCTCTCAGGCAGTGGGCATTATTCCAGCTTCTGTGGGGTTTTAGCCACTGGGCATCCGGACAGCACGGATCTGCAAGGGCAACGAGTGGGTGCACAGAGCTCGCTGCACCGGTGCTGTGGGGCTGATCCGGGCATTTGGACCTTTGTTGTTGCTACTCCAAGTGAGTGAGCAGCCAAAAAAATCAACCAAAGTCCTCAAATGCACCCCAAATGGAGTTCTCAGGTGGAAGCGGGTGGCACACCTCACCATTCCCAAATATATGGCACCCCTAGAACAAGCCTATTTCGGAGTGCAAAATATCTGGTGCAATATTCTGCTGGTGGATGTTGTTGAAAGCCTATGGAACCATGAATAAATAAGGAAATATGGGTAATAGACCCACACAGAAGCATCTCGAGACCTGGCTTGTTAAGCCTTGTTCTGAACATGTCTCTTTTGCAGTTTATGCCTGTAACTAGGAATTCAATTTCTCTGCTTTTAACCAAAAATCTGATTTTCTGAAAACATGTGAAACAAAGCAGAAAATGATGATATAAAAAAAAAAAAAAAATGAGAGGAAGGGTGGGGAAGCCTACTGGCATGAAAAGAAAATCTTCATTTTCTTGTCTGTGTTTTTGCCCTTTTAGTCTTTGGGAGTAACAGTTTGTGCTGGTAAATTCAGCATTTTTTCGGGATAGGAAATAGGAACTCACCATACACACAGAAACTTGTTATTTTATACCTTGCTGCCAGCATGGATCTTAATCAACCAGAAAAACTCAAAATGACAAACAAACAAGAGACAGCTTTGCTATCTGAGGTTCATTAGCTCCTAGCGACCTTTTAAATCTGCAAGAAGCCAAAGAGAAATGTTCAGAAAATGGGAGGGCTCTCAAGTCATTTTCCCAGTAATTTCCACCCATTCTGCAGTTCCCCCTCATAACGAACGACACTTCTTGGTTGTTCCCCCAAGGTTTGCATTTATCTGAGCAGACGCAGAGTGGAGCTTTGACCCACCATCCATAAGGGGTTGGGAGGCAGTCTCCCTGGAGGAACGAAGCATGCTTGGTGTCTCGCAAGGTTATTTCAAGCTGACTCTCCAGGGTATCATCGTCCTCATCGGGGAAGCTGGAAATGTGAGCGAGGGGCAGCCGGATTCATGCCAGGCACAAACACACACTGGGGAGCCATCAGCGCTGTGTGCTGTGTGGGGTTGGATGCATGTTCATGGGGAGGAGCTGGCAGCCAGCACGGAGCTGGGCTCGGAAGCATCCAGCAGTGGGAAAGGAAAGGTGAGAGCCCAGTGTGGTTGAGGCACTCTCTGGCACGCAGAGTGACCCCTGGGCCATGGGAAGCAGTGAGCAGAAAGCACTAAAGGGATCGGTTCATGGACACAGGCAGGCCAGCCGTCAGGTTGCTTCTGCACAGCAGGAGCTCAGGGCCAGCTCCTCAGCAGCTGAGCACAGCCCTCATCTTTGGTCTATGTGAGGCTAACCCTCTGCACCTTCCACTGAAATTTTCTTCCATGGGGGATGTCATGATGCAGGGCTTTTTTGTTTAACTGGAACAGAGGCAGCAGATGGATATCTTCATGCAGCAAAACATCTGCCCTCTCATCAGGTCTCTCCAGCTTGAGACCCCACCACTGTCTCCAATAAGAACAATGACAAGGGGAACATTGTTGAAGTAGAAAGGGCTGTTTTAACTTCCCCTGAGACCAATGTGTATGGTCCCAGAAAGTGCTGCTCTGTTGGGATCACAGCTGAAGAGCCACTGATTGTAGGTGGAGGACAGAAAAAGGCAACAAAGCATCAGAGAGAGATGAGACAATCAGGGGAGTCAAAATAAGGAGCCCTCAATGCAGCTGGGGGAGATGTTTTTTTGTGTGTGTGTGTGTTTTACTGATGTGTTTTAATGGAAAATAAAAAAAAAGTAAAAAAAAATAAAAAAGATTTTTCAAAGAAGAGATATAAGATGTCACACATGTATTTACAAGGCTATAGTCCTCCTGTCCTCCTTGACAACCTCTGTGAACTCCCTCCATTGAAGAAAGAAGATGAAGAACTTTTGAAAAGAAAGAGAAACTAGAAGATAGGAGCACAGACTGTAGAATGGAAATTCCCTTTCCTCCTCCCAAAAGAGAGCTTGCAGTGGGACTGTCCTCCCAGCCTTATGGTAGCCCCTGGTGCCCTCACTGAGAGTTACTGGGACCAGTGGGGCTGAAAACCAATCTCATCCTGGCACAGAGGTCCACTGGCAGCATGGAGGAAGAGGAGCCCAGGGATGAATAGTGATGAAGCTAGAAGAGGTCTACATCACACAGGAGCAGCTGGGAAGGATAATTTGCCATCTGTGCTAAGTGGTTTCACCCCAGTGCTGTCGGTCACACCAGAATGCAGAATCGCAGAGACCTCAGATTTATTGTGGGGAGGGGAGGAAAAGCAGGGGGAGAAACCATCTGTGGGAGGGAAAACGGCCAGTACGTGTCCTTGGAGAGCCACATCCAGAGGGGTCTGAGCTCGAAAGCACCTGGCATATATCTGGCACCTGTGACACCGTGCAACAGCGGTGCTGAAAGCAGCTGCGGGAAGCACATGGCTCAGGCTGTGAGGGGACGGCAGGTACAGGCTGATGGTGTCAGGGATTTGGGAAGGAGCAGCAGTGCTGGCTGTGCTTTGCTTCCAGAGGGTTGGGGCTCTCAGGGCAGGGCCCTCTAGTGCCTGCCTTCTCCTGCTGCTTTGTGGTGTGGGTTATTGCTGCGGGAAGGCTCCAGGGGCTAGAAGGTAAGGGTAAGGGGCAGGCAGGTTGCTGAAAGGTGTGTTATAGCTGGAAGGGGAAAAAGGTAGATGAAAACAGTTCCCGTGTCCCACCACAAAGTGGTTCAGACCCCTGCTGTGTTAGATGCTGCCTCAGGTCTGGATGAGGCTGGATGAGGTCTCGGGGAATGGACTCCAGTGCATGTTCATCCGTCACTGCCGTTTGTACAGGCTTTCTTGAATACTCACTGGATAATTGCTTTCAGTTCAGTTAATTCAAACAGGGAGAATAAAGTAGAATCTGCTTTCAGAGTCCCTTGTATGTCTTTGTGATGCGATGCCCCATAAAGTTGCCTGTAGATTCATGTGGGGAGCCCTAATGGCCTTTAATTTTTAGGCCCACCATTCAGGGCCTCTCTTCATTAACCTCCCAGCCTGATGATCGGTGAGCGGAGGACCTTACGGACAGAAGTTAAAACCCTGTGAAGCATCGGGGGCAGGATCCTTGACAGGGCACACCACCTTCTTCTCCCAGCAATCTGACAGCACTGCAGTCCTGTAACAAACCGGAGGAGGAACCGAGGAGCATCGATAGGCTTCTTCTCCCTGGTAACTCAAACCTGGCTCTAGGCCATGAGTGTTCTCACACGATTACCTTCTAATGGCTTCTTGCTGCTGGCTCAGCCCTGACTTGGTAAGCCACAGCTGTGTGCATTGCCAGCTCTAGCCTCCCAGTTAGCCTCTTGCTGGGAACCTCAGTCAAGATCACGACTTGTGTCCGTGCTATGGAAATAGCCCCTGTGCAGCGGCTGCTCTCCAAAGCTGCTCCTTCCAGCATGCACCCAACATGTGCCATCAGCTGCTTCCCTGCCGCCGTGGATGGCATCAGCTGCTCCAGCAGAAGATGTGCTTGTAGTCCGCATCCCCTCACTGTGTCCTCTGGGGCTGCTGATGAACCTGTGACAGATTTTGGTAACCGTGCTCCATCTTTTAGCTCTGATGCTGGAGACTTGTAGTACAGAGGCTGGCGATATGCTGGCGTTTCTCTCAGAGCTGCAGTTTTATCTCTGCATTTCACAGCCTGACAGGTGGGAAGGAGCACCTGGAAGACTTCACTGCGATATGATGAACGTGGCCAACAGTTGCCCAGTCAGATGCAGGAGTGCTGCTGACAGAGATGTCATGGCAAAGCTACATTTCAAAGTACTTTATCTAGTTCAAACACATATGAATGCAGGGAAATCCCACGGCCTCTTAGACCAGAGGTCAAATTATTATTATTTTTTTTAGCTTTAGGACCAATGGTTCCACAAGGAGGTCACATCAAGGAGCTAAGTAGGGCAGTATGATACAGCCAGCACCAGCTACATGAGAATGGATAAGCATCAGTGTTTAGGCAACATGCAGTGGGTTTCAGGCCTATCTGTAGGACAGGTGGATAAGGACTCAGCCCTTCTGTCTCCTTCCTATGCTTATTCTGAGGATAAAACAGGAGGTTTCAATGTGCAGGCCCAGCTAAATAGCATGAAATTCATTTAAAATTCAAAAACTAAATTGGAAAAAAAATAGCCCCTAAGAGTTCCATGGAAAATCAATTACCCAGCATGTGAAGGTGATGCCAAGAACACAGCCCCACAAAAACGGCAAAATTCCATGCAATTTTTATCTATTCTTCCTGCAATTTCCCTCCCAAGCCTATTGATATTTTAAGAGATGGATGAGTTTCTTTCTCTAGTTTTAGATATGCTTATTAGAGCTGGAGGGTGGAGACACCAAGAGAGAAAAGCCCAGTAAAAACACAATGTAAATAAGGTGATATTACTGTGTGAATTACTCATTATATTTTGTTTAGAGCCATTGTTGGCTGGAATGGCTCTGAGATTGAATTGTGCTGCACAGCCCTAGCTGATTTTACCCACACTCATTCATGGTCGGGGACTGAATTGGAGCTGGCGAGGAGGAAAGTGTGGATGGAGGAGGGGAGCCAGTTGGGGAGGTGGGGATCTGCGAATAATTTTTTCCTATGCAGAAACTTTCATCAGACAGATGAAGAAACCACATTAAAAAAATACACTTTTGGCTTAATAAAGCAAAATTGACTGGATGCATGCATGTCTAGGTGGCCAGCTTTGGGGAGAGTGAGACCGCCTTGCTGTCCTCAATCGTATCTTCTGCCCTGGAATGAGCATTTGTGGTGGAGGAGCTCAACGTGTGTTTGTGACTAGGAAGAGGGAGATGCTGCACAGCTGTTAATAGCACCGACTCTCCTCTGCTTTCAGTCAATAATGCTCTGAGATGGGTTTGAACCTGTGACCGAGGAGCAAACAGCTCATCAATCTCCCCTGTCCGCACCTCCATTCCCTGATGTCCTTCTGGAGCTGCAGTGATGGGCCAAAGGCTAAGGGCATCCCCACAGCATCCCCACAGCATCCCCACTGATGTCTGGCTTTCCTCAGAGCATGCTGCCAGCTCTCTTGGCTTTGCACTTTTGGGAGACGAGTCTTTCACACCCTCCACCTGCTGCTGGCTGGAGGATGCGCAGTGATGTGAAGGAGAGAGTGTTTGACACAGCCACTGTAGGGCACAGGGACACTGGGGTACCGGTGGCTCTGGGGAGTCTCCTTAAGGAGAACAAGGAGAATGGGAAAAAGTAAGACACAGGACACACTGTGTGCTCTTTTGGCACAAAGGGGCCAAAGCATCCTGCTATGGCTCCTGTGAGGCCGTGCAGCTGCCTGGCAGCAGTGAGGGTTCACATTGGCTTATCGGGGCTGTCTCACCACGGCTGTGCTGCCTACACAAGGTGTCCAGCACTGGCAGGGCATGGTGAGACCCATGGCTGAGAGGTAGAGAAGGGTAAATAAGACACAGAGATATTTTGTGTTAACATCTGTGTCCTCGTTCTGTCATTCTTTGCTACAGGGCTTGGGGTTTTGTCTCCTTGTTCCCTTCTGCACCAAGGCAATCTCCCTGTGCATACTCTGCTCTCAGTTCCTCTGCCTGGGTCCTTGGGTTGGCTGCATGGGGGCACGGTGGGGCAGGGTGCTGCTAACCCAGGGTAGGGGTTTGCTGTGTGATCTGACATGGCCTGGCCTTGGAAAAGCTGCCACCTGTGAAAGGGGACAGGGAGAGGATTTCCTGCATCCCCTTTCCTTAAACTATCTCTCATCTGAATACAGTGGGGGAATTAGAAGGGGATTATCTACCAGCAGGAGAGGTGTAATTCATTTCTGCCACTGTCCGCATGTCAGGTTTGATTTTAATTTCAGATAATGTCAAGGCTAGATTAAAGCCCTATCACCTAGGTGGGAAAAAAGGCCCATCCTTCCCACCCATCTCACTGAGCCACCAGGACAGTCACTCCCAAACCTCCCTTCTCTCCTTCTGCGCTCATTGGGGTCTGGGCACACAACTAAGGCTCCTGCATGGGAGCACAGGGCATCCCCAAAGCATAGGACATCCCCAAAGCATAGGACATCCCACCCAGCACAGGACATCCATCCCCATGCCAGCAGAGCCCCCAGTGTCACCCCCAGGATGCTCATGTGGTCCCAGGGTGCTTTATCTAGGGACAGAAAATGGGGTTGGGAGTTACAGTTTATGGAAGCTCAAGAAATGGACTTCCAGTACAGGAGAGTGTGCAAAAAGAATGGAAAGGTGAGGGGTGGCTGGGCTGACCAGTAAAGAAGCACAGGTAGAGGTCCCTGTTACTTCTGGCTGTTCCCGGGTCCCCTTTCTGGGATGCCTGCAGAGTACAAAAGGGTTATTGTCTTGGGGGGGGGGTGTTATTCCTGGCTCTGCTAGGAATGGAAAATTAGAAAATGGAAATGAGGGATGTCACTTAGGATGGCACCATCAAAAGAAAGAGGCCTTTAAATTAGATGCCTATATCTGTGCTTAACAGCTAATGAGAAGCAGCACGCAAGGAGGATGTTTCACCTCCCTTGGAAGTGGGTGCTCTGGTGGTTTAATGTTATTCCTCCCTCGGCCTCTCCCTTGCACGTGCCGGGTCAGGGGTAGCTCTGCTGAGCGCCAGGAGCTGCTCAGACTTGTGCTCCTGCTGGCTGTGGCTCCTGGGGTTTGCAGATCCCTGCTCTGGTTTCCTCTCCTGCTTAAAGTGGTCTACAGAAGCAGAGCCGCTTTGCTGGAATAAAGATGCTCTCACATGCCTTGAGATCTGCGGATGGGAGGAGTGGAAGCGCCTGGTTATGTCTTCTTCCCTGAGCGAAAGCAGACACAGGTAGTTCCTGCTGCTGCTCATCCAACATTTAAAGCAAAGTGCTTCTGACAAACAAAGGGGAAGATGGACTTTATTAAAAATAAACAAATCTCTTGAGATCTGATCATGCACCGATAACTCCTCCTGGCTTGTACTAGGATTTCGTTCTATTTCTTGGTTATTGCAGACGGCGGCGGTGAAGAAATGCAGCTCTGATACTGATACAAAAGGCCTGCCACCGAGCGGCGTGTGTGCAGGTGGATGGGTGATTCTGATGTTTATCGTGGCAATTAATGTGCTGGTGGACTCTTTTCATTACAGCTGGGTTGAATCAGTGACAGAGTCAAGCCAAGCAACGAGCTGGGTTTTCCCATTGAAAAACATATATATATTGGAAATATGATTAAAAAATAATAAAAATAAAGGGGCAGGCAGCATCCCAAAGGGTGCTCAGCATGTCTTGTCATCCCTTTTTTCACCTTCCCAGCTGAAATTGAGCTCTGCTCAGCAGCAGTCCCACCTGTATTGCATGCACCCTCATGAGCCCAGCCTGGAGCAGGGCACTGCCTGTGGGAGGTGGCCGGGCTGGCTGCTGGGTTTGCCTCCTGCATCAGTTGGTTCTCCTCTAAATGCCTCCAGACACAACACAGAGATAACTGTTCCTGCCCCCTCGGAGACGTGGAGTGGCTGAGAGCTGATATCATCACTCCATCATCTGGGTTTAACAAAATTCATTCTTCAGAAATGTAAATCATTTGCCTTTTGGTGATTTTACCACATCTGCACTGAGTTGTTAACATAAAATACTTTTAAGAAAGATCCGTTCGGCTTCACCAGGCATCAGTGCACACCGTGACTTCCTTGTCGTGTTGTGACAACACCGGACAACTTCTGGGGAGCAGCTCGCCTGCCCCAGGTGGTTTGAAGAGCCACGATGTGAGATGAGTGTTGTGAATCAGCTCAAATTGGTTTCATCCTGCCCAGCTGGTGTGAGATTTGCATACCCCGATTCAGGATTGCAAAGAAACCTGGACTCCAGCTCAATGTTTTTCTGTGTTCACCATGTTCAGCCCTTGTGTACCAGCAAACTCACACCACTCTGCTCTGCTCTGCTCCCCTGGCTGCTACACCCCAGAGCAATGCGTCTCTGTGGGAGCAGGAGGCCCAGCCAGCCCTGCAGGCACAGGATGCGGATTGTTTCTGCAAAATATATGGTCCATGTCTCCAAGCTATGAATACATACAAGATTTTAGGGATTACCAGGGTGTGACATGCTGGGGAGACCTAAAGCCTGGGTTTGGAAACAGCTGAGGGGGGCTGCTTGGATGCCTCACTTCACGGGAGAGAAGCTGGGCCTGCCTCAGGCCGGCACTGGCTGCGTGTCAGGGCATGGGTGGGCCCAGGTTCACCCTAAAACTCTACAAGGTCTTGGGCATCATATGTGAAAATGTGGATATGGATGGGGCCCTAAGCACAGATATCCCTCATGTCCTGCCAACACATGCAGCAAGTGACTGGGCACCTCACCACAGCCCATGCTGCTGGAGTCTGTTTGGAGTTCCAGAAATCCAGATACATCTCTTCACACTGAGGTCCTGTGAGATGGCACTGACGGGGGTGTCAGAAATATCTGCTAATGAGTCAAGAGCTGGTCAGGTGCCTGGGAGGCACAGCTTGGACAAGGAGGAGAGCCCTGTGTGAGCTGAGATAGTCCAGTGATGAGCAAAAGCTGCCACGGGACAATGCCATATCTCTGATTTTAGTGTTTGCAAAAAAACCCACGCGTATCATAAATCCGGCAGCTCTCAGGGAGACAAAACTAACCTAAACAAACCCCTGCTTTGTTTGCATTTAAACCCAGCCTTGGTCCTCGAACAAAACCCATTCTGTCTCATGGACACAATAGGGGGAAACTGAGGCAGGGAGAAGCCCCCACCTCCCAGCTTCCATTACCATCAACTTGCACAGCTGTGAGAGCAGCGATACACACAGGAGCACTGGGAAATGTTCCTATTGATCGGAAATGAATAATTATCACCCGCTCCCTGTTCCAGGGCCTCGCGGTGAGCGGAAGAGCGGAAGCACTAAGCGGGATTAATAACTACTTTTCATTACTTTTAATGCAAACTATTGATTTTAAAGTGTTGTAGGGTATGACAGTTTATTACAATAAGACAATAAAACAGACTATATGAAATAATTGAGAATAATCTCTTCCCTTTTCCTGCACGACGCGAGGACATTATGTTCTGTGCATGTGGAGACATTTATGGCAAACTCTATCCAGCAATGGCAGCTTAAGCACTCTATAAAACAGCACTTTGGAGCTGGAGTATTATAAATAATAGGCAATAAAACTGGTAAATGGGGCTTTAATTTGATTCCATTATGTCACCAAATGACAGCAAGGGGGGGGGGGCAGAGCAGCGAGGGGACGCGGCGCCGCGCCAGGGTGGGGAGCGCTGGGTGCGCGGCGGCGAAGCGGGACGCGGCGGTGCCAGCGGGTCAGGCCCTGCCAAACCCCAACCCAGGCATGGGCTCAGTCCTGGCAGAGTCCACGCAGGGCCCCTCAGTGTCGCCTGGACAGGAGGTGACAGCAGGAACACCTCTGTCACAATATTTAAGGCCCCCAGAGGATGCTCCGGTCTGACAGTGCCAGGCACCACCCAAATATTTAGGTGCCACCCCAAATCCCCCACGCTGCTGCTTGTCCCCAGCTCCTGGAGATCTCCTTTTCCATGCTTTCTGCCCCAGTCTGGCTGTCAGCCAGCAGCAAAGCCTGGAGGAATCTGCTGTGCACCATCACCACTTCCCACCCATGGATGTGGGGACACCCTGGGCAGCGGGATGGTGGCTGGGGGACAGCCCCAGGCCCCAGGGTGCTGGTGCAGAGCTTCCAGCTCTCTGCAGGTGCCAAGAGGAAGCCGCTGCCGGCTGATGGCCTTGCAGGGCCCAGTGAGATGTGAAACGAGCCGAGTCGCAGCCCAGTGGTTTCTCTTGTGGAGCTGTTTCTGCTAATAGGGCCCCTCCTCGTAAAGCTGCGGAGTGAACGCACCAGGCAGACCCCGAGCCAAGCGTGAGGGGCTGAGGAAGCCCTGGGGACATCCCGGTGCCACAGTGCGTGGTTTCCTCCAGCCCATCACGTACCCAGCTCTCACACCCTCAGCCCCTGGGCACTGCCTAAAAATACCTCCAGCAAGAGGGACTCAAAGGCTCTGGTACAGGAATGCACCTGGGCAAGGGCTGAGCTTGTTGCGTGGATGTTTCCTCTCCTCTCCCTCAGGTTTTAGCAACCCCAGAAGTGCCAGAAGGCCCTGGGAGAGAGGAGGTGAAGTTCACCTTGCTCCTGTGGGGTAACCCCATGCCCGGAGCATGAAATGAGGCTGGGCAGGGCCTTCATGGCCCAGTGGGATCACAGTAAATAGCTGTGCACTGGCCCAGGTAACGCGAAATTGGAAAGGGCTGGAGGGGAGCGAAGGGCCAGGACCTCACAGCCAGTGGGGTGGCCACATCTGGCCCCAAATCACCCACATGGGCTGTGCACTGGGGTGCTGGGAGCTGCATTTTGCTGCCCTGTGGGGCCTCCTTCTCCCCCTCCACACCACAGAGCAGGACGTCTCCCAGACCCGTCTGCAGCGGCCCCAGCACCCATCATTATTATTTTCCTTCATTATCATTGTGAAGATTTTTACAAAGCGGGGGAAAAGTGGGTCAATGGCACTTCATTTTGTTTTCAGTTCCAAAAACTCAGCTCTTCCCAGATTCTTCTATAGAGTCTCAGCGTCTCTGGGGCTTTTCTAGCCTCTTGCCTAAGCGTATAATCAGGCAGGACTGTGTTTTAGAGAGGGGATTATGCACACAATAGAGCAGAGGAGCCCCATCGGAGCTATTCCAATCTATTAGGATCTGCACTCTACCCAAAATAAACAACACAAGGAAAAAAACAAACTGCACTAACTTGTCTGCACGTGCTGTGCTGGCAGGGAGGAGGTCTGGGCTCGGGGTTTTAACAAGCTCTTCTTTTCAGTCCCTGCATCAGGAAGTCCCTTGCCCACGGCCTTGAATGCTGAAGAAGTTGCAGGAGAGAGCATCAGCCATGGGAACAAGTGGCCGTGCCCACTGCTTATTGCCTGCAACCACTAGCTCGGTACAGGGCTCTGAGCTGGAGGAGACAGCCTTTTTCTCCACCAGGAGAGAAAAAGCTGCTGCTAGGGCCCGTTCTGGGGAAGAGATTGCAGGGAACAAGGGGATGCTGGAGGTGGGAGAGACCTGTGGAAATAGGAGAGTGGCACCGCAACCTGCACTGGGCGCAGAGCACAGGTCCCCCCGCTGCAGCTCCAGGGGTCTGCAGGAAAGGGGAGCAGGAAGGGACAGCCAGGAGCAAACAACAGCAAACGACAACCCTGCTCTATTAGACCCAAGCATCCTAATATTACCAGGAGCCATGCATTTGCCTGCTCCGTGGGGGTGCTCATGAAAAATAACTATTTGGAGGCATTCAGGCGCTGTGAGAGCTGCTGATGAAGAAACACCCCGTGCAGATCTCTTTCTCCAGCTTTTCATTTTATTTGTTTTCTTCATGTACCCAAAGAAGAGTTACAGCAGGGATACTGCTTTCTTCACACCCTTTCTTACTCACTTTAGTAAGTCCACCAGGAAACGAAGTGCAGCATGTCCTGGCCACACAAATCCCTGCACACACACAGCTGCAGCTTTTGATTTCAATGCGAGGGTAAATTGGCTTCATCTCATCATGGGAAGACTCTTTTTAAGCCCAGAAACAGCTCTCCACGCTTTTTCCCTCCTAGGGTGCACCCGAAGGAAAATAAGCAGTCATCTGTAATCATATGGCTAATGAGGGGTATTGATTAATGAGGCAGAGGGAGGCAGGACCAGGCACAGCCCGTGCCAGGCAGGAAGGGGCTGAGCACAGACCCGTAGGGATGGTTTTTGAGGTAGGAGACTGCAAGGTGAGACAGGGGCAGAGGACTTCCCAGGAGGTGCTGCCAGCCCCTGTATCTGAGGAATCAAGCTGAGAAGGCAGTGAGAAGCAGGTGTGAACATTTTTCTGCCTGCCTGGGGAAGAGTTTGGAGATGGGAAGCTGGGCCAGTGCGGACAAAGGGATGCTTCTGCATTTACTGCCTCTCTCCCCCTGTGTGCTGCCTCCAGGCCACCCGAGCTGAACGCTCACAGCTTGCACTGAAGTGTTGGAGAACTGAAAGGGCCTGAGGCTGTGCTGGCTGGTCCCTGGCATCTTGCATTTCAAATGCCCTCAAAATGATGGATTTGATGCTTCCTCTTTTATTTATTACATTTAAAGCATTTTTGCCAGGGGGGGTAGCTCAAGAGAAGACACAGCTTATTTTCCTGAGGATCCCAGGGGCCGGGCTCTCTGGCAGCTGCCTGCAAAGCAAAAGGCAGGAGCCCACCAGCAGCCAGGCGTGCAGCAATCTGCTCTCCTGGGGGGGCAGAGAGGGGCCAGGGGCAAGGCAGGGAGGAAAGGTCCACCTGGCTCAGGAGCAGGAGGCAGCAGCCAGCAGGGAGTCATTTGCAGAGCTTTCCTCCCGGCCGCTGGGCAGCGATTATCGATGCCACGCAGCTGTAAATGTTCTCTCGGCGGCTGGGACCTGGGAGCGGAGAGTGCGGCTCAGCTGAGTGTGTTATTGGATTAGCAGCTGATTAGAGCTGTTAAGAGTCCACTCTTGAATAATCAACATGGTGCTTTTTGGCTGCTGTGCGGCGGTGGGAGGGGGAAGGAGGCAGAGCAGCCAGGCTGGCTGCTGTTGGTTTGTAGCTAAGCCCTGGGCATTGCTATCAGCAAGCCCAGCTCAAAGGACAGATGTGGTGCCCACCTTCCCCAGGTCCAGGGTGTTAAATCTCCACACTGATGGGATGTGAGCTTGCAGGGGGACCCCTTTTTTCCCTGGCATATATTTCAGACCATGACATTTCCTACCAGCAGGGTTAGGCTCTGAAGCTTCTTAACCCTATGGGAAGAGAGCCATGCAGCTTGATGGTGTGCTGATATTTGTGGTGGGCTCGATCCATTGTGAACCAGGGTAAGAATGTAGCGCACTGGAGACTGAGGCTGTTTGGTTTTGGTGCTGGAAAAGTCAAGTGGAGGAGGTCCAGGTCTTGTAAGGGGATGGAAGAGTTGACTCCCTCTACTGAGCTAACACAATGGGTGGAGATGGTGTGGGCATGTTGGGTCCCCCTGCTTGTAAAGGGGACTCACTGGGCAGGGCGAAAAGGGCAGGGGAGCTTTTCTGGTGAAGAGTTCTTCTAAGTGCCAGTGAGATCAAAAGCTTAGCAGGGGCTTATGGTGTTGTGCTTTAGTGTATTCCTATAGAGACGAGGCAAGGCAGAGGCTAAAGGATGAAGCTGAGCTAGTGAGGCTGGGCTGGGAATGCTTTAGATGAAGAAGGCACAGCGTTCTCCATCCTTTGCTTCTCCTCCAGACTGATGCCCAGCAGCGTGTGGGTGAGGAACAGATAAAAAGCAACGTGCCTCCTGGCCTTCCTCTTTCTCTTTCCACTCATTATAAATTTTTAAGGTAGATTTGTCCTCTTATTCAGCCATAACTTCCCCTGGAGAAGCTTCCTACAGCCACCTTGCGGCAGGAGCCCTCCTGCTCTCCTTTGATGTGTCGGTTTGCTCCCCGGGGCTGAGTCCTCCTGGTCTGGAGAGCTCAATTCACCACCAGCTTCACGCACCCTGCTTTTCCCCTCAGTCATAGCGCTCTTGTTCCCACTAAAATCAATGGCATGGCAACTGTGTGAGCGAGGGGAGAATTTGATATCACAAGGAATAACAAATCACAGGCATATCAAGTGTGCCCTGATATCCAAGGGCACGGAGCAGCAAGGACCAAGGAGATCCCTTGCTCACTCTTTCCCTCCCTCTGCCTGTCTCCGAGGATCAGTATTCTCCTTCCAGAGACCTGTAGGGGTCACAGTTGGATTGTACAACATGCTGTGAGCCTGTCCTTGGGAAGGGAAACCATTCCTGCTGAAGTATTGACCAGAAAGCCAGCAGGACACCAAGTGCCCTCTGCACACAGGCCACTGCCTCAAACCCCACTCAGAAGTGGGCTCCTACCCATCTTCTGCCTATTTCTGACACTAAGGCCCAGATGTCTCCCATGGGATGTGTTTCTTAGCTTCAATGTAGTGAAACCAAATGTGTTGCAGGTTGGAAAGAGCCAGTCTCAAGTCCATGCACAGGAGGGTGTGAGGAACCAAGATTTTATTGGGACAGTTCTATAATGGAGAGGAAAGAGGAGAAGTGATGCTTTAGATAACGTGATTTATACCTGCACAGCCCTATCAAGGGAAGGGAGAGGGACCTAATTAGTAACTTGGAACCTAATTAAGAAGGCTCAAGCTGAAGACTTCTGTCTGTGTCCAGGTTTCTTGTTCATATGAATATTGGTGGACCATCAAGATTGGTGTGAAGGGGCTTTGCTTCCTGCTTGTCTAACCTGATCTTACTCAAAACCATGTGGTACAAACCTCAAAAAACAAAATCCAGGTGACAGAACTTGAAGAACGTCAGGATATGGGCAGACCTCCACTGAAGTGAAATGGATGTGGCAGCTCCTGAAACCTTAACCTGGTTTCCTCTGGGGTCATTACTCATCCCTGCAGTTCTCTCATGGGACTGTGAAGGTTTATCTTAGCTTCCAGATTCAAGCCTCCCATAACAGAAGTCACAGGACATGTGCAAGACCAGGCATCAGTGTGCTGGATGTATGACCTGTGCCTGGACAGATTCCTATTCCCCACGTGAAAGCGGTTGCCTCAGCAGGGTTTTTCTGCCATGATAGCACCAGTCTGGTCCTTCTTCCTTCCACTGGGTAGCAGAAAGTCTTCGTCAGGTGAGCCTGATCCAGTCTCCATCATAAGCAGCAGCCCAGAAACAGCATCACCCGTCTTCATTCTCCAAGGTCCCTGTGGACACACACCCACAGGAACTCTCCAGTCATGGTCAGAGATCCCTTCCCATGCCTGCACTGCACCACAAATTAGGATCTGGCCATGACGCTCACAAGGATGGACCCGTTCCACTGTGCGATAATTAAATTGCCTGTAATTATGTTCTTGACAAGTGAAATACAGGCAGTAAATGATCCTAACATTCTTCGCTCCCTCCCTCTTCCCAAGACTCCCCCAGCTGCCCCTCCCCTCTAAATGCTGAATTATTTTACAGTTGATAGTTCCTTAGATTTGCCGACCTTTAAAAGCTGAACACTACATGCCTGTTGAATTTTAATCAATTTATTTTTTTCAACTGGAAATGTCAGACTTCTGTACGGAATTACTTGGTGCCGGCTGATGTGACAAAGACTCAAAGTTCAGCATCTGAAGCCGCGGAGGAGCAGAGAGTTGCGTGCATTAGCACAGATAATTTGCAGGATGTGAAAATGAGAGCAGGAGTGAGGGAGCATATATTTTTCATTAGCTTTGGTTTAGAGGGTTCGGGGACCTGCATTTATTTCATCCAGTGAACTCTGGCCTCATTAAATCCAGACCGTGGCTGGTAATGACTGGAAGTAAGAAGCTGTGGAGGCCACTAAAGGGCAGGAGGCAAAGTGAGTTCTTTGCAGGAGCACGGAGAGAACCTCGGTGGATGGGGGAGCACCAACCTCTGCTGTGTCTGCTCTACGGTACCAAGCACAGGAAGGTGCCAGAGGCCCAAACCATCCACCATTCTGCACTGGTGCAGTTTGTTAATGCACATTACACCACCTGCTTCATGCAGCTCCAGAAGAGTCCAGCAAAGCTTCCACTTGCAGTGTAGCTTTCCCAACCTGAGTGCAGGGTTGATTAAACTTCTCAGTAGCGTTGAGCTTGGCCGGCATTGCCTGGAAGGATTAAGCATTCCCCAGCTGGAGCAAAGCCCTTCCACAAAGATGGGAGGAGGTTTAGTGGCAAACACAGACCTGCAGACTGATTCCTGATGGGGGGACCATGGCAGTGAGCACACACCAGTGAGGAACCCTGCCGTCCTGACAGGGATTTGCTGGCCTTCACTGTGCCTTTGGCATCGTGTTTGTGAGCAGTGGCTACAGCCAGGGCAATGCTGAGAGCTGCCCTGCCTCCTTTCTGAGCAGGAATTTCTCCATGGTCAGTGGCTGGGTAGCTCCATGCTAGTCCTGCCACGCATCACCTACTTCCCTACTCTGTTGTTTCAAGCAAAAGTTATCACCTTCTGTTTTTCTTGTATCAGCGGCCTCTGGTGTTTCCCTGTAGTGCTGTAGTCTGTTCTAATCTTGGGCCATGACAGCCTACAAACAAGTTTTTGTCCTATTAAAATTTAATTCCTTCTTTGGAATAGAGACTTCTCATCGCACAGAACCGGATGGATAAATGTTTGCTAAGGTGACAAGGATTGAGTATATTTAATCTTCTTCCTTCTCTTTAAAAAACTGTGCCCATCGTCGCCTCTTGGCACAGGTACCTTAAAATCAATAATGAGCCTTGCAAGTGGATCTGTGATAAAATATGGTCTATCCTTCTCCATTGAACTGTAATAAGCATCTTTTTCAAAATCGTGCATGCACCTACACGCAGCAAGAATAATGTGGTGGCTGCGTAGGTTCAAGGAAAGTTCCAGGGCTCTGGTCTTCCCAGAGACTTAGTAAGTTGAGGTACACCTCAAATCCAAGTATTCTTCCAGGATTACAGACTGCATTGAGTAAGAGATGCAACTTCTGGGAACTTGCCAATGGAAAGGGCAATTCTTCATGTGTCCTGGTCCTACACCCTCTCTAAAGCTTTGCAGTTGTTCAAGGCTGTGGTCAAGGATCCTTTGGTCTGAGACAACACCGCAGACCTTTTGTTGTGCTCTCATTTCACTGAAATGGATTTTAATCAGGAAATACACATGGATTGACATCAGTTCTCTCTGGGGCAAATGAGCCAGGTTAGATGAGTTCCCAACTGGGAGAAGCGTAACAGAGAGGTGCAGAACTGAGCCATGGTGCTGAGATGCACGGGGCTGCCACCAGCAGAGTACACACTCCCTGACTTAGACCAGCCTTGCTCTGAAGGAGGCTGAGGCAAAGACTTGAGTCTGTGTTTTCCATGTCTTACGTGGCTGTGCTAATTATCATTATATTGACTCATCCGAGGGAGCATGTTTCTTGGGCTCTTCAGCCATTAACATTTTGAAATTTCATTTTTTCTCTGAGGAAGATGGAAAATTCCTTTGGAATTCTAAGTTTTGCAAGCAAGGGAATCACTGAATCATTCCTACTGTGTAGCTATGTCTTTTTTTTTTTTTTTTTTTTTTTTTTTTTTTTTATTTGCAGGTCCTTCTCCAACTCTCCCATTTGAAAAGTCCTTAGAGAAAACTGAGTGTATGGAAAGCAGCCCAGGCTTACTAACTCTTCATCAGTATTCCCTTTAAAGAAGGCAAATGTTATTATCCTCCTTGCCAAAAGGGAGTGTGAACACATCTGCTCCTCCACCCACCCTCTTGGCACCCCCTCCCAACGCAGACTCCCACAGCTCACCCTCTGTCACAGCTCGACAGCCCATTACAAATGGCAGTGTTTAAGCAAGGTCTTGCTCTTCGTTTATAGCCCTCTCAGTCACTCCGATGGGTTCCTTCCCTGGCCTTTCGCAGCCTCCGTTTGCTGCAGGTTAAGAAAATGTCAAGCTCATTTGGAAGAGCCTCGCCCCTCCTCACTTTGCTGCAGCCATTAGTGGTCCTCTCCTGGCTGCAGGAGGCTGACATTTACATCGCAGGCTAGGGTGGGAATAATAGCCGTTAAGTCGGACTTTGTTAATCACCAGTTATGTCCACCTTCAGAAATCAGCTCAGGCGGCCCGAGCTTATTTTCTTCATTTCCCCTCTGTCACACTGTCATCTCCCCATCCACCCCTGCCTGATCCTCCGCCCTCCCACCCCATCTGCACTTATTTATTGACTGCGGTGGTAAAGTGTCACTCAATTAAAGACAGAATTAAAAAAAAAGAAAAGAAAAGAAAAGAAAAGAAAAGAAAAGAAAAGAAAAGAAAAGAAAAGAAAAGAAAAGAAAAGAAAAGAAAAGAAAAGAAAAGAAAAGAAAAGAAAAGAAAAGAAAAGAAAAGAAAAGAAAAGAAAAGAAAAGAAAGAAGAAGAATTGTGGAGACAAGATTGGATTTATGAATTTACTTCTCCTCATACACGGTCATCCCTCCCAACTCTTCCCATCCCTCTTGAACTGGGAAAGGCAGAGCTAGAGATGATGAGGGTTGGAGAATGCAATCGGTCCTGCTTGTGTTGGAGACCCTTGGGCACTCTGGTTTTCAGGGGCGAGGTAACTTCAGCAAAGAAAGCAGGTGCTGCCCGTTGCATTTTTCTAATCCAAACAGCACTGAGCCAGAAAAAGGAGCTGGCATTCCCTGCTGCTGGTGAGTCTCATGCACGTGGTGCTGTTTGACAAAGGGATGGATTAGGTGACCTCTGCAAGTCCTGTTCATCCCCAATTTTCTGTGATGCTGCGAGGGTGACATTTAAGGATGAGATCAAGTCTGGAAACAGTGGCTTCTGTGAGGCTCTACTAATCACAAGCTTCATTCAGATTTGAAAATGAGTTTTGACCAGGGCTATTGATTTCCCTTCTTGCTTTGCTTTTCCGATGTGTATGCATATGTGTGTGTTTGCAATTTTAACCTGAAAGACTGGAAGGCACCACTCCCCCCTCTTCCTGACTTCTGTGCACCTCCCCTTTGAAGCCCCAGTAAGGGACTTCATTAAAAAAAAGCAGACTGCAGCAGTCAGGAAGTGAACGGGAGGAGAAGTAAGAAGAACTGATGAGGACAGCAAGTGTTTGAAAGCTGAAGAAGAAGGGGAGGAGCTGTGCCAGATGTTGCCAGCTGTTGCTCGGCGCGTGGGTGTCACAGCAGCCCACCCCACAGGGAAGAACAAGCCCACAAATCAAGGCATTGTGCTATGGCCTTGCTGCTGTCCTTTCCTATTTTAGCTGACACCTCTCCCCAGCCCTTTTTTTGTCCTGCTCTCGTAGTCTTCGTTCACCAACATCACTCCTGGGTGCTCTGCTCTGTGCTCTGGCCCTCGCCGCTGTGTCTGATTGCTGTCAAACAGCTGTTAACAAATGGGAAAGGGGAGTGGGGGAAACTGATCTTTATTCATATGACTGAAGTCCTCTAAACACATGAAATCAATCCAGCCTGTGTGTTTTGCGCATATAAAAATAAAAATATATAAAAAAATAAAAATCTGCTCATTGCATGCTTCTCTTTTCCCTTTTTAAAATTTGCTCACTTTCCTTGAGTGACACTTTGCTCTGTCATCAGAAAGGGAGTGCTGACGTGTAATCCTCCTCTATGTCCCATTGCTCCCTGTGTACGTTTGTCTTCTGCTGGCACCCAGAAGGTTTTCTCTGAGGTGTCAGGATTTTCTGAAGCCCCCCCAGGCAGAAGAACTTGACCACAACTCACTGACAAACCATGCCAAAAATCACATTAATCCCTTGTGTGCCTCCCTTTCCTTTCTCTCCCATTTGAACAAAGAATATTAGGGATAGCGTAAAATGGAATAATTTGTATGGCCAGAAATAAAAAGCCGGTTGTCCATCTAACCCTAAATCTATTCCTGATTTAAATTCATTATGCCATCTTTATTCTTTTGTTCCCTTAGTATTTCTCTCCGGGACCTTCACCTTATTCTGTGTCTAACACTTATGCCTTTCGAGAGTGGAATAGTGAAAAGCAATGTAGGAGACTGATGTCTGGAGGACAGTCACTTCATTTTGTGCAGAAGATGATCTTTTCTCTTTTTATCTCTGCTGGTTCCTCCGTGACCCCTCTGCCCCAATCTCTATTCCCACTCCTTCTCCCAAAAGTCAGGAGAAGAAAATGAAAGCTCCTCTGTCCCTGCAGCTAGAAAGGTGTGCCCCTCTGACCGCAAGCTCTCCTGCAACCTTTCCACCGCATGTAAATTTTTATAGCATATCAATAAAAGGATCTTGAGGCCAAATGGAAATCGAGCAGCTGCCTGAACTGCTTCAGGGCATGGAAACCAATTCAAAGGGTTTTATTATTATTATTATTATATTAAACATTCAAATGAATGACCCAATCAATTTCAAGCCTCTTTGTTCTGTAACCCTTCCCAATCCTGGTGCTGTAGCCACAGGACCAGCAGCTGTGCCCTGGGTGCTGCAAGCGCCGCTCCTCACCCTTGGGTCCCTCCTCTCCCCCTGGGTTGTCATTTTGGGGAAAGACCAGGGAAAAGAGCAAGTGGCTCACCAGAGGGCTTCTCCTCAGCCCACGCAAAGCAGGCTGAGCCCATCTGAGTGCTGCTGTGTCTAATATTGGCTTTGCATAATGTGATTAATTGATGGCTTTTCAGAGTGTGTAACTAGCACTGGACTGGACTTCGGTGCATTTCCATTCCGAAGACTCTAGCTGGAGACCCTCAGCTTCATTGCAGTGATCAATATTCTGACCAGAGCAAGGGTAAGCCAGCTGCACACCTCTTGCAAAGCCGCGTGGGCCATGCCTCATCTTTATTCTCCATCTTAGTTCCTTGACCGTTCACCCCTCCAGCAGCAATCAGCCTCTCTGGCCCTGTCATTATCCTTGCTGTAATGATGAAATAATAGCTTGCTGCTTCGAGCTTGCCATCGGGATTGTCCTGAGTGCAGATGGCCTGCGATGCTATCCAGGCAAGGGATGGTGCCAGGGGATGTATGCGCCGGCTGTGAGAGCATCCGCAGTTTCAGTGGTCCAGCTCAGGAGCTGTGAACACCTCAGTGGTGTTTCTGCACAGACTTCGGGGGCAGAGCTGGAAGCGGGCTGGGCACTGGATGCCATGTGTACCTGCAGGGGTGCAGACCCACTCCTTCCCTCATTACCTCATTGAAAAACATCGCCCTGAATGTGTTTAGTGAGTTCTGTTGATGGGGTGCTCAATCCTCGTAGTGAACCAGTCTCATTTTGGTCTCAGGCATGGTATCTTGCCCTAAGAAAAAATTTCCTCTCTGTGTATCAATTTGCCTCTTTTATTATTATATTTTTATTATTATATTATATTTTTATTATATTTTATTATATTTTATTATATTTTATTCTTCTTAATATTATTTTTATATATTATATATATAATTTCATATTATTTTATTATTATTTTTGGCTGCCTTAACATCGCTGACTGCAAACTTCATAACACTGAGGTTGTCTCTTTGAAGTATTTGCATGGCACTTGGCATAAAGAGATGCCCTGGTCCTACCTGAGCAGTGTGAGCACCTGGAGGTGTTATCTGAAGGAGCCGGGTGTTGCAGAGCATCACACACTGCCCTCCGTGCTGGGAGAAGCCCTTCCGCAGAGCTCAGCATCTGCAGGGACTTCGTTTCCACCTCTTTCTGAGCTCCTGAGAGCCAGCCTCCATTGCAAAATTCAGACCAACTTCCCTGCCCATCCGCCTCTTGTTTGTTTGTTATTTTAATCTTCCTCCCCGGTCTACAGTGTGAAGAGAAAGGGCTGATTGACAGCTTAACTGTTTCAAATCAATAGAAAGAGCACTCGGAGATTAAAGCAATTTAAACAAGGTGTTTATGTGGTTTGGAGCTAAAACTGCACTTGAAGGAAACAAGCAGAGGAGACGAAGGAAGTGGGTCAGCCAGGAGACACATGGAAGCTGCCTGAGCAGAGGTAAGATTACAACAATAGGCTGGGATGGCTTTTTCATCAGCTAGAGATCGCTGCTTTCCGTAAAGGAGGCCTAATCTCAAAATTGCTTTAGCCTCCGACTGATTGTTCCATCGATTTAAACACGCCGGCCCTGCCCCTCTTCCTACCCCCACGCTCTCTAATCTCTGGTCTCTCTCTCTCTCTCTCATTTTCCCTGATCCCCACTTGTTGAAACGGGGCTGTAGAGACAAATCCCCTCCCAGCGAACACCTAAAAGAGGTCCCCTGGCTACGTTTGGTTTGCCGGGCTGGAGAATAGATGTGAAGCCCCAGCAGCACTGCGACTCCTGCCTGGAGCTGATGAAGTACCTCAGGGGCAACTCCGAAGCCTTCACAAAGATCCCATTACGTTTTTAATCAATGCAAAGGCCCTGTCCCCTTGCTAAATTACTTGATCTCCTCCCCTTCCCGGGCTTTTAGGTAATTGCTGTAGATGAGCACTACTTCATATCAAGGATAGCTGAGCCAGGGCTATTGATCAATCCAAGCGTGCTGTTGGCATGGTTTAGAAGAGCTTTACTAACCTACCCCAGGGGCAGATCAGGTTTTTGAGTCAAATCAAGCGAGTTTCACGTTCTTTCTATTTTACATAGCCCTAATGAGGAGGTAATTCAACCCCTCCTTCCCTAGACGCCCACTTGTACAATGGCAATAATTTGCCCTGGGACTTGCCAATTGTTCTCCAGTGACCACAGAAGACATGGAGACAATTGTTTTATGGCAAGGGCTTGAGCTCTGGCCAGCTGAAGCTGGGGGAGGGGGCAGTGTGCCACCCAGGGGGGGCAGTTCCCCCCGTGCCAGCATCTGACCCCGCAGGGAAGCAATCCTGCAGAAGAGGCACGGACAAACGGCACCAGAGGTGGAATCAGAGAGAGCAGGTGCATGGGGAAGCAGGTGCATGGGACTGGGAGATGTGGTTTGTCTGTTTCAGTAATTACCGCATTAAAATTTCCTAAAAATCTGCAGCGTAGATCAACAAAGACCTGCAATCCAAGCACGAAGGTTGTCAGCAGCTAAGGGATGTCCTTTAGGGGCCACCACTGAAGATAAGGAGTCCTCAGGCCAGCTCTATGACAAGCAGACCCTGCCATAGCGTCCCTCCTGATTTCAATCAGTCTCAGAGAGGCAATGTCAGGTCCCAGTTCTTCAGCAAGGAGCTGAGAGCAGAGTGGGTGGTAAATTACTGTTTACTCTCCATGTCACCAGAAACATGCAGCGGGATCCTGCCTCTCCGGCTGTACAAGAAGAGCATCAAGTGGAAACACCTGCTCCTTTGGTGGGGGAACCGAGCGTGTTTCGAAGGCCATCCGCAGCACTGATGTACCCTGTTTCTAAGTGTTTATTATTTTCTTGGTGATAAGTGTCCAGCTGACACAGTAATTCACGTGGTGCCACAAGAGCTGTCACAGCTCCGTGCAATTAGAGTGTGCCGCACAAAGGCACGCTCCATCTTCCTGGGCGATGTGGTGCTTGCAGGGATGCTGAGTGCCGCTGGGTTCATCAGCTTAATGTCAAGCTTTTCAGCTCTCCTGCCTTGTGCTCTGGGAGATGCTCACCCCAGCCCACAGCTGGTACCGCTCCTGGGCTCCCCAGGTTGCTGGTGTGGGTCCATGTGGCTCAGATCCCAGGTCACTGGACATGGGTGCAAGGTTTGTCCTGCCACAGAGATATTATCTTTACTGTTATGTGAGTCCAGCAGCTGATCTCCACAAAATGGATCATCATAACTACTTGCCTTACCATTGTTTGCAATATTTATTTTTATTTTTTTTTTAATTGAAACTCCTGCCTGGTGTTTGACCCATATCTTTGGTGATGGACAGCTTGCTCTGGGGAGGGCCTGGTGGCCTGTGTGTGGAGGGGCAGGGCTTTGGGTGATGGTTAATTATAAAGAGCTTTGTTTAACAGCCAGGCTAGAGACCTGAGTGAGGTGTTGGCTGCCACACAGAGCCCAGAGAAACCCAGGCAGTGACAGGGATTCACAAGCTGTGAACAGCCTTAGCACGGCCTGTCTCTGGTGGATGGTGTCCAGCTGAAGCCGTGCCAGCTGGGGCTGGGCTCCTGCCACCAGGTCCTGTCCTGCAGCCCCTGCGTGCTGCACAGATGGGGTTCAGCTGGGGGCTTCGGGATGCGCACGTACAGCTCGTGGGATCAGCCTGACAAGGGGACTGTGACTGCAGATCTGCTCATCCGCAGTGGCAGGCACGTAGAGCTGGGAAGAGGAGCTATCCAAATCCACCTAGGAGAGCATGAGATACGCTCCAGAAAAGCTGGCTTTGACCCGACACCTTGCTTTTCATTTCCTGGCAGGTGTCAGCCAGGGCTGCTCAGGGAGACAGTGAACATTTGGGATTAATTCAGTATCAGGAAAAGCTTCTGCAAAGCCACCAGCCTCCCGTGGGCTATTCCCTCTGTAACGGGCTGGGAAGCTTGCTGGAAATGGGGTGAGAAAAGCGTGGCATCTGAGGCTTTCATTCCTCTCCTCCCCTCTGTGCGTGCTGGGTCCGTGCCATCCCTCCCTGCCCACCCCGGAGCTGGTGCACATGCATCAGCCGCCAGCTGACAGACTCGGCAGTGACAGATTAGCTGAGCTGGAGGAAGGCCATTTGGACCCCAGGAAACTGGTGAGGATTGCAGAAGAGTGCAACGGCCGGCAGCAGGAGAGCAGAGCTGAGCTTTCCTCTTGTGGTTTGAGAGGAGCCAGAAGCAGGAAGGGGCTGCGTTACCCCAGGTCCTCAGCTGGCTCCTCCTGCCACTCTTTTGGGCAGCTTGTAAGCTAAACTCTCACCTAAGCCCAGAAAATGCTCTCCAGCACATTTTCAATGCTAAGCATCCACCTGTGTGCATAAGCAGCGGGGTGGCACAGCAAATTGTCAGCCCTGCAGGGGAGGAAAAAACTCACAGCGCTCCACTGCGGTAGCGAGCCCCTTCCCCACATCCAGCACGTCGAATGGCTGTTGTGTGGAGAAGGGGAAGCTGTAGGGAGATGCAAGAGTGACTGCACAAGTTGGATGTGATGTGACCGGGATGCATGAGAGCAGAGCAAGGTCAGCCGTCACCTCCTCGTGCAGTATCAGCGGGTGCGTTTGCATTGCCAGCCACTGCTCGGTGCCAGTCTGCAGCAGCTGAGCACTCGAGCCATGAGTTTTGTGTGCTGGTGGCATACAAAATGCTTCGTGTTTCGCTGTCTTTAGCTTGTAGAAAGAAAAAGGATTGTATTGGAGCTATAGGGAGGATGACTTCATCAAACATGGTGGATAAATACTGTGCCTTATTTATTAGGCTTTAATTCTCCACCAAATTAGAACCTGACTAAAACATGAATCTAGTCTGTAGTTCTTCACGTCACACAGAAAACAATGCCAATTGAAATCCCCATTAACTCAATTTTTGAAGGTAAAGGCAAGTGGAAAAGGCACTGAGTTCCCACATGTCCTTAGGAACGTGACAAACCCAGCTGCCTCCCTTTGCCTGCTTGGGAGGAAGGTGAAGCTCAGCACCTCGGAGCACAGATGAACTAGGGAAGGTGGAGGTACATCCCCTAAGGAGGTGTCCCAATGGATCACAGTGTGCTTGCCACATCCATGACATCCTTCCTGGACTCAGGAGGCCCTTCTATGATAGTCTTCCTCACATGTATGTGAGGAGCTATTAGTGTAGACAATAGGGGCATGGCATCGGCTACCAAATGCCATGGTTCTCCCAGGGAAAAAGGAAACTGTACAAAGGGACCTCTAGATTTCCAAGCTCATCTGATCTCATGGGTCTGTGAACATCTAGGGGATGAAATGACCTGTGTGGAGGCCTCTGGCTGCTCTATGGAGAGGAAATACCAGCCACAGAGCACCAAGTGCCAACAAAACCACGTTCACCCCCTTCTTGTGCCTCTTGGCGTGATCCCCAGCAGAGACGGGGGGGACCTGCTGGTGGGGGGCACAGTGGCTGCTGCTTTGCAGGATGCAGGCAGAATCCCTTAAACTAGCACTACAGTGGGCTCTCAGATGCTGCAAGGAACGTAGTGTTGTTCAGTAAAGTGAACGAGACCGTGTTCATTGATGTGCCTCACTGCACCAGCGAACAGCTGCATACATTACGGCGTCTGCTAGCAGGCAATTCCAGGGGTAATAGCAGTAACCCAGTCTAATATAACTCCCCGGTGCTGTGAAAGGTGATGGGAGAAGATTGGGAAATTTCTTTCCTAAGGCTGTTCTTTCTCTGCATTCTGAAGTTGGAGATTTCCGTTCCCCCATTCACAGGTATAATGACATGCTCTTAATGGCTGTAAAATTACTGAGCTCTTTTTTAACTCTGGCTCCAGCATATCACTCTCTGACCTCCCGCAGTACTGAATTACATGAACTGACTACACAGGACATCAGGTGTGTGGTGTTTTTTTTTTTTCTTTTTTGTTCTTTTAACCTGCATTAAATTTACCTAGCCATTAATCTAATGGAATAACACCATAGTTTTCATATTATGGGATAAGGCAAGGAGAGCAAGAAATTGCTTTTCACTGTACCTCTTATAATTCTGAAATACTCCTGCCATTAACATTCCTCCCCAGGCTAAGTGTGCTCTGAGAATTCTGGCCACATGGGGTGGCCATAGACAAACCCCATTTAGGCCTTCAATAGCCTTTGTTTCCCTTCATTTTTTCAATCTCAATTAAACATTGACACCTTCCCCAGTGTGAAATGACCCAGAACATACAGTGGTACAGTCTAAGTATATCCAGGCTAAATTTGGCTGGAGTTTTTCTTCAACAGCTGGGAGCCATGGGCAGTGGCTCTTCACCTAATGCAAATGATTGAACTCCCAATTCCCATAGCTCGAATTTCTTTCCCTTCCCTGAAGTAGTCGCGTCGTACTGTGACTGTCCAGTCAATATGCCCACGTCTTTAGGAATGTTTGAAGGTCCCTTTGCTATCATAATATTGATGATCCAATGTGGTCCAATCAATAAAGTTTTCTTTGGGTTGAAAACATTGCTAGACTACCTTCACAAGCCAAGAGCCCAGGTACCACCCAGGATGTTTCATCACTCCGGAGTATCAAAACCAGAACTCCCAATAGGTTTCAGCAAGCAAAAAATGACCCCATCCCTTTCTTGGAAAGACCATTCCTGACATAATTTTAATCAAATTTGATGTTTCCATTTGTTCATCATCATGTTTCTGGGGTGCTACAATCCTTGCTGATCCCAGCTTCTCATATCCCGTCCCTTGATCTTTTCCCCTTTGGCCACTGCTCTGCCTCAGATCAGCAAACACCCCCCTGTGACACAATCAGATCTCAGAAAATCATTTTTTTTGAATCAGGAAAGTCCACAATGGTTGCTACCACAATACCACCCTGCTACTCGGAGTGATCTTGAGAGGCAGGAGAGCATCATTAGCCCGGTTTCACAGGTGGCAGGCACAGGGAAGGGAAGTGATTTATTTGAAGTTGTACCTCAAGGCTGAGGTACAGGCAGGAAAAGATCCCGGGAGTTCTGACTTCCAGTTCCATTACACAGTGTAAGTGGAAACCAACCGAGTGCTCACAAGCTTCTCCAGGTACAAGAAAGGCCGAGGCTGCTCCAGCAGACCTGGCTGCCTGCCAGCTGGAGAAAGAGAGCACATATGGGGTCCAGCTAAAATAAATGAAGTCCTCTCGTGGGAGTTTCAAACTTAATTGGCTGTTTTATGACCAAGTAAGGCAGCAAAAATCTCTGGCCACATCTCTTCCCTACAGCAGAGCAGGCTGTGAAGTCCAAAGCAAGGCCCATAAACACTGCTCGTGCCACCAGAAACCCTCTTTCTGGTTTGTGCTCAGCAAATCCTGCGTGAGATTGGCCTTCCTGCCTTTGGTATGAATTCATCTTAGTGGTGTTGGCAAGGGAAACCACAAAGATGAGATTTGTTGGGGCTGCAGGCCTTCTGCAGAGGTAAATGAAAACATGTTTTCTCAACACTCACCCTGCACCCACCTTCCAGCTCTGTGCAGTCAGCTCCAGCACCAAAAGCGAGACTTTCTAGATGCCTACACACCAGGAAGGCTTTGAGAAGCACTACCAAGAAACCTGCTGTCCCCTAGCAGCTATGATCATGAACAAGAGACATTCCCACAGCTTCCTTCTTTTTGCCCTTATCTCCCCATATTTTTCAGCACCAGCATCACTGTTTTGTTTATTTATTTTATTTTATTTTATTTTATTTTATTTTATTTTATTTTATTTTATTTTATTTTATTTTATTTTATTTTATTTTATTTTATTTTATTTTATTGTTTCTCTTTCAATCTCTCTTTTTCCCTCTTTTACACTCTCCCCCTCCCACCCCCCTCCCCACCCCCAGCGCTCAGGCTAAGCCATAACACCACTTTGGCAAGCTGTACTGTCAAAATAAGTTGGAGTCAAGGAACCTGAGCTGTTTTTCAGTACTGATGTAATTATAGCCCTTGGGGACCTCGGCTGAGAGTCAGAGCCCATCTCTGAGCAGAGCAGCTGCTCCAGTGCAGGGCAAAGCTGGAAGTACCAGGGTGGACGTCCAACATGGGTGATGATTTGGTGAGGATAAGATCTGGAAAAACAGCAAGCAGGATACAGAACATCTCCCTGGAGCCAGGTGCTCCAATAGTTGTGCCTCAGCCCTTGCTTAATGCAGAGCCCAGTGGCCTATATTTGCAAAAGCCGGTGGCAAACGAGATGAGAAAGCTCTGGGTATTTCAGAGCAGTCACAAACTTTCATGATAAGAGATGTGCAGAGAGGTAAGGGAATGCGTGCACAGCGGCGGGCTGTGTAACACCAGAAGGCACTACAATACTGACTAGAAGAAAGCAGATATCCAACATGCAACCCCCACGGGGATCCGTCTACGCTTCCAGCATAATGATCGCTCAGAGTCAGTGCTCTTGTCACTAGCCTGGCAGATAACCTCTTGCCTTCTCCCTTCTCGTATGCCTTAGCTGCAGGCAGGATGCGACCCTTGCAGTGCGGGCACACTGTACCTACACTGCCCAGTGCTTGGCAAGCAGGTGCCTGGACGCAGCTCCTGCTATAAAAATCTGACTGAAGCCAGGCTTCTGACTGGCAAGGAAGAAATGCCCGTCTTCTTTTCCCTTTCACCATTTTCAGGGCTGCACGCAGCAAACCAAACCTTTTTCTAAGTGCGGAAGCGCAGCCTGCAGAGTTTGGTGATGGAGAGGGCAGAGCAGGGCCCTGCTCCTGCCGAGTGTTTCTAGCAGTTTGTTTCTGGCTTGTTGTTCTGAAAATGCCTTGAGCTTTTTGTTCTTTCACTGTTGCTAAAGGTGGCAGACAAGCCAGCACTGTTATTCTGCCAAGGGAGAGGAATAGAAATAAAAATAATAACCATGTGCCTTCACCGTGGCTTGGAGTCACGGGAGGGAGTACAGATTAAAGGGGGACCTGGGACCTGGTCTGCTGCCACCCCATCCGAGTTCAGAGGACTCTGTAACATTTTAAATACCAAATACAGCTTCAAGTAGTCTGATGAAGCCTGATATTTCCCCGTCAAATACACAGGATAACATGAGCCAAAGCCCTCCCTCTGCACAGGTCTGGGTTATATTTGTAAATGGGCAATCAGCTGGTGTTCCTCTCCTTTTCAAAGTCCCTAACCCAGGATATCGCATGCAGACCTCGCTTCACCTGGCAACACGGACACCTACAGCAGAGCGAGCTATTTTGACTTCTGTAGACATCGGAGAGAAACAGATACCTCTGGTGTGCAATTCATCCCGTGCCGAAGCCCAGCAGAGATGAAATGAATCATGCCCTTGATGTGCCCCTTTTCTCCTTGGCCAGGAAAGGCAGCCTGCAGGCAGACAAACAGCACGGCGGCATCCAGATGGAAGAGGGGAGGCTCTCCAGGCATCCCAAGGGAGACATCCCAAAATGAAGGCAACCAGAAAGGCTCATTTGGGAACCTTTACCCACATTTGTACAGACAGCAAATGCCGTTCCCCGGTTGTTTAGCTATTAAACCACGCTTGTGGTGCAGCCTCCCAGCACATTCTCCTTTCCCTGGGGAGAGGCCATGCCTCGAGTGGTGCCCACTGCTGGCCTGGGCTCCAAGTATCCTCCACCCCAGCCCCACAGGGACCTGATCAGGATCACCTGGCTGCTCTTCTGCTGGCCTCATGATGGAGCCAGAGCAGCACGAGGACGTGGCACCGGGTGCCAGGGGAGCCTACCTGCCAGGGAAGGGGCGTGAGCGCCTGTGCAGCTCACTGTAATTTCTCTAATGGCTTTCTTTGGCTTGATAGATATTGAAGAAAGCTTGTTGCCGGGGCAATTTCCATGGAGAGATAATAAGAGATCATTTTCAAGTGAGCGAAACTTTAATGGCACATTGTGGTAATGAGGCAGCAAGGAGAGTAATGACCGGAGACCTCAGAGTGCGAGCACATCACGCGAGGGGGGAGGACTCGGAGTTCACTGCTTGAGGCAGACATTTGAGGCCTGATCTTTGTCCCCTTGAAGTCAAGGCTGGAGTTTTGCTGCTAGCTACAGGGAGAACAAAATTAAGATGTACATGCTGGTAAAGGGGCTGGGTGGCTCCACGGAGTTGCAGGAAGACCCTGGTAAGGCTCAGGCACCAAGCACTCCAGCATCCTCCTCCTGCAGAAGAGAGGCTGAAACAAAAGCCAAGGGAGAGCTGGATAATCCTGTGCACAATTCTGTGCTTCCCTTCTGAAACCAACAGGAAATGTTTTAACCTGTGTGCTAAGAGGCTGTGTTCCTGGACGAGAGGTAAGGCTGTACAACAGAGGGTGAAGGTGCCATCTGTTTTAAGCTCTGGACATCTCCAGAAATCTGCAGAAAGCAGGTCTGAAATTCAGGAGTGGTAGTGCTGGAGGGTTGGTGAGCAGAGATCTTGTGTTTTTGCCTTGTCAGGTCTGAATCTCAGGTAAACCTAAGAAGATTTGCCCAGGAACTGACATGCAGAAGAGTGTGGATGTCCTGCCTCCACCTGAAGGCACGGAGGTGTTTCGTATCTCTCATGAATTCCCTGAATTCATCTCTGCAACCTGGTTTTGGCCTTCCCCTTGAGGAGGTCCCTTCATCAGCTACTTCCTAAGGGCAGCCAGAGCAAGTTGTTGTTTACCTCCCCCCCAAAGAAGGAAGGTGAAGGGTCTGCTTCTCTCCAGCCTCGTTAACAGTTGTTTCATTAATCACAGCTTTCTCTTCAAAACCAGAGACAATCTGTCCAATTAACATTAAAGCTCTGGCAGTCGCCTGCGACGCGGGGAACTTTGCAAGCAGCACTTTGACAACCGTCGCTAATAAGTCTAAAATTTCAAAAGCTGCTTGCAAACAAAACAGCCCGGTCGCACCTCGTTAGTGCCCTGTGCCGCCTGTTTTCACGAGCAGCAGAGCCAGCCTCCTCCCTACTCGCTTTTATGCTGGATCTCAGCAGAGCCCAGGTCCCAAAATACTTCTCCTGCAGACCTCCGTCCACCACATCCCAGGGTTACCTGGGCAAATCCCTTCTCCTGCAGTGTGTCCCCCACCAGGCTTCAACACTGGACCACACCTGGAACAGCTCCTACAACACAGAGCTGTAAGTCAGAAAGAATCAGCACATTGAGGTGGTCCCACATAAAAGATCATTAATAAGAGCCCGTAGGGGTCATGCCATGGGAGAAAAGAAGAGTAGAAGTAGTAAGTAGTGGAGGAAAAGTTACCAAGTTAACTGGAAGCCTCTTAGTCTAACCTTGGCTCAAGATTTCAAAGTGAATTTTGAAGGAAAGAGCAATTAAATACCCGGAGATAAAGAGGAAATGAGATAAGATGCAACATGGGTTTACAAAATGTAGATTGTGTCAGACGAACACGATAGCTTTGTTTTGATAAGATACTTGATTTTCTAGACAAAGGAAATGCTGCCGATCTCCTTTATCTAGGCTTCAGAAAGGTATCTGATAGGTGCCATGCGGGAAATTATTAGTGAAGCTGGAGGAAATGAGGATTAGTAAACTGTAAGGTGAGGTGCAACCCTCAGGAGGGAATTTACTAGAAGAGTTTCTCACAGAACACCTTTGGAACTGATCTTCTTTTCTTCTTGTGTATCATCTCGGCAGTGAGAGCACAATCCTGAAGCTGAAATCCCCCAGTGACACAGCACTGGAAGTTTTGTTAATACAGAGGAAAATGAGAATGCAAGACTGTAAGAACTAAATGACCTTGAGAATAAGAATAACAGAAATGAGATGGAAAACAAAAAGTTTGAGATGACAGGCCATGAATCTGAGGACTTGCAATAGCCTCAGATATAATTTAGAAGATGGTGAGCAGCAAATGACCAAGGAGGAGCTCTGTGTGCTCTGAGTGGCTGCAGACTAACCGAGATGTCAGCCACAGAAAGGCAAATGATATTCTTGGATGTATCAGAAGGGGTACTTCAGCAAATAAAGGTTAAAAATGATGTCATTGACTGTGGGTCTTGGTTTTTAAGGTCAAGATAAGCTTAACCTTCCAGGAATGCAGAGGAAGGCTGGAAGCTGATCTAGAAATGGAAAGCAGATCACAGAGAGGGGAGCAGAAGAGTCAGGAACAGCATGTTTTATGCAGTAGAACACAGGTTGATATGGGTGAAACCCCAGAGAGGTATAAGAGCTCTGTGAGCTGAGGGAATAATGGTGCTGAGGCACCCATGGCAGGAACGTGGTCAGACAAGAATTAGGAAAGCAGGTTCCCTGCCAGCTGGTGGAAGCTGCAGGGACAAGAGGAAACGTTTTGGGGTCTGAGCTTTTCCTTTCATGCCTGCAATGACAAGGACTGGCCTTGCCAACCCAGGAGATCCCTGATATTCGAGTGTTCCCAGGCAGGGCACTTCTCCCTTGAGTCCTTCCCAGTATTCTGGCCAGCTTTCTCAGTCCTGATGCCCCTGCCAGAAAGCCAGTACATCAACGTGGGAAACTGAAGTTACGATTGCAGCCCATGTGGGAACATCTCAGCTCTAAAGCAGCCAGGTCAGGTAACAAAATCAGGGAAACCAGATCAGCAGGAGAGTTAACATGGTGTAAGAACCTGAGCTACCTGACCGGGCTCCTGGTGATCTGCTTGCTATCCTGCACTATCATATTTTTACTCCTTTGGTTAGCATTCCTTTCCTCCTAACTTACATCAATGTATTAGACATACACATCTCCGTTTTGCTGACTAAGGATGCCTAAAGATGTTAAGCTGCCATTTGCAATCAGGTTTGCTGATACAATTTGTGCAGAGCATGTTTTCCCCGCCTGTCTGTTGCTCCTGCATTAGACTCGTTCTAACCAGCACTTACTTTTTTTTTTCTTTTGCTTTATATTTGCCTCATTTTCAGGCCTTTTGTGAAACTGGGACAAGTGCTTTCTGATGAACCAGCTATAGATTTGAGGACCTTGCTGAGAAGGCTATTTACTGGGTGGGTATGAGCTGGGCTTAAACTTAAAGGAACCATTAATGCCTTGTCCGGCACGGGGCTATCACACGTGTCACAGCTTTGATTATTGCTGTATGCCGTGCTGGGAGGTCAATGTGAGATGAATGAAGATTGGGAAACAGTCAGATTTGAGCAATCAAGGTGATATACCCTTGGAAGGGGGTGGGAGGGAGAGAGGGGAAGGTGATCTGGCAGGGTTTCTTCTCAGTTTTGGACCAGCAGCACACGTTATAATTTCATGTAGAAGCTGGCATTCTTCATGTTTAAGATTTTTTTTTTTTTAATGAAGTTTTGTCCCCTAGTGTGATTTTTGCATTAGCAGTAGCCAGACATTGGGCAATCTGCAGGGCCCTAGGGAAGGAAGAAGCAGGAGCTGTGTGTTCAGGGTTGTCAGTGACTTGTTGCCTCTTAAAAAATGCCAACACACCAGTCTGCAGTGGATTGGCATCATGCTGTGGACACGGGCTCTACCTGTCCACCTTCACTACCACTGTAACGTGCATGCTGGAGCAGCTTGTCCTTCTGATCTATGTGATGTATGTTAGGAACTCTGCTGAACCGTAATTGTCATTGTTATTTTCCTTCTCTGCAGCTCCTGACCCAAGTTCGTTTCACACAGAGCATAGGAGGGAGGCTGGTGGGCAGGATTTGGCCTGGGGGATGGTGGTTTAGCCTCAGAGGGGATGGAGATGAGCAGGTAGGGCAGCAAGTGACACCTGTGCTCCTGTGCTACCTCTCCTCAGTCCACTCTTGCCATCCACCCTAAGAAATGCCATAATCCCTGATTGTCAGAGTAGGACACTGAGGCACAGCGATTGAAAGCAGTGGGCCCAAAGTCAAGGTTTACCGCTGTGAAAAGTATTCAGGAGTTTTTAGCACGTAGTGCTTTATTCAACATGACGTGAGAGTCAGGCTATCCAGGCTCAGTGTCTGCATGACAGGAGCGCCCTTCCCTGCCCTGTCCAAGGTGGCCAGCACATAGCCAAGTGCTCAGTGACCTGTATCGCCCCTCCTGGCCCCAGCAGCTCAGAAGACCTCCTTAGAGAGGGTTTATATGGGGAAGACACCTCTGCTAAGGACCAAGTCCTCTTTCAGACACATATGTAGAGTGTCAGGCTTAATTTCCCCGTCTGTGCTGAGCCCCCTCCCTTCCTGTGGGATCACCACTTTGGCAGGTTGATGGTGAACCTCTGAGTGTCAGTATTTGTTCCTTCCAGAAAAGGTCAATGCCCGGCACTTCTGGGCAATGGCACCACGACCTTTTCAAAGCATGGACAGATGGAAGTGGCTCTGTGGAGAAAGGCCAGGGCAGGAGGGCAGCTGGCAGCTTTTCTGGAAGTCTATTTAAGTGGCAGAACATAAAAGTCTCCCAAACCCACACACATTTGTGCACATTTTTGGTGTGATTTTGGACATCTTGGTTTCAGGACAAGACACAAAAGTCTTTGCTAACTGTCTGAACTCAGTGAAAAGCCTATCTCACTACCCCACATGTTTAGAGAGAGGTTCAGGCCCAAATGCACAGCTGAATTGGGTCCAGATCTGGAGCTGATCCAGAGATGAAGAGAACAGACAAAGCAGATCCAACGCCCTCAAAAGCGCACAGTTGGGGAAAATTGCCTTACTGGCCAAATGAGATAAAGCGTGGAGTAAGTTTAATTTCTGTGTTACATTCTTGTTAATAACAATATCTAATTAAGGCATCTGGTGACAAGCTAATGGGCAGAAAAGGAAAAAAATCAAGCAGGCTTTATTGAATTTTTCTTTCAACTCCAGCTCTCTGGATTTGAATGAATCCATCATCGGAGACAGCCTTGTGTGTCTGAGTCTGCCTTCATCCCAGTAGTGTAAGTTGTAGCTTTATTGTCTAGGATCTATCCCTTAAAATTAAGCTCGTCATTCTTACGAAGATGATTGCTTGAAGGGGAGATTAACCTTTACGATGTGATGATGGAAGTTGTTGTTCATTTCAAGAGCCCATGAATATTACTGGGCGTAATGAAAACATGCAACAAGATCCCTATCCCTGCCTAGGAACTTTATGTGTTCCTAAATAAGAGATGGGTTATTTATCAACAGCTGAGCAGTTAGTTTTGTTTGTTACGTGCTGCACATTCCCTTTGCTCCTCTTCCCGCTGGCTTGAGAAAGAGACAACCAGGTTGTCCACAGCCTCTTGCAGAGGAAAAGCCCTTTGGCCTTTTCTTTCTGTTATCCTTTAATATGGCAAGCATCAGGGCTGTGCATATCAATATTGCAGGCTCTGGCCCCTCGGATTGTGTCTACACCACAACCCAAAGGTTTACCACTGGCTGCTGCAGGCAGACCAGAGTTAGCTGTGTGCTCGGGGAGGGAAGTAATGTTCCTAGGACAGTTCACCCATGGCAAATCTCAACCCTCACAAAAGGTTGTTTGAGTCCAGGAAGGACACAAATGCAGCCCTGACTAAACAGTTCTGTGTAAAACGACACTAAGTTGGTTTTGAGCTCCTCTGTATGTGATTGATCTCCTGTAACAGGACACGTGCAATTAACTGACAGCTCTGCTATTAATAAATATCCCTGAGAGTATGGATAAAGTGAATTGGGGTCTCTGTGGATTATTGCCTTTCTCCATCTGACACTTCTTTAGATGAATGACATGGAACAAAAATCTTAAGAGTATATAATTGAGTGTGTATTAGGGTTTATGAAGAGATTCCTACAATAACTGTCATGTTCCACCTGACGGAGTAGCTGTTATGTGAACATGCCAAAGTACCACTTTCCTTGCTACGATCTTTGTTCTCACTTGCTTTCTCTGCATTAGCTTAAAATCTCCTCCAGCCAGTGCCACTGAATGCAGCCTGAATAATGACTTGAGTGGAAAATAAGGACGGGAATAAAGAACGAGATGAACACTTAGTGTCAGAGGCCTCAAATTGAGCACCAAAGCAAAAGAAGGCCCACTGTTCCAGAGGCAGAGAGTTTCTGCTGCTTCCACCAGTGACAGCTTCTCTGGAAATCAGGAATATTGATTTTGTCCTATTGGAAACAGAAGACTCGGGCACAGCCGTGCCAGGTATTGTCAAGCCTCTGCTCCAAAGGGGGTGGCTAGATCAGGAGGATGAAGCACTGGAAAGAAAGGCACCAAGTAATAGGAAGTACTGAGGGGTCTCTGAGACTGCCCTGCATCAGTGGGAGAGGAGAAGATCTGCTTTCACAGTCCTGAGGGTCATGGTGTGTGTCTCTGTGCTCTCTGACAGAGGTGTTTGCTGCTCTCAACTACATCTTAACATGTGTTCGTTCTGATAAACTGAAGTCCTGTTGGGATTTAGGAGTGTTGGGGTGCTCTCATTAAAGGAAAGGTTCAGCTTACAAGCAGGTTTCTGCCCTGCAGGCTGGGAGCAGGGTTAATAACACAGGCACAAACCCTTCCCCTGGCCCAGCAGTGGCTGGTGGAGATACAGGCAGCCTGCCTACACCCGCCTATGGATGTGCATCCCGAGATGGTGTGCAAAAGGACACTCTGCCTTTGCAGCAGCAGCCAGCTCTCGTGTCCTTTCATGTCCAACAGCAAGGAGGAAGCTGTCTGTGCATCCCAGCCCTCCCTCCCCATCGCCAGCCCAGCCCTTTTTTCCATTGCTGCCCAGGATCTTTACATCCTATCTTCTTTCCCTGACCTCTTTTTCTGTCCTCCTTCCCTCACCATCATCCACTTGTCTCATACTCAAGCCTCTCACAGCTTGCATGCGGTGGGGCTGAGGGATGCTCCGTCACCTTCTGCCCCTCCACGCCCCCCCTGCCCTACTCCCCACTGATCTCTTACAGAAGACAGGTAACCTTAGCCAGAAATACACACGCCACGATTACGTTCCCCTTTTCAGCAGCTCCTTCCCCTCGCTTCTATCTGATGGAAATCGTGGGCAAGAAAAATCTATTATTACTCTCCAAATCATATCAAATATTTATCAGGGTAATTCTCTAGTTATCACCACCGATTGCAAGCCTTAGTCACGTAGTAAATCTTGTTAGTGTCATCTCTGGGAACGTGTCTCGTCTGTCTCCTCAGCCGAGTGCTGCATAAACCAGGTTGCCCCAGGGGGACTTGGCTTATGGGGAAGGCAGTGCAGAAGGAGCGGGCGCAGGCGATCAGAGATGGCCAAAGACTTCCCAAATCCCCTTGCTCCCAGGATGTGAGATGGGGGCTGGTCAGGATGGGGCTAAGGGGGAGCAGGCAGGTTGCATGTGGGAAGGGGAGGTCTGCTGGGTCCCAGCAGCTGATGCCTCCCTGATGTGCCAGGTCTCTGGTGCTAAGGCTCAATTCCGTGATTATTCTTTTGGTTTGAAGCAGCACTGTCCTGGGGGTTCTGTAAGTCAGGGCAACCTTGATATCTCTGCTAGCCATGCCAAGGACTCTCCCCTTCCACCTGCTGCATAAAGGACTAGCAAACGCAGATACTCTAGCTGGGCTTTTTTTGTTGTTGTTGTTGGCACCAAAATGTTTCCAGATTGTACCTATTTTTAAACTCTTTATTGGGTCAGATCTGGACAGCTTGGAGACTTCATCTCTTCCCTCTTTCTACCCCTGTGCACATAACTTATTGCTGCAAAGGGAAGAAAAGAGCAGCAAATTTCCTCTGCCAGAACCAATCAATCTGGCACCTGTCATCAGCATCAGAGCAGCTATAAAATATTTAATTTCTTAATGATGAATTGGCAGATTGTTTAAAAAAGACAACAAGGAAACAAAGAAAAGGAAACAGACACTCACAATCTGCAGTCACTCTCTCTGCCAGGCTAAGCCTTTGGAGCTGATAGCAGGAATGTGTTTTTCCACCCAAACTACCTGACAGTGCTGTCTATTAATAAAGCCCTACTGGCTGTTTTGGGGATGTTCCTGCTCATATAGTCATTGGACCCTTGACTTGCTATCCTAGAGTCCCACTACCAATTCCTGATGAGACTCAGTCTTCAAAGGAGCCTCTTTTCATAAAATAGAAAAAAAAAAAAAAATCCTCAATGGAACAGATCTTTCCTCCCTCATGTGCTGCTACTCCAGTATAAATAAAGGAGTGACCAGGCTGGGTCCAGAGCACAAGCCAAGTATTCTGTCTCCAGCAGTGACCAACAGAGGATGCTTTAGGAAATGTACAGGAATAGGTCAATCATGCAGTGCTATTTCTCTAGCAGCCTCCAGCAATCTACAGTCCAGGGAGATCTTTGTGTTTTCTAGCTCCAACTGGAATTTTCTTTCAACAAACTTGCCTAGTCATTTTTTTAAACTCATGAAAATTTTCAGCATCCACAAAATCTCCACTCAAGTAGTCCCATAGTTCTCCTGTACGAAGCTGTACATCTTATTTTATTTTCAGCATATCACCTACTAATTTAACTCAATGTTCCCAGATTTTGCATTAAAGAGACAGTGAAAAATCATTCTCTCTTCACCTCCCATCCCTTGGACATGTTTGGCTCACAAAACAGGGAGCAGCACGGAGATGTCTGGGCTAACAGAGATCAGAATTGGGAAGTCTGCAGTAGATAGGCTGATTTCCGAAGGAAGGTCAGCTGGAGTGTACCCAAGGATACCTTCTGCCTCTGGTACCTCTAGTTGTGAGCTTGGAGGGGAGCCTGAGTCCATACCCATATTATGGTACCCATCTATTTCTCTTTGCAAAGTTGGAAAATGATGGTGGTGGTGGTCTGATGCAGCTGCTCTGGAAAAGGGATGGCACAAAAACCAAGCTCCTCGGCTGAAGTTATATGGATTACTTACAGAACTTAAAAAATACATCCCTGTCCCCATATCAATTTATTCCCATTCCTCTTGCACCTGAGTAAATCCTCTAAATACATAGGCAAGCAAACTGTCTGGCCAAAAACCTCCTTTAACTGTAGCCTGTTCTAGTGGGCTTTATTGCAAACACAGTTATGTTTGTTTTGATGGTTTTCTTTGTTTGATTAACTTTCTAAGTTCTGTTATTGAAACATTTTAATTACAAGAATCACAAGGTTTCACTAAAGCAAATACAAACTTTTAGCCATCATATTTGTGAAGAAAAACCCTCCAAAGAGTTCTAAAAGCTCAGGAAAAGAAAAAAAAAAAAAAAAAAAACTGAAACCCTGAAGAAAAGATGAGGAAGCAAGCATTTATCATGGTTTATTATTTTTAAGTTGGTCTCATGATTTGAAGTGGTGACGCTCCGCAGTGGCGTGACCGAACCTACACTATTCATCTGGACTGGGGGAACACGCAGGGAAGTTTGGCAGACGCAAGTGGGTGGCTGGCAGCTTGCATGCGGAGCCTTCGTGCTTCCTCCTCTGCCTCTCCTTGCAGTGGGTGGGGAGCACGGGCTCCGGCAGACATCCACGGTGGGACTGAACATTTGTAGTTGGGTGGCAATGTCCAGTAGGTAGCACGGGACATGCAACTTCTTAGCTAAAAAAGCTCAATTCACCAAGAGATTTCTGGCACAGCCTTCAAGCTCTGTCTGCTCCAGCGGTTTGATTCAGCCCTCCTGCAGCCATCCTGTGTAAATATGCTAAACAAAAGCTCCCACTTGTAGGGGAAGGGCTTAACCCGCTTTCAAGAGGGGTCAGTGCAATTAAGAGCAGAGCCTGTCGTTGCCAGGAGCTGGTCTGTGATGGCAAACTGCTGCTTCAGACCTCCCCCATCCCTGCTGGCATGGGTTTGCTCTAGGGCAAAGCAGGATTTCCCTCAGCTCCTGTGCAAAGTCTCTGAACCACAGAAGGATGTTTTCCTATGCACCAAAGCACATTGCTCTCCTAAGGGCTGGTTGCTTTGGCACAGGGATAAGATGAAATCAAAGGCCTCTACTTTTGTGTCAGACAGCTCTTTTCCCCATTAACTCTAGATCTGTCTTCTACAGATGGTGTTTAAAGAGAAGTTTGCTCCATTGATCCTGCCTAATATCTCTTTGAATGTTTTGAATGGAAAACATCCCCTTATCTCTAATCAAAGCTGTGTTTTTATCTGCCTCTGGGCCAAAACATTGCAACAGGCTTGGCCCTTACAGGAGGACTGGATGCTGAGCAGAGAGGGGCTGCCTGCTGCCCTTCCAGGCATGGGGACAACCTGAAAACCAGCCTGTTCCCGCTGTGCCACCGGCTGCAGGCTTTTTGGGTACGCAAGGGGTAATTAGAAAGCAGCAATCCAGGAACTTTTAGCTAGGTGGTAGCTGATTGCAGCACAGCGAGTCTGAAGAGGAATCTCTTTCCCATCTACTAAAATAGATACCACCGCCAGCAAAAAAATTGGGAAGTGTGACTCAAAGCGGGGGAAGGAAGAGGGATAGGGCTGATGGGTAGCTAGACACCCACATCAGGAGAGCATCTAAGCAAAACTGCTTGCATCCTACCGTTGTCAACGTGATTTCAAATTAAGCATATGCTTAAGTAGAGAAGGTACCGAGAGAATAGTTAGTCGTAGGAAGTTTTTGGCTCACAGCAGTAGAAGACACATTAAGAGTGTTCTTGGGATGGACAGTCTCGGTACCCTTTCTACCACTCTGCTTTTCTATCAAGCTTTAGCAAAGACCATGAGGTTAAATAGACCCTGCTTTTCTTTCTCTCTTGTTGCCCAGAATCAGCCCTGGGGACTGGCCTGAGGGCATCCCTTGCCCTTGACTCCTTGCCAGGAGTGCCTAGCAGGAAACATTCCTCCAGATGGAGCAGGCTAGGAGAGGTAATGAAATGCAAAGAGGAAAGAAATGAAAACATATGGATATCTCTAATTTTGCTTATGTTTTTGATGTCATTTAGGCCACCATAAAATGCAAGGAAAATATTATGATTCCACTCTAATAACTTTTTACATCTATTTGCACTGGCATAAATTTCTTCTGAGTAGAATTTCTGTCAAAATCTAGTTTAGGCAAATTCTTTATTTTATTGTTTGATTGAAAAGAACCTACTTTCTCCCAGATACATTTTTTTCATTAAAAAGTAATAATGGAACATGGCTAGCCAAAGCCATGTATTATAGTGAATGTAGAGATCTACAGTGTTTGAGAAAAACAGGAATATTGGGCACCGAGGTAGACACATTTCCAGAGCTATTTATAACAGTTTCTGCTTAAATACTTTGGTTCTTTGTTAGCTTTCTTAAAAAATCAAAATTTCTGTGGAAAAGCTTTGACAGGAGGGCTTTGGCTGCGTTTCTCCAAGGGAACGCTGTCCCCTCCAGCTCTCTACTGCCATCCCATTTCAGCTCTCCACTTTTCCACTGGGTTTTATGAAACCAAGCGCTGGCTCATGCTGGTGGTGGGTGGTGAATCACACCTTTACCTCCTTGCTTCCGGGGGAAATTTGGCTGAGGCTGTGGCAGATAAACAGCCTGAAAAAAAAACAACACACAGCTTACCAGAAAAAGCAAATTCCCTCCCGTTTGCGTTGGATGGCAAACTTTTATCACTTCCAGGGATTTTATCAAGATGCCTGGAGTCACAAAGCAGCCAGTCTGGGAGTCGTGCAAAATGGCTGGCACTGGAGGTAGGGGCTGACAGCAGGGGAAGGAGCAGGATGACTTTCCTTGGCCTCTCCAGGGCTGCAGCTTGCTTCCAGAGGACCCATGTAGGTACAAACTCCTGTGCTGCAATCCAAACTGGGGACAGAGACATGGCCCAGGGTCTGCAGTGCCCGAGGTGGGCAGGGAACATAGAACAGGGCCTGTGCAGCACGGGGCTCAGAACCACCATCTTGGGCTTGCAGAGGCCGGCCTGTGGCTAGCTGTCATTTTTTGGGGGGTGAAAGCCACTGTGACCAACACGGCTGGATGGGAGCTGGCTGGGGAGGGAGGGAAGGCTGGCAATGTGCCAAAAGTCCCCCTCCTAACCGCGAAGTTTTCAAGTTCCTGCAGTCCAGCCTGCAGCATGAGGGTTCAGCAGCAAGGGAAGCATAAGCAAGGAGATTTCGGCAGGGCAGGCCAGCACTTCGGTAGGGAGGCCTGCTGTGTGACTGCCAGGTTGTGGGGGAGAGGAGGAGAAAGCAGGGCCAGGACCTTGGGCAGGTATGGTACGAGTGGCCCAGCATCCCTGGGGATGGGGCTGCGGTGAAGAAGGGGGCAGCCCCTCCGGGTGGGCACCACCAGACCCCGGTGCCTCTTGTCTGAGGGGTGTTTGTCACAGATGGCTGGAGCAAGCAGGAGGGTGTGCCCCTTTCTCAGGGAGACAAACAGCCATAAGGCATTTAAAATGTCCTCTGCTGTGGGGTTTCTCCCCACGTCACCCCAAAGCCCAAGGCCCGGCTGTTACTGCCCCTCGTACCCTGCTGCAGGGTGCTCTGGAGTGGGGACGCTCCAAGGGCTGAGCTCCTCTGTCACACTGACAGCAGCCCCGTCCCCATGTAACACCAGGCCTTATTTTCCTCCTTTTCCCCACAGAAAAGCCATTTCAGGCCATGGTTATTATAGCACTTGGTTTTATAACCCAGACCCCAGCATGGCTAGCCAGCGGTGTGTACCCCATTGCTCATCTTGTCTGCTGTCAGACTGCTTCACTTTCCTCGTCTCTGGTGATTTATTTTGTTTTGTTTGGGTATTTTATTTTATTTTATATTTTATTTTAATCTTATTTTACTCTATTTTATTTTTCTTTTTCCTGTGAGTGCAAGAGCCAGAAGCAAAGGCAGAGAAGCCAGGAGTGCCCTTTGCTGCCGCTGTGCCTGTCCCTGCAGTGAAGCTGATCACAGTGACTGCTTCTTGGCCCCACATACAGGCTGCACCCTGCTGTGTGGGGCCCAAGGAGCTGTGACAGGCTTTTCCTCTCTTCTCTCCAGTCCTTTCCTCCTGGCCTGTCTTCCCAGGGACTTAGCTGGGACAGTCTGTGCCCTAGGACATGGTGTGGACAGGCAGGCAGAGAGAGCTGTGAGGGCACCGGAGGGTGAACTGGGGCCTTGTGGTGTGCACATCATCCCCTCTGCTTGCATCAGCCATGTCAGGCTGTGCTCCAGGCAGGGGAGATGTGGGAAAGCGTGTGCATACCCCGGGGCTTCAAGAGCCAGCCTCTCTCCCTGGGCCTGACAGTTCGTGTGGATCCTTCCTCTCCCTCCTGTCCTGCAGGGCTTCTGCCCAGAGCTCTTGGGTTAGCTCATTTTTCCCATGCAGCAGATCGTATTTTTCCTTGCAGAGTAACTTGGGTCTTGGTTAGGCTCCAGGGCCTGGCTGTGCATCTTGCTGCTGTTCTGAGGCTTGGGGAGGGGGGAAGAAAGCTGCAGAGGGCAGTGTGAATTGCTAAAGCTTTGGGCTGGCAAACTGACATCAGATCAGTGGGAGAAAACATGAGGGCTGAAGGAGGGTTGCATCTGGAGTTTTGCCCTGGAGGGGAATGGAAAGAAGTGGCAGCAAGAGCCGTGTGGGGAGACAGGACCCATGCTGGCCACAAAGGGGATGCAAAGTGTTCTGGTTCCACTGAGACAAGGCTGCAGCACCCCATGGTGCCTTTTCTGAACGAGAAGCCAGACCAGAGCAAGCTAAACACAGCGATGCCAGTGGCCCCAGTGGTGCCAGCCATGTGCTCTGCCCTCCCCACGCTGTGCACAGCTCCTCCATCCCCAGCTCTGCTGCTGGATGTCCTCTTCCCAGGTCCCCCGAGGTGGCCGGACACCACGCTGTGCGTGTTGCTTGCTGCTGCCGTCACTGATCGGGGCACTTTGCAGCTCTCACCCTAGGCGCTGTCAAAGCATCATGATGCCATTTGCTGGTGTTGTTAATGAGCACTCTCTCCCATGGACTCGCTTAACAGCGTGGCACGGTGCCCGCTGACAGCGGCCGAGGACCTGCCTCAGCTGGAAAAGGGATTTTTAAGCAGAGAGAAGGCCTTGCTGGGACATCTGTAGGATGGGGAATTTTCCAGGTGAAACAGAGGGCAAAATCCCCGTTTTCCACTCCATGGCTCCTTTGCTGGCAGATCCTTTGCTATTCCCCTCTGAGATCTTGGTAGCCTTGTGAGATGTTGGGCTGATTTCAGGCCCATGCTGAAGGGCACTGAGATTGCTGAAACATTTGGTCTGGAGCTTTCACCCACACTTTAGCACTGTGCCCAGGCTCTGTAGCACAGCCATGCTGGGGTTCAGAGACCTCCCTGGGAAAGGGGACAGTTCTTGCCTGCCTCCCTCCTCTCCAGCCCCATGCAATTCTCTGTAGGTTTTCTCTACAGCTCCTGTAAAGTAATGCAAAGAAAGCAGGAGAAAAATGAATCCCAAGTTGATGTAGGGTGGATGTGGCTGCTCTCCTGTCTCTGTGCATGGATGACTGCAGGGAACGAGAGTCTTCTTAGGGTGGGTGCACTGCACTGGTGAGGTGTTCCCTGCAAAATCCACAATTAATGCATCTGAGGGTCCTCCAAGTTCCTCCTTCCCCACTTTACAAAGTCTTCCCTTTAAGGTTACCGTAAGCAGTGGCAAGCTGAAGTAAGTCTGTGGCAGCTGTGGCACCTCCTGGTCTCATCCTGAGCTACAACACAGCCATTGAGCTGACTTTCTGTGGCACAGGGTGGTCCAGAGAGCAGCATGGTGCAGGGCTCTCCTGTGACCACTTCTTGGTGCCCGTGCACACGTGAAGGTGGTGGCCACAGGACATCCCGCTCCTTGGTGGTCAGTGCTGGGAGCCAGGACCCCGGGGACACCCAGGGTTTTGCTCACAGGTTCCTCTGCCTCCTTGGCCTCTGTGAGTTTGGGCATCCAGGAGGTGCTGCAGTGCATACCTAAAGCACAGGATGGCACTGCAGGAGCGCAAAACAGCCTCGGCCTCTTCCGCAGCTCAGCTGGGCTTTTAACCCCTCCGAGGAGGCAAAGCTGCTGCAAGTGCGATGGTTTTCTAGGGACGAGGTGAGGAGGGCGGCTTGGGGGGGTGATGAAGCCCACTGCTGTCCCCAGCAAGGGCAAAGCCTTGTGCCCGAGCTGCTGGCTGCCTCCAAGGCATCGCCCATCTCCCTGGGACAGGAGGAGCTGAGTGCATGTGGTGCTGCATCGTGGGCCAGAGCACATTTGTGAGCTGGCACCTCCCAAAACGCAGGGTGGATTTGTGCAGTGGCTCCTCACAGCTGCACGGGGGGAAGTTCCTGGTCTTGGCATGCCCGAGGCCGTTCCCCTTCTCTGCAGAGACCCAACGAAATCTTCCCCAGAGACACCAGCTGTGCCTGACCAGGTGGCAAGACAGATGTAGGGCTAATTTGGGCAGCAGCACCTGGACGCCAGCACGCACCAAACGCATTCACCCGGCTGCACTGAGGAGCCTGCCCCGGCCCTCAGCTCGCTCAGATCCTGTCGCTGCCACGTTGAGCTTCACCTCCTGAGCTCACGCAGGCAGAGAGATGGGCTCCAGATATGTGCTGGTCGGAAGCGAGCCCTGGTGCAGGTCTTGCATGATAATATCCCGCTGGCTGGCACCTGGGGCTTGGAACAGGGCGAGCGCATTTGTTAGTTTGCTGGCTCCTGAAGCTGCCGGTCCTCTCGCCAAAATCCAGGGAGAGCTGCAGAGACGAACAGAAAGGCTGCACCAGCATTTCCATGTAGCACATGCTTTCTCCTGAAATAATCCCTGCAGGAGAGAAACTCTGCTTAAAATATTTGGATGTGACAATCGTGGTAGTTAGCTGTTCTTTGTAGATGAACTGAAAATGTATAAATGCGGCAAGTTCTGCCCAAATTATTGCCAGATTGTGTAGGTATGTAGAAGTGTGATCTTCATAGAGGTTGGCTTGAATTATCTGGTGGACACAAGGTGGATGGCTCTGCTTTTCCTCCTGTTGTCATCCCCATAGGAAAAAGTTCTTTTTAGGACTTCTCCATAAGTAACAAGACACACATCCAGGAGAAAAAGCACAAAATCAGGAGCAGAGGAGACAAACACTCTTCCAAGTAAGGAGAGGGGTGGAGGGGCTTGGACTCTGCAGCTTGTGTCCATCTCTCTGGATGAAGCACTCCTTGCTTGATATGTCCCTGTTTTAAATGCAGCTGATTGATTTTCTTTCTCCTTCTCCTTTTGTGCCTGTTTATTTTAATAAAGATAGATTTTTATTTTTTTTTTGAAACCTGAAGCAAAATGTTCCGCTGTCTCCACCCACCCCCCTGGCACTAGGCGCTGATGGGTATTTCAGTGGTTATAATTTGATTTCTGCCTCTCCTGCTGGGCTGATGTGAGAGAAACAACATTTAGAGAAGTAGATTTAAAAAAAAAAAAAATTTGGAGCAGGGGAGGCAGAGGCTGGGAGTGGTGTGGGAAGAGGGAAAGAGAATCAAGGAGAATGCACTCTCATTTTCTAGGCCATTTTTTTTTTTCAAGTTCGCAATCTCTGATGGACCAAAATCCCAGTATAGCTCAACTAATCAATCGCTCTCTGAAGAATAGAAAATGCCTCATCTCTTTAGGTATTTCTGTGTTATTCTTGGCCTGCTGCAGTGACTCATCGGAGCTGCTCTGTGCCAACGATTTTGGGCTCGTAGCCCCTTTGAGAGGTAGAGAGTTCTGATAATTCCATTTTGCAAGCGGAGAAACTGAGGCATGGAGTAGTAAATTGGGTCCTTCCCCTTCAGATCATGTGTGTGGCGAGGACAGTGTGTGGAGCAGGCTTTAAGGGCTGATTTCTGAACCTGGGATTCAATCAGCACACATAATCAAGATGCATTTTCTGCAGCACTCAGCTCCTTACACTTAGACAAAATGAGGTTTTCACTAGTGCTTAGCAGTCAGCCCATCTCCAGTGATAATATTGAGCAGCAGATTTTCAAAAGAACTCAGCAACTCCTCAACTCTTGGAGTTTCTTAGGGAAAAGCTCCTGCTTTTAGCTAACAGGAATGTTTTTTTCTTTGCCAAAAATCTGACCCTTCAGTTCTAGGCACAGAATTAAAAACTCGATCATCATTTTTTTTTTCCTATTTTTAAAAAGAGAAGCATCCTTCTTTTCATTTTTTTTCTTTTTTTCTTCTTGATTTTCCTGGTTTCTAGGGACATGATTAGTGAGTGCTTGTGTGCATATCTGAAGTTAATAGCTTTTCTAAATATTTTTTCCTCCTCTAAAATACATATCGAGATTGTCTGCAGCAGTTTGCATTTCCTGCTGTGGAGACAAATACCTTAATTAGAATGGAAAGGAGGAAAAAAAATCACACAGAAGAAGAAAACATCTCTGTGAAAAGAAACCTGAAAGGCTTGAGAGAAGTAGAAACAGGCAAATGAAGCCTCCTGGCAGGCAGGAGGCATCTTGCAGAAACAAGGGTGTATGCACACGGGCTTTGGGGATTGTTTTGCAGAGGGGGTGCTGCTGGAAGCCGGGCTGGGTGCAGAAGCTGTTGCCTTTCTGCCAAGCAATGAGAGCTGTTCTCAAATTGCTCATCCTCGACCTCCTGCAGCTCCTGCTCTGATCTGTCTGCAGGACTTGGTTTCAATGATCGAGTCTTGAGAACAGGAGGGACAGGGGATGTTCTTTTGCTGTCGTAACTGCCTTGGACATGTGTTTTTCCTTCACTTAAAGTGAGGGTTTACATAAATCCTATGTGGTTGCTGTAGTTCGTTGTGGGACTCTTTGTACCTGCTGGCCCTCCCTTGGCTTTAGCATGCACTGGGGAAAGCACAGCAGCAGAAGGCAGCAAGAAATGCCTACTTATACCAGGCTGGTATTAAATCTGAGGACAAATGAGAGGGATGGGAAGCTGCAAGTACAAAATTGTTGCTCAGACCTGAAGATTTGCTCCTTGAGTCTAGTTAGAGGTGAAAGTACTGCATCTAGTTTCGTCTGCAAAGTTTGACAGAGCAGGAGAAAAGGTGACTGTATTTATAACCGAGAGCACAGTGTAAGTCTGCAACGTTTGCCTGCAGGGAAATGGGGTAAGAGACCTCTTGCCTTCCTTATATTTTTAAGCAAAAGCATCAGCCCGCAAAGGGCACACATTCAGCCCACTCCCACCTCCACAGTAGGTCTGCAGCCAGAAAAGATGAGCTGGCTCTCTCTACACCCCTGACTTAAGGTCTTTCTGGGAAAAACTCCCAATCCCCTTCCCCTAACGGGCATCCATCCACCCAGAAAAAGACCCTGCTGTCCCAAAGCACAGCGGGCTGCCAGGGCTTCCTATTTACGGCCAGCTCTGATGCGCTTCACGTGCTGCCCATAGCTGGGGGAGCACCCAGACCTCCCTGACATCATCCAGGAGAGCAGCAGCTGCCAGCCCTGGGTTTCAGAGGGCAGCCTTGCTCCAGATGAGTGGCAGCCAGCAGAAGGGTCTGCTTGGGTGGATTAATCAGCCTTGCAAAGGTCTTTTTCCAGGCCAGGGGATGGGGGGAAGAAGGTGGACTGAGAGCATCGCAGACTGCCTCCCTGCTGCCGAGCTCGGATTTGTATCCAGCTCATTGAGGATAATTAGATGATCACCATCAGATGGGGAAGCTGAGCACTCACTTTCTGCACCATCCCTCCAAGAGAGGAGCACATTATTCCTGTTTCTCACCAGCCTGAACCACCAATTGTCTACGTGAGCTGCGGTGCTGTCCCTATATAATTAAGGCTGTCAGTCAAACCCCGACACCTAAACACTACCAACTCCACGGCTTAGGAGGATTGATCACAGAACTTTATTGGCAGTCAAAGCAGCACTTTGTGGGCTCTCTTTTCCTTTGTCAGAGGAACAAACTGTGGGGCCGTGAGAAGGGAACATCCCTGGGAAGGTGGGTAGGTGCCTCCTCTGCCTGCTTACTGGGCACGCAGCCGTGATGCCAGACCCTGTGCAGGGGAGGGATGAGCTGCACTGATCCTGAGCAGTGTTTGCAGGGGCCTTGAGGCCAGCAGGCAGAGCACAGGGAGCACCAGTGCTGTGTGGACAGAGGCACAGTGTTGGCAAGGCTAGGCTTACGGGACAGGCACACAGCCTGCCTGTCTCTGCAAAAGCACCAGATGAAAGCTCCCCAGCCTCGTTTGACTGATGATGTCTCTACTTTTTTTGCAGGGTGTGTATGGAGACAGCATGAATGCCAGATCTGTAGCAGGAAGACTTGTCTTTGCCCTTTTCCAGTGGAAAAGGCTAGTGATCTTGCTCTGCGCGGGTAAGAAAACCCCAATTTTTACTGAACCTTACTGTTTCCCAGCCATCACTCACCCCTGTGTCCCCCTGCCCTATGCCTTGCTGGGCTGGGACTGTATAGAGGGAGGGCCCTCTCCTGGCCATGGATGTCTTCACTGGAGAGACCCCCAAAATGGGATAAGCCAAAAGATAGGAGGAAAGGAGACACATTTCCATAAATTCAACACACACTGCCCCGTGTCCCAGAAGACTGAGATGAGGGGGATCTGTGCATTCCCAGTGCATAGGGATGCCCCACCATGTGCAGCTCCCTGTGCAACAGCTCTGCTTTCCTGTGCATGAGCCTTGCACTCATATTTGTCACTAGAAAAGTTTGTTTGTTTGTTTGTTTTCCTCCAAGAGATTCTTTAGCTATGATTGTTTTGGGTGAATTTTCAGAAAATCAAGTCATCTTGGATGTCTCAGGGGGTGTGGTAAGTAGAAAACCATCTAAAAGGTGACTTTTTTTCCCAAAGTACAGAAATCCTTTTGTTGTTTTGAACAAGTGTAGAACAGCTAGGTGTTAACTTCATGAATTCTCCCCTGTTAATATTTATATATATTTATATATATATATATGTTAATATTTAAAAACCTCAGAGCAAGGCAAGCCTCCTGTCTGGTATGTGTGCCCAGGGCTGCGGGAGGCTAGAGCAGGGTTAACGTGCTTCTGTGATAACCAAATGAGATTCCTGGGACGGGGGAGGTCTAGCAGTCACCTTCTGATAAATGCCACTGCAATCTTTGCAGAATTAGGGTCCAGAGGTGGGTGTTTACCTGCATTGTGTGTATGTGTGTAGCAACCCAGAAATTAATCGGCTGATGAAAGCCTCTGTGTGGTATGTGCAGGAGGTCCAGGGGAGACCCACTGGTACGATGTCTGTATGAGTGTAACTGCTTCTGATCTCCCTCCAAGGGAAAGCAAACCAATTCTAATTTCATACCATCATTGAAAGGCCAGTTGTTTGTCACAGAAAAAAATCACTGCTGCTTAATGGCCAAGATGCAAACATTGTCATTTTCATAAAAAAGAAAGAGCCATCGTGGCGCACAGTAATGTAACGACTGTTTTGTCGTACGATGTGGGAAGTGCTGAGGAAAGTCAAATTAAAAGTCTTTATCTCTAATCTAAATGGCCTCTTTGCTAATGGTTAAAAAAACAAACAAAAAACCCACAAAGAAACAGCAAAAACAACTAACGCTGGAAAATCCTTATCCTTACGTGCCAGCACCAGCACACCAGCAGCTCCATGAAGCCAGCAGGAGGAGCTGGGCACGCTGATGGGCTGGGTGAGGGGACAGACCTCTGGGCCTCTCCCAAATCAGACACCCTCAGGGGCAAATCCTTCCCCTTCCTCAGGTGCTTAGAGCTGCAGCAGTGCCTGGAGTGTCAATTCCCTCGCATTTCCTGCTTTGGGTCATGTCACCAGAAGTGTGCACATGATGGAGAAGTCTCTCCCTGCTGCATCCACAGTCCCAAATTCATGCAGGGCACTCAGGGCAAGCCAGGCTTGTGCTCTGGATCAGTGCCTTGCTTAAGGTGAAGAGCAGCTCAGACAAGCTGTGGTCCGTGTTACTAAACTGCTCCCAGCTAATCTTTTGTCTGGCAAGAACCTGCTGATTTCAGCCTGGAAGCAGCCCTGGTTGGGACTGGAGGATTTCTCCTGCATGTGCATTTCTTCTGACTGCTGCGAGCCTTTGCTGTCCTCAGCTTTCTGGATTTTGTACCCAAGCATCACGGAGTGAGTTGTGGCTGCATTGTGCTGCCTGTCTGGGGGATAATGGATTGCTTTGTGCAGCAGGAGCTGTTTGAATGCGCTCGTGGTCCTCGGGTTCACTACCAGAAGGCCCATTAATTTTTGCTAGCAAGGGCCTAAATCAAATACAGCCACTTGGAGGCTCCAAACTCTGAAACAGGGTCTGGTCTGCTCGACTGCAGGTCTGACAGCTGCAGGGACTCAGGAGATGCTGTTGTGGGGGGAGAGGTCCCGTGGGCTGCACGGTGGCTGGTTGTAGCTGTCGTGCTGTGGCTGTGCAGCTGATCTACCTGTGTCTGCCTCTCCATTGCCTTCTGCAGGTCTGTGCATGACGGAGCTGTACTATTTGATGAACACACTTGAAAGTGATGTTGAGTAAGTTAACTTCTTCCCTTTTCTGACCTCAGTGCTGCTGTGGTCTGGGCTAACTGTGGGCGAACAGTTCATTATTGTGGAAAGTAGCTGCCACGGTAAAACCTGGGCTAAGAAACAGCTCCCCCAGTAAGGTCTGAATCTTTGGGGGCTTGGAGGGCTGTGTTCTGCCGGGCAGGGCAGAGCAGATGGAAAAGTAGCAGGATGAAACAGCATTGGTGAGCCTGGAGATAGCTTAGCTACACCACAGCAGAGATTCCCCAGTGTTGATGGTCACTGCCAGAGTAACTTGTGGCTGTCCCACAGTGCTCCTCATTGAGTGCCTCCATGCGGAGTAAAGAACAAGGCTTACCCGAGGCCAATGATTTCCTAAAACTCAAGCTGTTCCAGGCCCTGAGCAGCTTGACCTGACTTTGGCATTATCTCTCCAGAGGTCTTTTTCCATCTAAAATCCTCTGTGTTTCTACTGTCACATGCTTTTTGGAGGGGACCTGTTCATGGACAGCAATGGTTCATGAGCTTAGGAGACAGGACAACATAGTCAGGAGCTCAAAACCCTCCATTTGTAGACATTGTTAAGAGACCTCGTGAACTACCACTGGTTCTCAGGCGATAATCTAAGGTTTGAGAGCCTTCAGGAAGGAAATTAACCTTGTTCCTTTTACAGGAGGCATGTTGGCCATGTTGGTGCTTGCCAGAGACGTTTCATGTGGAGAAAGCCTTTTCTTGGAAGGTTTGTTAGCTGTATCTCATTTGTTTGGGGAATTTTGGTGAGAGATCAGTCAGTGTCTCGGTGACTACTGCCTGGTGGAGACTGGCATTTTGGGGTTTATGTGCAGATATGCAGGAAGGAAGTAGAAGTAAGCTCAGCTAACTCTTGCACAATTGTATCTTGGCCTCATAATAAGTGAGTCAACAGGCCAGCAGGATGATGCAATGCAGAAAGTGTGAGTAAAATGTCCAAGTAGAGAGGAAGAGGTAAGAACTGTTAAATAGGTCAGTGTGCAGTCAGGCTTTGTCATGGGTGTTTTGAGCTTTGTCATGAAGTGAATGAGTAAATGAAATTGTTAACTGGAATTCTCTCCCTCCCTCCTCTGGATAAACAATGAAACAATGAGTAAGCATTCCTCAAACTAGTACAGAGAGAGGAATGACTGAAAAAAGAGAGAAGCTGGGGGGCCAGAACTGGAGAGGAAATGAAATTTTTCTGTCACTGCTGCTCAGAAGATGGGTTAGAAACCACGAGCAGTAAGGACTGTTTTTTAAAAATGTGGGCCATTTCTGGGAAGTACTTCAGGATAGCTCAGCAGCTTTCCAAGGCTCTTCAGTATTCAGCCTGCTTCAGCTGCCCTAGTCCTTGTGTCTGACACTGCTGTGACTGCTCCACTTATCCATGAACTGCTGCCTCTCTGATTCTCTCTTGTTAGGTCTGAATCTCACTGGAATCCTTTCCTGACCAGCAAATCCTTATATTTGCTCATGGACAGGCCTTTTAGACGGAAGGCTGAAGAAGTTCTGTGGTTCCATGAACTTCCTTTTGGGCTGAAGAGTTCAGGTATTGCAGTGCTCTGCCCTCAGTGTTGTGGATGGTCACGGAGTGGCTGGAGATCCTCCCTCTCCCTGGCAGAAGGAGACAGAAATACTGGGTGTCAAGGTCTTAGTCCATCATAGTAGTCATGAAAGAAGGGGAGCAGTGCTTTAATTACAGGCTCTAGCTGTTCAGGGAGGGATGGGAAGTGGAAAACTGAGAGAAATACTCCTGTGGATAGAGTAGGAGCCCCTGCAGAAGTTATTAAATGCCATTGGAAAGAGGATACAGAGTGGGCTGATACCTGTTGCCGTTTTCAGTGTGAGGTACTACAGACCAGCTTCAATTGCTGGTAGTGCTGATCACAAAGTGCATGTCCTTCATGTGAAAAAAATGCCCAGTGTGGACAGTGCTGGGCAGGTGGAGGTGGCGAGCAGTGTTTATGTAGGATGTCCCATGTAAACTGCCCTGGCACTTTACATGGGGATGGAACCCCAAAAGAGAAAAGAGAGTTAGCCTGTTGTCAGTGGTGGGGCCATGATTTTCCTCTGAAGTTGACTCTTCAACTTCTTCTTTTCTAGTTCTCTTTGCTTTTAACACGTTGCAGCTTCTTCCAGAGCAGGAGCTGCCTGGATCCTTTGGCCGGTACGATGGCTGGGCTGGAGATGGGTGTTGGGGGTGCAGGTCTGTCAGGGAAGTGACAGATGGGTTGAGAGCCCTGGTTTCTGCAGCTTTCCTAAGTTCTCTCTCTTAGTGCTCAACTTCACAGTCCTTTCTGCCTCTCACTCCTGCTACTCTTCATCTCCTCTCTCAGTAGGCTTCTCTTTCTCTCCCTTTTAAATGTACCCTTTCAAGCAGTTCTCGTACTGATGAACTTAAGCTGCTAGCTCCCAGCTTCCTCCCTTTAACTTCTGTCATACCCTGAGTTCTTTTCTCAGTGTTGCCCTGTCCCATCTATTTCACTTACTTTAACTCCATCCCAAGCATGACAGACTGGAAAGCTGGGTGAATCCCTCAGTTCTGCCTGCCCACATTCAGGGGGAGCTGGAAGCAAAGTAAGCTGTCTGTGGCAGCTGCTGGCAAGCACTTTCATTTAGGTCCTTCTTCCCTCTAATTCATTAGATGAATTTTTCTGTGATATCTCATTCTCCCTCTCCCCAGTGCACTGCATGCCACAAGCAGAGGTCCACCCTCATAGCTACTGGTCTACTGGGTAAAGCCCAGCATACCAGGTGTCTGGTATTGTATGCTATCTGGCTAGGAAACAGCCAGAGTCCTACTAGTCAGGGATTCTCTCCTCTGATGTCGCCCCAGGAGTTACTTGAGGACATCTAAAAGGCCCTCAGGGATGCTGATTTAGCCTGGTGGAGATGCTAGTCAGAGGATTTTATCTCTTGCAATCTATTCTTCTACCAGCTTATGGTGCCAAAGGTGCATTGTGGTTGGCAATGGCCACTCCATCCATGGACAGCGCTTTGGGAATTTGATTGACTCTCACCATGTTATCATCAGGTACTGAACCCATACTAAAACCTTAACAATTAAGCAAAGCCCAAGGATTGACAATGTGTATGTAGCTTTAGCTTTCTCACCTGGGAAACATCTAGGATCCTGCAGCTCAGGTAATCAAATAACTTTTTTTGGAATTCATGGTTAAGCACAGACACTGCTGGAGCCAGAAACTGTACTGCTCACTCACAGGTGTTGTACCTGGGACTGGAGAGCCACCTCCAGCTCAGTGCAGTGGTGGGCAATCCCAATCTTTGTTTGCATTTTAATTTTACATGCAGATTTAGTCTGACTGAAGCAAGTAATTTAATGTGCTTCATGTCCCTATCTGAAAAATAGTGGTTGTCTGCCACTGCCATCTTTTTAGTGTAAAGGAGGTACTATTGGGTTGTCTGGTGGGGTGGCCCTTTCTGTGGAACCAGGCTGCTGGGTTGGGCCATAAGGTGTGTTGGTGAGTTCATATGAGTCCATATGAATCCTCATGTGAGTTCATATGGCCAGTCTGGTACCTGACAGCACACAGCTACATCCATGGTTGGGAATAGGTGATAATGAAACTGGACCAATCCTACCCTTCTGGCTTTGATTCTCAGATTAAATGATGCTCCAGTTAGAGAGTACAAGAAAGATGTGGGTGAGAGAACCAGCATCCGTCTCTTCTTCCCTGAGTCTGCTCTGCCCAACCCTTTAGAAAACAATGACAATGATACACTGATGGTGTTTGTCCCATTCAAGCCTTCTGATTTCCTCTGGCTGAGGGAAGTGTTGCTGAAAACAAGGAACGAGGTGAGAAGTCTTTAATGAGGGGAGGTTGAAAATAGGTTATTTGTAGTGACATATTCAATAGCTCTAATAATCATGTATCTTTCAAATATTTAATGAGCTGCACCAGGCACCTGAGACCTTATTTTTCACTAATTAGAAAGACCCCAGTCACAGCTAGATTGCATATGGGTGCATGGGAATGAGCGGAAAAGACCAGGAGATAAATTGTTCCTCCAAGTTCTCAGTCCTCTGAGCATCAAGCCAGAGCAACAGACCGCAGCTAACTTTCTCCTGGCATGATCTGGTGTTCAGGGATGTGCCATGAGGACCTCTCTTTCTTTCTTCTGCAGACGAAGGTGGGATTTTGGCACCAGCCCCCACAGCAGTGGAATGGGAACATCTCTCAGCTACGTATTCTCAACCCATATGTCACCTACGAAGCAACATACAAACTGCTGCAGCTGAATGCATCAAGTAGGGTATGATATCGTGCTGGAGAGCAAACAGATGACCATCAGTGTTCTGTGTCTTCCCTAATACCTTACTGCTTCAGCACTACACAAGTGGAAGGAAAACCTAGTCACTAGATCAGCCAGTCCCTTCCCCTAGTAGAGGCAGTCTTTCCCTATAGCATGGTGTTTCAAGTTTTGAGCCCTGCTTCTACAAGGAAAAGGAAGACTTTTCCCCACCTGTCACAACTGTGCAGCATTACTCTAATTCCAATCTGCCCTGTAATCCCTTGCCATTTTGCATTCAAGTGACTTTTCAGAGTTGAATTTCTGGCCATAGTTCTAGACCTTAGGACACCTGCCTCTCTGGCCACTAGCAGCTTTGTCATACAAGCCCTTTCATACATCTTCCTGTGCTTTCCCTGTCTAGACCATTACTGATAATTAGCTAGCATAAAATGTGAGGAATTTTGGTTGGCTTTCCTTAAAACATTCAGTTCTTACAGATCTCTGGCCTGAGGCTGGCTGTTATGCCCACTGCTTCTGGAACGCAAATTTCCCCTTCGCTGCACGATGGAGGATTACTTCATTAATGAATCTAATGATACTTTGTCTTCAGTCCTGATGATCTTTGTGATGGTGCTGTGGAATCTTTAATTAACTTTAAGCCTGCTGGGCACCACCAGGATGTTTATAATCTGCAACAAAGGCAGGAGAAGCTTGAAGGTCTGGTGTGGTGAAATAACCTTGTCCAAGGTCACGCGCTGACTCTTAGCTGGGCTCAGATTAGATACCAAGTCTCCTGCCTGCTGAAGCAATGCTGTAAAAAAATACATTTCCCTACTAAACTGTTTGGAAAGTGCGAAGTGGGACAATCCAGACGAGGGGTGCTAAGTGCTAGGGTGAGCTTGGGGAACCAGGCAGTATGTTCAGCTGCAAGCGTGGTGGCTGTTCTGCACAGCCACAAGGCTTTTAAGGTCACGGTTTGTACATGGTCATGTAGCTTTATGTGAGCAGAGGGCAGTTTTGTAGCACATAGGCCAGGGACAGGAATTTAATGCATGAATTAGAAGTGAGATTTCACATGAGGGCCTCCAGCAGGGAACACACACACAGAGGCACTTGGAAAAGAAAGAGATGCGGGGACTTTGTCCAGGCTCTGTAATGGAAGTGGCCTTATTAAAAATTGTGCTGGTTCCTTCCATCCAAAAGCTTTCTGATTTCCATGGAGCTCCGTGTTTTATCATTTCAGAGGTTTTACACTCCTGAGCCTTCATCTTCTGCAGCACCTTCTCAAAAGATGTTCCTTGTTTGAGTTTGGGGAGCATTGTCCAGGCATTTGTCCTGTTTCATTTACGTATATTTTCTTGCTACGTGGAATATGTGGAAGCTATTGGTCCCAGCTGAAAAGGTGTTGCTAGTGTCGGTTTTGTAATAGTATGAGTTTGAAATGCTAAACAGATGTTCTCTCTTTTCCCTTCCCAGAGATATGCCACCATGGGAATCATTGCTTTGAACTTAGCCCTCCATATATGCCAGGAGGTCAATATTGCAGGCTTTGGTTACCCCGGCAACCACGACAATACTGCACCAATACATTATTACAATACAGGTCGCTCACGGAAAGAAGAGGTAGGAAATGCTTCCCCTTCAAACTGAGGTGTTCTCCATAGGGAAGCCTACTGGCAAAAGCTGGGACTAAAGGAGCTGTGAGCTCTGGTAGCTGTCACTGGTGTTACTTGTGGAAATTCCTGCTGGGGTGTCCTGGGGAAGGTGTTAGGACATGCTTTGCTCCCAGGGAGCAGCTTGAGAACAGATGCTGGCTCCTTTGTGGTGCCTGTCATCTGGCCTAGTTTGGGGAGGAGGGTGCAAATTAGGTCAGGCAGGATCCAGTGCATTTGGGGGAGGATGAGAGGCACTGTAAGGAATAATCTGTAACTTTGGCTCTCTTGTCCTTGCAGCTCATTCAGCATAATCTCACAGCTGAGGGGAACTGGCTGCTGAAGATGATTGAGAGGGGAGTGATTGCTGACCTAGCCAGCCCTGCCTTTCAGGCCCAGAACCGCTGAGAGAAGGCCGTGATGCTTGTTGTCCCCATCCTGACAACCCTGGTGATCCCAGCTGGACTTTACCCTTGTTCCAGGTTGTTCTGAGCATGTGACAGCATGTCCTGCCCCACATGGGATGGGAGATGAATCCTACAAATTCAGAGCACTTGTGCTTTTCTCTGTTGGCATCTGTCTTTCATTGCTGCCTGCTGCACTGGAGGATGAGCAGTATTACACAACCCTTCTTCCTTAAGTAATCCCTTCCTGGTTTGTAAACAACTGTCCTTTGCTCACCAGGTTACTTGTGAAAAGCAACAGACTGAGATGCTAAGCTGGTCTGCACCCCCTGAGAAAGGGAGTAGGGGAGTGGTGAGAGCGCAGTGCCTACCTTGAGATTTCAAACTGCTTCCTACAGATTGGAGTGAGAGAGAGTTGTACCTACCCATCGCCATGGAAAAGGACTGAACACTCAGAAATTTCAGTGTCTTGCTGATTGTTGGCAAATGTTAATGTCTTCAGGAGTTGTTTCTTTTATTGTTCTGTTTGAGAATAAATGCACTTCTCATTTCAAGGGGTTGGCACTGTCTTGTGGGAGGGGGATTCCCCATGCAGACAGGTGAGAACTACCTTAGAATCGCCTCTGAGATCTTTTTATGGCTCCATGACCCCATGCAGTCTCCTTTTTTTTCCCTCCCAGCATTCTGACCCAAGCTTTGCATGTCTCTTCCAGTTTGTGCTGAGCATGGAGCCACCCTGCCAAGTCTACTTTGTGTGCTAAAGATCTTCCACATTTAAGAAACCCCCTTAAAACCTCACCTGTTTGTGGCTGGCTCATCTCCACATCTCACAGGTGGTGAGAGTCTGCGGTGAGATGGTCTCATGACCACCTCTGTGGCCACATCTTCTCATCCTCTACAGCTTCCTTCCAGGAAGCAGCTGTGTCATATTTCCCCATCTTTACTGCTTTATTCCTGGCCTTTTATCATTGTGGGTTCACCTCAGTTGATGCTTTACCAAAATGTTGCCTCTACCGGAGAAAGAACCTACGGCATGATGTTCAACTAATGGTGATGTTGGCAGGACCCCTTTGTTGCAGCCTCTTCAGCCAGGTGCTCACTGAGAAGGTTCCTTCTGCATAGCTGTTTAGAAACAAGCTCTAAGAGTGGGGTTGGCTCAATTTAGATCAAGCTGTACGTGTCTTACAGCAGCAGCATTTGGGGTGTGGGAGAATTATAACTGCTAACTATTTCTATGGGAAACGAAGCTTCTGCTTCCCATTTCCTTCCTCCCCCTGCTTTCACTGTGCTCAGGCTTTCAGGGTGCTTCCCATGCTATTCTGGGCACTTCTTTTCCTGGGTAGCTTATTTTTCAGTATCTCAGGCCTGAAGGCTTTTGATAATGTCTTCTGCAAAAAGTTAATCCACTTTATGTTGTTCCTGCTGCTATTGCCTTTTGTCCAGCTTGGCTCCTGCTCCGCTAGAGCTGAAATGGTTTCGCCCTGGTCAGTGCATGCAGCTCATGGCCAAAGAAATGTTGACAAATCTCCCCCAAAGCTGTCTTGCCCCGGGAGCCTGATGCAAGAACAGGAGGCCCCAGTCCAGCTCAGTTTGAGGAAGGTCACCTGAAGGCTAAAAGGCAATGGCCTGGTCTTGCACGTGCAGACAGAACTGAACTGATCTTGGGAGGAAAAAGCTGCTTCGGTAAGTTCCTCTTCATGGGCTGAACAGTGGCTTCAGGTTATGGTCTGTATGCAAGTAAGTCTTTACTTTCTACTTAGCACATAATAGCCACACCAGTTCTGCTTTGTTCCAGAAATGCAGTGTTCCTAAATGGATACAAATATGCATGTGGGTCTGGCTCAAGCAGGGTTTCAGCAGTTACTGCTTTGTAAGCAATGGCAGTGGGCTCTTGACTATATGGATAATTAATACTCTGTGATCTTCTCCTGTTAGAGTAAAATGGCATAAAAATTTTAACGTCTGAGAGCTGATATATAAAGCATGCTACCAGCTAACCCCAGGAGGTAGCTTACATTTTCTCTCAAGGTAACGCACACAAGAACTTTGCCACAGCTTGCAGGAGCTGCGTCTGCACTTTCCGATGCAGTCATTGCAACATTTTCCTGTCATGTACTGACAAGTCATGGTAGTGAAACCATAAACACGAGGCTCAAGAGTCTCAGCGCTGGTCACTGCCCGTGGCAGCGCTCTTCGTGCTTGCAGCAAGCAGGTCTGCTGCACGCATTTTTGCTCTTGTGTCTAAGAGCTGCCTGGTTTTCCCTCAAAACAGGGTTCTGTAATCTCTCCAGGTGACTACAGATCATTAGAGCTGCCGCTTGATCAGTCTTTCACAAGAGTGTTAGAAGAGGCTTTGTTTTTAACCATGCTTTGGCGGTGGCACTGAACGCCCAAATCTACCTGTCCTGTGCCCAGTTTAGAAAGCCTGAGGTGTGCAATCCTCCATGTCCTACTCACATTTTGTGCCTGGCAGTCCGAATAAATCCATGCCCTACCGCAGACTCAGTATTGTCAAGCGAACTGGGGTAAAGGAGGTGAAATAAGAAGGATAAAGCAAAGCCACAGTAATACAGAACATATGTAAATTAGGCTACCAGACACCATAATAAGGATGTAATGAAGGGGGAAAGAAAAGGAAAATGAGTCCTATTGTTGCTAGAGGAGCAAAAGCTAGCACCCTCCTCAGGGCTGCAGGAAGGCAATTATTCTGCTTCCCAGCACGGTGCATTTCATGCCAAGGCACCGTGAACATCCTCTTGTCAGTGCTGACAGTGAATCCCCGGCTCTGTGGCCAGCTGAGGGGTGCCCGTGGTTTAGCCGAGGCAGAAGGGCAGGGAGCTGTGGGGCGGCGTGGTGCCAGCCTGCCTCCCCCACGGGACAAGGGAGCTCCCCCATCACTCGCTGCCTGTCCAGCACTTGGTGAGTGAATCCAGACACCTCCACCATCCGTGTGAAATCCTTCCAAGCATTTAGACGAAACACTGACTTCAGTAAAATGTAGGGCTCCTATATGACCTGACGTAGTCCATATGGAGTACCTGCCACAGATAGTGACTGCCTTGACACTGATTAATCACTTCCTCTAGTCATATATTCGTCCCTGAACACCTGACACAGTTCTTCCCTAATAGCTTTTGCATAGTTCTGGAGTATTCATATGACCTTGGCTTTGGGGAATAACCCATCTGATGACACACATTACCTACTTCAATGTAGGCTTGGATGCTTTTGATCAAACTAACTTGGACAGGAGCTTTTGGATTTGTTTCCTTCCCTTGTGTACACTCCTACCTGTCTTTTTCTGCAGCGGGAAGGAATTTAGCTGTGCTGGATTGTGCCTTGTTTTGAGTGGCACCATTTGCAGTTGGTTGGGGCTTGGTCAGTGCTACATGGCATGTACAGACTGTCTCTGATTCTACCTTCACGTGCTTACCTGCCACTTAGAGACACAGGCACAACAAGCAATCTGCAGTGCTGATTCCCTGTGCTTCAAAACTAGCAGTTTCTGTGCTGTGATTAGAGGTAATGATGTAAATGATCTGTAACTAGAGTCATTCATTGCTCAACAGGCAGTGGCGAAGCTTTCTAACAACACCTCAAACTCAAAGCGGAGTTTCTCCCTCAATCTGAACACTTATCTTCTCCAATGCTGCAAGATCCAGAAGCAAAGGCAAGAGGTCTGATCTTCCGTCAGATGTGAAATGCTTCCACCCACTTCACACGGCAGAGCATCACAGGTGAGAGTTACAGGCATCACGGCAGTGTAGCGAGGACCCTTTCTGATGACGCCAGCTTCTCAGCTCCTCCACCAGCCCCAGCGCAGCGGGAGGCTCAGCACCGTCACTATCCAGCGTCTGCCAGGTCGGCCGGGGACGGCCGTGTGAGGCGGTGATTCACCAGTTCCAGGAAGCAACGTGTTTGTGATATTTGCAGCAAGAGCATCTTAAAGCCATTTTCAGATTTTTTTTTTTTCATTGTGATTTATAAAAATTGTTTTTTTCCCAGCAGAATAGCTGGGAAAATCCAACATGCTGTTACTTTTTTGAGACGTTTTCTTTTCCTATCTACTCAGACAACCTTTCAGGCTTGGACAGATGACTCAGCTGCGAAGTAAAAGGAGGGACCACGTGTCAGCTGAACCTTAAGCATTCAGTAACTGTCTGCGCACCCTGAGCCTAGACCCCAGCTGCAACATGATGAGATTTAAGCTTAATTCACCCCAAGTGACTGCTAAGCTGAGCTGTATTAACTGATACACTGCTAGTTAGGAAGGCACATATGGCCAGTGCTGCAACCCATCTGAAAGCAATACAGGATCAGGTGGTAGAGCGTGCCTGAGCTGCTCGAGTATATTTGGAAGTTCTCATAGTGCTCCCTATCTCTAGCTCTGCAAATACTGTGTCGTGTAAGTACCAGCATTTCATGGATGCTCTCACCTATCTGATCCCTGACTCACAGTCAAGTAGTTATTACACATGGTTCTTTCACTCAAAATAAAACCTGCTTTGCTCATTCTTGAAACAGTTCTTGCTATGTTCCTTAACACCCATTTGCAGATAGACTTGGGGACCTGTTTAGCCTGACTGCTGAGCCAAAAACAGCCTCTCTTGTGGGCAATAGGTGTTGATCTACATATGATACTGTGTTAGACGTGACCTCAAAATCACCATAGATACAGACTACCCTATTTGTTCTCGTGGCCGGGACATTGTGCAGCTACATTTGTTCCAGCTAACCTCATACTGAACAAACACTGAAGTTCTCTGTCTGTCTTTTGTCTCCGTAGCGAGTTGCTGGGTTGGTTTGCAGATGTTCATATATTGTCTACACACCAGTTCCCTCAATGAAATGCATGCAGGATATCAGCAGTTGTCTTGTCCAAGAGTTTAGCTAACTTTTGTGTTCAGCTGGAGTTCCTTTTTTTTTTCTTTCTTTTTTTTTCTTTTTTTTGGGGGTTTTTAATATATGCAATAGTACAACTTGTTTTGTCAGTACAACTATGTTGTGGCCATCTTATGATAGGTAATACTTTGCTTCAGATGACAGGGGTTGCGTATATGCTGTCTGCTGTTGTGTTACTTATATTATAATAATGTTCAAGAGAACAAAGATTATCCTGGCATGTGTTTTTAGAAACACTGAGATTTCTGTAACACCTCCTTCCTGAAAGATCTTTGATGATCCCACTAGAAAATTGCCAGCACAGTGAATCATGTTATATTTTAGATGTTATTCTTGTCACTTTAAAGGATTCCAAATAATACTTTTGTTTCTTGTGAACTGAAAGAGGCAATTACAGAGACATTATGGCTTTCTACAGTCATTGCACATTGTATGCAAGCTGAAGAATACGAAGTTAACTGGCATTGACTTTCTAAACTGGTGGCTGGGTTTGATTTGCTAGCTTGCATGTTTTCAGCTTGTGCCCTATCTCTTGCAATTTCTGTAGGATTTGTCCTTGAACCAGTGATGATATGCATTGTGAAACTGTCCCCTGTGATAGAAGCAGCACGCTCTTTGAATGTCCTTCAAGTTGTACTTTCCACTTGACTCCTAAGCATGGCTGTTGGATAGATTTTGTGATGCTCCCAAACTCTCCAACATCTTCAGTGAGTCTCCATTGAAATGGTAATTTCTAGAGCATACTTCAGGCTCATCTCAGCTTTAGATAAAAATTAAATGTGGATTGCTTCATTCTGCATATTGAATACTAAAGGACATGCTCATTTGTCCTCTCTGCAGACACATGATGCTCTGCCAATTTCCTTAATCCAGGCACAGAAGCAGTCAGCAATTGTTTCCATTCACTTTTGATTCCATCTGTAAAAGGAAATACCTGCAATCACAAGAGGCTTTTCAGAACAGGGATTTTGTAGAACTTGCCCAATTTCAACAAACTTTTTGTCTGCTGGCTTAATGGGCGCTATCTGGCTGCACATCAGGGTGTCAGTTTTAGCTGCCATTGTGCTGATATGTGTTTTTTATCACAGAGATCATCTGTTATTTTAGGATTTCCTCATCCCTCAGTGGCCCTCTACTGACCTTGCCAAAGAAGTCCTGTGTCCATCCCCCCTCCCTGAGATTTTATCTTTTTCTCTGTAAGTGGATTGCTCACTGGCCTTGTGTTTCAGTTTGTATTTACTATCAATATTCACAGATTTTCATGTGTAGTTGCTCCCTGTTCCATCTATTTCTAGACTAGTATCCTATCCTCATCTCCCATTTTTGCCATTTTTCTGTGTTAATGATATTCCATAACCCTACAGCTAGTTCCCCAGTAACAACTCTTATTTATCTACAGAAAGACATGAGTAGATACAATAAAACACTACCATTTATCAGAGTAAATGAAGGCAAGGAGCTTTATTAGAAAGCTCACAGCTGAATTAAATTGGTATTACCAACACTCGGCTTTTTCAAAGCCTCCCCCAGAAACAGCAGCTGTGTCTACACCGTGAGTTAAGGATGGTGTTGAGATGACCCTCCACTGACTTGATTTTGTAGCAAGGCTTCAAACCCTGACCCCAGCCCTCCCAGCTTGTCCCAGCCAAGGGCAGGGGAGCAGGGAGCCCAGCGCGGTGCTGCAGGCTGAGCCATGCCTGGGGCTTTGACTGCTCCATGGTCAGATCTCCGCTGCTTTGCCCTTGTGCATGGCCCTGTGCAGCCTCTTCCTGGGATGATGCGATACCAAGGCCCGGTAAATCCTAGGTGTGTGTTCATGAGAGCTCAGCCATAGCTAAACCAGTAACGTAATAGTTACTGGGCTCAGGAAGACATGGGCCCAAGGCGTGAACTTGTCCTGGGAGCGTGGCAGGGGGACGAATGCAGAGACTCATTTGCTCTACACAGTGCATTCACATTATGGGATGTGAAACCTGGCCTTCTTGAAATTGGACTCACAATTTCACAAGTTTCCCTTTTTCTCCACCAATTTAGCCTGAGCTAATCTGAGGTAATCGAGTCAAGTGACACAGCGGTACAACTCATATTGCTGTTTAAGTTCTAGTCCAAACTACACCTTTTGGTACTTCCTTTTTTTCTTCCTTTTTTTAAACACAGAGTTGCAAGAAGCGCAAGTCACTCCAAGCATGTCTAGAAACTGGGCAGTCACCAGTTTCACTTCCCCTTGTTCTCTGCAGCTCGCAGTGACGTGCAGTGAGAAGCAGGAGCGGTGGGAGGCAGCGCTCGGCGTTTCAGGAGGTTTCTCTCTCCGGGTCCGTGTGTGACACCCATGGTGCTTTCTCCTGCGTGCCTGGCCTCCTGAAGATGCCCAGGAGAGCAGCTCTCCTCCCGTGGACATTTGTGGGGCTGCTGCAGCTGGTGCTCATCCTGTTGCAGCTGGCAGGCTGCCTCCTCAGTCCCTGTTTGGAGGTACGTGATCTCTGCACGAGCACGAAATCCTTCTGCTTCTCCGGTGCAACTTTCCCCTCTGCTTGGGAGATTTGTGCATCAGATCTGTCGTGTGTTAGTTTTCTTACGGAAGCTCATCTTTCTTCCAAGGCTGTTACCAAGGCAATTGAAATATTTGAAGTAAACGCTGGTCTCAAAAACACCTGAGAACCAGAACAAGCAGCACAAACCATTTCTTCTTCTTGGCTTTCTGTACCTCTGAGGTTACTACACTACAGCTAAACTAATAGATTATGTATCCCTTCAGGAAGAGATCCAAGCCTTGTCTAAAAACTCTGCAAATTATGATATTTTAGCCTGATTTGTGCTGTAGAGTGACTTCACCGGTACCCCAAACACCTGGCACTGATGAACTGCCTTTTGCAAACTTTACTTATTACTCACAGAGCAATTTCTGTTAGAGCTGCCTGCTTCTCTGCAGTGTGTCAGAGCTGAGCGCTGATCCAGGGCACACCACACATCCCCCTGTGTTCGTTTCGCTGGCTCTTTCAGAGGTTGCTGCTGGTTCATCCATAGCCTCGAGGAACACTGTCCTCTGGTTTTGTACCTGCTTCAATCAGCAAGAAATGCAGCTCCTCCTGGGGAGCAGGACTGGTTCTACCAGAGGTGGGAGAGGTGCTTAGGATATATGAGATTATTTCCTGAAGCTCAGGGCGGCTCATTTAGAACTGAACTTCGAAGTTCACTTAGAAATGAACTGTGTGATAGTTGCTCTGCTCCTGCTTTCTTGACAGTATAATTTTCTGGTATTTTGTGAAGAGTGAGTGTTGACTGAAAGGATCTGCCACTGTTACAGGTCATCCCTAGCAAAGCTTTCAGATGCATGGGGCTGAACATCTCTGGAGTTCCCCCTGAAGTCCCAAACACCACCCAGGAGCTGGACCTCAGCTTCAACAATCTGAAATCACTGAGCTCAAATTATTTTTCATCAGTCCCTGAACTGCAGCTTCTGGATCTTTCAAGGTAATGAGCCTTTTTTATGTGGATACTGGTCAACCTTACCCCAGCTGGGCCTCAACAGTTTCAGATTTTGGGGTCTTGTTCATTTTGGCTGTTTGTTGTTTTGCTCTTGACTTTATCCCTCTGTCTGTCTCTCTGCACATGCCCATGGCACTGATGTACAGATTTTAGTCCAGTTACTGAGGGCACACTCTCTCAGGGTTGGGCCTGTCAGTCTGATATTGTAGGACACGATGTGAGAGGGAGGAGGATGTTTTACTTCTTTACTTCTTTCTGAACAAGAAAAATGCCAGACTTTTCACTGTTACAAAAACTCCAAAGTAGAACATGGAACATCTTGGGTGAACTGTTTTTCTAATCACATCTAAAAGAAAAAAAAAAAAAAAGGTACATTCATTTTGTAAAAGGTGGTTGTTTTAAAATATCAACAGATCTCTTCCTTTCTACTCACATATCTGGGGGAGGAGATGAGGGAGGCTTATTAGCAAATTTGAATTGATGTATAATTTCCATTGACTTGAGACAACAGTTTCTATGGGTAAATTGTTTCACTGAAAAATGTCACTCAGTCCCATCACAGTTACAGCTCTGAAGTAGCTGAGTGGCAGAGCATGTTTGCTGTAAGGCACTGACTGGCTTGTAAAGCTCATTGTGCTCGAGTTCATTACAGAATGGGTTTGGGTCTCGAACTTTGGGTCTTCTCATATGAAACCACCTTTAGGCAGCCACTCTCTTCACTCTCTCTTTTCTGTTTTAGAACCAACACAACCAGGGGTCTGTTCCCTCTCAGATATCAGCAAAATTGCTGGGTTGTGAGCTTTGCAACTGCTGCATCAGTCTGGTGCCAGGGGGACTGCCCAGCTGTTGCTGAGAGAGTCTGGAAGCTGTGAGAGTGCAAGATGTAAGGGAGTCCTCCATCTGGTTGGCTCTGCCATCAATGATGAGCATCAGAGTCTTACTTTGGCCTAAAAAGAAAACTAAAATGCTTCTGTCCTGCTGCCTGCCTGAATTTTGACCATAGCTCTGGGTCTCTTGCTTTGCAAATAAAATTCAGATCTAGGACGAGGAGGAGAGAGAAGTTCTCCTGCTATGGGAAGGTTCCTTTTGCACAGCTGGTTAATGATGCTCCTTGCTGGGAAATAACTATGTTCACCTGCAGATTGAGGAAGGAGAAGTTGGATTCAGGAGCACAGCAATGCCAAGCTAAGCTCCAGCAAGATGTTAAGTCTGAGAACACTGCATTAGCACTTAGTGCAGTAGTGTTGGTGAACGTAGAGTAAAAGTACATTTATTCATTCATGTACATTTATCCCCTCTTCTTGCCCAACAGGTGCCACATCCATACAATAGAAGATAACTCTTTTGTGGATCTTCATGAACTTTCCACCTTAATTTTAACTGCCAATTCCCTCCAGTACCTGGGGTCAGCAACCTTCTATGGTTTAACATCTCTGAAAAAACTAGTATTGGTGGAAACCGGCATATCCTCTCTGACTGACCTACCGATTGGACACTTGCATACCCTACAGGAGCTGAATTTGGGCCACAACAGCATTGCTTCATTGAAGCTTCCCAAGTATTTTTCTAACCTGACCTCTCTCAGGCACCTGAGCTTTTTCTCCAATAAGATTACATATATCTCCAAAGGAGACCTTGATGCCCTGAGAGAAGCAAACAGGCTCAACCTCACCTTGGTGCTCTCTCTGAATAGTATAAAATACATCCAGCCGGGGTCCTTTGCAAAGATTCATCTTGGTGAACTGCTTCTGAGGTCCTCTTTTGAGAACTTCCATGACATGCGCACTTCTCTTCACGGCCTGGCAGGGCTACAGGTCAACAGACTAATAGTTGGAGAATTCAGGGACAGTCTGAAACTGGGAGAGTTTCAGAATGGACTCCTGAGTGGACTTTGCCAGGTACAGATGCAGGAGTTTGTCTTAACCTGTTTCAGGAATTTTGAGAATGACACGGACACTCTTTTTAACTGCATAGGCAACGTCTCCAGTATTCGTCTGGTGAACGTCCAACTTGAAGAGGTGTCAGAGGTTCCTATGTCTCCTCAAGTGAAACGTCTGGAATGCAAGAAATGCAAGTTTAAGGAAGTGCCTGCTGTGAAGCTGTCCCTCTTTAAGGAGCTGAGAGTGCTTCGTATTACCCAGAGCAAACACCTTAATAGCTTCCGGCAGAAATTTAAGAATCTAACTTACCTGGAGGTCATAGACTTGAGTGAGAATCGGCTCTCCTTCACTTCATGCTGTTCTCCTCAGTTTCCTGGGTCTGCAAACTTGAAACACTTGAACTTAAGCTTCAATTCTGACATCAGTTTGACCGGAGACTTCACCAATGTGAAGAATCTCTTATACTTGGACCTCCAGCACACGAAGTTAGACAACCATGGCACCTACCCTGTCTTTCTATCCCTTCAGAAACTCATATACCTTGACATTTCCTATACCAAAACTCATGTTAAATCCGATCATATATTTCACGGTCTGAACTCTCTGCAAGTGCTCAAGATGGCAGGCAACTCCTTTGAGAACAATAAATTGTCCAATAACTTCAAAAACTTGAGCCACCTCCACATCTTGGATATTTCAAATTGCAAATTAGTAGAGGTGGATCAAAGCACATTTAATGCTCTGTCTGAACTAAAAGAGCTGAACATCAGCAACAATAAGCTCCTGACCTTCGATCCTGTAGTCTACGAGCCACTCCAAGCTCTCACAGCCCTGGATTTCAGCCACAACCAGCTGAGTGTCCTGTTGGACTCAGCCCTGGAAATCCTGCCTGCTAGTCTGGTCTACCTAGATCTCTCTCACAACTTGTTTGAATGCTCTTGCAGTTACCTGAACTTTATGAAATGGATCACAGAAAAGGAGGACCTGCTGCAGAACGAGCATTTAATGGTATGCCACACACCTGCATACATGAAGAACTTGAGCCTGTCAAGCTTCTACCTGTTCTCCTGCCGTCCCAACCCAGGCATGGTGGCATGCTCAGTGGTCATATTGCTTGCTGCATTGGTGTTCATATTCCTGATTTACAAGTACTACTTCCAGCTCTACTACTTCTTGGTGCTGCTCAGTGGGTGTAAACACTCTGCAGAAAGGGGAACCACCTATGATGCCTTTGTTATCCACTCCAGCAAAGACCAAGAATGGGTGATAAAAGAACTGGTCGAACCCTTAGAAGGAGGAAAACCTCCCTTCCAACTTTGTCTTTACTACAGGGATTTCCTACCAGGGGTACCCATTGTCACCAACATCATCCAAGAAGGTTTTCTAAGTAGCAGAAATGTCATTGCAGTCATCTCTACCGACTTTCTGGAGAGCAAGTGGTGTAGCTTTGAGTTTGACATTGCCCAGTCCTGGCAGCTGGTTGAAGACAAGGCTGGAATCATCATGATTGTACTCGAAGAAGTGAATAAGACCTTGCTGAGGCAGAAGCTGGGGCTGTCCCGATACCTCAGGAGGAACACCTATCTGGAGTGGAAAGACAAGGAGATAAGCAAGCATATCTTCTGGAGGCAGCTCACTGGAGTCCTGCTACAGGGCAAAAAATGGAATCACGAGGAGGAAAAGCTCATGTGAAGAGAAAGATCACTTCAGTTTTGTCTCCCATCCTGGCCTTGGCTGATGATGGCTGGTGCTCAGAAGCTGGCTCTTCCGTGGCTGTTCAGAGCTGGAGGAGGTGGACAGAGGCACTGTAAAAGCACTACAAAAACACTCTCTCATGGCTCATGGGAACTTGCAAGCCAAGGAGTGACAGCAGCTAGAAGAGCTGCAGATGCCTGAGCTCTGTGATTGTCTGTAGCTGTCAGCTGAAGCTGGTCCAGCAATTCTTGTAGGTCTTGTAGGCTGGTGAATGGATGTAAGAATGATGGTAAGATCCATCCATTTGTCTGCCTCTGAAACAGGATTTGGGTCTAGGGGACACTCAGTGGAACTTCACGGTCTGTCACTTTGAGTAGACCCCAGGACTTCCTGGAAAGAGCAAAGGAACAGGAAAGAGAAGCAATATTTGGATCCCAAAAATATTGGGCAAGCCTTTCTAGGAGCCATGACTCAGGGGAAAATCCCTACGGAGGAAAATGGGCTGCCCTACAGCCACTCGGTGAAGCTGAGCAGTTATGTCATCAGTGTGTGGGGAGGTTGTTAGTGGTGGGAAATTTCCCCAAAATGTTTAATGCTTAAAATCTCTATTTTATTTGTACCAAGACCAAATATTGAAACTCACAGATATTTCCATGACCTACAACTCTTATTTATGTCCAAATTACATAGCATATGGGGGAGTGGTTTGGGATTTTTGTGTGCAATCTGAAGGTTAGTGGGACCAGAAGAAGCTGCAGAAATGCTTAAAATCTTTAAAGTCAAGATATTTCTTTGCCACAGTCGCTTTTCCTGGTCCAATGTCTCCTTAGAGCCACACATTCCTACAATAAGCTTTTCTACCACATCTACCAGCCTTAATTCACTGGTGGAAGGTGCCAGAGGAGTCTCCAGCCCATGGGATGACACAGGCCTTAGATATGGTCAGACCCAGCCATGAGCCCCTCTTCCTTCCCCCACCCCCCTGTGGCATCCTCTGGTCCCGTTGGGTGCCTGAAGGGTTTGGCTGCTGCAGTAACGTGTCGGAGGCTGGAAGGGAGAGTTTTGCTTTTGTTTCACAGGGAACGTGCCTGGCATTTCCCAGGGAGAAGAGAACGAGGTGAAAAGTCTGGGTTAGCTAAACTAAATGTATCCCAGCACTACCCTGAATAAAGGGAGGGGAACTCTAAATGCCATTCAGTCATATTGCTGAGAACTCTATTGATGTGTTGAATATTGAATGCTGCTGGAGTATTGGTCTCTATTTACAGAAGGCTTTGGTTGGGATTAATCACTGAATTAGTCTAGTTTTAAACTTGCAAATCCTTCTATAATCAATGACGTTCTACAGAGGTAAAACAGAAGCAATTGAGTGGTGAATCAGATCTGATATTTATTCAGAAGAAAGGGCCTGATCCATCTCACTTTTCTCAGCACCAGCCAGTGACATCGCCATGGAAGCCAGTGATAGGCGAGATTGACTTCAGGCACTGTTTTTCGAAAAAGGGAGAGCTAATTTCAGGGCTCGTGCTGGCAAAAGCCGAATCACGGTCCCCACCCCATGAGCTCTGTCAGCAGTAGATCGGGATAACACTACCTAAAACCCTACAGCCCTCTCTAAGGTCTTTTGTGACCCATGAGGCAAAGCTTTAATAAAACTAAGCTGGATGCTGCGTTTCCTTGCCCAGACAGCTTGTTTTGCATCTGCTGAGCACTGTTGCAGCCATCTCTGAAACAAAATGCTCCTTGCATCTTCTGAGCACTGTTGCAGCCATCTCTGAAACAAAATGCTCCTTGCTTCTGTCCTGACTGCACTGCCCAGAGCACTGCATCTTGCGGCACCCCAGATCCTCACCAGGGCAGGGTTTGGGGTCTGGTGGGGGCCCCACCTGGGGTAGGTGGAGGCACAAGAGACATGGGCACAGCTTAAGGTTCCCTGCATCAAGGCCATAGGAGAGCACGGAGGACAAAGCAAATATTAGCCCGGATCTCAGCAGCCACAAGTTAAATTGGAAAACGGACGAGGGAAAATGAAATAGGGTGGGAGTTACAGCTCCTGAATTGAGCAGCACGGAAGCAGCATTTCTCCCTCGCTCTTTCTCTCTGCGGCTCCTCTGCAAACAATTCAGTGTATATATATTTCTGGCACAAAGCACAGCCTCCTATGATTCTTGATTGTAATTATAATAATGGGTTTCAGAAAGTCTGCAAGTGGTTCTGGGCATTATAATAAGGGTTTAGGACAGTATTGTTTAAAAAGCGAGTGTTTGTTGAATATCAAAGCAACTTCAGGAGGAGAGCAGGGGCGATGATGAGAGGAGGCTCCCACCTGTACAGTTTAAGCAGAAACCAGTCGCTTGTCATCCTCGTCCTCTTCAAACACGCTCAGAGTCTCTGCAGCAGAGGCAGATATGTGAATTGCCCCGGGCCTTCCTGCCACCCAAGAGAAAGCACAAAGCTATCACAGCTCCTGGAAGGTGTGAGGGGAGGGAGATGGTGAGACGGAGACTGGAGCATTCAGAAAGCGAGGGAAATGGATGATGTTCATCCTCTGCGAGCCCAGTCAACACCATTCCTCTTTCCCTCGATGCATTTAGATATTTCCCTTAGCCTTAGCAGTAGCTGGTGCTTTGAAGATACAAGCTGATTTATTTTATTGTCAAGACCTTCATCAGAACCACGATTTTTTTTTATTTTTTTATTTTTTGCTGCAAGGCACAATGCTCAGCAGGACAGGCTGGCTGAGGATGCAAACACCCCTCGATGGGACCTGGGTGCCAGGCAGGGCTGCGTGCTGCAGTTTTCCACCTCTGCAGCCACAGCCTCTGCCGGGTAAGATGCTCCCAGCCTGACCTGGCAGTGACCGTCTGCCACCAAAAGTACTCTGTGGTTTATGAGATGAGGAGGGAAAAGGCTGTGAGCAATTGTATTTTCACTATTTATCTAGCAGAGAAAAATTAGATTTGGTTTCAGAAGACTCAGAACAACTTTCTTTTCCCACTAAAATAAGGGCAAATCTTCCTCTCAAACCAAAACAGTGCTAGGTCAAAGAAAAAATATTGTAGATCACACGCGTGTATATTTGCCCTTGTTATGGGAAGCCAATTTCCAAAAGAACATTCGTGTCTCCAAATACGTTGGTACGCATTTTTGTTTGAAAGTGTTCACTGTGCAGCAGGTAGCTCTAATATTATTATTTACTCATGTGGGTGAATAAATGAGAAAGCAACCAAACATCCGTGCAGGTCTGCGTTCATCTCTCATGTAAATAGCAGAGCATGTTCCAGTTATTAAAGCATCTATGTGGCCCGGGTCATAAAAACAGATGGAGATGAAGCTCCAAAGGGCTGTTGCAGCCAAGATAATTTCATCTCATCTGTAACAGGGATGTGCCCTGATTTCAATATGTGCTTAATTTGACCCAAGTGAAGCACCAGCACAGACAGAGCTCCGGTTCTACTTGCGTGGCAGAGATTGATGTCTCCGAGGAAGGCATCATGATGTGCCAGCATCGTCACTAAGATGTAGTTTGCAGCGAGGGCTCTGAACTGAGCAAGCCCTTGTTAGCATGATTGCATTTGTGGTCTCCACACTGTAGCAGGGACATTATGTAAAAATGGAAAAGAGAGCCACTGGCATTTCTGCCTGCCCAGATCTGGCAGGCTGCAGGAGGTGCACTGCATGAAGGCTCCCTTGGCCTCCCCAAGTATTAGCACAGATTTCTAGTGTCAGTTTAAAAAAAAAAAGCAAAAAACACACAACACAACAAGGAAAAGCAGCTGGTTTCTCTGGACTGACTGATATTTGACAAGAACAGGTTGAAACTTTTCTGGAAGAGTGCTTGTCCTTTGGGAAATGCTATTTTGTAGGTGGTTTATGTAATTTAATGAGGTAGCGCAGAGAATCTATGGAACAGAAATAGTCATAGCAGGGTTTCTGGCTCAGTATTGCATGGGGTTGTAATCTTGGAACAGTCACTTCCCATGGAAACAGCGATCTTAACAATGTTTTGGAGAGGTTGGAAAAAAAGGTTTAAAAAAAAAAAAAGAAAAAGTTAAGTTGCTCCATAACATCACTTTTTAAAATAATGGTTTAGTCTCAGGCTGTTGTGTGTCAAAATAAATTTTAGTTCTGAAATTTCTTTCAATTTTTATAATCTGACTAACCTTCCAAAACAAAAGCAAAATACAAAAATGTTTCCACCTACACAAATTAAAAAAACTCAAAACTTGTGATTTTTTGGCTTTGTACTGTGCTGAGAAGCAAAACTTTTTACAAAATGGAAATTCCACCTCCACAAGAGCTCATACGCTGACCCTCTGAAAGTTAAACCTTCACCTGGCTGTATCACATATGTCGTAGGGGCCATAAAAAAACACTGACAAATCCCCAGAATGAATTTCACTAAGTGCTTTTTGCAAAACATCTCAAGTAAGTGCAGGCAATCAATACGAACTGCCTGAGACTGACTGCGAGCAGTCTAAGAGGGTGGGAAAGAAACTATTCCTTAACAAGTTGTTCTTTGCCGTCGCAGCTCAGGCGGAGAGCTGGGACAAGTAGCAGCAAAGGCAGAACTTCCAGAAGGGGAGCCCATCTGCCAGGGGTGCTGACCTTCCTCAGCACCAAGGTTGTGTGGAGGGCAAAGTCAGCCCAGACCTCCTCATGCTGCTGCATGCAGAGAGAGAAACATCATTTAATTGGGTGCAGCTCTGGCAAAAGCCTTGAAAAACAAGAAAAAAAAAAAAAGAGGGAATAGGAAAGCGCTTGGTGCAGCATTTCAGGGACAGTGGCTGCGTATTAGCAGCTCAGTCGCTGGAGGTGGCTTAGCCCCAGGGTTTCCAGCACTGACAGCCTAAAGCACCTCGAAGGCAGAAGCTCTGTGGTGAGACTGTTTTTAGGTGCCCCCTTTATGCGTAATACTGATAGGAAAATGACGTGAAATCAGTGCCTCTGAGAAGCTGGCTTTCTGTCAAGTTTTTGCATACTGGTGCCTATTCAGAGCATGACTAAGGCAGCAGTGGTGTGCTTTGCATCGCTCCTGAGAGCTGTGTGCGCTCAGTTCAGTGAGTCCTGCCAGGGGAAGCCCAGGTTCAGGACCTGTGAGATCCTCACCCTGCAGCTGCCTTGCTGCAGAGCCTGGTTTGCCCTCTCAGAACTTCAGCCTGATACATCCAGGATGGAAATCTTGTTTTAATGATCCTCTTCATGTCTTCCCTGTATGGGCACTTCCCAGAGGCTCCCACTCACATAGGGGAGAGGGGCTGAGGCATCATTTAAATATATTTAAAAGCAGCTGGTACTGTGGCCTTGAAATCTGTTATGTGCATGCCTTCACGTGTTCATTGGGGGAACCCTAAACTTGTTCTGCAATGCTCCCTACAACTTCGGTCTGCACAAAGTGTGATTTGAGCTGTTGCTGTCACTCGGTGCCATTTCAGACAAGCATGACAGCACTTCCTATAACCAGATTTCTTGCATTGCATTGCTTCCCCCTGAAGCCTCCCTTTTTAGCAGATGAAACATCTGCACCTGAAACTATGTCTTTATTTACAGGCTGCCCAGATCACATCCGTGGGCCTCTTCAGCCTTAGCAATGGTATTGATATATCTCCTGGCCTTGTGGCAGCTCCGTGGCCCACATTCCTGAGTGGGTGCTGGTTTGGGACCTGGGTCTGTGCCAGAGGGATGGAGATGCACATCCCATGGGTGATGCCAGCCTTGTTCTGCTGGTGAGCATGGACAGATGGTTGGAGAGCTCTTGGTGGAGAGGAGAGGGTTGGAAGGGGATGGAAGCAGAGCCTCGGCCATGGCTGCAGCTCAGGTGCATGGCGGGGAGGCAACAAACAGTCCCCAAGATTCCCCAAACCTCTGCTCTAAGGCATTAAGGGCAGTGGGGCAGCTCCTCAGCTGAAGCAAAGCTCACCCCCCTCTAAGTTTTGGGGCTGTATCCTTCCAGCCAGAGGGTTTCGGATAGTGCAGGCAGCTCAGCGATAAGAGAGGGCTGGTGTCTCGAGTGCTGTGTAAATAACAATGGGGTATTGTTAGGCAAAAGAGATTTAATTGCAGCCTACACTCCCAGAGAGGGTAAAACAGACTTTTCTCAAGATCTAATCTCCAGTGTTTATCTCTTCTTTTCCCTAGCTCTCATCCTTTTCCTCTCCTCAAAGTTTCTATTTGCTCTCTTTCAGCTCCCACTGAGTGACCGAAATATGTGAGAGAAGGGCGGCTGGGAGGGGTGTTCTTTTTTTTTTTAACTTTTTTTAAACAGTCTTTAAATCCTTTGGAGTGCCTGGGCCAGCTCGAAGGATTAGCAGTAATTCCCCTGCCATCGCTTGCCTTCGACAATTCATTCCTTCCAGATCCCCTGGACCCTCTGCTGAATGCATTAACCGGGGGACGCACGGGGCCGAGCGGGGCCTGCTGCGATCCCCTCCTGCTGCGGGTGCTGCCGAGTGTCCCGAGATGAGAAACGCTGCCTGCTGTATCCCCCCTGCCTTGTTCTCTCTGTTCGTTAAGTTAATGAGTTCGTTAAGATGTCTCTGTACAGTGGGATTTACAGAGCTGGAGCACCCAGGACAGGTGCGGCCTGGACCAGGGCCTACAAAAACCCCACTTTGTGCTCCCCAGCCCCATTTCCTCCATCCTGGGGTTTCTGGGGTGCTCCACGGCTCTCTCCCCCTGCCAGCAAATATGTGCCTGGAGCTAGATCCTTCCAACCACTTTCCTGTCACCAGTTCTCCTCGCAGTCACTTAAATTTTGCTTTCTTTATGGAAAATAAGTGCAGTGACAAAAGAAAGCAGTGTTTTATGCCCAGGACCCTCTGTGCAGTTTTGCCCTCCAGTTAAAACCCTCCCTGCCAATATAGTTCTTTCTGCCATCCCTCCTCTGTATTGAAATAAGCTGCTAATAAGAAAACCCCAGGGTCTTCCCCCTCTCTGCTCCTCGTCCTTCTCTCCTGCACAGACCCTGCAAGTTTGGGTTCCCCCCAGCAGCCTGGTGCTGCGCTGGGCCAGCCCCATGCCACGCTCCGCTGGTCCCCAAATCTCAGCAGCTGGGGCAGGGGGAGGCAGGAATCGACACAGCCTCAGGCAGAAACTGCACAAACTGAGCATGTTAGAGCTGGGCACATTAGCACAGGATAGGGACACCCTTTGGGACCTGTCCCAAGGGCGCCGCTTTCTTCATCCCTGGGGGTTTGGAGCTGCAAGGGGGGGGGTGAAGATGCTGGGACTGGAGCTGCAGCCAGACCTGGGGAGCCGCTTACCCTCTGTGATAGCTGCTTCTCGTGGAAAAAGTGAATGTTTTATAAAGAGCCTCATGAAAGCAAAGCATATCATGATTTCAGTGTGAGGAGACGGCAAGCGAGATAGGAGCATCCCCTTAGATTTGCCTGCCAGAGGTTATTTACCTTCAGGAAGCTGCTGAATAAAAGATACAAAAATACAGCAGAAAGTAGTATTATTTTCTCCTTTCAAAGCACGATGGGAGGCAGGAAAAAAACACATTGTAAGGGGTATCTTTGAGTGTTGCCAGGCTGGGTTTGTCAGGGCAGAGTTTTCACGGAGCGCTCTCCGGGTGACCCAGTTTCTGAGACACAGGCACAGACACACTCGCATTCACACGCACACGCTGCAAGCCGCAATCCACAACTTTAATAACTGTGTGACATACAAAGCAGATTTTGATGCAAAGTGGAGCTGACAGAGAAGTGGAAGGAAGTATCTGGTTTTTTTTCCTTTATTTATTTATTTTTTTTCCTCCAGTGCCACACCAGGATTGCAGTCAAGGTGGTTTCAACCTTCAGCAAGGACTGATGTTATTGTGGGTTCTGCTTTTAATGACATTTAACAAGAAGTGGTAGCTCAGGGGGAGGGGAAGCAAGGGTTTTCTTTTCTTTTCAGGAAGAATTTACTAGGGCTGTCAGGATTAAATGCATGAAGTGAATGCATATGGGGCTGCAAAGAGGGTTTAATAGCTTCGCTGCTGGTAACCACAGAACTGCCCTGGGACGGTGTTTGACAGCCCTGCCATACATCTGTATTAACATCTGCCTGTGCGAAGGTGTGTGTCTAAGGGTAGGTCCCAGCATCGTGGTCACGCTGGGGTGACTTGGCAGTCATCTATGGTTTTCTGGCTGTGGGTAGGGTGTGGGTGACACAGGGCTGTGGGTATAGCTATGCAGTAATCTGTGTTTGCTTCTGAAAGCTTCCCCTCGGGGATGAGGCTGTGACCGCTCGAGTCCAGGTGATGAACATCACCTCTGCCACCATGATTTTGATCTACGGGGTCCTGCAGTGAGCCCACAAATATTCACCTGGGCAGCTTTGCCAGGCCCCCAGGGCAAGTGCTGGCTGGAGGGGTGCTCCAGGCTGGGAACCCAGATCAACAGCCCCAAATGCTCCAGGCAGCCCCAAATGCTCACATCCTTCCCGAGGTCGTGCCAGGCTGCTGGATCGAGGGCAAGCACACTCTACCCAGGCTGATTCCCACTGTCTTCTTCCATGTACTTAAAGCAAAGCATAGAGTCTATTTACTTTAATATTGCAGAAAATGTCTAAAAATGAACCATCCTCATAAAATCTGGGGCATAAGAAGGGACTGTACATCACAGAGGGAAGAACAACAGGAAAACAACCAAAGGAGATGAATGCTGGGCCAGAAGGACAGCTCAGGATTCCCCCAGGGTCTGTTTGTGGCAGACAGAGTCCTTGGAGTGGTCTTTCGGCTTGGATCTCCATTAGAAAATATCCTTTAACCATAAATAAGCTGGCGATGCATTGTGCACCTCAAGGATACAGTAAGTGGCTAGACTCAAACTTCTGAAAAAACAGCAATGGAGAAATAGAGAAGACAGCCCTACCGCAGAGCTATTGCAGCCCTGACTGTGTGAGCTGGCACAAGGCAGCAGGCATGGCTCAGTGGAGACAGTGCCAAATAACGGGGAAAATAAAAGGAGAAGGAGCTATGGTCTGTGCTGTGTGGTGTTGGTGCCATTCCCACCTGCATTTCAGCCGCTGAACCTTAGCAGATGGTGGGCACGTTCTCTGGACCAGGCTGGGAGACCTTGTCAGAAACCCCCCATGTCTTGAGGCACCCAGGAGGAGGAGATCCAGGTGCTGAGGCTCTGGTGGGGGCCCTGTGCTCCCGGGGACTGTCAGCAGTTTTGTGAAGGGACCTGGCAGGAGAAGCAGAGCCCGTCCAGCGGGGACAGCTGTTGGCTCCTGGCGATGCAGCCAGCTAGAGAGAACAAGCACTCACGCCAAGCAGGTCGCACACCTTGAGCAGGCTGGTGGCGTCTTGCTGTACAGAGAAATGTGGTGGTTCTGGCTAATTTGGGGGAAATCCGTGTGTCTTACAGCGTGGGGAGTTTCTCACAGGCCAGCATGGTGCTAAAAGAGAGGAAGAAACACACCTCTCGGTGGGCACTGAGCCATGTGGTGCATGTGCACGCTGGGGACCGCAGCCTCGAACCCCAGCTTCCCTGCCTGGCCCCAGGGGGACAGTGGGGACACCTCTGTCACCTCCTCCTCCAGCAGCACCCACCCAGCCAGCGCTGCTGGAGCTGAGCTCAGAGCAGATGCTCGGGTCCAACACACGGGCTGCTCTCCTCCAGCGTGGCGTGATGGGCTTGGTGATATCTGCGCGCGTCGTTGCTGCTCTTTGCATCTGATATCCAAACACAGCGTGGGGAAATGACAGCAATATGTGCTCCCCTGACACCCAGGGAATATAGTGATATTGCTGTGAAAATGAGGCTGCTGCCGCGCAGCTAAACTCTGAACCCTTCCCTCTGTGAGGGAGCTATGATTAGAATCTCATCTCGCTCTGTATTGCACAGCACCTGCAGAAGAAAATCCCACCCAGTGGCATGCAACTATTTTTAAAGGCCTGTTTCTAGCGGGCTGGGAGATGGGGCTGGTGAGAATCCTGCTGGTGCTGTGGATTGCTTTCAAACTCCTTGTAGAAGACGGAGCTAGACTTGGGGAATGCGGCTGAAAAAGGAAGCAACGGAATTATTTTGCCAAGCCTGAAACTTGAGCCAGCTCTTCGCCTGCAAAGCTGAATTTCAGCAACTTCTGTGTCTGCTATTTTTTTTTCTGCTTCTCTGTGCTGAAGTCAGTGAGATGCCTCCAGCTGTCGGAAACTCAGCTTGGCTGCTAAAGGGGTGCCAGGGCTTGTTCCATGGGCAATGTGGGCAGGAAGGGGGTCCTGGAGCTGCTCCACTCTCCTGCCCAGGGCTCTGCATTGGGCCGGCTGAGAAAGAGGTGGGGAAACCACAGCAAAGGGGCAGAGAAGGCAACAAGGCTCAAGGAATCATGCCCTTGAGATGTGAGACGTGATGACTTTGAATCTGGGAGGAGAACTTTGAATTCTTGTAGGAGAACAAATACAGCAGCAAGCCCTGGTAGTGCAAGGGAGAGGGAGGGTGCGTGCGGGCAGTCTGAGCCAAAGCCCCCTTCCCACTTGGTATGCCGCTCATGGACAGAGCTTTATGCTATTCAAACATAATTCTTTCTCCCTCTCCGAATGCAACCAGAGAAGTGCATTACATTTATCTTAATATAACACATCATCCCGTGAGCAGTGGAACGGGAAGCCTGCTTTCCTACGGTCGTCTCCCATGTGGGGTCTCTGGTGTTGGGTAGGGCGGCTGAGCCTGTATCACAGCCTGGGAGTGGGGTGAGAAGTGGAAGGATGATGGGAAGAATTGCTAATTTGAGTCCACCCTTCCTTACAAAGCGAGTTAGAACATTATTCCTCTGAGACCTCTATTGTTCCATCACCTCTGATCGCAGGCCAGCAGGTTTAGAAAACTTTTATGCAGCGCCTGTGGGCCAGCTGGCCTAAAACCACATGCCTGGTTTCCTTGGGAAACTGCCTTAAAAAGTGAACAGAGCTGACCTGGAATCCCTGCAAATTATTGGCAATTTATTTGGCAAATTATTTGACATTATATCCCCCAGACTTTGACCCACATACCTGTGCTTTTCAGGGCTGACATTTATCACCAGGGCCGTAATGGAGATATAGATGGAGATGGAGCAATAACCCGAGAACAGGTCCCGCTTAGCGTGTGCCATTGGCCATACAGTCTGCAGATTGAGCACGCAGCATTAAATAGATGTACCCAGGCACAAAACCACTTCCCATTTTGTATAATACAGGCCAACAGAGATTTGAAAGATGTTCCATTTCTGTATAGAAAGACTATTTTTAAAATTGAACAGTAAGTTAGTCCTCTATTGACTTTCAATTTCCATCCTCTTACATTTCCATAGCAACTCTGGCCATTTATACATTTATCTTTGTATTTAACTTTCCTCTTTCATATCATTTCAAGTGGACTCAAGTGCTATGAAAGGGTTAAACTGGCCTCTGAAATATCTCTCCTTTTTTAAGCAATTACTTGAAAATACACATATATATTTTAGGCTAAATTGCCAAGTTTGTGGTTTAATGAAAACTGTCTCTGGAATATTTGCCCTGAAGAATCCTTCAGGGTGATAACACGAACAAGTCACAACCTCTCTCCTCTCACCCTGCCTTCTATTATTACTGTGTTCAAAATTTTCATACAGCATCTAAACTTGCTGTGATAGCTGTGACAGTCAAATAGCTGGTTATCGGGTAGGCTTGCACTTTGGTAATTCTGTTTCTTTATTTTTCTCCTCTTTTTAAAAAAATTTGCATGTGTATTCGGGAACAGTGAGAAAGCAAGTGTGCTTCACAACTTTCTGTGCTTCTGGGCTCGGGGCAGAGATGTGCAGTTCATTGTGTTCTCAGCAAAGGGTCAGGTTCCCACCAGGCAGCTGTGGGGTGTGTGGTGGGGACACAGCAGTCCCCGGGGAGACCTTGCACCTTAGGCAGGTGCAGTAAGGCCAAGTGGATAGCCACAGGTAAAATGGTGAACCTCCATGCACCGGTCATGTCGGTGACACCAGAGCCACACCAGATAGGTTTCATTGCCTGAGCTCTTTGGAGATCTTGTTGGTCCTGAAGTCTTGGGTAAGGTCTGTATGGGGCACCAGGAAGAAAGCTTGCAGTAGGAATCCTCTTCAAAGTCCACACTTGCCATTTCCTCTGTATGGGCTTCAGAGGCCTTGTAGTTCTTTATTCTCTGTTGGGGTTTCATCCTGGTAACCTCTGGGCTTTCAGTTTGCATTGCCAGTGCTGCTTGTTCTTTAATGTCTTCCCACCCTCCTCCATCCCAAAGGAGAGCCGAGTGTTCCCACCACTTGCTCGGGGAAGCATGCACCCTGTCCCCAGGACGCCAGCAGGTGACTTACCTGTGGCACTGAGAAACATTTCCCTGGAGTCCTGGCCACCCACTCAAGTGGAGCTCAGGGGAGAACGTGCTGCTCTGTGGAGACCTCTTCCCTGTGACTGCCTTCACCTTGGGCACTGATAACCCACGGCCGCTCTGCATCAAAGACCTACTTAACTGACCAAGGTGCTTGAGAGCCAAAGGCATTTTTAATTTTTTATTTTAATGGGCATGGGAATCTAAATCTCATTGACTTTCAAATCGACTGTGCAGATCAATGCACAATGCCCTGACAAGGCAAGATGGTTCTTTACAGAATGTCCTCCTGCACATCAGCCCTTCTGCTTCTGCACTGCCCCGGCACCACGGGATTCAGCTGGGAGCTCCTCCTGCCGGGGAATTTCTGGGGAGACCTGGAATAAAACTTCAGGTTGATTTGTGCAAAGATGTAAGTAAGCATCTGATGAAACTGATGCCTGACTCCCATCGAAATCTGGTGCATACCCTGCTTTAATGTGCCTGAAAATCCTACTAAATCTCTTCCCCACGCCTTTAAGCACCTAAATACATTTGAAAATATTTTCTTAGGTCACTCAGGGGTGAAAAGCCAAGATGTTTCCAGTGGTCTGTGCTCCTAACTCACTTTCTGCTCCCTAAAGAAATCTTCTTGTCTGCATTGTGCTGTTGTCTCATGTAACCTTCCCCTTTCATTCCATCACTCGTGTTGTTCCTCAGTGAAGGACTCTAAATAATTCCTCCCCCTTCCTTACTGTTGACACCTTCCTGAGTGTTTGCAGGCCATTATTAAATCACCTCTTTACTCATCCTTTATCTGAGCTGTACATAATTAGTTCCTTTAATCTTTCCTCATAGGTCAATCCTTCTAAACCCTTAATCATCTTTATCTCCTTTTCCTGGAGCCCCTCCAATTTGCTGACAATTTTTTTTTTTTTTAATTTTATTTTGCATCGAGAAACAAGCCACAAGTCCTGAGTGCTTTTCGGAGCTACCGAAGGTAGTGTGGGGCTGCAGGTTTCCCCTGGGGATCGCCCCTGCTTGGCTCTGGCACAGCCTGGTGAGCACCACTGGTGCTGGAAGGGAGCGAGCCTCCTCCTGATGGAGCAGCACAGCTCTGCTAGCAAGGACTGCCTGGTGTCCCTTTATCCTTTGCTAGCACAAAATTTGCATCCCTTCCCAGCTGACTGCTTTGGGTGACAAAAAGAGAAGATTTCCAGGTGTCTTAAGTTCACTGTCCAAGCTGCTTCATGCCACAATGGGTCTTGGATGCTCCTGCAGAGGCTCTGGTGCTGGCAGGTGCTCTGCAAGAGGAGCCAAAGTCATGCCAGTGCTGGGACTGGCTGCAGGTGCTGGATGGGGAAGGCAAGAAGCAGCACGGGTGGCTGGCAGGAGAGGAAGGCTCTTTTATTGCTTTCACTACTGCCAGATATGGAGGACAGGTGATGCATCATGCATTTCACCAAATTGAGATTTTTTTTTGCCAGGTTTTGCGTTCCTGCCAGACGAGGTCATCAGCACCACTACCCTGAAATCCCTTTGCAACGCAGATGAGCTGTACAAGTCTCACACTTCCATCCGTGTGGCCACAGCAGCACCAGGCTGTTTCCCCTGGCCCTTAGACCCGTACCCCTGTGACTTCACCTGCAGGACCTCTGTCCTTGCAGGGGACGGATGCTGCTGCTCCCACCCCTGGTGCTGTGCCCCAAACACAGACACACGGTGCCCAGCTTGGCAGTGCAGGATGTTTGCATGCACAGCCCAGAATAGCATGGCCTGCTTTGCTTTGCTTGTAATAATGCTATTTCTGCTCTTTTTTTTTTTTTTTTTTTGTATTATTTTTGTCCACATTCCTTCCCTCCAAGGAACCTTTCTCAGCCAATATTGCATTCACCTTCACAATATCCTTGGCTGAAAACAACAGGACTGGGGAAACTGAAGCACAATGGCACAGTCCTTGCCCCCCAACCTCTGTCTCAGGGGTCCTGGCTCCTTTGCTGTCTGAAATCACATGGAATGGACCCCAGAAAGAGCAGGCTTTCTGGGGTAACACGATGGAGCAGTGACCACTCAGAGTCTGTGCTTTGCTTGTCTGTCTTATCCTAAATGAACACTTGCAATTTTCTCCCTGGGAAGCACAGCTTCTTCTTTCTCCTAAGCATGCTCACCAGGGTGCTCCCTATCACATACTCTGCCTAAAAGCAAAGGCCACCTTCATCTCCTTTCCTTTTATTAATTATAATTTGCCTCCGGATTAGACTGATTGCAAGGCAAAATAAGGAGATGAAAGGGTGGTGGAACTTCTCAGCTCAGACTCGTGGTACTCCTAAAACTTCAGTCCCCCAGGCCTGTTTCTTGGAGCAGGGAGCTGCCTGTGACCACCAGCCCTGGGGCACAGCCCTGCTTACAGGTTTCTGTGCTACTTAGTGCAAGAGAGCCCTGACAAAGCATCACGGTCACAACTTTGGTGCCTCTCTGCACAGCAGCAAGGACCAGACCCTCTCCAGCACAGATGATAAAGCCTGTGTCTTAGGATGGCTGATAGTTCTTCAGCAAACTGGCTTTTTTTTCTCCTCCCACCCCAGCAAAACTCTGAAAATTGTGTGTGAGAGTCACCCTGACCCCTCAGAGGATGGCTGCGAGGTTGAGCTGATCTGGCAAGTCCCAGCAAGGTGAGATCTGGCCATCCATGGGCAGTCACCTTTCTTGTGCTGCAAAATGAACTTGAGGTTTCCACTGACCATCATGTGGTGCAAGGGTACGAGCAAAGAGTCAGGCAGTGGCTCGTGGTGGAAGTTAAACAACTGAGACTGTTAAATCTGCCTCGAGGTACCGAGGTATCCGCTTGTGCATAACGAGGATGTGAGGCTGCATGATAACACAGGTACTCTTGGATATGATGGGAGAGGCTGCTGACAGAGATGGTTTTGCTTGACAGGGATGTGAAGTACTTGATCAATGTAGCAAGGGTCACCCTGATGTAAGTAGGAGCTCCTTAGGAAGGCGAGCAGAGCGGTTGCGGCATTGTCATCCTATTCCCGTGCCTCTCCCAGGGGATAACAGCAAAGTCTGAAGCCTCCCAGAGCCCACAGCAGCAGGAACGACCGCATCCTTCACCTCCCCTTGGCACCACCAGCAGACCTTGTGATGCCTGAGGTGCACTGCTGTGCTAGGGATTTTGGAGCCTGTTCCCTAAACCTGAACCTGCCTGGTGAACAGGAGACCTGCAGGCTGCAGGTCTGCTCCTCCTGGAGCCTTGCAAGGACTCAGGAGGATCAGATGGAGCTGCTCTGCCCAGGGCCTGCACACACCCACAGCTGTGCACACACCCACAGGTGTGCACATGCACGTGCAGGGGAGGTGCACACACCAAATCTAAAGCACGCTGCAGGCAATCCAGGCTTGCGTGCCCTTCCAGGAGCCACGCTGTGTCCTTTCTCTCCTTCCAGTGCTGCAGGAGATGAGGGCTGCCTGTGTCATATCCTCGCAAAGGCTTTTATGAAGCCCCATACATCCATCTCCTGCTGCTTGGAATTGCCACAACCACTCCGAGCTCCCTCTGAGCTCTGATGTTTCCAGATGGTCCTATTAGACACCCTGGGAGAGCAACTGTAAATATCTGCAGAAATGCCACCCGAGCGCTGCAGTGCAGGAGCCTTGCTAGCACCAGAGCTGCCTTGCCTCTGTGCATCTTGTCTTTGCTCATGAAAGGGGCTGCGACTCCCCGTGGGCTCAAAATCAGCAGTGTTTTGCGGCAGCTCTGCTATCAAGGCTCACAGGAACAGCAAAGAGGTGGATGCAATGCATGGCTGGTGGGACAGGGCTGCCTCGCCTCTGCCACCCAGCCCCCAGGTGGCCACGGTGATGTTGCTGGACCCAGCTGGTTTGGAGCTGCCAGCAGATGCTTCCTTGGCAGCAGGAAATGTCTCCTGCGATGTGAACAGCCTCCACCACCACGACTAGCATAATTTTCAGTGGAACCTTTGCCATATTGGCAAGAAAAACTTTACTTCTTTTCTGCCAATAGAAGTAGAATTGTTGTGCTCTGACTGAGATGCTCTTTATGCGTTTTTCCTTTCGGAGCAGAAGCATAGCTGTGATGCTTCTTCAACCCAAAACGGATTGGGGCGGCACTGCCCGAGGCAGCTCACTGAAAGCAAATCCATTTTCCAACCAGTAAAACCAGCCCCAGTGTTAACCAACTTCCTACCCCACTGAGCAAGCACGGCCTGTGGTTTCCCTTCTCCCCCATGCTGTCCTCGCAGCTGCAGTGGCTCGCTATTTCAAGCCCCTTCTCAGAAAGGGTGGAACCTCAGGCTGTACTCAACACGGTTGCAAAACTCCCAGTGACTTCAAACCCGAGTACCGTCGCCAGCATTTTAAGGAACTCAGCAGGGAGAGCCAGAAGCAGATGCCTCGCTCTGGGAGCCATTTATTTGGAAGCATTCAAACGATCTCGTTATGTTTCTCTCATGGTGCTCTTTTACTGAGCTCTCCCACGCAGCACGGAGCCTCAGCCCCTTCCCCTGTGCCCCCTGCATCACGGCACAAGTGGGGTGACTCCGGCCTCCCCTTGAAACACAGCCCAGGGGTTCTCCCAGGCTGGGAATGCAGCAGCCTTTGCAGCAAATGTTGTTTTCCAGCAGAACACGTGCTTGTCCCTGCAATGCTGCTACCTAATGGCACTTTACACGCCTGTGACCAGCTCTAGGAGAGGGATCCTAGCCATCACTGCTATTGAGGTGTGAGCTCCAGTGTGGCTCGCCCACCAGGACCTGCAGGAGACCAGGACACCTGCTGCAGAAACTTTGTTCTTAAGAGAAAAAAAAGACTAACATTGAATAGGTGAAACTGCTCAGAATTGGTGTTTTCATTTTTATTTTTACACTTTGGGAAGCAAGTTTGTTTTAATGTAAACTTGCCACATTCCATAATTATTCACCGGACATATTATTTCTATTAGAAAACCTTTTTCTCCAATTCCTTTCCTTTCCTTTCCTTTCCTTTCCTTTCCTTTCCTTTCCTTTCCTTTCCTTTCCTTTCCTTTCCTTTCCTTTCCTTTCCTTTCCTTTCCTTTCCTTTCCTTTCCTTTCCTTTCGTTTTTGTTTTGTTTTGTTTTGTTTAATTTTCTTTCTTTCTTTCTCTTTCTCTCTTTCTCCCTTTCCCACCTTCTCTTAGTCTCCAACCCAGTGTGTGATTTTGCATGCCCTCAGCGTGGAGACTGAGTTTCCGATTTTGGCAGACAGATGACTTTCCAAGGGCACGGTGCACAAACATTGTCAGAAATCCTCAAGGTGTGTATGTTTGTGTGTTAATTTGTCAGCAACACACTCCCCAGATTCACGATGCCTTAGGTCCCAAATGCGCCCCCATCCCTCCTGGAGCTGCTTTTCATTACCTATCGAGGCAGACACGAGGCAGCAGATGGTTCAGCAGAACAGTCATGGAGGATGTACTTCCCCAAGGGGAATGCACTTCTCAGACTGATATTTGATCGGGTAGCATGATTGGCAGAAATTTAAAACCGATTTTAAAATATGTGCCCGCATCAGAGGTCCATCAGGGGCTCAGCCCTGAAGAGACCTGAGACATGGGCACGCCAAATCATAGAAGTGCCCAAGCAGTCTTATGGCACAGGTTGATTTTTTTTGTTTTGTTTGTTTGTTTTATGGGAAGAAGCACAGAGGTTGGCATCGTGGTGCTGACTTCCATAGTCAGCTCTGGTCCTGCTGGTCCTGGTCCCGCAGTGCTGCAGCATGGCCGAGCCTCCGGGTTGCATGGGGAAGGACACCAGCATCATCACTGCCATCCTTTTGGGACAGGCTTACCCCGAAATAATGGCATCTTCTAGCAGTCTAACCCTGATGCCTTGTGCCTTGTTTGGTGGTGTTGTTTCCTTTTTTCCTCTGGGGTTAGCAGGTACCTATTTGGAATTGGGGGAGCCCTGATGGGACAAGGGGCAGGGTTAAAGAAATCTCGGGGGGGAGCCACAACGGGGCCCTGGGGCAGGGAGATGGCAAAATACGAAGTGAAAGTTCATCTCAGCTGTGTGCATTGATTCACGTGCCCACAAGTAATTTAGAGAGTCCAATGAGGACTCTTCACATGACTTTGTTTACAGGCAACACTTCCCAAAATCTCCTCTTTCCAAATCAGCTCCCATATAACAGCAGCTTCTGCAGAGCCCCCACACCTCTCACCGTGGTCTTGACACCAAAACTCTAAGAAAAAGGCAGCAGCTCTGGCTTTGTAAAAGCCAAAGCCACCCCTGAGCTCCTCAAATCCCCAATCTCTTCAGTGGGGGACAGCTGTCCTGGCCCTGGCATCTATCCGCCTCCTGAGGGCAACCCCTCCTCGCAAATATTTTCAAACAAACAGTGAAGCAGCAAAGAAGTTCAAAGCCTGGGAGATTTGATAAACATGGATTTGTCCCCTCCTTCTGGGTACTGATGTGCAAATAGTGTCAGAGGTCTCCAGCCTGCACAGAGCCGGGCTGCATCCTCCAGACTCTCACAACCGCACGAGGAGGAGCTGAAGGGGTCTCTGCAGGGAGCACGGCGTTTGCAGACCCCTCCGAAAGGCCCCGTATTAGCAAATTATGTTTGAGATGGGCTTTAAAGGCAGCAGCCCCTTTCATAACGCGGCTTTGAAAACTCCGGCTCCCTTGAGGCTGCGGACTGAAGCGAGACACTTTCACGCCTTTGAGAAAATGGTTTATAATACATATACGAGAGAAAAATGAAGGATAAAGAGTATTCTCTTGTCTGTCTTCTTTTATTTTTTTTTTCCTTTTCCCCTTTCCTTTATTTACCAAAAGTACCTCCAAGGCTAATGGCATTTTCTTTGGCCGCTGGGAGCAGAGAAAGATTGAAGTCTGAAATATGAAAGCTTTTCTCTTGTTTTTTAACAACTTCGGATCACTCTAGTTAACTCTCAGTCTCAGTTCAAAGCACAAGTAGAAACTGAAAGACTGGTTCTGTTTTTCTATTAGAAATGAGCAATAAATGATTTCTCATCTCAGAAAGAAACATGGAGGCTTAAAATTCCTTGTCCTGGATGAAAAGTCAAAATCTCTAAGACTTTTGTGAACTGACAAAAAAAAATAAAAAACTGCCTGTAATACCTCATTTTGATGATATCAAAGTGTTTCATGTGTGACCTCTTTTTCATTTTAAAAAATGTTTTTATTGTAATCAGCTTAAATTTCAAAACAAAGTCACTTTGAATAAAAAGTTAAAACAGGTTGTCTTCATCTCAATTTTTTTTCCCGACAGAAGAAATTCATCAAACTGGCTCTCTTTCTGTGAAGCATTTCAATTGAGATGAATCAGCCTTTTTCAAACTGAAATAAATGTCTTAACAAGATATTCCTGCCCAGCTCTTGTTCCAGAAATAGTGAATTTCTTGGACAAGCGTACACAATGACGGGCAGTGCAGAGGACAGAAGATTGGGGACAATATAAGGCTGAGAAGTCCAAAAAAAGGGGAATATACATCTTGAGGAGTTAGATCCAAGGGTGACAATGATTTCAGCCTTTCCTTAAGGACTTCAAGGTCCTAATCAGTCCTAAAACTGATACTGGTGCCTTAATGCTGTTGCTCATACCAAAGCTCTGGGATTCCCAGCTTGCCTGCTCGAGCACTGGCAGGAAATTTGTTGTGAATGGCCTTTGACGTGTTATTTTGGTGCTCCCTCTCAGGATATAAACATCCAGAAACAGCAATGTTGGGCAAACTAATCAAATTCTTTTTAGCCTCTGAGAACCCCTGGTGTTTCTATTTGAGCTGCCTGAAGTTTTCCTTTGCTGGGTTGCTTGGCTCAGGCAGCAGCTACTGGAGGGAAGTGCCGGGATCTGAAGGCAGGGAGGAGCAGCAGGCTCTGCCCCTGAGCCTCACTCTCCTCTTGCAATGTCAGAAGGTAATAGGGATACACTGGCAAAGTCATATGGTCGGTGCTAGGAGGATCCTAGAAAGTTCCTTGCCCACCAGCTGATTGTATCCCCAGTTTATTTTTAAGCCCAGAGTAGCTTGGCTGGGAGCCACTCCAAGGATTCAGCACTTGACAAAGAGATGACATGATGCTCTAATCTTTGCTCTTCTTCTGACCTTAATTTGCTCTGTGATCGCAAGCTGTTCATGTAATCTCCCCCGGGCATAGGTTCTCCAGGAGTGGAATGAGAGTAATATCTGGTTGTAGAGGAGAGCAGGAAGAAATATCCCAGAAGTTAACCTGTCAGGCCAAACGGTAGCAAAGATGAAGGAAATTTATCACTCCTAAACCAAGTGTCCACTGGATGTACAGCTTGAGCTGCTAGTAGGAACTGACTCATTTCTTTATTATGCTCCAAGTTTCTGATTTCACAGGATTTCTTACCTCCTGTGGATCAGCTTTAGTATATCATGAGCTTGATCCCAGGCAAAGTGGACAGGGCTGGGCAAGGGGCTCCTTCCACAGCAGGCATTTCATCCAGGTCAGCTCCCAGGCATCTCCTCCTGACCACGACAGGTTGCTCTTCTCAACAGCATCAGCAAGAGGAGGTGGATCTGGAGTCAGCGCAGTAATTTTTAGCTTTGGTTGAAATTGTGGATGATCCAAGCAAAGTTATTTTTAAAAACTAGCTGAAAGTACCCCAAAAGATTTGAAGGGAAATAATTTCCACTTAAGAGAAGCGTTAAGTTAGGAATAGGATGATGGCCTCTGGGGAGGACAGAAAATAGAAAGGAGAGGAAAAAGGAGGGTCCTTAAGGAGATGAGGCCTTAGCCCATGCTGTGGAAAAGGCTAATTTCCCAGGAAGGACAGATAATGGGGATGAGGATGCAGGGAGCATGGCAGCCGGGTCTGGTGAGATTCAGCCTGGCAAGCTGACACCTGTGAGGAGATAACAAATGCTTCCCCTCTCCCCCTCGCCTCCTCCTTCGCCAAAGTTTAAAGTTTACCTGGTAATTCCCTTATCGGAAGTTTGTGCTAAGAACGCTTATCTGGATTTTACAGGCAGCTCCTGGCACCAGACCAAGCACAGAGGAAAGCATTTCATTCTTCTCCAGTTGTTAAATGAAAGCAACATTATAAGCCAACAATATTATTCTCATTAATGGGAAGGGACTGCTAATGATGGGAACATGTGTGTTTGGCTTTCAAATGAGACTTGCCATCTATCCCTGCTTCTGACCTGGTGCAGCTTAGCAGGGCTAAATCGCTTTTTAAAGCTGAACAGAGTGAACCTTAATTGAGGCATTAAGAACACGTTCACTTGATCTTCCTGGGACCCACAGCTCTGCACTGGCTGGCGGCTGCTTCGCTCCCCAGCAGGAGCGCCCCGGCAGACAAGTGCGATGCTCGAGAGCGGCTGGGTTTGTCGGTGCCGCCTGCTTTTTTTTTTTTTTTTTACAGCTCTCCCCCCAGCTCTCTCTATTTATTTATTATTTTTTTTTTTCCCTTTCAAATGTGATTGCAAGTCATTCTTTTAACTTTATTTATTTATCGGCTTGATACATTTGAAATAGCAGGCGCCTTCATCTCAGCATTCATTTCCTTGCCCTTTAATGTGGACCTGAGTCAATTCCCCATCTCCTTCAAAGCTGTTTATTAGTTCTGCGGCATTTTACCCCCACCCTTCCCTTCCCAAATTCCTCCTCAGCCTTCAGCAGCAGCAGAGACCAGCAGCCCTGCAGCCCAGGGATGCTCAGTTGTGGAGATGTCGGCTGGGTGTGCAGAGGTGGTGGCACCCCCCTGAGCCTGCCAGGATGAAGCTGATGTTCCCCAAAATACGCAGCCCCAAAATGGCTCTGTGCTGCTGGTGAAATCCCCAGCATGCTGCATGGTGAAGGAGCTCCCTTATTCCTCCCCACTTCACGAAAATCTAGGGGACTCCCTCCCCTGGGTTAGGTGGCTGGCTGACTCCACTTCCCCTCCTGCTATTTTGTGCACCTTCCTCCAAAATGAATCATTTTGTGCCCTCCTGCAATGGGATTTTTTTCTCTAGCTAGCAGCCTCTTAGCATCTGAACCCACAAGGCTTTGTCATGAAGGGCAGGGAATTCAGCAGGGAGGCCAAAGGAGGAACAAACTGAAGGATATAATAAAAATAATAATAATAGTAATAATTTTAAAAAGGTCATTTATCAACAACTTCCTTAATGAAGGATGGTGTCAGCTCTGTTCTTCCCCAGGTGGGGAAACCGAGGCTTGGAGCAAAGGGGCTGATCTGCTCGGTACAGAGTTTGGAGCTGGAGCTCCAGGCTCTGGCCCCTCCTGATTGTGCCCAGGCACGGAGTCCAAGCCGCCCACTGAGACAACAAACAACCCGCTTCGGGTTTGTCTTGCTGGGAGCCGAGTTGCTTTTTCAGCTTGTCACCGAGATGCGGCGATTAAAGAGATCAGCTGTGGGGCTCGGGGCACAGCGAGGGACCCGGCCACTTCGAGAGCTGTCACCTCACACTGTCAGGGCGAGTCTGGTGCGGAGGGGAGCTGTGATAAGGCAGCTGCTTGATGGGACATGGTGCCTCAGGCAGCGTGAAAGAGCCCATGAACCTCTTCTTACTGATGAAAATGGCTCCTGTATTTTATTTTATTTTATTTTTCCCTCCCCCCCCCAAGCCTCTTTTCATCCCCTTATCTTCACCTGTAGTTGATAGATTAATGCATGTCTCGGGAAGATAAATGCAGTTTCAGATCTTCAAAAAGCAAGGCAGCCTCTGAAACCGGTGCTTACAACCCCTCCTGGCTGGCGACAAGGCAGGCGGCGTGGGGCGACCTTCGGCGCAGCCTCCAAGGTCGGGCTGGGCAGCAGACACCAGAGCCCAGGAGGAGCAGTGCGGTCACCGAGCTCCCCAGGACCAAGCTGGAGCAGTCAGGCACCCTGTATTTGGGTTTACTTCTGTTTTCTGCCAGGGCAAAGCCCCTCATGTCTGCCTGCTCACTTTGTTCCTGGACAAATTTAGGATTCCCTAAATCCTGGACCTGGACACAGTTAGGAAAGAGATTTCCAGCCCCCAGCGTGCAGTGCCAATACTGTTCTCCACCAAGGGCTACATCACAATGCTCCTTGAACTCTGTGAGATCCGAAGTCCAACACGGATCTGTCCTGGCCAGCCCCAAACACCCCGATATGCCTTAGGACAGCCACCCAAGGGCCTCATAATGCTGACTCCAGCCTGGGTGTTCCAGGCATGCCTATCTAGGAGCCTTAGCCACGTCCAAGATCCTGAATTTTATAGGTTCCCTGAGTCCCAAGCTGGCTTTGAAATATTCATCCCTGTAGTTGCACTTCTGGAACAAGTTTTCCTCCATCTCCTTCCCTAGAAATCAGGAGCCACAAGTCACAGGCCAGTGTCTCTGGCTGCTGGCTTGCCTGGTGTTGCAGAGAGGAGGAGGAGGAGGAGAAGGAAGAGAAGGAGAAACAGGAGGATGAGGAGGAGGAGGCAGGTTATGCAGGGTCAGGGAAGCAGGGATTGTGTGTACAGAGTTTAAGTGGTGGCTCCAGGGTGGGAGAAAATGTAATTCTGTTTGAGCAGTTTGCAGGCATTTTTGAAACTCGTGCCTGTGAATTAGGGGCCGAGTGAAGTCATTAAACCCTAATCAAAAGCAGCTAATCAGGAATCAGTGGGAGATCTTCCAATTAATCGCAGCTGGAGCCGGTGGAGCTGCAGCACTGGTGGCAGGAGAAGGAGGATGACAGTAAGGGATGAACAGGAGTGTGACATCCCCTGCAAGCCAGACACCCTGAGGGGTCTGTGCCCACTCGGAGGGGCACACAATAGGGCTGAGGGCCTCAGAAATATTCAAGGGGACATGAAAGATGCCTTGCTACCTGGGATTTCCCTACAGGATCAGAAACATACTTTGAATCAGCAGTGGCTTTGTGGTTGTGCTGACCCACTGTGATGGAGGTCTCACGAGGCTGCTCTGCTTTTTGGAGGGGGTGAAGAGCTCTCACACACAGTTGTTAGCAGAGGCCCATTACCGCACGTGTATTTACATCTGAGAGTCTCCAAGTGCTTTACAGATCCCATAGGTAATTATGGTGAATGAAAGTGCCTGGACCTCTGGACACCTCCTACACCAGAATCCCACTTCATGCTCCTTTCTATTTTATGATAAAAACCCCTCAAGCATGTGGTAGACTCCTCGCACCACTGAATACATCTGGGGAAGAATAGGGCTATTCTGGTATTTTGGAAATTCCCTCGCTTCCTGCTCCAGAGAAACGTCTCTCTTCATAAATCTTATTGTACCCATAAAATCTCTTCCTCTTCTTTAGCTTCTGCTTGACTCCCTCTAACGTGACTGTTACACTATTGCATTCAGGCTGCACTATAAAAAGAATAAAGTGCATTGTGTCGGATTGAGCACGGCCATAAATCCTTGCCAGGTTGGAGTCGGCACAAATTGAATTCTATCATGGCTCTTCTTTGGGGGGTTTGCCGACTACCTTTTTAATTTGCCAGGGATGAGATGCAATTTAGTTTAAGTAACTAAAGTGAGAAGTTGCACATTGATGCAGAGCATTGGCTGCCAAGGGTCAAGTCTGTAGGAGAAGGGGCACTGCTCTGTCCAAAACAGTATCCAGAAATGCAGATGAATGCAATTAGCAAGTCTGAGTTCACATTTGAAGATGTGAACTTGATATTTAGACCCCAGGGGACAGATTTTCTGGAAAGCCCACCTCCTCACTAGACAGCAAAGTGACAGCAACGTCTGCTACAATTCCCCAGCGGCTGAGATTTTGCTGTTCATGTGCTTACCCCTTTCTGTGTGTGTGCTGCAGGGGGAAGCTGTGTTCATAGAAGGTTTCAGTCTAGGTTGAGATAAAGGTTTTTAATCCAGGTGACAATCTAGGGTAGTTCCTGTTTTACTGCATGGCCACACAAGTAAATTGACATAACTGAGGAGGGTAGTAAATCAAAGACAAGGATGAGAAATTGCAGGCTGGGCTGACAGAAGATCTGTACCAGCTCTGTGACCAGAGACTTTGCCACAGAGCTGCAGTGTCAGAAACCACCTTAGATTGATGTCTTCCTGGTATTCTGTGACGTTGGGCAGTTTGGGACCCACAAACATCCCCACAGACCTGGCCTGTCCTACTCCAAACCTAGGGGCAGCAAATCTGCCTCTCTGCAGATGGGGCTGGGGATTCCCAGGGCTGGCTTCTTAAACCAGCATCACTTGCCCCATGCCCTCTGGGGCCAAGACCAATGCAGGGCTCTTAAAATTGGCCTCCCGAAGTAGCATGAGTAAGGAAATTCAGTGTCACCAGGGCACCTAAGTCCAGGTATTGTCACAAGGATGGCATGCCTTGCAACATTTGATGCCCCTCTCTTCCCTCCCATGGAACCATGTTTCCCCCAAGGTTTTGTTTCCTGATGCACCGTCCTGTCTGTCTGCTGCTTTCCTCACCGTCTCTGTGACTGTGCTGAGCTATTGATTTCTGGCTGGCTCATTTTGTAGATCTGGGGAAGGGGGGAGGGATGCCCCAAGGGAAGGTCAGGATAAATTGGCAATTTGTCTCCACCTTGCCTTCTGCATCCCTTACTCGAGGTCTCCATTGCATCCTTGTCCTTGTTGCAATTTTTCTGCCAAATGCCATTCTTACCCTCCTCTCAAGTCCCAGAAGGGCTGTTATTTATGACTGGTGGAACAAAACCAAATGACACAAGCTAGTTCCCAACCCACAGGAGGATATCCATCAACAGGGACTTTAGAGAAAGCCTTTTGTTTAATTATGGGATCACTCAGGTTCTCTCCAGTTCCTTGCCCCTCCCGGCCTTCCCTTGCATCATATCAGCGAGAAGTCCATGAGTTGCTTCATTCAGCAGGGACTGGTGGTTTACGTGAACCCAGCTGATTTCTAGATGTTCTCTGTTCATATTCCTGCTGGTCCAAACCCTTCTTCATTGCTCAGAATAATTAATGCTTGGGAGGAGAAGGTGAAAGGTCATCCACTTCACAAACAGTTTGGGAATAGCAAGTATTATTCTATGAATATTTTTCCAGAGGGCACAAGATCGTCCCTGATTTCCATCTTCTTGCACCCATATGTAATCAGAATATTTTACTAAATAACAAAACAAAGACCTTAAGGTATTCCTTGAGCAGGCAGAGACAACTTTTTGGAGGGCCCCTGCATGGTACTGAAGCCAGGAGCCCTCTCCCTGGCAGACCTCAGTCATGAGCGGTGGCGGGGATGAGGAGGAGCAGCAGGTATCTCTCCTCTGGACCTCTAAGAACCAGAAACGTGGATCATGCTGGATGGAGCAAGGACATTTGGTTTCTCTGAGGAGCTGGCACTTCCTGGGTGGTGGCATGTGGTATTAGGAAGAGAAATCAATCTCGTTAGTGGAGGGAAAAACCTGTGAGCTCAGACTACAATAACTCACCTGGCTGTGTGTCTGGCCGTGAGCCCCAGGAACCCTTCCCAGCTCTGCTTTGCATTTTGCGAATTGTTTCTAGCAATGACCGGTTTTCATGGGCATGTCGCACCGTGATGAATGGCTGAGGACGATCCGCGAGGATATCTGTCTCCACTGAGGCTCTGTGAGTCAGCTACCCCATGTCTAGCTGCTACTTTTCTGTCTTAAAAGCCTCAATATTCTCCACTCAGCTCACCTTCCTGCTCTTTCCTGGTCTCCAGATCCATTAGTCTGTCTGGGCTGGTACCCATTAAACTGCTGAACATGGGCTACTCCAAGCAATCTAATCAGTGCTGCAGCTATTAAAGGCAGAAATAGTAAGAAAGCGAGTCACCAGTGCCGGCAGACTGGCACTTGGGTGAAGGGAGAAGTTTTGTGAGGGATTGTCGTCATTTGTGGGGAACTGCAGAAGCTGCTGAGAACAATATTCGGTTGCTGTGACAGTGGTTATTAATAAACACTTTGCTAATAACACACAGCAGTCTGGATTTTGCAAGATTTCCAGCGTGAATGGTATCTGTGCCACCTCCCTAATGCAGAAAGATTTGTGTAATAGGGGAATATTGATGCTGTCCACCAAAAAGTGAGGAAACTGAGGCACAGACCATGGGATGGAAGGATGCTCAGGCAGTCTGTGCCACCGGTGTTGCCTAAGCTGTGCTGGGTAAATAACGTGAAATAGGTGTGCTGGGGGGACATCCTTTGACTGAGGTGTGCTTTATGACAGCACATTCAGTTTTGCTCTTGTGTAACTTGGAGCAAGGCTTTGCAGCCTTGTCCGGAGGCGTGAGGGAGGCTGCAGGCCGCAGCCAGCAGTGAGGCCTCCATTTTGTGTCCTCAGAGCACAAGGGCCACGCTGAGCCGTGGTCAGGAGAACAACATGGCCAGTGCTTGTACAGCAGAGCCCAGGTCCTGGGCTGGGGGCAGTAATTTAATGGTTGGCAGCTCTGACAGGAGGGCACGGGGAATCTACTTTGTGTGCTGAATTTTCACCCATGTTTGGAGGTTCACATGTAACTGTCTTAGTCCTCAAACTCCTGTTTGCTCCAGGCCATGCTTTTTCCTGTTTGGTTGTAAACTTAGCTTAGCTTAGACCCCACTTCTCCTTTACCCTGTTTTTGTGCTTATTTGTCTGCGTTGTCTGTTGAATTCATTGGAATTAGACTTTTTAGGAAGGGCACTGCATGGAAGACAGAAACTTAGCTGATGTCTCTGAAGGCAAGAAAAGTAGTTCTGCAGACCCCAGCTCTGCCTCTGGGTGAAGTTCAAAGGTTTGCCTGGACAGCTGTCCTAGAAAGCAGCTCTTCTACCGATTCCTTCCCCGGATAAAAAAAATAATAATAAAATAAAATATTGCTTTCTCAGTTTTATTCGCTCTCATTTCAGCAAGCAAACTGTGGAAAACTGGCCAAGAGTTTTATTGGCACTTTTAAGTCATAAAAAAATATATAAAAAAATAATTAAAAAAGCCAGTCACCCTTTATATTGGTGCAGCTCAGGCCAGCCAAACTTTTAAGTGTACACTTGGCCTTTATGTGGGAGTGCTTTAAAAATGTAATAACAGAGTGTCAAAATGAATATGTTGGACAATAGAAGCTCTCCTTGCTTGAAAAGCTCCCAGGTAAGAATTTGCTCAGTGGTGACATCCCATCCATCAGAGATGCTGAGGTTTTGTCACAGTTCCCAGTAGAGCAAATTGTCACATAAATCAGAAAAGGTGGGGCCAGTCAAGCCACAGGAGCCAGACGCATTTATTGTAAAACTACGAGTCACATGTTGAAAATTTCTGTCTTCTGCACCTCATGTCAATATAAAAGGAAAAGAAGGCAGTTAATTCTCATTTTGGATGGGAAATCTGCTGAGTGGATTGAAGTGACTGGAGATTTTTTCTCCCCCTATTTGGCATGTGCCCATGATTTAGTTATTTCACACTTGGCCTTTGGGGTTTATTGGTATAAATCCCTATGCACTGTGTGGAAAACCATAAACCTTGAAGCCTGAAGATATGTTTTGCTAGCCTCCCAGATGGTGCATGAGCTACCCTGCTGGCTGGATGGCTTCTTTCACAGCATATAGCCACATCCCTAGGAAAGTCTTACTGGGAAGGATGCTAATTCCTGTGGCTGTTTATTTTGTTTGTTTTTAAGCATTTTTTTTTTTTTCTGTGTGTCTGTGTGTGTCTATGTGTTCAATGTTTTCCTTAATCCCCAGAGAAGGGGCTGCTTACAGCTAATGGACAGCTAAAAGCCCTCACCTCCAGCCAGAGGGGAAGAGTTTTAAAGATGTGTGCAGGGCTGTGGGATCAGACTGCCCAGGGAACCTGGGGCTGCATTTCCAGGTGCTTAAAAACCACCGTTAAAGCCAGAAGTTCTCAGTCGTGACTAGTCTGAATCCAGCATGAAAATCGGCTGTTAGTTCAGGAGCCTTAACGAAGGCTGGAAACCTGCCTAAAAAAGGTTCCCGTTTGGTGAGTGGTCCCAGAGTTTTAATTGGTGCTCATTCAAGACCTTCTCACTCTTCGGGGAGTTTGCTTTGAATGTGTATGAGATGCTGAAATTTGGAACTTTCCTGTAGAACAGAAATTGTCACACTTGCGGATTCAGAACAGCCAAGAGTTTTACCCAGCCCATTTGTAATCCCTTCATTTAGATGGAATGAAGCATTTCGTTCTGATAAGGTCAAAGCATGAAAATATGAATATATTAAAATACGTGTCAAAATGAAGGTAATCAAAATGAGAACTGGAGCAAACACTGTTCAAATAATTCACTCTGATTTTTCCCCCACTATAAATTTCAGTGCTGTGGACATATCCTTATGAAATGTTTTCATGGGAAAACTCTATTTTGCTAGTAGATAGCTACCCTGACCGAAATAATAAGATTTTGATCAACCCTTGGAAAAATACAGGCTTTGGGAGGGCGATGCTTGAGATCCCCTAGCACTACCATCAATCACATGCCTGCCTCCATGCTGGCTGCCCGAGCAAGCCCTGGGACCAATGTTGCTGCTGGTGTGACTCACAGGACCCTGGTGACCCTTAAGCTGAGGGTTCATGCTCAGGGCTGCCTGAGATACTGAGATTTAATCCATAACTTTCCTCCGGCATCTCCATAAAGACTTGCTGGCAGCCTTCGAGTCTTTCCACAAAGCTGTGTTTACTGTCCTGTCCCCTGCAGGACAAGACAGTCGTTCAAAAGGAGGGAATGCAATTGCAGACAAACACCTAACATTGATCCGGGCTATAATCATCTCATAGTATTTTAATTGTGGGTCTCTGCCTCCCGATGCCAAGGCAGTCAATCATTCCCCATCGAGGCGGCTGCCTCTTCTCTCTTGTTTTTCCCCAGTTGGTTTGAATTCGATTTCCTTGCATCTCCCAGCAAAACATGAACACCGCGTCCTCCTGCCGTGCTCCCTGGCTGCTGCTCCCCCATCACCACCAGTGTTTCTATTCTGCTGCAGGCTTCCTTTGAGGAGGGGGATCTATAAAACTTGGCTCATAAAGGGAAAGAGATGGGGTTTGACTCATGAAGGAAAGGCGATGGTGGATAGGTGAAAAAAAGTGGATGCCCCCTCCCCGAAAAAACAAAGAAATATGGACAGAAAATGAAAGAGATTTAAAGCAGCTATCAATCGGTCGCTGTTCCAGCTTTAAGAGCTGTTGAAACAACATAATAAAAGGCAATAAACGTGGGATTTATGACCTACCTGCTGGAAATAGCTTGCTGCATCTATCATGGGGGGTGAGCAAGTGCACAAGGCTGGGTGCGGGCTCAGCACCCGCTGCCCGGGGTCCTGGGGTGTGCATGGGGCCAGGTGCGTGCCTATGGCTCTGCCTCCAATCCCTCTCATCTGCCCCTCGGCCCTCCGAACCCCCACATTGATAGGCTGGGTGTTTTGTGTTTAAAAGATGCTGTTTTGTTCAGTTTGACTGGCAAACCCCAGATGATTCGTTGCAATCGATGGCAGTAGGCTGGTATTTTAAGGGCCAGGTATTTACCGCTGGGGTTCAACCCTTGAGCTAAATCTTGAAGGCAGGGAAGGCGAAAACATTCAGTATTGCCTATGGCAGCATCCAGAAAGGCTTGTAAGCTGCTGGCACATATTTAAATTGCAGGAGAATCACCAGGGGGGGAACAAATCTACAAAAACAAAACCAGACCGAGAAGAAGAAAGTGAGCGACTAAACATGGAGATTTCTAACACCTTCTTCAGGGCTGAAACTGTCCTTTTAAAGAAGAAACAACCTTCCCCCCTTCCCCAAGTGCACAGAGGGCTGAAAGTGTAGGCGTTAGCACAAAAACAGTCAGGCAGCATGTGCCTGCTGTGGGATTGGGGCAATGGTGCTGGCTGTAGCCTTGTGTGCTTTGGGGACCACAGGCACAGGAGAGCTCTGACCATGAGATGAGAGGAGACCCTAGGAAGGTGTCCTCAGAGCATAGAGTTGGGTATCGACCCTGAAAAAAACACTTCTAGAAGAAAGCATCCCATCTTTCCCCATCCTGGATGCAGGAACAGGGTGTGCTGGGCCGTGCTCTGCTTGGTTTCCAAGCTCTGGCATGAAGCTTTCACTTGTAATTCATTTTCCCCTCTTTCTTCCTCAGAAAGAGTTTTAACCTCCCGCTGTCACTCCTGCTTTCAGGCCACAAGGTACACGCTTTTGTTTTGCGAGGCTCAGTAAATCTTCGTGGTGACATGAGAAGCTCTGGCATATCCGATGCTGTTTGTTCTCGTGGAGGAAGGTGGGGAGAAATGCGCCAGGGGTAAATCAAGCCACGGCACAAAAGGAGAGATGCAGCATGGCACAATGCCGTAATCCAGCGGAGCCAGCGCGTGCTGGAGAGACAGATCTGGGACGGGGAGAGGAGGGGTGGTGGGGCTGCACTAATCCCATGTCCCTCTTCAATCCCCAGCACGCAACAAAGCCCCTGTTAGCAAATAAGGCTGAGGGAGTGGTAGCAATAAGCTAAATAAACGCCCTTAAATTTGTCAAAATAAAACGCTGGGAGCTTGCACCAGAGCCCTTGTGTAAACACTTGGGGGCAAGATTGTTCTAATTATAAAAGCCCAATCAGAGGGACCAGCAGGCATGAAACTATGGAATAATTCAGCTGCTTGGATGCTGGTCTGTGGCAGAGAGGCAGAGACTGCCTTCTGCCTCGTGCCTTGAACCCTCTCTTTATCTGGCCACGCTTTGCTAGCAGAAGGGAAAGGGGCACAAAACCAAGAGAAGAGATGGCTTCGGTGTGTCAGCCTTACGGGGGGAAAGCTGCACATCTCAGCAGCACCATGGACTGTGTCCCTCCATTCATTTCAGCCCCCTCCCAAAGTGGATCCTGTCTCCGTAAATGCAGTGCCAGGAAAAGAAAAGTTAAAAGTTTGAGGGTTTGAGAGCCGCAGCTTTGAAAACTTCTAGGAAAGGTCTGGACACTTAAAAAAAAAAAAAAAAAAAAAAAAAAAAAAAAAAAAAAAAAAAGCAATTTCCCATCATTGCAGATTCAAGGGTCAGGTCCTCCCCAAGCTATGTCTCCATCTGAAAAAATGAAAGATTGATTAAATAATAAACCACGGCTTCTCTCAATCTGTTGTAGGAAATTCTAGTGTTGGCATTAGAGTCTTTGAGACTCTAAAGGTTAAAAAATTCCTGCTTCATCAGAAACATAAAGAAATATTTTGAACGGTTAGAAACTGAGAGAAAATCCACCTTTTCTCCCCAGATCACGAGACTTTCAAAAAGATTATCAGGGTTTGGCAACAGCATCTGAGAATGTGTTTTGGAAATTTCCATGGGGAGCTGTTTCAGACCCGTGGACGCTTTCTGCTTGGAGCAAACCCTGATGATGCCTGTGGAAGAGGTTCCTCCTCGCCCTCCTGGAGGAGAGGACCTGTTCTCGTCCCTCTTGCCCAATCGTTTCTCCATTGTAGTCCATCTGCTGCAGACAAATTTTTTGTTAAGAAGCATGGAGTTAATGGAAATTCTGTGAATTTACAAACAATCATTCAGAGAGGAGAATGTGCCTATTTATCTGCTAATACAGTGGTTAAAAAAAAAGGCCTTTCTTTAATTGCATTTGGAATCTATTCTAACGATTTACCCAGGAGAGCGTTAAGATGTCAAGGTTTTTTCATTAGTAATATATTCCCAAACAAAATCTTTGTTAAGATAGGTTAAGGCAGTAAATAGACCATTAATTTACAGGAACATAATTAGTACCTTGCAGTTATTCATGAAAATAGTAGGACTTCTTTTGTCATTATTCAATGGTGAGATTTAAAACAAATATATAGAATCAGCAGGTCAAAAAACACACAGGCCAAAAAGCATCAAAGGTATTGATTAAAGTTTCAACAATAACCTTAACTCTGCCCCAGTACCCAAAACAGCATAATTTATGCAGACAAAATACGTGCTCTAAAGAGTAAATAATCAGCACAGGAAAAAAATCTAGACTTTTGAGCAAATATCAGAACATGACTGTAAAATGGTTTATTTAAAGGACTAGAGGCTATATGCCACGTCTGAAATTGGAATCAGTATTTGAGGCATTTCCTTTCCTAGGAGACTGTTGATTATATTCAGCTGTAACATTACTTCCCAATGACAGTATCGTTTAATTGACACTGACATTGTCTTTGCACTGCTGTCATCATTTCGTTTGAAGAGATGGAAATTAAACATTTTGCAGGGTCAAGGTCCTCTATGTCAGGTTCTCAGAATTAAAAATAAATAAATAATAAATAGTTTTAATGTGAAAATATTTCTCAGTTGGACGTTACTTTTAATTACTCTTAATTTTAGATTATTAAAAAAGAGAAAATTTCAGTTGACATCAGACTAACTGAAAGCTAATTGTTTTGAGTTTGTTCTTGGATCTCCTTATTAGAAAAGTTGGATTCACACAGTACAGAAACTGACTTTGAGCCAATTTTAGCTGTTTCATGTGTATTACTGCAACTTGCAAAGCAAAAAGGAATTTTCAGGGGTCAGTAGCTGTACTCATAGGATAGTGAGGCTATAAATCATGAGCATTGCTCAACAGGTAAAATATCACAATATATTAGACAGTGGTTAATGTTCCAGTTATAAATAATAGTGAATTATCAAACTGAAAAAAAGAAGAAGTAATAAGGTTATCTGGTGCCATACAAAGAAGTTCAAAGTTCAGCAGCATCAGGAGATGAATGTATTACTGCTTACCAGACTAGACCTTTTTCCTAGCAGCTCCAGTGGAGACAGAACAAATAAAGTCTCGCTTGGAGTTTTCAAAGAGAATGGAACAGGAGCCATTACATTTTTTTTCTAATTAACTTCCCTTACCTGTTTGTCATTGCTAATAATGTTGAGGTGATGCACAGGTGGGTAGAAAATAGGGAGAATTCCTTTATGGGAGTTTTGCCAGGGAGTTTCTGTTTTAAATGTAAAAACTTATATATATAATACTATATATACATACATACATATATATATATATATATATATATATGTAATTGGAAAAATACCTGCTAGAAGAGTTTCTAGAAAAAGATCTCAGGAAGCTACACGCTCAAAGAATTAGAATAATTTCCCCATTATTTGCTTGAATTGCTCTTCCACTGACATTTAAATGCAGCCAAACCATAATCTCTCTCTGAGGCTTGCAGCTCCCCATTTTGCTATTGAATGAGAGCAAAAGCGTGATGGAGGGACTGGGGAAACTGAGGCAGGGAGCAGTTTCTTCCCAGCTCGTGGCTGCAGGAGGCAGCAGTGGTGCTCCAGGGCCAGGTCACTCGTGGCACCAGTGCTGCTGTTTGCCAGAGCCCCCCTTCCACCCCCTGGCCTGGAGAGAGACCGGGGGTCTCCAAGCCCTGCCAGCGCTGGCCGTGGAGATGCTGGGATGCAAATTCTGCCTCTGCCTCGCCTGTCTTTGTTACCTCGAATCCAGAGACGTTGACAGCAGGACAGACTCCTACTGGGACAGTGCTACAGCTTGACCCTGCAGATGGTGAGGAGCTCACAAAGTCTCCACGTTGTAAAGCTCTGCTGCAGGGTGAAGAATTTTAATAAGGGGAGGGAAAAAAAAAATAGAGTGAGAGACAGAGAGAAAAGGGATACATTGCAAAGAACCTGACCTTATTTCCTCAGTGTGTGACTAAATCACGCGGCTAAAAATAGGTAAGTGATTTGCTTTGATGCTGTAGGATTTTGCTGATACCACTTTTGTTACACATATAAATATAGAGTTTTAATATAATATTTCCCTTACTGCAGTGTCTTCTATTAAGGCAGTGCTGGAGTCTCGAGAGTTGCTGTCTGTCTGCAGCTTTAGGCTGTGAGCTGCAAGCAGAGGCTTCCTGGCTCTGCAGCTAATACGCTGCTGGCCTTTGGGAAAACGCCTGAGAGATTTCCTCCAGCAGAGATGCTTTGTGCTGGGCACTGTCCCTCCCTGGTTCTCCAGACAGTCACCCCCACACCGGCGGGGACTTCCCAGTGTTTGTTATGAGGCTGATTTGGAAAGTTTTGGCCCCACTCTGCCCCATCTTTGCCATGGGGCAGAAAAAGCCTGGCTGCCTCTGGAGGGTGCCAAGCAAATTGTGCGGGTGGTGCATGGGGACAGCTGCGGGGTGCCATGGGGATGGGCAAGGTGAAGCCCCACGGGTCACTAAGAGGAACCCAGCCCCCAGTGGTGCACCCCAGGGTCCATATTGGGGCCAACATCGCTTTGGTGACCATTAATGACAGGAGGATGGCACAGAGGGCACCCAGCAAGGCTGTGGTTGGCACAAACCTGTAAGGAGCAGCTGGCAGACCTGGTGGTCCTGGCACTGTCAAGAGGGACCTCATCAGGCTGGAGGGAGGGGCACAAACCTCACCGAGTTAAACCTGGGGTTAAAGTCCTGCATCCAGTAAGGTCCCCAGGGGACAGCACATGATGGGGCTGAGCACCCAGAGAGCAGCTTTGCAGAGAACAACCTGGGGGCCCTGATGGGCGTGGGGCTGACCATGAAGCTCTCCCCATACCTGAGTTGTTTTTTTTCCTTTCTGAGTGAGCTGGGAGTGTTGGCTCTGCCAGGCGTCTGAGGCTCGAAGTGTACAAATGGAGAGAGCTGTTTAATACTAAACAATTATTCTGTTGCATAAAACTCTCATATTTGTTTACCGAGGAGCCTATGCTGAACGCAAACCTCCAGACAGAACTGTCATGGAGCAGGAGAAAAGAGATGGGATTTATTTAAATTCAGAGTAGAGTGTCTCACCAGCGCCCATTTTTCTTTTTTATTTCCCTCCGTGCTTTCCCTTTCCTTCATTTCCCTCCACTTCTCCTATTCTTTGGCAAATTCCCTGCTTGCATACAGCGGTGCCAGGCTCTCCAGCCCCTGGATGCACTCCAAGACCTGTCTGCAGCTGGGGAAACTGAGGAAATGGCCACGCTCAAAAGGTTTGGATTCTTAGGTTCCAGGGTCCTCCCTGCTCCTTCTGGGTACCTGACAGAGCCCGTGAATGCTCCAAGTCACAGGATTTACAACCTGAACAGCCTGGTACCTCTGCCACCAGGCAGAGTCTGTCTGAGAGCCTCTTTGCACCGCTGGGGATGCTCAGAGCAGAGCTCAGCCCATGTGTGGCTCTGCCCATGCAGCAGGCAGCCTGCGATGCTCCAGGGGACTCTTAGCAGCCATAAAACCTGCAATTAACCCCCCCACTCCTGCTTCACACCGTCTCGCCAGCTAGGAAAACATTGCAGCTGCGAAGAGATGAGCACAGTGCTTTCAGCCTACAGCTGCAAGCCAGCTACCGGAGGAGAAGCAGTGCCTAAAGGCCAGGAAAAGCAGTGCCTAAAGATCAGGAGAAGCAGTGCCTAAAGACCATGCACCCTCGGCCAAGCTGCCTGCAGCACCCCACGCCTGCTGCCAGCCCCATCACACGTGTTCTGGGGGCATGGAGCTGAGCGGGTACAAAAGCAGGGAATTAATTTTCATAAGAGCCTTTTGGTCAAGCAGCTCAGAGCCTTTTACAGACTTTAATTGAATCTCGGAGTTAACGAAGCCTCACTAACAGGCATGCCGGATAAAGGAGTGGTTATTGTCCTCCGTTTTAATGTTATATCAAAAAGAAATATTCCTGAAACATTCTGGGAACGTTTTGCATCTTTTTTCTCCTGGTTCTCCAAAAGAAACTGCAAGCAAACTTTGGGATTTAAATTCGTATTTTGCTTCTGGAGAAAATTTTCATGCAAAGTAAGCAAAGTGAGACTTTTGCAATGCCCTTGAAAGCAGTAGTGCCCCAAGAAGAGCAGTCCTCTGCATTCAGAGGTTCCCGACCAGCCTCTCAGTGCTGCCAGGTCAGTGCTGCATTGAATTAAAACTAAAGGGCTCCCAAAAGCTGTGCCAGGACCTGACGAGCCCCCTCTCCCCCGAACCGCCCCCATCTCCTGGGCCTGCAGTGCCCTTCTCCAGCACGGCCAGGGGGCCCTGTACCTATGGCCACACATCACGAGCCCTGGCCAAATGCAAATTTTTTTTTTTTTTCTTCTTCTTTTTTTCCCCCTGCTTCCTGCCAGCCCTCACCAGAATGAGCAGCGAGGCTTCCCTAAGCAGCGGTGCCCCTCAGACAGGCTGACCTCAGCCCACTTCAACCAGAGCCTTTCAAAGGGATTCTTCACACTTAAAGCTCCAAAAGCTCGTTTAAAACTTTCCCTCTCTGTATTTTTAAGCCTGGCTGCTGCTGATCCCGTGCACCACTGTGCCCAGGTTTTGCCTGATCCTGCGGCCATCCCAGCCTCAGTCCCTGGGGCTTTGCTCAAAGCCACCTTTGCTTTGTGCTCCTTTGCTCGGGCTGCCCAAATTTTTGGGGTGAGGGCCTGTGGTAGAGTCATGCACTCTGAGTTTTTCCACTTGAGACTCAGCTTTGCATCTGGGGACAGGTTGTGTTAGGATCAGCTCTCCTGTCTCCATCTGCTCTTGTTGCTGTGAATTTGCTCAGAATCCTTGAGGAAATCCTTCTGATCCATGAAAAAAAAAGAAAAAAAAAAAATATATATATATATGTATGTATGTATGTATGTATGTATATGTATGTATATGTATGTATATTAAGGCCAGGTTGGATGGGGCTTTGAGCAACCTGGTCTAGTGGGAGGTGTCCCTGCCCATGGCAGGGGGTTTGAACGGGATGATCTTCAAGGTCCCTTCCAAACCAAACCAGTCTATGGTTCTATAATATTAATATAAACAGTAACATATATAGTAATATATATAGTAGTTGTTATTTTATATATAGCTTTGTGCATGTATATATATACAATCACATATATTTATCCATATATATGCCATATATATATATATATATATATATATATATCCCTTTTCCCAGGGGAAATGCATGAGTATAGATAGATGGATAGATAGATCTACACCTATATCGAAGCCTATATATATATATAAATATATATATCTATATAGATAAATATAGATATATGCCATATATCTGTATCTGTATTGCCTCTATATACATGTAGCTATACAGCCCCGCAGCCCCACAACCCTGCATCCCTCCAAACCCCTAGCCCCCAGCCCCCAACCCTGCAACCCCCCAGCCCCGCAGCCTGCAGCACCTCATCCCCCAGCCCCACAACCCCCCCAGCCCCAAAGCCCCCAGCCCCCAACCCTGCAGCCCTCCCACCCCCCAGTCCCGCACCCTGCAGCTCCCAACCCCACAACCCCTCCGCCCCGCAGCCTGTAACCCCCCAGCCGCTCAACCCTGAAGCCCACCAGCCCCACAGACCCCCGACCCCACACCCCCCATCCCGCAGCCCCCACCCCCCAACGCCCCCATCCCGCAGTTGCGGAGCGGAGCGGGGCAGCCCCGCACGCAGCAGGTGGCGCCGCAGCTCCACCGCGGCTCCGGGCTGAAACACCGGGGAGCGGGGCCGCTAAACCGAGCTCTGCTCGGGAAAAAAACACCGCTGGCAGCCTGAGGGAGCCGCTGAGAAAGCTTCTGAAACCCCCAAACTTCCCCAGAGGCACCTTAGGGTCCCAGCTCGTACCCCTCTCCCTTAACTCCGGCCCCGGTTTTGTCCCACTTGTGCAGGGTTTGTGCACAGAGAGGGTGTGGGGCATCCTCATCACGCATCACATCCCACTTTTTTATTTATTGTTCTTAATTTTGTGGTGCTTTTTAACCACAGCTCAGTTTTCCACTTCCGAAGGGCTGCGGGGTCTTTGCCAGAACCACTGCGGTAGGAATTGCGCTACCACTAAATATAGAAATGAAATTTGGGATGAAATAGAGGCTTGGGTACATTTTGGCAGGAGGCTCACTGCTTTCCTCACGGCGCTGGCTCTGCGTGGAGCACAACATCCCCAGGAATAGACACGGGTGGCACTTTGGGGCCGGTGTTATGAAACGTGGAGGGTACATTTGCATCAGTGTGTGGGGTGCAGAGCAGAGCACAACTCAGATTTTACGTCCTGTGAAAGTCCCAGGGCTCGTTTCATTCCAAAGTAGGAAAAAAATAATAATCTTTTATTTTTTCCTGAAAAAAAACAAAAACAAAAACAAAAACAAAAACAAAAAAAAAAAAAAAAAACAAAAAAAAAAAAAAAAAAACACCAGAATAATCTGGAAAGAAGTGTTTGCATTTAGAAATATCACCGTCAGCGCCGGACTGCTCTGGCTCCGATAGCTGATAAGCACACTCCGAGGCTTCCAGTTTGACTTTTAGAGTCTTTTACAAGTGATGATGTGGTGAGAGTCAAAAAAAGAAAGGCAAAATAAATGGCAAAGAAGAACTGGATCATATATATATATATATATATATTTTTTTTTTTTAGAGCAATAAAATGTAAGTGGAATTGTCATCCTCCTGCAAGCCACTTTGCATGCACTGAGGAGCATCCCCTGCCTGAAAACCCTTCTGCGGGGAAACTTTTGACCCAGCTGTGCTCAGATTTCCATTTGCGATGTAAAGAACAGCGTGCACGTGTAATCTGCAGGTCAGGAGGAATCGTAATTTATAATTTTACTTATAAACCGAGGTGTATTTATATGTAAATATTTGCACAGAAATGTGTATGCATTTCACTGTGAATTTGTAGGGTTTTTTTTTTCCACTGCTCAATTATGATTTAACAGATACAGTTAGCGGGCCACCCTGCTGGTGGGGGCTCAGATCATTTCTTTCTGCTCTTCCCCAGGGACACAGCAATAGGGGATGGGATGGGGAAGGGGGAGCAGAAGGGGGTGCAGGGGACCACAGGAGGGTTTGCTGGGTGAAACAAGGGCCGAGGGCAGCCTTGGCCCAGCCGTGGCTGCATCCTTTAGGGAGAAATGGCAGGCACAGTGATGCCAGTAGGCAAATCAGTCGGTCTGAGGCACGCTGATAAGGCCGGGCCCGGGGAGCAGCTCTTTGAAGGGCTGCTGAGGCACTGGTGTGGCTGGGATGCGATATGGAGGGCCTTGAAAATTAAGTGAACAATGGTCTGTCCTTATGTCCATAAGCATAATTGTACAGGGGAATTTCTTGTGCCTGAGCGTGGTAAAATCCCCTTCACGTGCCCTGCTCTGCCACCAACTTTGTCCCCTGTTCCCCAGCGTGTCCTGGGGCCACACTCCGAGAGTACCCCGACCCTCGCCATCAGCCCAGGTGTAGCAATATGGATCAAGGACATGTACCTACATATGTTTGTGCACACAAAAGATAATTTCTCTCTGCTGCACACACGTACACCAGCGTGCTCCTGTCCTGCAGAAGTTTTGGGTTTGGGTTTTGAGACCCTACCCTGTGCCTGGCTGGTGTGAGCACACACTCCTTGCGAGGTGCGTCGGGTGCACTGCTGGTTGTGCTGAGCTGGTGGAGGCTCAGCCTGCTGGGTGTTTGGTGTGCCGAGCCCATAATATCCCTGTGAAGGTGAGTTGTGTGAGGAGGAGGGATTATCCTTTTCCCAGGGTGGGTGGATGGGAACCTCACCCTCCTGCACAGGAACTCCCCGGGGACTGCAGCTCCCTCCTCTCCTCACTTCTCAGCTCTCTCTCCCGTACTTCTGCTCACAAAGACTGACCCAGCTGAACTCACCAGGGCTTTGATATTGAGAAGCTGGGAATTCAGCACCTCACCCAGTCCCAGAGTGCTCAGTGAGTGGAAAAAAATGAACGCAAATGGAATAAAATTGCCTGGATTCGTTAGCTGCGAGGTGCAATAGGAAGGTGGGATAGAGAGGGAGGAGGTGGTACCTGGTGGGGAGGAGGGGTTGGGGTTTGCTGAGCTTCTGTGGCACAAAGGAGACTTCCCTCGGTGAACAACCCCGCTGATGACTTTTTAGTTCCCGTGCCTCAGATTTATATCCTTGTACATTTCCTGAGCTCCTTCTCAGCCAACAGAACTGGTGTGATTTGAGATTTCTGCAATTTTTAGGCTGCTGGTGAATTAATAACCACAACTGAGCATTCGTGAAATGAGGTACAAGGCTGGGAACCTCAGGTTCATCCTAGCCTCGGCTGGTGACACTTTGCTGTCCCCAAAGCCCCTCATGGGCTTGGCTTGGTGCCATGTCCTTTGTCCCAGCCTGGAGGACTGGCCAGCTCCAAGTTGTCCCCATGTCCCTCTACCTCTGTGGGAGGTGGGGAGAGCCCTTGACACTGCCTCCATAAATGCAAATCAAGATTAATCTTTATTGTTACTTCTATAAATTCCAGTTCTGCTTGCTTGGAAAACGGGTCATTTGGGTAGGAAGGACAGAAGAGTGGCTGGGCTCTCCCCTTAGCTCGTTCATGGAGCTGCACCTGATCAGCATCTCTGTGTGGGAAGAGAATTGGAGCCTGTGGTTGCTTTTGCCTCTGCTAATGGATGGTGCTGATGGTGCTGAATGGTGCCAAGTGGTGCTGATGGTGCTGGGCTCTCCCCGCAGCACGCGGGAGGCAGCTCGGTACGCTCTGTTCCTCCTGTTCTCCCATGTGGAGGGGCTGGGAGCTTTAATTCGATCATATTCCTAAATGGAAAATAAAAGCACGCGGATGTCTGCGAAAAGAGTTCTGTCTTGGGTGAATTTTGATCTGGATCCTGAAAGAGTGAGACGAAACCCCGTGATTGACACCCTTGTTGTGCACAAGCTGCCTTGGGGGAAGCCTTCAGAGCAAAAGGTTTCCTTTGCTGGAGGGGGAGTTGAGAAAGTCCAGATTTCACAGCTTTTATATCCTCTGTGAAAAGATTTGAGACCCTGTGAAGTTTTGTACTTCAGGAGGCAGCAGCCCACCTCAGCAAGAAGACAGGGCTTTACAAACCCCAACTCCCCAGTGCTGTGCTCCATCCTGGCCACCTCTCATGAAACCTCCCCCCTGAGGGACCTGCAAGCATCCAAACCCTTCCCAGCCCTACGGGGAGGGTGCAAGCCCCAAAAGCAAAGGCAGGATGAAGCCAAGGGACTGTCCCAAGGACCACCAGGACTCCCCCAGCCCCTTCTGGGGGCTGCTCCTCCAGCACCAGCCCTCTGCAGGCACCAGGAGGTTTTTATTTTCATTCCCCCGTGAGTGATGCGAGCTGCTTGGAGTCGCAGTCGCTGTGGCTTCGGCTGTAAATCAGCGACGCCTCGTTTCCATGAGGACAGCGCTTCCCCTGCCGGTGCACGGAGCCCAGCTTGGTGCATTTCGCAGGATACCTGCCTCCAGCCTGGCTTCTCAGGTTGGTTTCGTTCAGTTCCCTTTCTGGGAGCACCAGGAACCCCACGACCTTCCTTCAGCACCGAGCGCTGGCTGCGAGGGGCAGGGAGGGATGCTTTGCCGGCAGCTCGCCCTCCTCATATATCATCAAGAAAATGCTGCCGACAAGCAGCGAGATTCATTCTGGTGCCAGCCGACCATAAATTTATTTGCTTGTTAATGCAGCTTCCCCCAGTTCATGTTTTCCCTAACTAGGAGCATCAAAATGTCAACCTGTCCTCAGGGGTATATCAGCCTCCCGAACCCAAGGCAGTAACGAGATTAGAGCCCGTGCTGCTCACGAGTGCTGCCTCCCCACGTGTGCTCCCTCACTCACTCGCACTTTTCATTTTTTTATCTGCTTTTTTTCTCCCACTGCTGCGTTTTTCCTTCCCCTCCATCCCTCTTTTCTTCAATTCTCCATGAAACAAATGCGAGCTGACACACACCTGGCATTTTTCCTCTGTCCCCGTTTGCCATCTTCCCCCAGCCTGGGCATGGGGACGGCTCCAGCTCAGTGTGCTCCCCACAGGAGGTCTCTGACTTCCCCCTGACTATATAAATATGAAATAAGACAAAGAGCTGCTCAAAATGCAGTAAATATGCAAGCATGAGGCAGGAGAAGGGCAGGTTGGTGGCTGGTGGGAGAGGCAGGAGAGGACATCCCACCTGGCTGGATGCAGCCTGGGCAGATTGAGGATGCTGAGTGCTGGAAAGAGATCTCCTGGATGGGGAGGGATGACCCTGGTAAGGCTGAGAAACACCAACAGGACATATGAAACACCTATGAAGGTAAAAGAGGAAGCTTTAGTGCTCTTTTTTGATGCACGGAGTTTTGAGAGCACAGAGAGGAGCAAAGAGCGCTCAGGATGGTGACAGCCCCATCCACTGCCAGGAGGGGACAGGAGGAGCAGTGCTCTGGTGGCTGGAGGGGCACATGCGAGGAATGAAGCTCCTTGCTCTGCCCCAGGCAGGCTGCTCAACTCCTGCCACTCGAGGAGGAAGGGGAATGCTCGCTCATCATCACACTTCTCTTTTAGGTTTGACTTCGAGCCCCTTTTATTAACCTGTAGTCACCTGCTGTAGCAGCGAGCTGTGCGCGTGATTAATGGCCCCTGAGATATTTGCGGATCTGAAAGGCTGCTTGTTAGAAATTTGCACTGAGCGTAGCTAGCTGGATTTTTTTTATTTATTTTTATTTTTTCAGCTTGGCAGCCATTTCACACCACACTTCATCACCATTTCGATTGGCACAAACAGACCAGAGGGATGCAGGTGGAGGTGAGCATGGGAGCAGAACTCCTCCACCAGGGACAGGAGCAAATACCTGTACCTTAACCTTTGCCATGTTTGCTCCTCCTAAGCAGCTGCGAGGCCACCTTGGCTACGTCTGTTGGGCCTCAGTAAGCAAATAGCAAGTCCAAATCTCTTTGGAAAGGTTTCCCTTCTGCACACAGGGTACACACGGACTCTAGTCCTCAAACAGGTGACTCAGAGGGACAGGAGTGTGGCTGAGAAGTTGTTAAACTTTCCTTGAAGAAGAACATACAAAAAAAAATCTTCTACTAAGAAATTATTTTCCTGACTTTTTAATAAAGTATTTGACCTTGCAGGATGAAGGAATGACGTTTTTTTTCCCCCATAAAAAATGTAAAATATAACTTGAAATTTTTCATGGAAGAAGGTGTCCTCCGTCCTCATCTCATTCGGTCTTATACCTGCAAAGCACACTCATTCCACTAATTCTTTGCTTTTCTACGCATGAAATTCACCCATGAAATAAGGGAATTATGCAATTAAGTGTCTTGAGAACTCAGCTTGACTTGACTCAGTCTAACAAGATGAAGGCACACGGTAGGCACGTATATAGATATATATATTTAAAAACTATCTATGCCATGCAGCTGGGCGCAGGCCTGGAGAACCCTTGTGTTGCACCTCTTCTCTAACCTCTCCCTGAGCAGCAGCCCTGATGAAATAGGATGTGTATCACACCAGCTCCTCCTCTGAAAGCCAGCTCTCGGGCTTGGAGCAGCAGCACGGCCCAGGATCAGTGCAAGGGGAGAGGAGCCAGCCTGCCCCCCGGACTGCTCTGAAGGTGGGTTTTTGGTGGCGTTCCCCAGGCAATACATGCCTGTTACAGCTCCTCACTGAGAGGTGTCCAGCAGAAGCTGCAGTTGCTGCATTAGGATTTCTGTGCCACTTTTCAAGCTCTACCAGTGACGTGCATCGTCCTGGACCAGCCTGTAGCATTGCTTCATGCCTTTGTTTCCTCTTGCTTGACTCTGCCTGTTTAAGCTATGATCTCCCCAAGCCAGACATGACACAAACTCCAGGATGCTTCAGCCCAGCACTAGGCAAATGGTGGCCCCTTGTCCCTGAAATTGTCCTGTCAGCCCCGTTTTGTTCCTCCCTACTGCAGCTCTGCTCCAAAAGACCCAGTCCTGCTGTCCCTGCTCTCCTCAAGCACAGCCCCCTCCTGGTGTTCTCCTAGGTTTGATGACTCTAAAGGAAAAATGAAATGAAATAGCCTTGGAAAAGGGGGGTCTGGGGTCAATTCTGGCCACCACGGTGACCTTAGGAGCACCAGCTGCCTCTCTCCTAACTAGAAACTGGGTAAGGAACGAGCAGGGTCTTCTGCTCTGGGGTTTGGAGAGAGGAGGGAAAATAAAAGAGCTGCTGCATGTGAGCTGGGCTTTCCCTGAGTAAATAAATTATAAAATTACTTTAAAGCATCTTTTTAGTTGCATATAAAAGCTAGGAAATGAATGTCTCCTGCATAATTGCTGAGAAGGGCTAAAACAGCCATTTCTATTTGCAGTTTCATATTTCAATAAACTTTTATTTATTTCCATTTGAGTGAATGTTCCTGCTCATGAATATTTTGAGGTATTCAGAACACTGTCCAAAACTAATTCTGATTTTCACTTGGGTAATGCCACATTCCCCTTCAGTCTGTGCTGATATTCCTCCCTCAATGCCCATGGGAAAGCAGCAAGATGACTATAATCAACATCTTCATAAACAATTGCTTTAGCTCAAACACAAAATTAACTTTCTGATAGGTTTTAAGAAAACAAGCAAGCAAGCAAACAAAATCTCTAACTGCTCATTATTTGAGTAGTACATTTATTTCATTTTTTCTTTCCAATGCTAAACCGTGTCATTTGTGGATATAGCTGTACATTCTGCTTTTAAATTGAACCCAAGTTATGCAACTTACTTAGCTAAATTAGGAAATGGAGGAAATTGCTCGCTCACCTTGTTCTTAAAGCTCAAAGCCAGGAAATGAGAAGGCTACCCTGCTCTTTTTTTTTTTTTTTTTTAATATATCCAGAACTGAAATAAGAATTTGTTCTTTCAGATATTTTAAAGGGAAAGAGTTTGGTCTGGCAAGAAATCAGCTCAGTTGGGGGTGTGAGACAGACCCAGTTTTAGATTCCTGCTGTGAATCATGCAGTGGATATTACCTAGCTTCCCATACCCTGCAGGGCTTCTGGTCCTTCTGACTTCTGACCAGCTTTTACACCTTGAGAGCATTTACTCTTGAACCTAAAGAATGTCTGCAGAAAAAAATAAAAATAAATAAAAATAAATCTAATTTTAAATACATTTCTCAATAAATATAAGTAATTACAGAGTGGCCTATTTGACCATTCAGGTTGTGCTGTGAAATGTTGGACCCCTGAATTTAGTGGTCCCCTTCAGATTTCCCATGCAAGCAGCATCGATTGCATTTCACACTCAAGAACAACCTGAGCTGTGCTTTCAGGGATGGTGCCTTTTTTTTCCTTTTTGCTTTTAAATCACTATTTCTGGGGTTGGAATTTTGTCCCGAATTGGGCCTACAAGGCTCCGAATGTCCCCTCTGTACCACTACAGAATTACAAAAACTTTATTTTGCTAAACTGGAGGCATTTGAGTGCCCGGAGGGACAAAGACACGATTCCTTCCTCATCCATCCGCTGAGCTGCAGCTATCGACAGCCTGGTATCAACCTGGTGCCACTCTGGAGCAGCTCCTGTAGCTCAAACCCCTTCCCAGAGCTTTGCACCGATTTCCTTGCTGGTTAAGCCAGTTCATTTCATTTTGCAGGAGTGCAGGATGCAAGCTGCCAGGGAACTCGGTTGCTTCCGAGGATGTGCCCCATGCTGCTGGTGGGTGACTTCTGATGGATGGTTCTTTTTTTTCCTGTGGGGTGGAGACCTGTGTTTTGGGAATCCAGCATGAAACCTGCACAGGAGAATGGGAAAGCGCTGTGAGACAGTGCTTTGAATGGGGTTATTTTGTGCACTTTATTTTTTTTTCCCTGAGAAGACAGTGCAGGAGCACCTGGGGGTCGCCCTGGCTTTTTTCGCCCTGGCAGTGGCGAGGGGAACGGGGGGAGCGGGGGCTGCTGGAGCGCGCTGGGTCCATATGTCCTCGGGCGTCCAGGAGACTGCTGCAATATGGAGCGGTTCAGTGTGTGATGAATGTTGTCATTAGCGTGCGTGGCACTTACGGGCTTCCATTTATCCTGAGCAACAGTGATTTATGTCTGGGGCATGCATCCAGGTAAAAAGTATTTTAAAATCTAAGGGAGGGGCCCTCAAAGAGCTTTAGCCTCTTCCCTTCCTCTCCTTCCCAGCAAACTGATCCCAGATAAAATTGTGATCCCCTCCATGGCTGTCCTCACGGTGCAAAGACCCTACACCCCTAAAAATTAGCTTTTAAGGGTTCCTGGCACTTCTCTTTTCATCTTCCCACCTCTCCACCCTGCTAGGGGTGCATTTGTCTCAGCTGCCTGCTCACGCCATGGTGATGGAGCTGGGGCCAGGCACCTCCCCGGCACACAGTGGGAAATGAAGGGGGGGGCAAATGGGTTTGTGTGTGGGTGTGCAGGTTTGGTGTACAGTGAAAAACAGGTTTCTGTCCTCCCCAGCCCCAATTAGGTTTTAGCTGGGCAAAAAGAAAGCTCAAAGCCAATTGGTTCATTCTGACACTGGGAAAAGTTGGCTTACCCGTGTTTGCTAGATAAGAATAACATTTCAGAGTCAAACTGATAAATGCTACTTTTTATTGAACCCAAGTGCCTTTTTTTTTTCCCACCCATTTTTAGTTCCATTTTAAGAAAAACAGGCCATTTTTGGTCCTGATTTGGATGGGGAAGCTGATCTCAATCTTTCAAAGAATGGGAACTCGGATTCCTGATGAGCTCTGCCTGCGTATGGACTCCCCAGTCAGCAGTTTAGTGCCTCTCCATTCATTTACCCCAGTGTAAATCAGGAGTAATTGTCCTGAAATCAATGTCACTGTGATTGACCAGATTTTCAAAGAAGCTCAGCTCCCAGCTAAGCCCCTGCGATACGTGGCCAGATGTATTTATTTATTTCATTTACAGAGCGCTGTGGATACCTAGCCCCTGTGAAACTGGGCGCTGAGTGGCAATATTGAATGCTGATTGCAGCTTGTTGGAAAATGAGGGAGAGGAGAAAAAGCAATATTTGCAAAAAGCTTTGAAAAGGAGTTGGTTTTCTTTTTCTTCTCCTTTCTGAAGTGCTTTCTGTTTTTCTCTTCCTCCTCCCCCCTCTGAGCCTGTGTGCGCACTTCCTGCGCTCTGTTCCTGAGCCTCTCCCTGCCTCTGACTGCGAGCTCACATCTCATCACCAAGCGTTGAAGCGTGGTTTGAGACTTACCAGTGTGCTGCTACCTTCAGAGGTTGGGGATTTGTTTTCCTTGAGCCAGGCCACCAGGGGTGGCTTTGCACCAGGGCTGGGGGTGGGCACTGCTAACAACAGGGTCACGCTGTCTGCTCAGATGTGCTGTGCTTGGACCCTGCTTTGTGGCTCTGTCATCAGATGTTGCCCTGAAAGTCTTGGAGTTGATGATCTTGAAGGTTTTTTCCACCCTAGATCTTTCTAAGTCTGCTCAATGCCGCAGTGGAAGGGGACACAAGAAAGGGGAAGATGAGCACAGTGGGGCAGCCACCGCAGGGAGATGTGTGGCACCGTGTGTGGAGCACAGGGAGCAAACCTACACGGGCTGCCTGAGGGCACAGCTGATTAATTTGGCCTCCTGCACACTCGGTGCCCTTCCTGCACCGTGGCCTTGCCACCACTCACCTGCACGTGGTGAGGTGCTCCCCGTGGACTGCACGAAGCCGCAGCAAGCTAACAGCATTGCTTATGCACGGGTGGTGGGCCCAAGGGTCTCCCCAGGCTCAGAGTTGCATTAATTGCTTCTCCTGACTGTTTTTCCCCTCTCCCTTTAGCTTTGTCTCATGAAGGACTGGCAAACAGCTCCATGATTCAGGCTCTGGGTGAGGCCAGGACGCCGGGAGCATCCTCGGGGAAGGAGGACGCCGCATGTGTCGGGCTGCGTGTTCTCATTTCGACTCGCAATGAATATGAAAGGCAAGCGGAAACCCAATTAGTAACCTCTGAACTAGCCCCGTGTTATCTCCAGGAACACATGCCATCTGCCAGCTCCTCCGCCACCCCATGGCCCCCTCCTGCTTCCCAGCTCAACGAAACCGGTGGTGGGGACGGCGTTTGGGCTGCAGGCACTGCATGGGGAGAGAGATTTAATAAAACAACACGGAGCTGTCTCCCACCCCCCAAACACAGCTCCTGGCCCATAGCTATATGCAGCATTCTTTCTTCCCCCAGCCCTCACGTTCATCCTGCAGTCAGTCTCAGCTCAGGCTCTCTTTCGGCTCTGCTGCCCCTGGAAGGGATGAGAGTGACCCAGAGCACAGGTGGGGACATTTCTGACATGGACAAGCCTCTGGTGGCTGGGCTGGCAGGGTTCAGCTCCTGCCACAGGCTGCTCTCAGCACTTTGATGCCTGCTGCGGTCAGAGGAAGCTGCCCCCGGCCAGAAAGAGGAAGATTTCCAGGGAGAAAGCAGCAAATGGCCCTCAGCTCTGGCATCCGAGCTTGCAGGATCTGGGCATTGCTGTGATGAAAGCCCCAGGCAGGGGTCTGGCAGGGTACATAGCAAATACATTGCTGGCGTGGATGGGCAAGGGAAGGCTTTTTCTCCAGCACTGATGTTGCTTTTGGGGTGGCCTCTTGTCAGAGGGAGGTTTGCAGGGCTGAGATTTGGTGCAGCGGGAATGTGGGCAGGGATCCCAGGTGGCAGGCGTGGGCTGTCCTCCCTGGTGGGACACAGCAGAAAAGGAGGAAAGTGGGAACATCAGAAGTTGGCTGAGATGACCTGGGTGCTGCAAATGGCCAGGGTTCAGCTGAACACCACATTTGCCCCCTGATGTGGAGGTCCAGGATGGATGGAGCTGCTGGGAGGAGAGAGCGACCACCGCAGAGGCGAGAGGTCCTCACGTCCCAGCTCGGCCCCTTCCAGGAGTGGCCAAGGCCTGGCCGAGCTGCTTTCCTTCCCCAGCAGCCTGGGTAATTGTGTGTTTACAGTAAAATTGACAGATGGGAGTTGCAGCGTTTTGCAGAGGCAGATGGTATCAGAGGAGGGTGGGAAAAGTCTGGCAAGGAAAAGCCAACTGGCTCTCCTTGTGCCAAAGCTGCAACATATGCCTGCCTTATGCAAAGCAGCCCCGCTTTCCTCCAGAAAAGTTTGGGGAAGTGGAGCTGTGAATCAATAACCCGGGTCTCCTGTCAAATGCTGCACGTGCCGACGGGCTCTGCCTTTCCCAAGCAGAGGCAGGCATGTGAGCACGGGCAGGGGAAGGTCGCCTGCAGCCTGCAGCGTGCCCCCAGCTGCACATGGGGGGCAGCGGGGATCGGAGTGGTGCCTGCCCCTTGGTAGGCTTGGAGGGTTAATGACAATCCCCAAAGGCATTTTTCTCTCTGTCTTTTATCATGGCACCAGGACCTGGATTCATTTGAGACTTTTTTTTTTTCTTTTTTCTTTTTTTCTTTCCCCTGTACGTGCCAAATGGTGGGGAAAAGAGGAAAGTTGCTGCGGTAAGGAGTCAGCTCCAGGGTACTGAGGTTTGCTGAAATAAGCAACAAGAGCAGGGCTGCCTTGGCTGTGTTTTGGGGTCCCACTTGCCAAGCAATATCACACTCCTGTACCCCACACTGTCTCTGCTGGGGCTGGATTGTGGTGAGCTTTCAATGGGGGCTCAGCATCAGGCAAAGCCCCCTTCAAATTCGAGCTGCTGAGCCCTTCTTGCCACCAAAAATGCTGGAAAGAAAGTTATAAAGTTTATTGGGGCACAGGCATCAGTGTCAGCTCCTTAAAAACTGCAAAAGGAGATTTATTGGCCATGAATGGCCAGGACTGGGTTGTAAGCCTCCTCTGAAAGCAGTTTTCTCCACTGTGGCTGCTGGCACAGCGTTCAGCTTGCTGCCAGACTCCAGGTTTTCGAGACCTTTCCAGGTTTTCAATATCTTCCTCGGAGCCCCTGATATTAAGTTGTCAACAAGGAGGCTGGTAAACGAGGAGGACTCCACGTTTATGAGGAAGAATAGTAGATTTGGGAATTATCAGGCTACTCAAGCAGAAGATAAATCACAGAAAGTGGTGGGCATTTATCAGGGAGAGAGCATGCTCCCGGGCAGGCGCGGCTGCGTGCAGGGGAATGGCAGGCACAGTCCTGAGCCAGGGCACATATCCTGATCCTGCACCGTGATGGGGAGCAGCAGGAGGTGCTGGGCTTTCACCCCATCCAAGGGAGAGGTGAAACCCCATGCATTAGACTCCGAAGTTGTTCAGGCCGATCACGATATTTTAAGGTGCCAAATCCTTCACTGGGAGTTCAAGGGAGCCCTTTGCAGTGAGGAAGAGGAGCTGGCAGCCAGGTGAGCAAGGAATTCAGCCCTCTAGGGAGAAAAAAGTCTAACCCGAACATGCCTCTTCCTCTCCCAAAGCATAATTAATGGCAGTGCAATGAGCCACCTGCACCTGGGCATCCTGGGCAGTGAGGAGGCTGAGAGCCCATTTGTTGGGTCTGGGCCCCCTCCCATGCAAGGTCCTGCTTCGCTCCCTGTGCTCGCAGCCTGGGGAAGCTTTGGCTGTGGGGTTAGCAGAGAAAGAGGGCCAAGACTCTGTCTGCAGAGGGTTCAGTCTCCTCCTGCAGGGACCCCCTGGCAGGGGAACACCAGACTGCCCAGGGAGCAGCGGGCGATGTGTCAGAAATATTTCAGCTGTACGCAGAGCATCCCGAACACACAGATGAGGGCCTCTCTGCAGCACAGCAGTCCTGCAGCACTGCCCATGCTCCTACCTACAGCAAATTCCCCCAGGCATTTCAGCTGCCCTTGACACATGCTGACATTACTTCGTCGGGACAGCAGCAATCCTGAATTTCTGGGGATGCTGCGAGCATCCCATGCTGCAGCAGCAGTGAGGGGCACAAAGGCAGAGTGAGGTGACATCAGCTGTGCCCTGCAGGTAACAAGTGCATGTGCTCAGCTCCTGGCTCCAAGGCCCTGTTTTCCCACAGCCCTGGTGGATCTGGCACTCTGGCTGTCTGATCCGCTGCTATCCGTGCTGCAATCTGTCCTTTCACCTCCTCCTCACCTCTGGCTTTTCCCCTTCCTCCTTTCTCTTCTCCTCCTATTGTCCTTATCTGCTAGGGCCCTATTACCTGCTTTTATCTGCAAAAGCGTCTAATCTCCGACAGCACCTGGTGCTTGGCTGGATGTGGACAAAACAAATCCACTCTGTTTTTTGTATTCTTTATTTTTTTTTTTATGTGAGATTTTAAATTGCCTTTCAGCTCTCAGAATCCCTCTTGCTCCTTGTTTAATTTTGCAGCAAGGCTTTTTGCTACTCCCCTCTTGCAGGAAGAGGACGAAGGACCAGCTTGTGTGCGCACTGGTTTTGGTCCCTGTCCATTCGGATGACTACGTGCCAGCCCTCGGAGCCCGGGAGAGCTGATGAAAGGGCCGGGGAGGGAGCTCTAAGCACACAGCACCTGCAGGGAGGAGGAGGAGAGGGGCCGTGGGTAAATCCTTCCCCGCACTTTCTGAAACCAGGACACAGTCGCTGCTACTCGGTGACCTTGGAGAAAGAGCTTTCATTTCTCCTTCAGGCTGTCGGTGCTCTGGGAACAAGAACAGTCTCTCATTACAGACGTGCATATAAATATATCATTTAGCACAGTGGTGGGCGTCTTTACTGCTATTACAGTAACAACCTGTCTCCCCCTCCTAGCTCCATCTGAGAAGGGAGAAGTGCTTCCCTGTCTCTGGTTATGATTAACAGGATGGGGTTTGCTGCTGGGTTTTGATTGGGGAAAGGACCCTTTTCTTTGGGAATGAATTTGGCACTGGTGCCCCGTGGCAGGCTGAAGCCTGTGGGGCAGTGGTTGCTCTCCATTCACATGGTGGGTGCCTGGCAGGAGGAGCAGCCCAGATCACTCCTCACGAGCTGCCTGCTCACCCTATCTCAGCATTTCACCCCTTTAGTAACAACACCTCAAGTGTTTGAGCCCGGGGACAGTAGGTGGCCCAAGAGACCTGCTCCTGTCTTGTTCCACCAGGTCTGGGTCCTTCCACCAAGCAGTGCCTCAGTTTCCCTGTGTATAACATGATAACATTGGTTTATTATGAAGCTCTCCTGGAGAAAACCATTGCTCAGGAGTGAGCTTGCTGCTCTCATCGTGACCTTGGGTCTTCAGAAAGCAGCACAGTGAGAACGGGACTGGAAGGCGCTGGCAGCCCCGCTCCATGCTGCAGCTGCGGCAGCTGCCAGGAAGCCAGGCAAGAGTAAATCTGCCACTCGCAGAGGTGAAGGGGGCACGAGAGAAGGACACGATTGTTTCTGTCCCAAAAGGGGAGAAGAAAGGGAAGAGATGGAAAATTCATTTAGTGCCTTTCAACAGCTGGAAGCACAGTTCCCCACAGCGCAGAAAACTGGGGCTGCAAAAGAGCGTGGGGAAAGGAGGAGGTGAAAAGTATCTGAAATCTGTGGGGTGGGTTGGCTGATTCGGAAACACTTCCCTGGGCCGAATGGACATGCTCCAGCCAGGCAGAAATTGTGCCCTGATACACACAGGACCAGGAGGGCCACATGTCAGGAGTGCTGGAAATGCCAAAATGCAGCAAAGGGAAGCAAAGAGGGAGGGAAGGAGAAATATGTGAGCAAAGGCAGTGGACAGGCAGAAAAGCTAAAGTCATATTGATCTGTACAAGGAAAACATATTCTCACCACTTCTCATCCTCCTTTCAGATGATCCTGCATCAAAAAAATACCAAAGGGCTGTTTTCCAAGCCTGGCTTTAGAGATCTTTCCAATGATATAGCAGATAAACAGCCGCTTGCTGACAGTGAAGGTGCCAAAGTGATTTTTTGATGATATAAGCTCTGCTGGGAGGGAGAGGGAGAGGAGGGGTTGCTGAACGTGATAAAATGCAGAGGAAGGTGATGGGCAGGGCTGGAGCCAAGGACACCGTGCTGATGGGGTACGTGGCAGCTCGATGCATGGCAAGCGCCAGGGGTAGATGTGTGGCTGGAGAGGGAATGGTCAATGCCAGGAGCTGGAACTGGATTAAATGTGGGGTAGCCATCCAGGATGCTGTGCCTCCAAAAGGTAAGTTATTTAGGAGCTTGCTAAGTAGTCATCAGACACCCTTAAAAATAACCAGGACCCCAGTGCATTGCTCTTGGCCTGGTTCCCATCACATGCTGGAAGAAAACTGGTAATTTGGCTGGAAGTTCACCCCTGAGGAGGCAAATGCTCATCGTTATTCATGGCTTTCCTGCTTTTCAGGCACTTGTCGTCCAGCCAGAGCAGGAACCAAAACACAAAGTGCTTGGCCAGGCACTCACAGCAGTGGAGGAGAGTCCCAACAGTGCCTACACTCCATGGGGACTGCAATAGGTGCTTCTTGAGGAAAAAAAACAGCCCTGATACCACACCAATCCCTGAGGTATAGAAGGTGCTTCTGATGGGATCTGAATACATGTGACAGTGCCTGTGTCCATGGGAGGGAGCAGGTTCAGGCTCTGTGGCTCACCAAATCCAGCAGCCCATCGAGAATCCAGCCGCACCATGTCCTTGGGACAAAGAAGATGGCTCTCTTCAGGTAGCTTCCTACTTGTAGCTCAGCCTCAAGCAAACCAGAAAGAGCAGGAGAGAAAGGAAAATCATAGAGCAGGAAGGTGGGAGGAGGTGGAGTGATTCCCAAGTGGAGCACAGGAGCTGAAGATGGTATCTCAGGAAGGAGCAAATACGGTCTGAAGCACATTCAGGGTCACTGTTAAAGGACTAAAAGAATTTGTGGAAGAACCTCTGACGAGGCAAAGGGACCTATCTGCTGTGCACTTCTGGGTAGTTCTAGGAAATCTCATTCCTACAGGGACAACAGCATTCAGACGTCCATCCCACACAGAAAACGGGATCTTCACTCAGCTCTGCTCCAGGCCAAGGTCCTCAGCTGAGCACAGGCATCTTCATTTTAGGAACAGCCACGAGGTGTGTTACAAATCTTCTACCACTTCCAGTCCCAGAGTGTTTTATTTCTTCCATAAGGCATTTTGGGTGCGGGGTGAATGGGGCAGAGACAGAACAGAGTCCCCATCCCAAAGGGACCAGAGGACAAAGCCACATCTCTTCTCTGCAGCCTGGCTGGTCCCTGGGAGCAGTGTGGCAGGCAATGAACTCATGAGAAGCACATTAGGAGCAAAAAAGGCATTCTGTGGGGTCCTGGGCACCACCACAAGCCCTGCATTTTCCCAATTCATTTGGGCAATTGAATTCCACCTCCCTTCCCTCAGCACTCCCAGCTGTTTGATGGAGCTGAGTGCTTTTCTCCATCCAGCACTCTGAGATATTCCCATGAAAGGCTGTGTATAACTGTGAAGTATTATTATTGCACACCTTTTGGAAAGTGCCTTGAGACGTCTTGGAATGATAAGGTGCTATAAGGCAGAGAAGTTGTGCAGAGATAAATTCACTGTGAAATGTGTTTTGCTAGAGACATTTATGTAGCATATCATCTTATCAAGGAACTTTGCCCAAGAAACAAATTCTCATGCCTGTATAAAGAGACTATAATTGAACTGTTGACTCACAGTTTTGGGAAAAGACAGAGTGGGGGAAAATTTCCAGGGCCTCTAGGACCCCAAGGAGGAATATAATTAAGGAAGACATAATTGGAAACCTAAAGCAACCCCATCCACCCGGAGCAAGTGCTGAAACAGCAAGCAGGAATAGCTGGGCTGAGCCTGAATCGCAAAGCAGATGGCTGAGGATTTGTAGGTCAGAAGCTCTTGGATCTGCTGGGCCAAGATGGGGTCAGGGCACCATATGGATGAAGGGCAAAAAAGACAGATATCTAAGCATGCCGTGCACTCTGCTGCCCAGAAAGGCAATTCGGAAGCAGGACAAACTTGCATGCAGTTTTTTTCTCATATTCTCAAGAAGAGAATGAGTCCCAGGCTTCTCTGGTGACACTGGGGCTAGTATAGGCTTGGGATATTTGGGATCACACAGCCAAGAAGGGAACAGAGTCTATAAGCAACACTTAATGGGATTTAAAGGTGCCCTGTTCCTAGTTCGGGTTAGCCCTGTCGGCATTTGTAGTAGATTTGGATTAGGAACTGGTTTTCCTCCTTGATGTAGATCTTTATGAGCTTCAACCTGTTATTTTTTTCCTATCCAGCATTAGGATAAGCATATTTTGAGAGAAATGATCAGGAAGTGGGGGGAAAATCTTCTTCGTACCTCTAACCCCCGATTTATGGCCCTCCAGTTAGGGCATATCCTTCAGATGGGGGAATTGCCATGCTGAGGACCCTGTTGTGGGTTGCTCAGGCTGGGTTTCTTCTCGGTGCCCAAGCTCACCAGATCAGCCAGGGCTCCAGCAGAGCCCCGGGACCAGCTGCAGCTCTCCTCTCTGGACCAGAAGAGGTGGCAGAGCAGCCCGAACCCTCCTGCTCAGAAGCTGAGCCCACGATCTCACATCGCTGCAGCTGATCTCTATTTTCCTTAAACTCTACAGACAGCGTCTTCAGAACTTAATTTGATTTTGATTGATTTTTTGAAACTTGAAACACTTCTAAACTAATTTTCAGTATATTACTCTTGTCAACTCTTAAAGATTTTGTCAGTAAGAATTTGCTGAACAGACACAGTAATTTTGTTTCTCATTTTGGCAGATCACCCCTAAAGAGTAAAGTGGGCAGGAGGGGGTGTTATTATAGCTGCAGTTATTAGAATATACATTGCAATTACCCTGCTCCTATTTATGGGTCGTTTCAGAGCAATTTCTGAGAGCAGCCACTAGGAGCTCAGGGTGTACCCGTCTGTGTGAAGCTAACTGCATAAAGCCTCAATGTGCTCATTTCCCTGCTCCCGGAGTGATTTTTAGCACTGAGGGGCGTTCATGTCAGAGGTTGGGTTCTGAGATCCTCCAAGCCTAAGGTCCACATCAAACACATGGCCCAGGTTGGGAGTGGGCTAAATCCCAGTTTATGCTAGAAAAGACTGACAGGGTGGTGGGTGGGAGGGAAGGGGGATATTCTCAGGCAGGAGCTGCATCTAGATCCAGGGGTCAGGGTAATTAATCTGGCATCATTCATTTTATGCTTCCTGAACCCAGTGGGCAACTGGGGACTGGAAGAGATGGAGATCTGTATAAATTCAGCTGAGTAGCACTTTAGCTGTATGGGATGTCATTAAAAAAGTCTGGTTTAGATGTAGCGTCTTCAACAAGCAATAGTATTATTTTAGGGCAAAGCAATTTACATTCCCAAAAGTAGAAACTACTGACTTGTTTGCTGGCTGTACATTTTGGACATCTCATTTCACATATGAAGCAGCCCTTGAACTGGGGTGCAAGGCATCACAGAAGATAGCCCACATCTTCAGGATCTTTAGGAAAAAAACACCAGTACCCAGATCTCAAGGAGCAACCTTGCAGCCCCAGAGTCTGGGCAAAGAGGCAAAGGCAGAGATCTCCAGATTGCAGAAACCCTCCAGGAAACGCCTGCTCCACCAGCCAGGGACTAAGCCCTGCATGTGGGTTACGGAAAAGAGCCAGTAACACTGTGACAGCACCGTCTGGGGGCTCCTGCAAATGTCATTCTCACTGCTGCTAGCTGGGTGTGAAATGCTAGCGAGTGACTTGGTTGTTTTCCCCCCCACGGACAACAACACGAAGAAGAAGCCAAGGTGAAATGGGACACCCAGTCCCAAGGGAGCACGAAAAGTGAGAAGGAGGTTGTTAGAAAAAAATATATATGTATTTTTGAATGTCGAAAATCAAAACGAGGTGAATCAACGTGACACCACGCTGCTGAAGAACCCAGCTCCCCCATCCCAGCTCTGGCTGCTGGCTGCAGGCACTTCCCTAACCACAGCTCATTTTCTGCACTCTAACCAGAAGTTACCTATTTGCATTTTTGAGGGGCTGGGTCAGTCTTCTGCCAGGTTAGAGGCCCTATGGATGGTCTGGTGAGCTCCAGAGCTCAGTGTAGGGAGATGCACGGCCCAGATAGAGGCAGGAGACCCATGACAGCATGAGGAGAAGTGTATTTGACCATCTCTTTTTGACATCCACAAGCTTTTAGTGCAGCTCAACTTTCATTTTGAAGCCCTCCCCCGGGAGGACAAACAGAGACATCACCTCGCTGAAAAGCAGCCTCTTCTGGGGCAGAACCTGACAGCTTTCCACTTATGGACCATGTGTACCACCAGGAGATGTAAAGCGTCTCGCTGCCGTCCCTGACAAGATAATTAGGTTTTATTTTATTTCTTCTTTCTCTCCTTTGTCTTTTTGTATGTGGATCTTCTCCCTTGTTTATAAGCTTAATTGCACAGCAGGGGCAGGCATGAGAAGCCCGATACATGCAGTGACCTCCACGCTGCGGTCTGTGTTTGTGTGCCTGTGCTTGGCTCTGTTGTGCCTGCTGGGAGCTCTCAGCTCAGTGCTGCGCCTGAAGCACCCCGGGGGCTGTTATCTCCTAGGCTGTCTTAGGACGGTGATATTAAAAGTCCATCACTGAGCTGCTAGAGAGTAAATGTTAGGGATATAAACCCACAGTTCCCTTGCTGGCTGGGGTATTAAAATTAGTGAGGAGAGTACCTCAGTGAGTGCTCCTTCTGCATGGGCACCAAAGTGGTGGCTGTGCTGCAGCAGTCCCCATCTGATGAAGCTTTCCAGCGCTGCTTATTCCTCCTGGACATCTCTGAGCAACCTTTGCTTCCTCCTGCTTGTTGCTTTTTGAGCTGGCGACTTCAACATTTAACATTTTGTCTCTTGTTTGTTTTTCTTCTCTCACATGGACAGACACTCAGACATGCTGATTGACTCTGACCATTCACACAAACTGCAACCTTGAAAGTTCCAGTGTGCTATTCTTAAAAACAATAATTAAAATAATAGTGATTTATTTTTTTCCCCCTTTTGAAATGCCAAAGGGGTTGAGCTGTGGCTCAGAGGAGCTGCCTACCATTGGTGCTGGAAGTTCTGCTCAGCATTGTTCTCTCCACTCTTCCATCACTTGCATCGCTCATCAATTATCATCACGGATCTGGTCGATATTGAAATGAAACTGCTGGGGGATCGATAACAGAATTGCTGAGAAGCTTTCTGTATGAATGACATTTTTCTCATTTTGTGGGCACGGAGGATGAATTGGAGCAGGGGGAGGAAGGGGGGGATGGAGGCTGGGAAGTGGTGCATGCTCAGGCCTTTGCCATTTCAGAGAACTTCACATAACATCCAAACTTAACAAGCTGCTCCATGTATCATTAATGTGCTTGTGGGGAACAGTTTTTCTGCTAACAGAGCATTTCTCTGAGCAGTTTGCAAGCCCTCTAGTGGGGCTTGCTGTTTTCTCTGCTTCTTGAAAGCTGCCACAACCAGCCAGAGCAGATAAATAAATGGGGATAGTTTGGGCATGATTGGGTTGAGTTGCTAAACACGGGTATTTAAGGTGCATGTGTGCTAATGGGATAATTGTATTTTTATCGTGTAAGGGGTGAAGACACCATGCCTGCATACAGCACTGGTTTTAACATCTTGCAGTGCGTTGACTCCCTACACTTCTCCCCAAGGGAGGCGTAGACCCTGCGTAGCAGATGTCAGTGCTGTCACAGCAGTCGGTCTTTGTGGTTATCACTCATGGATCCGTTAGCAAAATGACAGAGCGGCTCCAAGGATTCACAGACTCCAGATCCCTCTCTTCAGCTCCCTGAAAGGAAGGGGTGGGGAGCTGGGGGTCAGCCTCTTCTCACAGGTAACTGTGATAGGACCGGAGGGAATGGCCTCAAGTTGTGCCAGGGGAGGCTCGGGTTGGAAATGAGGAGACATTTCTGCTCAGGAAGAGCAGTCAGGCATTGGGATGGGTTGCCCAGGGAGGTGGTGGAGTCACCGTCCCTGGGGGTGTTCAAGGAGAGGTTGGACGTGGTGCTTGGGGACAGGGTTTAGTGGTGACATGGCTTGTAGGGGGATGGTTGGCCCAGATGGTGTTGGAGGGCTTTTCCAACCTCAGTGATTCTGTGATTAGAAACCCCTGGACTATGCAGTTACAGGCACGTCCTTTCCCCGTGCAGCCTCTTCACAGGAAGGTGAAAGGGAGAATTCCTTGGGCTGAGAGCTGCTCCTAAGCAAAGTCTTGCCTCTCACAGGCATATCCAGACAGTGACAGTCCCACCATTTAGCGCAAATTGGATCATAAACTACAAAACATAGAGTTGCATTCTGTACACAGTCCTCCTCACAGAGAAGTGAAATGTAGGTGGGACACGTTCAAGAGAGAACTGGATGTTCTTTTTCTTATGAAGATGTTTATTTATCTTTATGAAGAGAGACTGAGATCTTTCCGCTTAAAAGCATCGTTTAAATTCTTTTTTAAATTAAAAATAAATGGTACGGGGGTGTCAGAAACAAAGGCACAATAACATTTATCAGACTTGCCCAAACAACAACACAAAGCTGGCCACTAAAACACTGGCCTGACTCAGCCTTGCTTTCCAAACAGCGCAGTGCCCGCACAGCCCGAGCGATGCGTAGTTTCTTACTCAACTATTTTAAACTCTCACACCAAGCATTAGCTCCTAACTTTTCACCAATGTCACTGGGAAATGACAACCTAAGTGCAGTGATGCTGACTCCTAGAAGCCGAGCGGCAGACCCCCGTGCCCTGTGCCGATGAGCTGAGCCCAGCCTCTGGGCTGCGAAGCACTTAAATGCCATTTCTCAGCTCCCCGAGGGGCTCTGCGGAGCTGAGCCCCCCTCTCTGCTCGTAGCAGGAGCACCGAGTGACGCACACCTGAGCGGCAGCCCGTGACCCAAATACCTGCTACAAAATTAGTCCCTCGCCTGCTGCTTACCATCCCGTGCCGCCGGCGGTGGAAGGAAGGGATTTTGTTTTAAGCAGGAGGGTATTTTCATCTCTGGCATCGTATCGCTGACCTCACCGGAGCTGGAGCTGCTCGGAGCCCGGCGTGGCGCGTGCTGCTTTGAAGCTGACGCTGCTCCCAGCCCTCCTCCTGCCCGCGCCGCCTGCGTCCCCAGCGAGGGCTCCTCCAGCATATGCTGCTTCCCAGCGTGAGGCTCGCACGCTGTAATTATTTGAAGCTGTCTCCTCCAGTGCTTCGTTTTACATTGTTCTGTCTTTATTTTGCTTCCAAGGGCCTACTTCCTCCTTTTTTTTTTTTCTTTTTTTTTTTTTTTTTTTGAGAAATCGGGTGTGTACAATGATTTGATCTCATCCCTAGGCTGCATTTGAAGGATATTGTCTATTTTCAGAATCCTCAGCTGTGTTTACGCTCCAGGCTCCAAACCTCTCTCTCCCTTTGAAAAGAGGGAGCGAATCCTCCTTTTGCCTCCTGCCCCGCAGAGCCACTGGCTCGGGGATGTGTGGTTCTAAATAACTGTTAACCTCCCCAAAATGTGGGTCAGCTTCTTTCCCGCATCCCTTTTCGGTGTTCGTGCCCGTGACAAACACGCCTGGCCACTGCTGTGGCACATACTGGTTCACCAGGAGAAGAGAGGTGCTCTGTGGACCACAGAAAATAAAAGACAAAATAATAAATAAATAAATAAATAAATAATAATAAAAAGAAGAGGTCTGATTTTGGCCACCCAGAAATCTTCAGGCCAACAGCCAAAGGCCTGGGCAGCCTCACTGAAACAGGAGCTCTGCGATCCTTCCTGGCTGACCAAACGTAGGGAAGTTGTAGGTTCCTCTTTGTGATTCAAAGGGTGAGATAAATCATTCCAGGATATCTGATGTTGATTTTTCAAAGATTATGGTCTATGGAAAAGGCCCTGGATTTGGATAACCAGCGGCTGCCTTTCATGGATCCAATTTCTGTTTCCCAGACCTGGGTAGTTTAGTTGCTGTTCTTGTGCCATCCCTGCCCATACCGAGGGACAGCAACAAGGGTACCCACTAGGTTCAATGTTCTGTCTTTCCAAGGACATTCAAAGATGGGTCCCAGTGGCTCTTAGGGAGCCTGGTCCCTTGGGTGACTCAAGATTTGGGGTACTGCTACTGTTTTCCATGAGACTCTCATCTGCACCAGCCCCACATGAAGGGGCTGAATCCCTCAGGACCACACAGCAGCAACCCTGGGCCACCTGGTTGTGTGCTGGAGGTTAAACCAACCCTCAGCCATCCACCTGGGTGGATTTCAGATCACACACTTAACCAGGAGCCCTGGAGGTCACCGGGAGCAAGGTGACTTCCCCTGTGCTCTCCGGGACAGCCGCAGGCCCTGCAGCACACCCGTTCCCCGCATCCCCTGGTGCCCAGGTCCCGCGGCACCCTGCGGATGACAGGCAGCTGTCAGCGCTCTCAGGGAGTCTCAGCCCCTCGCATTAATTCTCTCTCACATCTCGAGAGGAGTGTGACAGCAGCAAACCCTCCGAGTGAATCCTAGCCCTATATTAATTCGCTCCCAGGTCCAGCTCTCTGATCTGCTGTCATCTGAAAGTGATACTAATGCCAGGTTTCCATATCCAGCATCCCGCTGTGCCTCCCGCTGCAGTCAGAGTCATGCTGGGAGAGATCAGCTCCGCTTGAGAAGGGTAAACCAAGTGCTTGATTTCAAACAGCATCAAATAAGTCAAGAGAGAATGTGCGGCGGGGGAGGAGGGAGGGAGTGAAGGAACGAACGGTCAGGAACACGTTCCCTTGAAAGGGGTGAGTGGAGAAGAGCGCAGATGGGCTTATTTCTCCCTCTGATCTCTGTCCATCTTTGCTGCTCACCCCCCACCACTTTATTCCTCCAGGTTGTCCCAGTTCTCTCTTGCAAGACTGATTTTCTTGCCCCACTTGAACCTAACCAGGCTCTTCGCGCTCCGAAGACAGGCTGACGACCCTGACACATATTTCAGCCCCGCTCTGAGGGATGGGGATGCTGCTCGCTGTGAGGCTTCGTGAGCTATCAGCGGCTGGGCCGGCTTCGTGCTCAGCTGCCCACAAGGCTGCAAGGCTCGGGGCTTGCCAAGGAGATGTAAGGTCCTGTTGGCCATCAGCATAACGGCAGCGGGCAGGCTGGGGTGGGCTGCCCAGCTCTCCTCCCTGCTGACAGCCTCTGACAGCCAACCCCACACCAGTCCCTCCTCTCCACCATCCGGGCAAGGGGGAGGAAGGTGAATTCTGATTTAATTTGGCACTTCCAAGGAAAAGAATGAAGATACTTCAACACAGGCATCATCTTCCCTTCAGAGCGCTGCCTGAGTATCTTACTGGCTAGCAATGCTGTAAAACTTCAGTGAAGGTCAGTAAAAATTACTTAAGAAATCCAAGAAAAAAAAACAAAAAACATTCACAACAGGAACAGTCACTTCTAAAAAGAGCAGAAAAGAGCTTTCAATGGATTCAAAGTGATTTGTGGTAATGCCTGCTTTGCGCTGCTTTTTTTTCCTTTGGTTTGTTGGTTGGTTGTTTCTTGTTTTTCTCCATATGTGTTTTATTTATTCTGTATCTGAGATACCTTCAGAAACCTGATCTTGTTTTTCCAGCACTTTCAGACAATCAAACTTTTGAAGGGGTCTCAGATTGGGGAATGTTGGAATAATAACCTCCAAACCCTCTTGTCACCTCTGACCGTGCTGGCTGCTGGTGTCCGATACTCTCCATCGCGAAGGTGAAGCACTGAGACAGGAGCAGGACCCGCAGTCCCAAAAAGACCCAAATAGAGCCTGAAGATCTGTGCTGGATGGGCCTTGAATGCCTCCCAGGCCTTGCTCTGTCCTGGTCACTGCCACCAGTGGAAGCAGAGCTGGATGTGAGTGCTCCTCACCTGCAGCAGTGCCATCCCCGAGGGCTCAGTAGAAGCTGTCAGAGGATGGATAGGTGCAGGGAGAGGCACTGATGTTAGATTCCCTGCTGTGGTCATGGCACGTGCATGCTCTACATCCACCCGTCTTTCTGGGGAAAATGGGAACCTGCAGGACAGGGGCAATAAAAGCAGTAGGCAGACAATATCTCACATCTCCAGAGCCGCTTCTGATGTCCACCTTGCCCAAGATCTCAATTTCTCAGGTGCTGGGGGCTTGAGTCTGCCAGCACCCACACTAAGCAGTCCCTTACTCCTGGAAGAAACCTCCCAAAAGCCTCCCCAGAGGCACACTGCAGAACAGGAGCCGTCTGTCCCCGCCCCAGCCCTTGTTTATGGCAGCGTGTCTCTCTCCCTTGGCTGCTGCCTTATGCTGTGCCACTTCATTTGCCCTGATGTTCCTTTTTGTAAATGGTAGGAAATCAGTACTTACCGAGTGGTGGCCCAGAATTTATTTGACTTTAATTTCCCTTTATGACCCCGTTTGCTAATCTCTATTGCACAGATAAAGAGAGGTAACCCAGGCACCATTACCTGTGATGTGGAGAATTTTCTGCAGTTCAATTATAATCTCTTTTTTTCCCCTTGAGCAATAAAAATCTCTCTGTCTTCCTCTCTTTCTGTTCCTTTAAAATCGTTCTCATAATTCTCCCTCTCCCGCTCTCAAGATGAGGTTAGGTACTTTTGTGATGTCTTTTTGGCCGCCGTGTTTGTGGAAGTCAAAGCAGTTAGTGCCGGAGCAGAAGGTTCAGCAACGTGCACGCGTTGTTTAATGCGGTGCTGGGAAATGCGCAGAGGCGCGGTGCAGGTGAGACATAAGCACCAAAAAGAATAGATTAGCACATGGAGAGGACTCCGAGTTCTGCACAGACATCTCTTTCTGGATTGTTTTCAACCTTTGTTTCTCTAGAAATGCCAGCTTGTTGAGTAGCAAAGATATTGCTGAATCGATGATTTAATTTGACTTCTTTTTTCCTGTTGCCTTTAGAGGCATTTTAAGGAAGGCATCTGGTCATGCCGCCCCTTTGAAAGGCCGTACTCATTTGTCTGCAACTTTTTGGAAAGGTGAGTAATTCTCAATGCATTTTTCTTAGGCACCACTTACCCTGGCAAGGAGATCTTTCATGTATTCTTGTGACCTTTAGGACAGCAGGAGCCTCAATATATCTTCAGTGCATGCCTTGTCTTTGTCATGTGGTGATTATTTGTAAGAGTGAAACAACTTTCATTCTGAAGGAAAAATAATCTATTTCTTCTCTGATTTTTCCTTCTCTTAACTCTTTTATTGAGCAGTTTGTGTTGTTGCTGCTGTTGTTTTTCATGTAACAATTTAATCTGACTTAAGCTTAAACTGAAAAGGGTAGGAAATGAACAGTAAGTTGGATCTCTGAGCAATGGTGAAGCTGACTTTTAAAAGTACATCAGAATGACAGAGTCCTGGCTGGTTGATTTTATTAATAATAATGGTCACTGTTAAAATAGATCGTCATTACTTGGAGTTGCTAAGTAGGCTTTGTCAGAGCCCAAGCCTCCCAAGTCTGTATTTATAAAGAGAAGGTCCCTCCCCATTAGCGGAGGTTATTAAGTGGTTGCACCTCAATTAAATCAGGGAAGAAATAGCTGAGTGGTGAAGAGGCTAAATCCACGTCCCCAGACCCCAGCAAAACCTACAAGAATTGAACTTGAGGTGTGGTTGGAGCATGCCTCAGTTACATATTTCAGGTCTGAGCCAAAAAGCAGTGTTTACATGACACCAGACTCATGGAAATTCGGTGTGACTCCAAAAAGTCCTGTCGGATATGTAGGAAGACAGGCTGTGGCTGAGCTTCCTTCTTCTGGTAAGATGAAATGATTTAGCCCTAAGCCATCCCTAATGAAAAACCATCCGAGGGCAGTTTGAGACAGATGCCCTGAGACTGACCACTCATAGAGACTAGGCTGTTTTTATTTTCCCATGGGTATGGCTGGAAGTAAAATCCCTGTGTATTTCACTGACTGTTGTACAAGTCTGCTTCATAAAGCAGCAATTTTTTAGCATAGACAACACAGAGACCCACATACTGATCCCCATCCTCAGGCATTTCATCCAATTTCATTGTAGGATTAACTTTTTTGCCATAAGATTGGCCTATAACATCTACTCTTCGGTGTGACAGTGAGATTTTCTCAGCAAAAGCAGCAAAACAATGACCTGCTGTGTATTCTCTGGGTATTTTAATGATCCCATCTCCATATCTGTTACAATTTACAATAGAGCAGGGCTCAGACTGGCATATGGTTGTCAGCCGAGAGAAAACCGCGCGACGAGGAAGCAGATCAATGTTGACATTGTGGAGAAACCTCTGGAAAGAATTAATCGAGTCTGACCTTTGCATACCCTCTCAGTATGGATTTTCATTAGACGTGGTGCTGTTGCCACACAGAGAAAGTCCAAAGTGCTCTCCTCAAGGTCAGCCCAACAAAGCTGGTGAGCATTACATAGACTGTGGGCTCCTTTGGGCAGAGACCTTGGCTGTCTCGGGGCTGCAGTAGCATGCTCTAGTGGAGCTGTGGCATCTGGGCAGGGTACTGTAGCATCTAGCCTTGGCATAAAAGTTGAAAAGAGCCTTTGAATGGCTGTGTGGGGAGGGATTTGAATTTGTGAATAAATTCCTAGGAAATTAAGCACAGTTAACACCCAATCTGACATCAAATTCAGTAGCAGTAGACAATCAGTACCTATTCTCCCTGACAAAGCACAGAAGGATGGGACTTTTTGTTCAGGGGGGTCTCTAAAGGAAAGCAATGGAGGTACTCCTTTGATCAGATGATAAAGGAACCACCAAGCCCTGGTTCAACCTTAGTTCAGCTCCATTGGGTGGACTTGTACTCTAGTAGCTCACCTGAGCTGAGGTCTGGGTTGCCTTCATCTCATCAGTTGGCTGACTCAAACCATCCGTGCCATCTCGTGGCATGTCACCATCTATTTTGACTGGTAGCACAGAGATATGCAAAGGCACAGTATGTGTACAGCTCCATTGCTCCTAAAGGTAAAATCAAGCCCTTCATTAGTATTTGCTATTAGTTGTTAGTTGCAATCAGACATAATGATCTGTCCACAGTGAAGCACAGAACAGTCATATTCCTTAGACAGAACTTAAAGCACTCTAATAGGAAAATGCAAGATGTATCATATTTCACATATGTTGTATTTTAAGACAATGCCAGAATAGGCATCATGGGCTTGGGAATCTAAGCAGTAATCTTATTAATTAATAAAACTGAAGCTATCTAGTAAACAGATTCTGAATTTGTAATACATAATTAGTCATCACAACAATTTCTTAATGGGCTATTAAGTGACTTAGGGTGGAATTCTCAGCAGCTGACATGTAAGTATCTAAAACAAAAAACTCTCTTTTCCAAATAAATAATGGTCTAATTAATATTGAAAAGAACAGCCTGCTTTCACTGTTTCTTGTGTCTTTAAGAACAGAACAGGCTTATAAAGTAGAAACCTATCCAGCATATGCTGATTGCTGCCAGAAACCAATTTTTCAAGAACTGTCATTGAGAGTCATTAATTATCTGCAGGTCCCATTCGCTCTGAATCAACGACAAACTTTGTGAGATCTTGGATGGCTTTAATTAATGCCTGAATATGAGATGTAATATGCTTCTTGTTTGAACAATTATTGTCCTAGCACAACCCTTGAGTTGAAGGATTCTGGGGAAAATAAAAATAAATGGGATGCTGCAAACCTCTGAGCAGAACCCACCTGGGGAAGACCATGTGAGTCAGTGCAGGCTCTCATGATGCTGCCCTGATCCTACACTCTGAAATGTGTGGTTGGAAAAGCTGCTGCGACTGCACACAGCTCTTCACAACACGAAGGCCTGCCGAGGAAATGTTGCAGTTGTATAAGGACAGCCGATCATTTTTCTTAGATGAGTTGATACTGAGATGTAATGTATATTTTTTTTATAACTAATTAGCCAAGAAGCTTACACTTCCATTTCAAAATTAATCAAGATGTTCAGAGTTTTTTTTCCCTTTTTAAATTCAGCACAAGCTCCTTCTTTCCTTCCTTCCTTCCTTGCTTCCTTGCTTCCTTGCTTCATACCTTCCTTTTAATTTTTC